>NC_062560.1:11519781-12144781 GCF_016906955.1 Phacochoerus africanus | reverse complement strand
CACCCTGGCCAGGCTGGAGGATTCCCGCCCTCACCCCCACGCCCTAATTCTTATACAACTCCCTGTCTGCCCCTTTGCAAGGACCTGAAATCTCCAGAGCTGAGAGTCATTCCTTGGGGGTGGCCCCCAATGAAGATTCAAATCTTCGGGCAGGAATAGCACTTTGGACTCTTATCAGACATTTACCTTCGTGGAATAGTCTTCCTCACACCCATCCCTGAGAGAATGAGCGAGAAGCCAGGTCCTCCCGGAAGGAGACCCAGGAAGGAAATTTTCGGGTGAGAATGTGCCCAAGACAAACTTCTTAGGGTTGGTCCTGCTTTCAGCCGTCTAGCTACCCACCCCATCCCATCCCACCCGCCCCCGGTTGCAACTGAATTTCTTCATCTTCCTTTTGGGAGTGTGAAATACCAAGCAATGAAGGGGTTGGGATGGACACGTTTAATTAAACTGAGGCTTCCTCAAACTCATTTACCTGCTCCCCTTCACTCATTCTTCCTCCTCCCTCTGTTTCCTAAACAGAAGCAGCCCCAGGCACTCACCGGCTCCCTTTTTCCTCTGCCCAGGGGGGTCACTCCCACTGTGTCAGCTCTAAGTGTCACCGAAAGGAGGCTGCCCCTCCCAATTTCCTCTCTAACCCAAGAGTCCACAAACATATTCTGGGAGGAGCCAGAGAGCACATATTTTGGGCTTTTCGGGGCATCCATCTCTATAGAAACGCTGTCTTCACAGCATGAAAGCAGCCAGAGATGACCTGTCAGTGACTGGGGATGGCTGTGTTCCACTAAAACTTTATTTATGAGTGCTCAATTTTGAATTTCATGTAATTTGCCCTGGCCACAAAATCATCATCTTCTTTATATTTTTTTTTTTTCCACCAACTATTTAAAAATGTAAATACTCTTCACAGGCTTGACAGAAGCAGACTGTGATCCAGATTGGGCCCAAGGGTCAGAGGTTGTTAACCTCTCTCCCAACTCCATTCCTTCCACTGTCAGAAACATCCTCAGCCTTGACATTTACAATATGAAAATCGCCCTGTCCTTTAGCCACCCCACGAAATAAGTGCTCCTCCTAACTTCCTTATTTCTCTTAGGCCACCAGAATTTTCCCAGGGACCCAGGCTGGAACTGAGGGTCACCAGGGTTCCCATTTGCCATCCCTTATGCAGAGCCAGCATCCCAAGCCAGCTGCTGACCCACTTCCAGTGCTTCCAGCATCTGTCCCTCTTCCCAGCACAAGACGTCCTGCATGTCCGAACTAATGCTTCTAGAGCAAGCCTGGCCTCACCGAACTCCCTCCCATGTCTCTACCATTTCCTGCACACGTACGTCCAGCCAGCCTGTGGGACTCTCCCCATATCTACATGCCAGTTCCCCTCTGGTGGAGTGTTCTAGTCTCCCTCCCTCACTGTTACCCTACACAGATCCTCTGTGCAACCCCAAAGGACAGACCTTCAACAGGTGACATCGACATGGCCAGGGAGGGGGATTCCTACCTCTCTGACTTTGACAGGTTCCCAGGAGGATGGAGACAGATGCCCCCTCCGTCACCCGCATGGGGCTAGTTCACCTTGGCGACCTGCCATGGACACCCTCTCCCGGAATGTGGATGCTCAAGTTGGGCAGCAAGAAACAATGGCCGGAGGAAAACAACTGTCTGCATAGATTAACCACCTGCAAGGATTAACTGCCTTCTGTCGGGGAACTCAACCCCTTACCCCTCCCTTGACCTTCCCCTCCTCTCTCTTCATTGTTCCCAACACTGGTTCCCACCAGGAATTCCAACCACAGAAGCCCACCACAGATCCTTCACAAGCCTAGCACCACCTCACAGCCAAGGCTGGCGCCCTCTTGAGTTCAACCCGCCCCCCTCTGATGCCTCAACAAATCCCTTTTGCTTTACCAACTTGGCCTTGCGTGTTCCTCCCTCAGCAAACCTAATAGCCTTCAGTCCTGAGCTCCCCCTCTCTCCCCTCACCCCTGAGGTCCTTTCCTTAAACCCATGGGCTAACAAAAGGCTCATGGCCAAGCACAGTATGCTTCCCACCCACTAGGTTGGCTAGCACAGAAAGGCGGCCATTAGCTAGTGTTGGTGAGACCATGTGGACAAACGGGAATCCTCCTACGGTGCTGGTGGGAATGGAAGATGGTGCAGCCACTTTGGAAAACAATCAGGCAGTTCCTCAAAAGGTGAAACAGACAGTTACCATATGACGCAGCAATTCCACTCCTAGGTATATCCCCAAGAGAAATGAAAACATAACGGCACATGAAAACCTGCCCATGAATGTTCATGGTGGCATTGTTCATGGTAGCTAAAAAGTAAAAACAACCCAAATGTCCGCTAACTCATGAACGGATAAACATAAAAGGTCACAAATTGTAGGATTCTATTCATATGAAAATTTCAGAACAGGCAAATCTGTAGAGTTAGAAAACAGATTAGTATTTACCTAGGATCGGAGTGGGATTGAAGGAATAGAGGAAACGTGGGGTGATTGCTAATGAGCATAAGGTTTCTTTTAGGACTGGTCAAAATGTTCTCAAAATGATTGCGGTGACTGTTGTACAACCCCATGAATACGCTAAAACCACTGAACTATACGCTTTTAAATGGATGAATTGTATGTTATGTGAATTGTATTTCAATAAAGCTACTTTTTTTTTTTTTTTTTTAACGCTCCTGGAGTTCCCACTGTGGCACGATGGGTTAAGAATCCAACTGCCACACCTCGGGTCACTGCAGAGGTGCGAGTTCAATCTCCAGCCCAGTGCAGTGGGTTAAAAGATCTCGCATTGCTGCAACTGCAGCATAAGTCACAGCTGTGGTTCACCTGCAGTCCCTGGCCTGGGAACTTCCCCAATCAGCAGGTGCAGCCATAAAATTAAAAAGATGATACAAAATAAATATTTTTTTTCAATTTAAAAGGTCTCTGGCCAAATTAGATCACTGTAGTTTGATTGTTAAAGAAATAGATTATTTTGTCACTACATTTTCACCTGTTCCACTCACTTGATATTATATAATACCTTTGATTTTTTTCTAGCTATTTAACTTCCTGATGACATTTAAATTCTCATACTTTTGCATATAAATGCCTATGTTTGTTGATTTATTTCAAAAGACAATTCCGGGTAGTTAAAATAATATAAATCAAACCAGAGCTAGAGGTGACAATTTATAGAGAATAAGTGTGGCAGACACAACTTACAAGCTACCATACTGATATGAAACGATGAAGTAGAGGAAAAAAACCATCTTTGGTTTCACCTGTAAATTGATATGTCTTGCTTTTACTATTGAGCATCCCTTAGACAGTGATAAACTGGACACAGGCTCTAGTGCAGAGCACTTGGAAATTGGGATATTTGGTTATGCTTATGTTGCCGTTTCCCCATTCATAAAGCCACAGTATGATGGAGCTACATATATAAAAGGTTATTAATTCATGACTACCATGAACCTATGCTATGTATACTGTTAGATCCAAAGATTATGTAAGCAAATTCAATAAGTAATAAATGACCACTGCTAGTCTAGCTGTTAGCTCTCTATATACTAAGCCCATGATACTCCAAATTCCGTTTTCTAATGATCGGGGTTTTTTTCTAAAACTTTGTATTTGGGACATGGTTTCTGGAAATATATCAATGAGTAAAACATTTAAGTGTGTATCAAAGGGCTACATTCAATATATATTGACTAGGTCGGCAAGAAATTAAGGATATGAAAAAAAGAGAATTCGTGCTGAGCATTCTCTGGAGAGTATTCATGATTCATTCTATAAATTATATCCAAGGAAATGCTCTCAACCCAAGAGTTAAGGTACCTTGGGAATTGCCATTGTGGCGCAGCAGAAACGAATCCGACTAGAAACCATGAGGTTGCGGGTTCGATCCCTGGCCTCCATCAGTGGGTTAAGGATCCGGCATTGCCGTAAGCTGTGGTGTAGGTCATAGACGCAGCTTGGATCCTGCATTGCTGTGGCTGTGGTGTAGTTCAGCAGCTGCAGCTCCAATTTGACCCCTAGCCGGGAAACCTTCCATATGCTGAGGTTGCAGCCCTAAAAAGTAAAAGAAAAAAAAAAAAAAGAGTTAAGGTAAATTAATAGTATCCTAAGATGCCAAAAGAACTTTCTACCCTAGAATACTATTGAGAGTAAAGATACAGCAATCTAGTAAATTATTATATGATTTAATGTTAGGGAAGTATCTTTCAGGGAAGGTCAGAAATCATTTGCCTTTCAAGTATCTTAATTTAAATGGCCTCGTTCTGGGCAAGTGAAAATGCAAAGTCAAAGCTGTAGGCAGAGCAGAACCCTTGAAAGACCAACTTCCCACAAATAGTCTTCCAGCCTCATTTTCAAGATTCCTCAAATCCTTGAGGGCCACCCAGGGCCTCAGCAAGCTTGCCAAAGCTCAAGTTCCCATCCAGAACTTGGGGCCATGGCTGTAGAAAGAACAAAACTCCATCCACTGGTATGAAATGGCCTCTAAGAGTATCTCCCCTGGGAATCCGTAACGGTGGTGACCAAGGATTCAGGAAGTGGAATCCTAGCTATGGAATCCTAGCTAATCACGCTGGATTTACCTTAAAGACTACATGAGTTTCCTTTGGCTACTGTAACAAATAACCACCAACTGAGTGGCCTAAAATAGCACACATTTGTTATCTTACACTTCTGGAAGGCAAAAGTCTGAACTGGATTTCACAGGGCTGAAAATCAAGGCGTCAGTAAGGATGGTTCCTTCTGGAGGTTCTTAAGTGAGAATCCATCTCCTTGCCTTCTCTACTTTTTAGAGGCCACTGGCATTCCTTAGCTCATGGCCCCTTATTCTTTCTTCAAAGCATCACATCTTCCAATCATTCTCAGCCTCCCTTGTATAAAAATCCATGTGATTACCCTGGACCCGTGAGGATAATCCAGAAAATCTCCCCAACTCAAGATCCTTAATTTAACCAATCTGCAAATGCCCTGATGTCATGTGAAATGACGTAATCAAGGGTTTCAGGGACGAAGACGTGGACGACTTTGGGGGCCATCATCCTAGCCCAGAAACACAGCAAAGAGGAGGCCTCCTTGAAATAACTGCAGCATCACCACCATGACTGCCTTAAAACACCTACCACAGATGGCTCATGGGCCATTAACTTACTCTACAGCCATCATTTCATATTGCTCTTCACACCGGAGTTGAGCGTTGGTACATCCATTCATCCATTTCACATGTGATAACAAAGAAGCTCTGGGAAGCTTAATGACTTGTCAGGAGTCCCATGGTCATGAGTACTGTCACCTCTTACTGCAAAGGTTGGGATTTTAAACACTATCAGAGAATTCTGTTTGGTCACTCATGGTCACTACAACCATTTCCTTCCGGAGTTGTGGGACATCTTGTCCTCAGTATCCCACCTTCTGTCCAGCCTCGTGGTGAAAGCCCCCAGGTCTGATTACCAACCCATTGCCCACCAAAGACCTAGATGGGTAAGGGTGACTCAGCATCTAGCCCACCTGCCTGCCTCATGGTGGAGTGGGGTCTGTCCTTTGACACTGGTTTAGGGCCCACTGTGCATTAGGCCTGGTACCAGGCTCTGCCAGTTTACTTTTATCACAAGCGATTCTGCACAGGCATACTTCGTTTTACTGTACTTTGCACTTTTTTTAAATTGCTTTATCACACTTCATGGACACTGTATTTTTTTTTTTTTTTTTTTAAATAGAAGGTCTGGGGCAACCCTATACCGAGTTAAGTCTGTTGGCACCATTTTTCCAACAGCATGTGCTCACTCTGTTTCTGTGTTACATTTGGGGAATTTTCACAATATTTGAAAGTCTTTCGATATGATTCTCTTTGTCACGGAGATCTATGGCCAGTGATCTTGGATGTTACTGATGCAAAAAGATTTCAACTCTCTGGAAGGTCAGATTGATGGTTAGCATTTTTTGAAAATATTTTTAAATGATTTACCTTTTTTAGGCAATGCTATGGCACCCTTATAGACTACGGTATCGTGTAAACATAATTTTCATATGGACGGGGAAACCAAAAACATTTCTGTGACTTGCTTTCTTGTGATGTTTGCTTTATTGCAGTAATCCGGAACCAAACCCACAATATCTGAGACGAATACCTACATGTAGCTGAAGCCCCACCTATGGCACTTAGAGTTTTAGTAGGACAATTTGTCCTGACTTTATGATTTAAAATGACTCCTTGACTCTAATTACCAGTGTATTTACAATGCATGAGAAAATAAGATATACTTTTAAGACTTAGTCACTGTCTTTCCCCTACCAAGCCAATATTCTTTGACTTTGACTTATCCATGTCTGCAGAGGCTGGCTTGTCCCACGACTGTGACAGACCACTTGAATTTGCCTGCCTGTTTTATTTGGACTATGCCTAGAAGTCTTCAGAATGTCTCCAGAAAATTCCTGTTCTGAGACAGGGGATATAAGTTTCCTGGGGCCAGAGAATGATCTCGACTTTGATATTTTAAATTAAAAACAAATTTTTTTTTTGTCTTTTTAGGGCCACACCCCCAGCATATGGAGGTTCCCAGGCTAGGGGTCCAACCAGAGCTGCAGCTACTGGCCTACACCACAGCCACAGCAGCGCCAGATCCAAGCCACATCTGTGACAGACACCACAGCTCACAGCAATGCCAGATCACCAACCCACTGAGTCGGGCCAGGGCTCGTCCTCATAAATGCTAGTTGGGTTTGCTAACCTTTAAGCCACGACAGGAACTCCTTAAATTTTCAAAATTTTAAACGTTATTTACTTATTTTCTTTAGTTGGCCACACCCACAGCATGAGGCAGTTCACTGGCCAGTGATCAAACCCTCCAGGGATCGAACCTGTGCCACAGCAGCAACAATGCCAGATCCTTAACCACTAGGCCACCAGGGAACTCCCAGACAGTGTTTTTTAAAGATGGAAGAGATTTGAGCATATCTCTATGTTTAGGAGCTAGAGGCAGGAGAGAGGAAGTAATTAAAGATAGAAAAGAAGAGAAACATCAGCTACAAAGGAGAAAGAACCCATCCGGGAAAATGGATAAACCAAAAGTGAGCCATCCATACATCAAAATACAACTCAGTAATCAAAAGGTGGGACCAAATGCTAAACGCATAAATGTAGATGAATCTCTAAATCATCCTGAGTGAAAAAAAGCCAGACAACAAAGACTACATGCTGCCGGTCCCCATTCACATGAAATTCTAGGAAATGCAAACTAATTCAAACTGATAGAAAGTAGTGAGTGATTTGAAGCCGGGAAACAGGAACGAACCGCAGAGAGGCACAAGGGATATTCTGTATCTTGTTGGTGGCAGTGGTTTCATGGCGTCAAAACTCAGCAAATTGTACCCTTTAAATGGATGTCATTTATTGTGTGTAACTTATACCTCAATAAACCTGATTTACAAAGAAACCAAGGAGGCTCCTTGGGGGCCCACAGATTGGAAGAGGAAGGGAAAGAGGCCAAGGCAGAGATGGTTCCAGGTCCAAATTATAGATGAGGGAAGAAGAGGATGCTTAGCCACCATTTATTTGTCTGAAAGCTTTTGCAAAAGCTCCCTGCATACTTATCTATGCCCCCCCCCAAAAAAACCATCTCCTTTGAATATGTGCATCCATGTCAATCACCATGAGGTCAATTCAAACCTAAAGAGGGTAATTCCTACTGGCACATCTTAACTCACCATGGGGGGGCTATCCAGGTGGAATATTTGCAAGTCTAACCTTTTATATGCCTAGATTCAGCCCCCTCTAAGTTTGGTATTCCTATCATATGGAGCAGCCCCCAGCCCGCTCCCCAGCAGGAATCAGCTGATGTCTTCTGAGTGGGGTTTTCTTCCTGAGAGGCTTTAATCACTGTCAGTTCCAGAAGCCATCGAAGGTGGGTGTAAAGGCTTAGTCAGAAAGCTTCGGGCTGGGAGGGGAACCTGAAAGACAGGCATCTGCAAGCGCCTCCCTGGCTATCAACTCTGTCATTGAACCACTTAGCACAGTCTATCTGACAGCATTTTGCAATAATGAAGACAGAGCCATAGCAACCAGACTGCAAAGAGAGGCACCGGCATCTGGAAAAGAGCTCCGCGTCTCTGAAGCGATATGAGCATTTCACAGCTTCCATTTCTTTGTGTGTGTGTTTCCCTCCCATAGCTGCTACAGATAGACTGTTTTCTTTACACACTGCCAGACTCGGCAAATTTGTGGGGTTGTTTGTTTTTTTTTGTTTTTGTTTTTGTTTTGTTTTTGCTTTTTTGCTAGGGACTGTTTGCTTGTTTTTTTTTATTTTCATTTTTTTTCCTTTTTAATTTTTTAATTGTAATTTTTTTATAATTCAACGTAGGCAAATTTAGATTGACCCCAGCGGGGGGCAGGGGCCTCAGACTAGAATTCCTCAGTCAGTAGAAATATCCAATTGCAATTATTTTTTTCTCAGTCATTAAAAAATTATCATCCTCAGAATGTATTTTCTTAGTTCCTATCTAATGTCTGGTGCCTATTCAGAGTAACAGTAATTTTCTTACCCCTCCGAAAGAAAGAGGAAATTGTGATTAAGCCTAGAAACCCAAAAACCCTTCCCCTCGCTTGACACTGCGCTAGTAACTGAAAGCCCCTCACAGGCGTTGAGTTCCCACATGATCAGAAAGCCAAGCAGGGGCCTCACCTTTGGGTCACAGGAGATGAGCTGGATCATGGCAACTTCTCCATTGTAGCCATTTGGGTTTTTGCAAAAGAATAATGAAGCGAGACACCCCCTCCCCTCAAAAAAAGAGAGGACCAAAAGATGTGACTGCCGGGGCGGGTGAGCATGGCATGAAGGTGCCATTTGGGGCTCACCCCTCTGATGAAATGGAGTCTATAGTCACTTACCACCCACCAAGGCGCATGCCTGCTCTATATGTAAAAGTAAACTGGCTCCCACGCGAAGGGAAAAGAGATCTTCAAAAAATGTGTGTACAGGAATGTTCATGGACCCCTATTCATAAGAGCTAAAAGGTGGAAATAAGCTGAACGTCCATCAGGGGATGAATGGCTACACAAAACGTGGTCTAGCCATGCAAGGGCAAGTTATTCGGCCATAATAGGGAATGAAGTCCTGAAACACACACGCTACGACATGCGTGACCCTCAAGACTTAAAGCTACATGAAAGAGGCCAGACACAAAAGGCCACATATTTTGTGATTCCCTTTCTATGAAAAGTCCAGAATAGTTAGATCCACAGAGACCAAAAGTAGACTGGTAGTTGCCAGAGGCTGGAAGTAAAGAGAAATCGGGGAAAATGGGAGTGCCTGCTTGATGGGTATAGGGCTTTTGGGTTTTTTTTTTTGTGGGGGGGGTGATAAAAAACTTCTGGAACTAGACAGAGGTGTTAGTTGCACAACATGGGGGATGTACGAAGTGGCCTGAATTGGGTACTTTTGAGTGGTTAGTTTTATGCTATGTGAATTTTACCCCAGATTAAAAAATTTTCAGGTCAGAATAGATTGTCGTGATGGCACAAAAACCCTTTTTAATACAAATAACGCACTCAACAATAAAATGTGAAAGAAAAAGTTACTATTAAAAAAAAAAAAAGGCAGACTGGCAGGCAGATATATTCTTTTTTATGGCCACAACCATGGCATGTGGAAGTTCCCAGGTCAGAGATCAAACCCATGCCTCAGCAGTGACAATGCTGGATCCTTAACCACTAGGCCACCAGGGAACTCCAATTCAATTTCTATTAAGTGAGCCTTCCATTTCTCAACTAGAAGAAAGACATGGGAATAAAGCACATCATGCTGTGAGGAGGATGGGAAGGGAGGACAGAAGTAGGAGTAGTTGGGAAAGCTGCCTTGCCCCCAGGGTGCCAGCGCAGGGGGAGACAAATATTGACAGCATGCCTTGCAGCATGGGGCCACACCCTGCCTCAGCTGGAATCTCATCATTAGTAAGGCAAAACAGAACTGGGTTAGGTTCTTAAAGGAGTGTCAAAGAGTAGGGTAAATGCTGGAGTTCCCCTCGTGGCTCAGAGGAAAAGAATCTGACTAGTATCCATGAGGACACAGGTTCAATCCCTGGCTTCGCTCAGTGGGTTAAGGATCCAGTGTTGCCATGAGCTGTGGTGTAGTCACAGGCGCCGCTCGGATCTGACGTGGCTGTGGCTGTGGCATAAGCCAGCAGCTGCAGCTCCAATTCGACCCCTAGCCTGGGAGCCTCCATATGCTGCGGGTATGGCCCTAAAAAGCAAAAAAAAAAAAAAAGAGAGAGGAGGGTAAATGTTTACAGAGTTTAGAGATGGAAACGCTCTCCTAGGCCAGACTTCTCACAGGCTGAATGAGGGTACAGAGGAAGCACGACTTCTAACTGGGAATCAGGAGTCAAGGCTTCCGGTCCCTGATTGGGTCACTGCATGATCATGAACTTGGTCAAGTCATCTAACTTTCTAGTCTCTTGGTTTTCTTCGTTAAGTGCTTCCCAGACGGAGCTGACATCACAGACGTCTGGAGAACACCTCAAACAAAAACTCCCTTAGGGTTGGAGAAAGGGCCCCTTAGTGATCAACCAGTGGTTCTCAGACTTGAATCCCCTGGGGCTTGCTCATGCTCAGATCGCTGGTGCCCATTGCCAAAGTTTCTGATCCAGCGGGTCTGGGGTGGAGACTTGAAAATGGGCATCTCTAACAAGTTCCTGATGAGGCTGGATCCTCACCCCACTTTGGGGGCCACAGAGATAAACTAAACCCGTTGCTACCCACCCCAGCTGGTCATCAAGACCACCTGGAAAATATCTTAATACAAAAGCACCAGGGCCTCACTCCATACCGAGTGAGCCAGGGACCCTCTAGAGTCTAGACCCTTTGATCCAGCTTTAGATCGATCATGTGATGTTTCTGAGAGGTGGGCCTAGGGCTGGGCTCTTATGGTGAGTGGGATTCAGAAGGTGCAAGGGATGGACCCAGGGACCTGCCTGAGTCGGGAATCACGGAACCATGACTCAACTCACCTTAGGTAAAATCTGCTGACCAATCACCACATTGAGTTAGTACCTACGGAAGGGAGGGAGATACAATAGGAAAAGAAAAGTGCCTTTTGCCAGAGACACTTGGGAAAGGCCTGAGGAAAGCTCACAAAATGTTCCAGACACTGTCAGTGCTGGCCTGCCAATATTTATTCCTACATTCTTTTGAATTTTTCCCAGGACTGAGTCTAAATAATAATAACAGCTTTCAAATGAAAATAGATTGTGGCATAAATTCTAAGGGATGAAATCCAATTTACTGACATCGGAACATAAAGTATGTCCTGAGATGCAGTTTCGTGGAGCGCGTAGTAGGATGTACATCGCATTTTCAGTTGGTGGAAAGGAGGGTCAGGAAGTGTTCTCTTCCCTCGGGCCATTACTTCCTAACCCAGGCATCACGCAGCGCAGATACTGACCTTTCTCAGAGCAACTCCTGCCAATGATTCAGATATTTGACCTGGAGTTGCCTGGGCCACCTTAAATCATCTGCTAAAACAGGATGTATTCACTGGTGGGCTCCAAGAACGTAGGTATCAAGTGGTAAGCCTCTACCATGCGTCATTTCAAAATTCTCCCCAGACTTAACTTGGACCAACTGACAAGCTCCCTTCTTGCCCCCAACCTTGTGATTGGACTCAACCACCCCAATTGTCTTCTCCACAAATGTGAGTGGTGTGATCATGCAGTTAATGGCCTGGCTATTGGGGGGGGGGGGGTGCAGTGTTCTCCCTGGTAACCACCATGTTTCATAAAAGTTCTTTTCAAGAAAAGGGTACATGCTTTGAGCTCATGCTGCTATGTACTTTAGCTCTTGCAGCGCTTAGCACAGTGCTGAACACAGTGTGGTCACAATTTACTTTTCTTTTTCATTCGAAGGCGTACACACGGAACCAACTGGATGATCCAATTGGTTTACTCACTAATGAGAAAGTGCTGCCCTGAATACGCATCTTGAATGGTTCCCCAGCAACCATAGTCTAGATCAGCATGTCATTCCTGGATCTTTCTTGGGACCCTTTCTTCTTCTTCTTTTTTTTTTAAGTCCAAAAAGGAAACATCAAATTTAATTTAAAGAAACAACAACAACAACAACAGAAATTGTCTGAAAAAACAATGGAGCAAATCAACTCCTGAAAAGGAGTGCTGCATCTTGGAGATCCCATTAGTTGAAGAAAACAAACAAACAAACGCCATTTAGCTTAAGACTCTCTGAGTTATCTGCAAATCAACTTATTTCAGGAGTGGAAGAATTCTTGGTTATTTCTTAATATCAAAATGTATGCAGATTTCTCTTTTGGGTATCTTCTACATTTAAGGAGGCAGTCATATGCCATCTCCCGTTTCCACACAGGATAAATTCTTTGTTCCAGGCAACTCTCGAGGGCAGGGTAACTAGCACGACACCATCTCCCCAGACAAAGAGCAGTGGAATATTCCATTTTGTTGATTTATATAGCTCTTCGTACATTTCTTCATCAATTTCCGCAGCTGTCACAGTTTCTTCCACATCTCCCAATATTATATTTAAGTACTGATCATAAGCATGTCACCTACCTCGAAGCTCTCTGTCGTTTCTCATTTTCACATAGATTTGCTCATCCAGGCTGAGCCTGATGAGATCCAGGGGCTCTTCTGCAATGTTGGGAGTTTGTTGCTGGTCCACGTCATCTGCCATGTTTCAAACCCTGCCTGACTCTCTCTTTTTTTTTTTTTTTTTGGTCTTTTTGCCTTTTCTTCAGCCACTCCCACACAGCATATGGCGGTTCCCAGGCTAGGGGTCGAATCGGAGCTGTAGCCACTGGCCTACACCACAGCTCACAGCAACGCGGGATCCGAGCCACGTCTGCGACCCACACCACAGCTCACGGCAACAACGCCAGATCGTTAACCCACTGAGCTAGGGCAGGGATCGAACCCGCCACCTCATGGTTCCTAGTCGGATTCATTAACCACTGCGCCACGACGGGAACTTCTCTTCTTAATCCATGTTATTCTACAGCCATAGATTATAGCCATTCTGTGCCTCATAAACGGAGGCAGCTGGGAGCAGGGGAAGGAGGGCTGAGCATGAAATCAGATCTGGGTTTGAGTCTTGACTTGCTCTTGGGGTAGCTGGGTGACCCCAGATCTACCAGGTAAGCTCTCCCATTCTGTGTTGCTCTAGCTGAGAAATGTACAGAACAATATCCGACTCAGCCCTGTTTCCTCTCTCCAACTTGACCGTGAGCAACACAAAAGCAAAGACAGGGTTATCTGTCCCTTTGGTCTACTCCATGTGACCTGCCGATCATCCCCAACAAGCTAAGGAAATACTTGCACAACTGGGGTTGGGAGGAAGAAAGGGACAAAGCAAGTCATGACTCTAGGGCTCAGGAGAAATGGAAAACTCAGAATTCTTTCTTTGCCATTTTCTTCCAGTCTGTGTTTACTTGGCCTAAGGACAGAGGATTGCAGCAATGCTTTTGAGTGTCAGCAGGAGGGTGATGTTTGTGCAAGCCAGCGAAACTCAAAAGATGCTCAGAGAGTTTGGAAATCCATGTACCTGACAACCAGTGAACGAGGCTGCTAGCACCAGAGCCTGACACTGCCCATCTTGGAATGCACGAAGGAACACTCGCGGGTAAATGAGGTTTGCTAGGAATTAAGCCCTCCGAAGAACGATGGGATGTGCGAACATGTTGGATATGGATTGTCGTGGTTGTCCTGGGCCCCCAGGAGGGGATTATGGGAAGACTTCAGTTAAACGCCACAGACTAGACCATTTTCCTGCCTTCCCTTGTCAATAGGTCCCATGTGAAGGTTGCTATGGGAAATACTCTCTCCTGAGACAGGAGCCTGGAAGGTTCCAGCAGCAGTGCTATTATGCTCAGGGACAGGGCCCTCTGGGATTTCATCCAAGCTGCAGAAAAATCATCCAAGCTGTAGAAAGACAGCTTCGTGGGCGGGGAGCAGGAAGAGAGTATTTCATAAACAAAACTAACAGAATTGGGTGTTTATTCCCATAAACTGGTAGGAAAAAAAAAAACAAAAACAAAACTCAAGAAGGCTATGACTTTGAATCAGCACAACTAACTTTTAAGCTCGCATATGCTCAGGAATGATTGGGTTTCATCTTGAGAGAGTTCATTTTCTTTTCTCTGTTTTTTTGCAAACAACCTCTATGTTGTTGCTTTTTATTTTTAAGTACAAGAGATTTTTCATGATCATATTCTCACATCTCTCCTTTTTTCACTTTGGAGAGAGTTCATTCTCAAGTCATTTCTTGGGACTGGTAGGCATGAAAAGTAGGCTGCCAGCAGGAAGCCAGTACCATGAGAGGCAGCAAGGTCTTTGGAGAGAGCACCATTTTGGGTCAAAATGAATGTTTAACCAGGAGACTGATGACATATGTACAGAAAACTCAGAGCACCCTGGTGAATGGAAGTTTCGACTAACTCTTGGGGCTGAGGAAGGGCTCTGGAACAAACCTACAGCAGTAAGTGGAAGAAAGATCAAGGAAATGCCTTCAGTGGATTTTCTAGAAGCAGAACTTGTGACCCAGGATTTAGATGCCTGGGAGTGACTGAGGTAGCGCCCTCAGGAGAAAAGGAACAAGGGAGGCAAGGGAGAGCAAAGCAAGGGTTGCACCTCACCTTAGCCCCTGTGTGGTCCACCACGGGGACCTCTGGAACGTGAAGACCACCACAGAGGTCCACCTGCGGCAAGAGGGTCCACCTTTGGGGTCCCCTGCTCTGGGCTGCTGGGAGAGAGTGAGGCACATCACCTCCCGGAGAAGGCAACTCCCTTTGGCCAGCAAGTATCGGGAGGAGGGGGCAGCTGAGAGTGTTCCGTGGCTGGGGGATGGGCCAGCCCAATAAAGGGAGTGTGCGTGAGGCACCACCAGAACTGACTCTAGTTGCTTCTGCAAAGCCACATCCTGGGGAGTGACACGGTCAAGACCAAAACCCATCTCTCAGCCTTGCTGCTGGCTCATCAAGTCCACTTTTTATAATGGCACTACCTACCATTATGCCATCCTTTGTAAAGCATTTGCAGAGCTATGCTCTATCTCATACCATGACACCATAATCCTGGGAGGAAGCCAAGAGCAGACATCTGTGTGCCCTTGGCATGGAGGCTTAAAAGAGTGATCTGACCCAAGCTCACATACCTGGAAGTACCACAGGTGAGACTAAACCTTGTTCCCCGGGGCGCCACCTCTCTTACAGGTCAGAAGATACGTGGAACAGTGACGCACCATTTAGCCCTTTATGTCTGTTGACCACAAGGTCACTGTCATCAGTTTGATTCTGTCCCATGTCCCTCATATGAGGACCTCCATTTGAGCAGGGGCTCCCTCAAGGAATATTTAAGTTCCTTGTCATATATCGCCAGCCCTGGTGTGAGGTTTCTGGTTTCTATTTCTACCTTTTGATACCAACTCTTAGTAATAAGAAAAAAATAGTCTATTTTTATAAAATGACTCAGATGTCTCTGGAAGCATTTACAATGCCTGGAATGTTTTAATAATTTCCTGATCTGTATGCAGGAAGGCATTTTAATGTAATAGCTAATATAAAATTCCTCCTCATTGTGGAGTTTAAATTTTGCTTTCTACTCTCTTTGCATTTCAATTTAATCACAGTGGATCCTCTCATGAGCTGAATTGGTGATAACTTCCTCCACCATTTGCGTATTTATGGGGAGCTCTTTCTGCTTATCTTCCTCCTCTATCCCCTTAAGTCGCAGAACCTTTCTCATGATCTAACATCAGGATATCCAGAGTTGGTTCCAAATTCCCCCATGGGATGTTCTTATCTTTTTTTTTTTTTTTTGGCCACACCCATAGCATGTGGAAGTTCCCAGGCCAGGGATCGAATCTGCGTCACAGCAGTGACCTGAGTTGCAGCAGTCACAATGACAGACCCTTAACCCACTGAGCCACAAGGAAACTCCTTTTTTTTTTTTTTTTTGCTTTTTAGGGCCACAGGTACGGCACGTAGAAGTTCCCAGGCTAGGGGTTGCATCTAGAGCTACAGCTACCAGCCTACACCACAGCCACAGCAACATCAGATCCGAGCCGTGTCTGTGAGCTACACCACAGCTCATGGCAGTGTCAGATCCTTAACCCACTGAGCAAGGCCAGGGATCAAACCCGTGTCCTCATGGATACTAGCTGGGTTCATTTCCACTGAGCCACAGTGGGAACTCCCAGTTTCTATTTCTGATGAGGTCACCTGCAAAGGAGGCTGTGGAGTTGGGGAGACGGAAGACACTGGTTCTAGACCATGGTCCACCTTGCACTGACCTTGCAATCTTGGAGCAAAGAAGAGCATGGGTGCCTATAATTTTGCAAATCCTCTGACCTAGCAATTATACTTCTTACAGCTATTCTTGGGAAATATTTCAAGATATGCCCAAAGGTTTGGTTATCAGCATGTTTACCACTGCAATTTTTACAAGAAAGAAAAAATTGCTCAGGGACTCCTCAGCCTCCAATAAAAGAGGAATGGTAATACAAAATATATTATATCCAGATAATAAAATAAGCCTCATCTCAAACTTGAATGTCTATCAGAATCTCCCAGAAGTCTTGTTAAATAAAACACAAATTGCTGTGCATCACCCCTGGAGTGTCTGAATATATAAATGTAGGATGGGGTCTGGAATCTTCCATTTCTAGTAAGTTCTAAAGTGATGCTGACTGCTGGTCCAGAGGCTACGTTTTGGGAACCCCTACTATACAAGAACATATCATGGTACAGTCTCTCTCTCCTAGTCTGGAAAGGCAACGTAGGTGACACAAAGTACTTTAAACCTATTTGTATAAATCAGTGCCAATATTTTAACAGTTGAATGGTGTTTAAATCTGATTTATATTTGGTAGTATGGGTTGGGGGTAGGGGGACAGTAATTCCCTGCCTCCCTCATTTTTTCCATTGAATCGGAACTCATAGACCTGGGTTAAAACTCCTCTCAGGCTCACATCTGCTGTGTATGATATTGAGCAAATTAGCTAACCCACAACAGCCACAACTTCCTTGACTAGAAACAGATAATGACACTTTGGGAAATATCTGGACTATTAAGAGAAATAGTACAGCACTCATGTATACCTTCATTTAACAAATATCTTCAGAATTCTTACAGTGCTCCGGACACTGCACTGGGGAAAGAAGGTAAAATGATGACGAAGCCTCAAGGTCTTGAGTTCACGCACGTTCAAGTTTATCAAAGGAAACGGACATTCAACTAGCCCCCCTCATTTTTTTCCCCTGTGCAGATATACTTCAATGAAAGCACATCTTAAAATAATCCCAATTTTTCACATCCCTGATTGATGCGATCTTGATGTTTTTGACGTTTCCACTGGCTGCGTGAAGCAAGTCAAGCCCCCGCTGCAGCCTGGCACATCTTGGACCTGTAGACATGGCCCTGTCTCAAGCTGGATGAAGGTTTCTTGCTGCTTGAGAGAAGGCATGGGAAAACTAAAATGTCCAAAGCCCCGTGGCAAAGGGAGTCTGGATCCTTATGGAAATCTCCAGGCACAGCCCAAGGAGAGAGAAAAGTACCACCACCCCCCCCCCCCCCCCGCAGAAACGAGCTCAAGAACCCGGAAGTAAATACTCCTTGTTCCATCAGTGAAGGCACAGGAGGCAAACTTCCTGCTGTGACCCAACGCAAACAAGGTTTTGAGATCCTGGGGCCACATTGTCTAAAACCCACAGCCTTTCAGGGTCAGGCTTTACCCCAGGGGTATTCTGCTCGTACAGAGCCTTGGCGCTGTGGTTGTGAAAGACACTGACCAGCCCTGTGCCCTGTGTGAGAGGCCCCCAGGAAATGGTTTATGACCACAGAGCCTGGCCTTTCTGGCAGCTGCTGCCTTCTCAGCCTCCCTCTTGGCCAAATCTCTGGCTTTATCTCATGATAACTGAGTATGTTTACCCAACCTGCAACTGTACCTGGAGGTGCTGCAGGCAGTGGCTGTGCTTTCCTGCCCTCACTCCAATCTCTGGGCCTCAAAAGAAAAAGAGGGGGAGGAGGGGGAGGAAGCTGGCTCAAACCTTTTGAAAAGCAAACCCTGTAAAATTCCAACAGCAAAAAGAAAGAAAGAAAACAAAGAAAAGAGAGAAGGAGAAAGCAAGAAAGAAAAATCACTCTATTTTAGAAGGACACCATTTTCCTCGAGGTATCTTAGGCTTTGTATGACCTGGCATCTCTTGAACTTCCAGAAGAAAGTTGTAAAAAATGCTCACCAAACATGACCACAGAAGGAAGGAAACAAAACTCATGGTCAGTAGAAACCAAGGTAATATAAATTCTATAGCATTTCCATTTAAGGGACTGTTAATGCCTAAGTGAAAATTGCAGCGTAAAAGGAACCTTCACCATGTACTTTTATGAAAGACAGAATCCACTCCGAAAGTCCTCTAGAAAACAATTAAAAAGATAACCAAAGAATTCTTTAAAAAATTTTTGAGCTATAACTCACCTCACAAAATTTACTCTTTTAAAGTCTATCACTTAGTGGTTTTTAGTATGTTTACCAAGTTAGACAGCCGTCACCACTTTCTAATTCCCGGACAATGTCATCCCCCCCCAAAATACACTCCATGTTTATTAGTAGTCACTTCCCACCTCCCCGTCCCCAGCCCCTGACAATGACTAATCGGTTTTCCAGTTCAATGTTCTTGATCATTCTGGGCATTTCATGTAAGTGGAATCACATACTATGTATTCTTTCATGACTGGCTTCCTTCACTTAGTATAATGTTTTCCAAGCTCATCCACATCATAGCATGTATCAGTATTTCATTCCTTTTTATGGCTGATAATTGTCCATTTTATGGATAGACCTCATTTTATTGATCCTGGAAGAGATAAGCCACAGTTGGTTAATGATTCATCTGCCTGGGTGGTCAGTGGTATTTACAATTTAGTGTAAAAAAAAAAAGTATTATATTAAAAGGTGTGTTTAAACAATACAGCCTGCTTTGGGCCAGGCCTCCAGGCATCCACTTAGTAAGTGTTCATTTAATCACCTGAGCTGAAAGAACGTCCCTGACCGAAGGCATGTGATCTTCTGCACTGTATCTATGAAGCTAGGTTTTTTTTTTTTTCAAACTCAGCAAAGTGCTAAACTAGGAGGTAAACCCAGCCCATTTCCAAGTACAAAATGTCACGCAAAGTATATTCAGATGGTGAGATATGCGAGGAATTGAATGTTAAATACTCTAGTCAAACCAAAGAAGATTTACAGATGGCAAACAAGCATATGAAAAGACGGCCCACCATGTATGTTATCCAGGAAATGCAAATTAAACCCCTGAGAATCCACTACACTCCTATGAGGATGGCCAAAATTTGGAACAATGATACCACCAAATGCTGGGGAGGACGTGGAGCAACAGGAACCCTCATCCATTGCTAGTGGGAAAGCAAAATGGTGCAATCTAGCAGTTTCTCACAAAACTAAGCATACTTTTACCATACGACCCAGCAACTGTGCTCCTTGGTACTTACCCAAAAGAGTTGAATGCTTATGTCTACACAAAACCCTGTGCACAGATGGTTATAGCTGCTTCCTTCATAATGACCAAAATTTGGAAGCAACCATTTGACCTTCAGTAAGTGAGTGAATAAAATTGTGATACATCTAGACAATGGACTATTATTCAGGACTAAAAAGAAATGAGCCATTAAGCCATGCAAAGACATGGAGGAACCTTAAAGGCCTATTACTAGGTGAACGAAGCCCCTCTAAAAAGGCTACAAACTTGAAGACGCCAACTACATGATAGTTTGCAAAAGGCCAAGGTGTGGAGCCGGTGCAAAGGTCAGTGGTGACCAGGGTTTGTGGAGGCGGCGGGGATGGTAATTAGGAAATAATGAAGCACGGAGGATTTTTAGGGCAGTGAGACTACTCTGTATGATGCCGCAATGGTGGATACAGGTCATTGTGCATTTGTCCAGATCCACAGAATGGGCAACACCAGGAGCGAATCCTAATGGAACATACAAACTCTGGGTGATGATGGCTCAATGTAGGTTCATCAGTTGTAACAAACCACTCTGGGGGTGTTGACAGTGGAGGAGGCTCGATGGGGTGGGCGGTGGGGGCAGTAGGTATATAGGAAATCCCTGTACCTTCCCCTCAGTTTTGCTCTGAATGTCAAAGTGCTCAAAAAAACAGCATATATTAAAAACGAAATTCTGGTAGAATCCTTGGCACTGAGCATGTGCTTGTAAATACGTGCTGACAACCAAGCCATTTTCTCTCCCATTCGTTGGTCTCCTCCCAGTAAGACCTTTAACCCTGAAGTACTACACCCCCATGTGAGGAGTGTGAGGGTTTCTGGACCACAAGTTTTAACTCAGCACCTTGGGATCAAGTTCTCCTTGGCCACACGCCTGTTTGGGACTCAATTTCCTCATCTGAGAAGTGGGGCGATAGCTTAGGTCATCGCTAAGGTCTGTGAGCTGGGTAGGGTCTGAGAGACGCCAATGTCTAAGGTTAGCTCCGTGACCTCTGTCTGTCTCCACCCCAAAGGCTATGTCAAACCCAGTAACCATATTTTTCAAATCAAAATGCAGGGTTTATTATCCAACAAAGGATTTTGTTTAACGTCTGAGGAATTGTCTGGGCTCCCTACTTCCATATATGTTCCATAGAGGAAAACTGGAATGTTTAGAAATACATAAATAAGTCAGATTTCTCATCATCTCATTCGGAGTAACCACAAAGCTATTTTTCCATCTGGCCTTTTGGAAATCAATTATTTCCGGGAGTTCCCGTTGTGGCACAGCAGAAACGAATCCGAAAGGTAACCATGAGGTTGCAGGTTTGATCCCTGGCCTCGCTCAGTGGGTTAAGGATCCCGCGTTGCTGTGAGCTGTGGTGTAGGCCACAGACGCAGCTCGAATTCTGTATTGCTGTGGCTGTGATGCAGGCCGGCAGCTGTAGCTCCTACTCAACCCCTAGCCTGCCTGGGCACTTCCCTATGCCACAGGGGTGGCCCTAAAAAAGAAAAAGAAATTAATTATTTCCGAGTCTATCTTCTTCCCTAGACTGTGAATGCCAAGTGTTTTATCTTCTCAAAGCCTGGAACTTAATAGGTACCCATTAAATTTTTGATTTAATGAATTTGTTAAGTTCACATGGCTATTTTAAATTCCATGCTGTTTCTATAATTTATGGGAATAAAGGGGCACAGTGAATTGAAAACAGCCACTCTATGTCAAGAACCAACTTTACTTTGGAGCACTAATTAAAAGCTTGATTTTGAAAAGTTGGCCATTGAAGACCATGTTTATAAAAAAAATCCTTTTTGGAGGGAGGGCCAGAGAGAGGATTACAGAGGCAACTGTTGTTCCAGTTAGGAAAGCCAGGCCCCAGAATTTAGAGCCTCTGGGCTTTCATAGAGAAGGTGGCATTCAGTGAGTTATCAAACGTCAAACTTTTTCAGACACAGTTCTTTTCTCTTTTAAAAAGAAGACTAATTTTCTTTTTTAAGCAGTTTTAGGTTCGAAACCAAGCTGAGAGGAAGTAGCGATTTTCCCCAATCTCCCTGCCCCCACAGGCACACGGCCTCCGCTGTGACCAATGGCACTCAGCACAGTGATGCATTTGTCACCACTGATGAAGCCACACTGACACATGTTCATCCCCCAAAGTCCGCAGTTGACCTTAGGACTCATCCCTTGCTGTTCCATGTACATGGCATTGCTTCATGCTGGGTTTAGCCACAAGTCATTGAAAACCACATTTGAGTGGCTTAAACCTAGAGGAATTTCTCATTTAACAGGAAGTTTGGAGATCAGCAGGCATGGAGAGTCAGATCAAAGAGCACTACTCTATCAGAGCTGGAGCCATGTCCCCGCACGTCTCCTTTCTCTCACTTTCCAGGTTCCAAGCACCACTTAGGCTTGCAAGGCAGGAGGACTATGGGGCGAGAAGAGGGAAAGGCCACACAGGCTAGCTCAGTCTCTTGTTGTCACGGAAGCAAAAGCTTTCCAGAGTTCACTCCTGTCCCCAAAAGACTTCTTGGGTCTCTCTGCCTGAATTCGGTCACAAGAGGGTCTGGAGACCAGAGCTGGGCATGCTGCTTCTATAAACACTATTGAGGTTCTGTGAGCATGAGCAAAGAGATGAATGGATGTTGCCATGCACGTCATGTATTTGTCACACACTCCTAATAACCAACAGCTATGTGGCTCTTCCCAGGATGTGACTTAGTGGATACGAAGCATCCGTTTCAGTTGGCATCCAGGATCGGGTAGCTTTGCATGATAATAATAACTACATTGACTATAATAAACTTTTTTTTTTTTTTTCCTTTTTGGCTGTGCCCATGGCATGCACAAGTTCCCAGGCCAGGGATCATACCCAAGCCATAGTGACACAACACCAGAGCCTTAACCACTAAGCTACCATGGGACTCCATAACAAACACTTTTAACATACAATTTTTATTCATCTTTAAACAATTCTGCAGAGTAGATAAGTTAAGTCTTACCCACTGTGCAGATGAGGAAACTGAGATACAGCAGGTGCAGTTACGTGTACATGGCAGACACAGTACTGGAATCAAACTCTTGGGCCTCCAAAGCTTAGGTCCAGAACTGCAATTCTGGAGTTTCCATCATGGCTCAGTGATAAAGAACCCAAGTAGTATCCACAAGGATGCGGGTTCGATTCCTGACCTAGCTCAGTGAGTTAAAGATCCGGTGTTGCCACGAGCTGTGGTATAGGTTGCAGATGCAGCTCAGATCTGGTTGCTGTGGCTGTGTTCGTAGGCCAGCAGCTGCAGCTCTGATTTGACCCCTAGCCTGGGAACTTCCATACGCCGTGGGTGCAGCCCTGAAACGGAAAACAAAACAAAACAAAACAAAACAAAAACCCTGCAATTTTGTGTCTGCCCGCTCACTCAGTTCCGCGTATTGGACCCTCGTTAAGGGCACGGGACTTCAGAAATTAAGCAACAAAGTGGGTCAACTCAAGTTAGGAGCCTGGGGAAGGCAATGAGCCTGTCTGTGGTTCCCTCTGCCGGAGGTGGCCGAAGGGCTTCGGTTTTGTTCACAGCAACATTCCCAAGATCCTTCTGACTGTAGGCATGCGCTAACAAAATCGAGGCTGAGGAACTGTGGCCAGCTGTGGGCAGTCGTGCCACTCAGAACCTCAGATGGCAAAAGAACATGGGCACACAGTCCCCTACAGATTGCTGGCCTACCATTTAGTGCTCTGCGGGGCCAAGAGGAGGCCACCTCTGACTTGCTGTGAGAAGACAAACCCTTCAAGGTCTCTTTTTTTGAGACGGCAGGGTTTTCTTTCCTTGCTAAAGCTTTTCATGACATAGGACTTTAGGGAGAGTAGAAGGGGCTTGCAGAGGCGGGATCCAGATGGCGGAGGAGTAGGACGCGGCGCTCACCTTCTCCCACAAACACATCAAAACCAAATTTTGCATGAAGCACCCATTTGCACAGGACATCTACTGAACGCTGGCAGAAGACTTTAAACCTCCAAAAGGGGCAAGAAACCCTTCACATAACTGGGTAGAAGAAAAGGGGGGCAGGGGAAGAAGGGGATTTCAGAGACCAAGACCTGTAAAACCCCTTTCCAAAGCTTGGAAATAAGAAAAAGGATGACAAGATGTCCTTTCAAAGTCATACTGAATTACTGTCTGCTGAGCCATGAGTATTTAACTCTCTACAGAAATGTACCTTTCTTTGGCTTACTATGTCCTATTGATTAGGACCGGACGCCACGGAGTTAGATATTAACACAGAGACTGATAACTTACAAATGATTTCTGTCCAGAGGAATTGCCAACGATTTCTCATTGGCAAAAACAATAACCTCAAAGGTGACAGGAAATGAAGCAGCTTTCTATCTATCTTTGCAATCATATTTTCACAGTCTTTTTTTCCCACCGACTCTGCACCCATCATTCTCTCCTGTACCCTGGTTTCTTCATTCATGAATTAAACATGGCTTTGATAACGTTCTCCCAATATTTGTATAAAGGTCCTGTTTCTAGGCTGTTGAAGTCTGCTCTGGCGATTTTTAGAGAGAGAGAATCAACTATAGTTTAAAGAACTTAGCCATGTACAGATTTTAAACTGCAAGGAGGAAAATCCCGCTGGGCACATATGTGCTGGTTAACTTGATCCTTGGCTTCAGCTGTCCGTAAACACTGTCTAGAAGCTATTCGTCACAGTGTGCTGGCATTGGATTTCAGAACAAAATAAAAAATAAACAAAACAATGCATAATGAGAAAGCCCTATGCATACAAATGAATGAACATAGAAATTACAGTTTTAGAAAGGAAATGGAATCTGGAGGTGGTGGCCACCCGGAGAGGTCCCTTCTTGCTTCTAAATGCTGTCTCTCCACAGGTACTTGCTTGCTTTCCAAGGCCAGAGCCTATTTTCAAGGCCATGTGCACTAGATGAAATTTCTCGTATGAAGAAAAACAAACTGCGTCGAGCATACTTTAGCCTTATCTCCACAGCAATCATTTCCTCCTCCAGGGAGAGGACATGCATTGCAAAGATCCAGAAGCCAGTGCCTTCTCAAATAGACACCAACGTGCAACAACTTTTACTTGTCCCATTTGAGGCCTTGAATCCACCAACAGGGGACTTGTTGAGTTGCGTGTTCTAGAAACAACTGCTTGTAATCTAGTGACCAAGGATTACAAGGACATTTATGTCTTTATTTGTTTATTTATTTATTTCACTATTATTCTTGGCCATGCCTGTGGCATGCATAAGTTCCCAGGCCATGGCTATAACCCACACCACAGCAGCAACCTGAGCCACAGCAGTAACAGTGCTGAGTCCTTAACATGCTGAGCCACCAGGGAACTCCTTTTAAAAAGAACAGGTTGATTTATTTATGGTATTTCTTGATTTTAACCATCCACTACGAGCTGATACATAGTGGAGTATTTGAGGAAAAAAAATATTTCTTATTATTTATGGTATACCTAAATGTGTGTGTATGCGTGCATGCCTGTTTGTAAGAGGGCTCTTGTTTGATGCTACTCTTCAGTTCGGGTGCTTCTCCGGAAAGTTAAACAGAGATCAGTGTGTTTTGTTGATAAATTTGTTACAAAAATAGTAACCACCTAGACCACATCATCACATGAGTTCCTGCTTCCCTGACCACATATTTCCACTGCCAAAGGCAAATTCACAGGGGGCCCTTGGGAGTATGGGAACAATTGGTGTAACTCCAAGAGTGATACTCGTCCAAGAGTGATAGTCCTTCCGGATAAACAGTGAATCCCTGAAATTTCCAGGGCAACTTCTACCAAATGGGCTACAGGAAAGAGCTCTGGGGTCATCCATGTCGGAGTTGATATTACAGCAGGCTCTAAGCAACACAAATGCCTATAAATAGTAAGCCCACATGACAATATTGTCATTTAGGTCTGCAATCTATTGACTGTCTCTGTCATAGAGATACATTCTGGATCCTTAACCATTTTACCTCTGCTTCAAAGAGAAATACTACCAACTATATACGTAACCACAGGACATTTCTATAAATCATTGGTTTTGCTTAACAGAGGGCCTTCATTTCTCAGACTAAAAATAATATTTTATGTATGACATTATATTCTTACATGTCAACTGGTAGGAAGTCACATATATGTCAGGGAATCCTTGCATTGTGTCTGTTCCAAGGCAATGGGTTCATTGCCTTCTCTCATATCACTGTCCTACCAATGCAGTAACATTATCTTTAAAAGATATTATCAATTTTTTTTAATCTTAAAAACAAAAAATTTTAAAAATAAAAATAAATAATAAATAATAAAATTTCAATTAAAAAAAAAAAAGATGTTAGATGGATCTATCATCATTCCTTCCAAAGAGCCATCACTCGATACTGGTGATGACTATTTTTTCTATTAAGAGCTCCGAAAATCAAACCTTGGGGAAAACATTTTTTTTTTCTTTTTTGGCCACCCTGTGGCATATGGAGTTCCTGGGCCAGAGATCAGACCCGAGCCATAGTTTCAACCTAAGCCACAGCTGCAGCCATGCTGGGGATCAAACCTGCTGCAGAGATAATATGCCCAATCTGTGGCACCACAGTGGGAACTCCAAACCTTGGATCATTAAGCGAGGCTCTTTTCCATTGGCCACCAGTATTCAGAATCCCAGTTCTGATCTTCAGTCTTTTGATGCCCATTTCGTTTTCTGAATCCTCAAAGGTGGGTTAGTTTTGTCAGTTTCTAAGTTATCTCTTGTTCCAATAAGCAGACTCAGAAATCTTTACAAATATCTTTACAAATACTACCACTCATAAATTTTGAAAAGACTTGGAAAATCAAACCACTTGAAGTATGTCAAATGATTCTCATCCAAACTACAGCCTGAGGTAACATTAGGTAATATTACTTAAACTTAAGGTAACATTCCCATCCACCCCTGTTGAATATTTCCTTCTCTTTTCTAGAGACACCAGACTTGCCTTGTTTCAAAGGCTTTTTTATTGAAATAACCATGTTAGATCTTTTGTTTGCCCTCTGATCTAGGACATAATTATTCACTCCCAATTTTCTTCTTTTTGGACAGTATTCTCTTAAATAATTACTAGGCGGGACAAGATGGCCTTGCGCTTTGTTACATATCCCCCCAAGGCACAGTCTTCTGAAAAATCAAACTCTAGTTGTGAAATGGCTTCTGACCATATTTTTCTTCAAATGGGAAGATCAATTATATAATCATCTCTGGCACAACTTCTGACTCCTTTTGCAATATCATTCTTTATATGACTCAATCAAGAAAAATAATAGTTGACTTCCTTTTTCCACAGCCACCTCCCACGCAGAATAAAGTTACTAAGGGCTATTAGACCAAAATGATCCAGGTTTTTTGGAGACCCTCCCCCTCACCAAAATCTCCTAGCAGCCTTTCCTTTTTTTTTTTTACTTTTCCTACCACTGTAAGATGAAATGGTAGCAAACAAAACAAAACACACAACGTCATTATTGAAGGCTTCTCTAATCGAATTTGTACTTCGATGAATTCTTCAAGTTTTGAGTTTTTCAAACACGTGTGAGAGCTTAACATTTCTTTCAAAAACCTGGACCAACAGTCCTTTGTAAGTTTTTTCCCCCTACAAAAGGCTTATGTACGTGACTTTCTGTCCATTTGGTTTCTCAGACTCCATGTTGCGTGACATACTTGTTCTCTCTCAGTAATGCTTTGGATTTATGGAAGCATTCTTTCATTGTGAAACTTGCACACAGCATAGTTTTTGTTTTTCACTTTCTGAAATCACCGGAGATGCTGGTTACATCAGGGTTGTCTTTCTTTTTTTTTCTTTCTTTTCTTTGTGGGGAGGGTTACACCCATGGCTTGCAGAAGTTCCTGGGCGAGGTATGGCACCCACACCACAGCAGCCATAACACCAGATCCTTAACTGAGTGAGCCACCAGGGAACTCCTCTCTTAGCTTCTTGAATTAGCTCATCCCAATATTCTAACCTCCATGAGGGTAGGGACTGCTTCTCTCTGGCTTCCGCTGTATCTCTTCATACGTAGCCTAGGACCTAGTAGATTAAAGTGCTCAATCTGCATTCATGGACATAAGGAATTAGTCCCTTCCCCTAGAGATCATGGATAGAGTATGAGCCACTCATTTGTTTCAAGCATCTCAAAGTGCAGCTAAACTTTGCTGGGCCAGGGTGTAGAGATAGAAATCTGGAGGTTTGGGGTGTCCTAACCTGCCCTGGCTATGCCATGAAGGCCAATGACATTCTGCTTAGGGAGAGTTTAAATGCCCACATAAAAAGGGTCAGCTGACGACTCAGAGGTGGACCGATTCCCTGAGTCCCATGCATGGGCTCTAACTTAAGAGCCTCTTGTCTCAACTGCCCATGAATGATTACCTGTGATGAGACAATGCCCAGGACCAAGAGCCCACAAAGGGGGCTTCCTGAGTGGTGGCAGTGTGGGGAGCTGAAACAGAGACCTAGAGGTCCCTGCCAGCCGAGGAAGGCCATGGGCAGACTGTGAAGGGCTGGGGGCAGAGGGCAAGCTTAAGAAAGTCTGTGGAGGAAGAAAAAGTGGGGAGATAAGGCTTACTCAGCACAGAAGTCTTCCCTCAAACATACACTGTAAGCAAGATTCCTGGGGTGCCCTCCAGTTGAGCTCTGCTGTCTAAGAGGAAACTGACATGTGCAACTGCCCCAGGTCTGGGAACCTAATGCCCAGTGTCTCCGCCTTCCACTTCCCAAGCCCAGTGGGTCACCAGCTGCAGCAGCCTTTCTGTGCAGAGTGGAAAGGAGAGACAATTAGCGGGAAAAATGAAAATCTAATTCAATTCGTCAATTTTTTTTTTTTTTTTTAGGGCTGCAGCCACGGCATATGGAAATTCCCAGGCTAGAGATCAAATCAGAGCTGCTGCTAGCCTACACCATAGCCACAGCAACGCGGGAGCCAAGCCACATCTGTGACCTACACCAAAACATGCGACACCGGATCCTTAACCCATTAAGCAGGGCCAGGGATCGAACCCGTGTCCTCATGGATTACTAGTCGGGTTCGTTACTGCCGAGCCACAACAAGAACTCCAACTTTTCCTTTTTATGTTGGCCACACTCGCAGCATGCAGAACTTCCTGGGCCTCAGATCAAACCCCCACCACAGAAGTGACCGTGCTGGATCCTTAACCACAAGGCCACCAGGGAACTCCAACAATTTGTCACACTTTGCTCTAGCATCTACTTTGTTTTGACCAGGCTAGGAGCTAGGGATAAAGCAGGGACACTTTCCTCACGGAGTGCACGTGGCCCCGTGTCCTGTGTTTCAGAAGTCAGGAGAATGATTAGTGCATCAACAGTCCTGTGTGCCCCTCAGCACCCTCCTGTAAGAGCAGTGGTATACCATCAGGGGCAATTTTGTCCCCTAGGGGACGGTGGGCAATGTCGGAAAACAACTGTGGTTGTCATAACTGGAGGCAGGAGAGAAATGTCTAGCAGCATCTCTGGTCTCTACCCACTAGTTTCTAGAAGTCTCTCTCTCTCCTGCCTCCAGTTATGACAACCACTAAGACCCATCCAGCCCAAGATGTCAGCCGCGTAAGAGGCTCTGTGCATTTTCAACAGCTGATCACCTATGTTCACTGCCTCCTGGTTTGCTTGATGTGTGATGGGAATGAAGGGTTCTACCACGAGAAGAACCAACAGAGAGAACACACAATCCCCCGGGCATGGTCTTCAGAGGAAGAATTCCACCTGCTCCCCCATGTCGTGGCAGCTGAAAGGTACCCAAGGTGCAGCGACACAGCCCCGGGAGATTTGTCTTTGGGGTAGGTGGCATCAGAAGGTGCACGCAGGGAATACACCAGCACGATTAAAATCCATCTGAGCCAAACATCATCAGATCAGAAGAGAGAGTAATTGTGGGACCAGCGGTGCCGTGTCCCTCATCCTGAGCGACACGGAAATGGCTTTTGCATCATGGCTGTTCCCTGCCTGCCGCCTAGCAGTGCAGCCAACTGGGAAAGGCTGGGATTCTCTTACATGTTGTTTCCACTGGGGACAGGAATTTGAAGGGCCTGGAGCTCTGGAGTCCTCTGGTCCATAAGCCCAAACTGCTTGCCTGGATTTGAAGATGACTGTGTTTCTCTCTTTTGCATTTTTGTTGTTGTTGCTGTTTTGTTTTGTTTTTTGGGTTTTGTTGCGCTTCTCAGGGCTGCAACATATGGAAGTTCCCAGGCTAGGGGTCAAATCGGAGCTGCCAGCCTATACCACAGCCACAGCAAGGCGGGATCCAAGCTGCATTTTCAACCTGCACTGCAACTTGCAGCAACATTGGATTCTTAACCCACTGAGCGAGGCCAGGGATCGAACCAGCGATCTCATGGATACTCGTCAGGTTCTTAACCGGCTGAGCCACAACAGGAACTCCTCTCGCTTTTTTTTTTTTTTTTTTTGGCTGCACCGGTGGTATGCAGAAGTTCCTAGGCCAGGGATCAAACCTGAGCCACAGCAACACCGGATCCTTAACCCACTGTGCACCATGAGATGGTGCTTCTCTTTCAATCAACTTTCTTCAGAGCCTAAGTCACTGAGAGCCACAAGGACGTGGCAGCTACATGTACCTCTTCTGTTTCTTTTTCATTCTGTGAACTGGCAATTAAACAGACACTGAAGAGCTTGGCCTTTTTGACACTGCTGCTTTGCTCCCTTAGCCTTCTTGCCCTTTTTTTTTCTTTCTTCCAGGACGCTCTGCTTTTAGAGTTCTAACACCCAGGGACATCCGTGATCCTGCAGGGTGTTGGGACAGGGCTTGAATTCTTGGGAGCACTGTCCCCAAGCAGTGGAAGCACCAATGTCAGAGATCTGAAAGCTTATGGGGAATGTTCATCCTTCCTCTCCCTCTTCTGACAGAGCCTTTATGTCCCAGTGCCCCCACCCATGGCGCAACAGGACACAAGCAAATTACCTGAAGAGGAGCTAACTACTGTTCTCATCCCTCCATCCCAGCCTCCTGGAAAGAGTGCAAGGCATTGGCAGTGGTTCTGAGTCAATGTGACTTTTTTTTTTTTTTGGCTGCACCTGTGGCCTGTGAAAGTTCCTAGGCCAGGGATCGAACCAGCGCCACAGCAGTGACAATGCCGGATCCTTAATCACTAAGCCACCAGGGAACTCCAGAGTTGATGCGATTTTAATGGAATACAAAACCAAGTCCAAAAGTGATTCTGAAGTTTCTTACTGAGCCTCTGCCCAAATAATCTCTTTGAGTAGAAATAGATTAATAATATGGGGTCCCAAAGATACATTCTGGTTAATAGACTTACCCTACCTGTCTCCAATCTGTCAGGTGAACAATTAGGTGATGGTTTACAGAAGCTAGAAAAGAAGAGCCCCAGGCTAAAGAGCCTGTGGACTGGGCTTGAAGTTAGCGTTACAAAAGGGAGGGCTAAACAGATGAGGTGTTTGTAGACCACGGGAGAAATTCCTGCAGCGAAGGCTGTGGAGGTTAATGTGTATGATGATAGTGGAATGGAATCTGAAAGGTAATTGTGCCTGATGTGAAAAGAAATATACAAGAGTTCCCTGGTGGTCTAGTGGTTAGGATTCAGTGCTTTTACCTCTGCAGCCCAAGTTTGATCCCTGATCTGGGAACTGAGATCCCACATTGCCACTGCATGTCGTGCCCAACAAAAAACACATACACACACACACACACACAAGAAAAGTAAGCTTAAAATATCTGAAAGGAGAGTAGAATAATTGTGTACACTCAAAAAGCACACCTGCATTGTTGAAGGTGCATATTACAAAGACAAATCCTACATGAACTCCTCCATGAAAAGCCCCCCACTATGTTCTTGTAGCTCTAATGTGAACAAACCAAAGGGCTAAAGAGCTGCCCCATGAGCCCTTATTATCATCATTATTCCTAGAAGAAAAGTTCATAGTTTAGAAGGTTTCAGTGAAATGAATGGTTCAGAATATATTCTTCGGCAGAAAATTACAGCTTACATTTCCAAAGTCTTGCTATGACTATGGTCAGCCCTCAGAGCTAAAAGAAATAAATACAAGATGAGGGCCCACTAAAGGAATTCAAACAAACAGGGAAGTTCAGCTACTTGAAGTTGACACAGGAAGTTGATGGTTTCACATTCACAAACTAAACAGCCCTAGGAAATGAGGATGTATTACATGCTGAAACATGGAAAAAAAAACCATTTGCAGACCATTTCGAACCCTTCCTGGCACACAGCTTTGGTTTCCTTTAAAGCTGCCGGCAGAAACAGCCGGAAATTTGCAAGTCCATTTTACATCGAAGTCTTATCATCACAATATATGAGAAGGTTGCCTTTGGCTGGCCTCATAGAACTAACAGAGAGGTCAGCAGACTAGGTCTGTTTTCATTCAGCCTGAAATCTTCAAAATGTTTTTACATTTTAAATGGTGAAAAGAAAAGTCCAAAGGACAATAATATTTTTGGAAACATGAAAATTAATAGAAATCCCAACATTGGGTTCCCTGAATAAAGTCTCTTTGGAACACCGCCTCGCCTAAGTGGTTACAGTATTGTTCCCAGCTGCTTTTGAGCTACAAGGCAGAGTTGAGGCTTTTCAACAGAGACACTCATAGTCGGCAAAGGCAAAAATATCTACTACCTGGCCCTTTACAGGAAAAGGTGGCCGATCTCTCCTCTAATAGATAAAGACCAGCTAAATCTGAAAGTAAAAGTCCAAAAACAAACAAACCAAAAAAACCAAAAAACAAAAAAACCCCCACAAACACCCAACAGTATGGAGGAAAATGCCTTATTGATGAGTGGATATGCATAAGCTGCACTTGAACCTTTCCTGCACACCTGCCCTTGCACCCATGACATCCTAGCCACCTCTGATTGAAGAAGGCACCCTTCCTGCAAAACCCTGGCTTCCTTTCTCTTGCGTGACCTGCGTAAAGCTCAGGTGTGGTTTGAAATTTCATGCGCAAAGTGGGAAGCAGTTCTGATTTTAGCTGGTTGAGGTTACCTAGGTTACACAACAAAGCAAAAAGAGCTGAACTATCTGTGTAGATGAAAAACAAATGTATGCGGAGAGGGAGCAATCGGTTTTCAGAAGAAAGAGCAATGTTCTTTTCGATGGAGCTCCCCATTGGGAATGAGCTCCTTGGTGGTAAATGAAGGGAAAGGATTGGGGGGCGGGGGGCTGGCTATTGTGAGTCCCAGCAGGACTTCTGAACAGCTAACAGAGTAGAAACTTTTCTTATTGATTGTGGGCTGCAGCAAAGTTTATGGTTGCCTGTTTATACTGATTCCGTGAAGGTCGATGGCTATTGTGGCAATAAATTCTCACATAACATCACAGTGGTGAGAGAAGGGTAACTTTGGGGGTTATGCCCATGATATGTTTCATGATTCTTCTGGTGCACTTTTTTTTTTTTTTCTTCCTCAAATTCAGTTGAAAATGAGCATCAAGGCATCAGAAATGCCGGAGAATGATACATCCAGTTACAGACCTTCCCTACTGCAAGTGGGGTCAGGTGGGGCCAGCAGCATCAGAATCTTTGGGGAGCTTTTTGGAAATGCAGCATAACTAGAATCTGCATTTGAACAGCATTCCCAGATCAACTGAACATACCGTCATTTTCCAGAAGCCCTAATCAAAGTAAGTACAAGAGACTCAGCATCTTAGAGATCCAGTTCTGGGTTCAAATGGTGCTAATTCACTGGTGGCCTTGGACAAATTCCTCACTGTCTTTGTTGCTTCCATCACCTCCTCTTTCAAGGGTGCCTAGAATCACCTTCCCCTACTTTTTGAACAATATTCTCACTGTTCCATGAGATCATGGACCTGAACCTGCTTGAAAGAGTACTAAGCGTTGGTAGATATGAGATCTTGGTAATGGATGAGAGGAGTCCTGTGAATTTCACCTCATACACAGAGAAGCTGAGCCGTGTGGAAATTCAGTGCGTCACACAAGGTGACATACATCGTCCATCCCAGAAGGGAGCTGGAGCCCCTAGGCTACGTTCTTACCCCTGAGCTACACTGCCTCTAACATACACTATGGAAGAGTGGGAACATGAAATTACCACCGAGGACAGTGTAAAAACCACTGTACAGAGAGAACAAGGCATGGCACATTTGAAACTCTGTTTTTTCAATCTAGGAAAAGAGAAGAAGACTTTAAAAAGAGAAGTTCCCTGGAGATTTAATGGTTCAACCTCCCTGAGTACCCACACCAACTTGATCATGTTAGCAAATGGGGTGGCCAGCTGGCCTCCTCTGTGACTTTGCTTCTAGGAGTTAAGTGTGAACTGGATTACCAGGACACGCAATACGCAAGGAGATGCCCGGGGTTACCGAGTGAGATTCACTGTACCTCATACTTAAAAAATAAGTAGTTGGAGTCACAGGTGAAGGAAGAGCAAATCTTATGCATAGGAATTTACAGAGCTGACCCTTATCTTACAATTTAGTTCTCAAATGTTAGAGGTAGAAAGGCATTCTGTACACTTGGCAGGATCTACTCTGATCCCTTTGGCAACAGAAACTTAAAGCATCCAGAGAGTTCGAAACCAACGTGCTGTCATTTGGAGACCTCGTAAAAATCCCCCTGCTTCTTGACTTTGAGCTAATGTTTCCATGGAAGGATGGTTCTAAGAGCTTTCTCTCTCAACTTCTAAGACATTCCCTTTCTTACCCTTAAGGAGATCAGTGGAAACGTTTGCAAAACCGGATCACAAGCTGAATGGGATTGGGACCTTATCAATGCAGAAAAGCTCTCTGCTTGGTAGAAAGCTCAGCAGAATGTGAACACGAGCAGATGAGCTGTTAGGATGTCCAGGCCTAGATGAGGATGCAGAGTATTCTGATGGCAAAAAGTGGCAGAGATGTAAAAACCCTGATTTATCTGGGAGTATTAAAAGCTTTAAGAGAGCAAAGTATAGCTTCAGGGTAAGGAGCTAAAGGGTATAACAAGAAAAGCTGCTCCAATCTTCCGGTCAGCTTTAGGAGAGCAAATGGATGAAAAGATGATGAAATCCTCGGATGCTAACTGGTCACCATTATGTCTGCCAAGAGTGCATTTTTTGGTTGTAGTCTTAGGTTCCACATTTTCTCTGAATCCTCACTCTTGGCACACACAGAAGAGAGGTAATTCGCCACATGGGGCTCCCTCAAAGCAAGGTGACCATTGTAATCTTCCTTTCCAAAGCCAGAACTGACCCTGTGCCGAACTGTGTATCTTTGGGGAACGTGGGAGTTGGTTCTGATTGAGTGAATTTGGTGTTTTTTGTGAAAACTTGGGTTCCCCTGGGTGTGGTTGCTCTTGTGCAGGTTGGCATGGAGGGGTTAGGCTAAGAGGCTGGGAGAGAGAGCATCATCACCCAGTCTTCACCTTGTCCCCCACCACTGGGAGTTCCGGTCAAGGTCACTCATCTTCTATTTGCACAAAGTGGCGATGCAAACAGATTGCTGCTGAATCAGCTTCTCAGTGAAGCAATATTTCTCCAAGGAAAACAGCTTCCTCTTTGTGGGCGAGGAACATGTCAAAACCATGTGCTTGGAGGCTCTTTTGCTTTTTCCTGGGACTAGCTCTGGATCTCTGAGAGAAAAATGGTTGCTAAGACCTACAGGGCTGTTGCAATGAAAGTATCCTAAAAAGTTTCACTAAACCCCAGAGATTAGTTCAGAATGTTACATCATGTGAGCTCTGATTTATAGCCAGTCTATTTTTCATTTAGGGAAAGTCTGTTTCCAAATGTGAGTGAAAGGCTTTTAAATGAGACCTTCTGATTCCCAGAGATACTTTCAAATGCTTGGATTTGCTGGGAGTGAGGCCAACACGAAGACTAACCAAATAAACACCCTGGGGTTCCTCTCAAGATGTGCCGACGAGCTGCTCTCTCCACTGGAAGAGAAGGTCACGGACCAGGCTTGGGGCTCCATCCCACACCCCGTAGGAAGTCTTGCACCCGTCCTAAAATTCTGGAGAATTCCGTAGGTGATTCCTCTCCTCTCAGGTCTCCGCCTCTCCTTGCTCCCAACTCGAGCCCCAGCGCCAGGCCCTGTGACCTTCCTTTATCCTAGCCCCTCGTTGCCTCTGAGCCATAGAGTTGCAACATTCTAACTTGGGGACCATGAGGGAAAGAAGGGGATGATTTAAGTTGTTATGACAGAGGCCAGCTTTTGTTTCACCCCCTCCATGTCAGACCAATTCCCCAGTGAGAGAAGGATCTGGCTGGTACCTTTAGCCTCATCAAGTTCTCAGTCAAAATTTTGAAATGATAGGTCTTCTTTAAAGGTTTTATCTGTTTCCTGATCCTGATGACATCCTTAGAGAAAGGAAAAGGGCCCTCAAAGTGTCTTCCTACCTTCTTTCAGAGGAACCCCCAGGGATCAGAAACTAGTCACTTCAGCAAGGAAGTTAAACCTTTGTGCAATAATGGGTCTCACCCGATAGGATATAAGTTTGCAAAAGGTTCGATTTCAGTCTGCTTAGGTTTGTGTCCTCAGCACGTTAAACATGACTGGCCTAGAGTGGTGCTCAAAAAATACTGAGCGACTGACTGACTAAATGAATGAATAAGTGGCCAATGAATAGATTCGAAATTCATTTGTTTGCTGTTAATGAATTAGGCTACTAGTGTATGCCAGAAACCCTGACAGACAACGGACACTGCCAAAATATAACAGGCTGGACACTTGCCCCTGATGAACTGTAACTGAATAGGGAAGATAAAACAAATAGACAATGGCTTCAGTCAAAGAGACACCTCGGAGGTTGCAGGACAGAAGGCTAGACAAGGACTAATGGCAAATCGAGGCCGAACAGGTGAGAAGGATCTCCTAGGTCAGGTCAGAAATCTATGGAGTAAACAAAGCCATCCCACTAGACAGGTACTTCCTTTAGTTACAACAAAACCCGAAGAAGCCCTTTAAAGCTATATCTTGCTAAGCATTAGCATTTTTACAAATGGCTCTATCCTTTGACTGATACTCAATGGATATCAATATTTTAACTATGGCTTTCCACAATGAAGCTTCAATAACAAGCTGCACTTCCGTCCACCAAATACCTTCTCCCCAAGCAAAAGACATAGAAACAAGTTCACAAGAAAGTGATCATGTCTGGAGCAAAGTTAGCTTCCACCTGAAGAGAAAAAGTAGCTCAGATAAAATGATAACCGCCTCTCTCTTCTCGAAGAAAGGAAATCATTGTGGTTCACCAGGTGAGAACGTGGACGCTCCCCTCGTCGACATATTAAGCTAACCAGCAAAGCACAATCTTTTGCAAAAGACGGGTGATTGACAAGTCCTGCGACTCGGTCTCCCTGAGAGGCCGCTGGGTTTCTCACACTCAGATACCATCTTGTATGTTTGGTTGCAAACTGGTTGCAACTAGCCAGTGCCCCCATCACATGGATAGTTTTCTAAATAGAACTTAATTCCTTTTTATGTGATCAGAGGAGAGGTTTTTAAATAGACATTTTAAGAAAACGCAGATGCGTGCAACGGCGAAAACAAAAATCGGTTGCAAATGAACCCCCATCACAACCTGTACCAACATTTCGTGTCTTTTCCTCCAGTTTATGCCTGAGTGTATTTTTTTCCTCTTTCCACAAATCAGACAATTTTGCGGGTACTACTCCTCATCCTTCGCTGCCCTCATTTAGTCCTGTCCTATTGCCATTTGAGGAGTCTGATAATATGTGAGGCAAGGAGATGCTGAACCAGGGAGACCAGCTGGTGTTGGTGGACGGAGTTCAGGAGTGACCATTGCTGGCATCTCAGAGGTCCCCCAAGAGAGCCCAACCACAAGGAGCACAAACCAAAAGATTTGTGTCACAGAAATTTCAGCTACGAACACTCACCAAAGGGGTTCCAGGCTCTCCTCCACCAGCTTCCTGATCCAGGTTGCTTTGGTAGAAGTCAGCTCACTGCCAGAGTGTTCTCCCCTGAATATCAAACATAATTCAGAGTTAGACCTTCCTAGCATCATAAGAGGCATGCTCAGAAGAATGGATCAAGACGCACTTGGCGGAGTTCCCATCGTGGCTCAGTGGTTAACGAATCCGACTAGGAACCCTGAGGTTGCGGGTTCGATCCCTGGCCTTGCTCAGTGGGTTAAGGATCTGGCGTTGCTGTGAGCTGTGGTGTAGGTTGCTATGGCTCTGGCGTGGGCTGGTGGCTACAGCTCCGATTCAACCCCTAGCCTAGGAACCTCCACATGCCACAGGAGCGGCCCAGGAAATGACAAAAAGACCAAAAAAAAAAAAAAAAAGACGCACTTGGCATATTTATAACTTTTCAAACTTCTCACAAGGAACACGTGCAGGCACTTTCAGAAGTGGTGGAAATGTCAGAAAGTTTATTGTTAAAAAGCCTGAACTCACTCTTGTGACTTGGTTCCCATTTCATAGGTTAGAATGAATGGAAAATAGCTGGTATGGACCAAATCTACTCAAACGTAGCCATGCATAACCAAATCCTTATGTTTCCTAACTGACAATGATTCATCCAAGTGTACTACATGTTATAAATGCTTAAGTCCCTAAGAGCTTCAAATGGCTCCAAAAGTTCCTCTTTGTCAGGTGGATATTTATTAAATATCACCTTATCAAGGATAGATGTGGAGACATTTGCTTCTGTAGGGTTTTTGCCCTAATTAATGCAGCAATCACAAGTGAGGTGATGACACATATAACGATCTCTTGTAAGAAAATATGTTATTGAAAGATTATTTGGCTGGCGAACAGTGGGGATCTAACAAAGCCTCAAGAACATGAAAGTGGGCCATCAGTACATTTTTATGAATAAGGGAGTTAACACAATTGAGTGCCTACCATTTTCCAAGCAGCGTTCTCAGTTTTAACTCGTTTAATTGCCATAACAGTAAGATAACTCTTATTAGTATACCCAATTAAAAGATGGTTAAACTGAGGCACAAGATGGTTAAGGAACTTAGCCACAGTCATAAGTAGAGAGAGACAGTATAGGACACATGGCTGAGTCGTCCAGTTCCGTAATCTCTGTTCCTAACCACTCTACGATATTTACTGGGCTATGAAAGATCTTGAAGGGGTCTTGGTCTGCTTCCTTCACCCAACAAAAACTCAGGAAACATTTATGGAGCCCTAACTTGGTGCCAAGCTTTGTACCAGACCCTTTGAACACATGGTCAATATAATGAGATACCTATCCTCAAGAAGTGCATTCCAGTCGGGGAGACAGGTAAGTAAAAGCAATTATGATATCACTTTACCTGCCCACAGAATCAAGCTCAAGCAATTCTGGGTGGATCAGAATCAATGCTATGTTGAAAATTTGAGAAGATTACCTATGCTAAGATAGAGGTGGTCCTCCAGGGGAGGTATCTGACTACCAGCCCATCATGAATCAATGAGCCCAGAAGGCCAGCTAGGTCAGCACTCAACGGGCCTTTTCTGCTGCAACAAGGATTGTGTGAAAACAGCCCACGATTCGCTCTGTGGCAGTTAAGAGAGTAGAGGATAAATGTATTACAGAATTTCTCCACCTCCACAAAACCCAATAAAATTATGGACCACAGATATGCCTGTCCCTTTTATATCCACCTTAAACTTTTCTGTGTTTAACTCAGGCAGTGAATTTGTAAAGGGGAATCAAGGATGGAGACAGATGTTACGGGAAACATATAAGAAACTCCCTGCAAGAAACTAAAAATATATTTCTCACCATTGCCAAATATTTCCCTCCACTCATTTTTCCCTGTGAAAGTGAGTCCTTCTGCTTTTGGTACGCAATTTGGCTCCTCCGAAAACAGGTTACACCCCAAATGGCTACCTGATGCCAAACTGGCCTTGCTAAGGTCTCCATGAAACATGCCACATAATTCCATAATCACATCACAGCTAATCAGGTTTACTGGAAGGCCCCTGGGCAGGACTGCTTGGCCGGTCCTTCTCCTGGAGGATCTATCTCCTAGGATGTTTCCCATACCCACTTGTAGTAAATACAGAGGAGGCCACCTCTTTACCCTTTCATCTTTTAACCAAGGAAAGGTTGCGGAAAAGGTACATTTGGCAAGATCTTCTTTCAACGCCTCATAACTGAGCAATTGGCTAAAGGTTGTTAAAGAGCCAGCAGATGCGGTAGATAAGGAGGCCTTATCAGCTTTTTGACCAGTTGTGATTCCATCTTGAATTTAAAACCTGTTTACTCTTAGGAAAAAATCCAGGCCCTCCTCTCCCTGCTTCTACTGGTAAGGGCAGAGCAGGTTTAGGCTTATCAGTAACACATTTGTTTTTCCTTGAGCCCACGAAGCCTGATCTCTTGCAGCCAAAACATGATGGAAAGGCTTAGCGGCCTATTGTCAAAGTATTCTGTTTTCTTTAAAGTTCATTTCTTGAAACTGGATTCTGTTCTCAACTTCACTGGCCGCTTCCAAACACAGGGGGCATGGCTTAGTTCTACTTGAAGGCAGAAGAAGTGAAGCCTGCCCCCCTTTTCTTGGAGAGCACAAGGAACCTGTTTGCTTTTTGTCCTTATTTGGGCTCAGTTTCCCGTGATGGCTTTTTTGAGTTCGTTTCTCAGGCCAACGATAGCAGACACAGCAAATTCATTTGTGGAAACTGTCTGGCTTTGGTCTGTTGTTTGTGTTTTTAAATATAATTGAGCTATTTTATCACCATTCTTCTTAGTAGCCACCCACATTTGGAATGCCTCCACCTTGCGTGACAGTCAGATCTTTTTTATTCCCACTTTGGAATTTAAGATTTTAGAATTTGTTGTTTAGGGTACAGGATGGGTATAAGATGGAACCTACTGATTTTTTTTTTTCATTTTTAATGACGTTTCTTGTTTTCTTTCTAATTTCACACACAATACCTGTTTATCACGGATCACTAGAAATACATAAAAGCGTACGGTAAAAAATAACAGTCACCTACTGTCTCCATTTCCCAGAGATAACCACCATAAGCTTTTTGATGCATTTCCTCCCAGTGTCTACACATTTTTTTTTTAAAGTGAAATGTAACTGACCTACAACATTATGTTCCTTCCAGGTGCATAACACGGGTTTCAATATTTATATACATTACAAATTAATTACCACGATAAGTCTAGTTACCATCTGTCACCATGCAAAGATATTACAATGTAATTGACTATATTCCCCATGCTGGAATCTTCATCCCCGTGACTCATCTATTTTGTAACTGCCAATTTGTAGCTCTTAATCTCCCTTACCTATTTCTCTCCTTCCCCCACCCCCTTCTGTTCTGGCAACCCCCTGAGACACTAGCAGTTCATGGTAGGGCCATGTACACAATTTACAGGGCTCGTTACAAAAGGATAATTCAAGGCCCCTTGTTCAAAATTTATCGCAATTGTTGACAGAGACTGCAGAGCATTAAAGCAAGCACAGGGTCCTTCTGTGTACAGTGCCCTGCGTGACTAAACAAGTCACACGCCCATAAAGCCAGCCCCAATTCTGGATTCTTCATAGGCAATTTGAAAGTTATCCAGGCTCTGTGTTTTCCCTCATCCACTTCCCTGCTTACTGGCTTGGGACAAATCTCTGGACCTTTAGAAACTGCCACATTAAGCTGTGGAATGGAGAAGAAAAATGATATAAATTGAAATTTCTTCATTTGGCTAAAGACATTTGGCAGGGGACAGGTAGAGAGAGTGAGATTCTTCTCCATTGCCTGCTCATTTCATTTGTCCTTACTATAAAAGAGTGTGATAGAATGGGAGAATAGTAAACCCACTCAGATGAAATTCTTTTTTTTCCCCTTATTTGGCCACCCCATAGCATATGGAGTTCCCAGGGCAAGGATCAGATCTAAGCTGCAGTTGTGACCTACACTGCAGCTGCAGAAATGCCAGATCCTTAACCCACTGTGCCAGGCTGGGAATCAAACTGCATCCCAGCGCTCCAGAGAAGCCACTGATCCCACTGCACTACATTCCCACTCAGATGAAATTCAGATCCTCAAAAATTAAACATAGACTTGCCATATGACCTAGTAATTCCACACCTAGGTATATACCCATAAGAACTGAAAACAGGGATTCAAACAGATACGTTAGAGCAATGTTCACAGCAGCACTGTTTAAAAAGAGTCAAGAGGTAAAGACCCAAATGTCCATCAAATGGATGAAAGGTTAAGTAGATTGTGGTATATGCGTGCAATTGGGTATTATTCCACCCTAAAAAGAAATGAAGTACTGATACAACATGTTTGAACCTCTAAAAAAAACATTCTTAAAAGGTCTTATATGATTCTATTTAGATGAAATGTCCGAAAGAGGTAAATCCATAGAGACAAAGTAGATGGATGATTGCCAGGCGCTGGAAATAGGGGAATTGGGAATAAACGCTCAGTTTTTGGGGGTGATGAAATGTTTTGGAACTGCATAGTTGTGATGGTTACACAACATTAAGGATGTACCAAATGCCACTAAATTGCCCATTTTGTCATTTCACTTGAATTTTATCTCAACTTCTCACTCTAACATAGGAAGCCAGGCAAATAATTACTCTCGGTGCAGGAAAAAGGCTCAGAGCTTTAAAGGTATTGTCCATGCGACCCCCTTCCTTATGTTTAAAATTACGACAATTAAAATCACTTCAGAAAGGTACGTTATTGGGAAGTGGGTGATGCCCACTGACCACGTCATTGTTGACGACTTTTTAGACCATCTAGAAGGGCTCTTCTTGGACAGAAAAAGGAAGCAGCAAATCCTAAGACTTGAAAGTTGGGGACCTTGGCTTCCTGGTACCTCGGGAGCATCACCCACATTCTCCAGATGCTGGTGTGCTCACCTACAAAACGAGGGAGCTGGTGTGAATGTTCCCTAAGTTTCTTTCGGACTCCTGGGTTTGTTAGATTGAAGCACACAAGGGCCTCACGGAGGCCCAAGGGTGGGGGAAAGAACCAGAATTCAGGATGGATCCCAGGACTAAGGAGAGACTAGGAAGGCTTAAGAGGTTTCCACCTGGGGCCCGTAAGAAAAAAGAGGGGAACAGCAAAGACAAGACAATCAGGGGCCTGAAGGCAAACTTAGCCCATTTCATGATTTGGTCTATGTAGGAGAGACTTATTCTTCAAATTCTAGAAAACACTGTCTATTTATAGTAAGATCTAGACGGCATGAGGTAAGAAGATGAAGTAATAGATCTAATATATAAGCCATCCATTACAACCTAAGAATATTTTTATTGGTATTACGGAAATTCAAGAATAAAAAGGCAACTAGGTCAGCAGAACAAATAGGCCCTCGCCACTCAGAGGGTCCACCATGGACCAAGCACATCAGCATCATGTGGGAGCTTGTGAGAAATACACCATGTCAGGCCCCACCTCAAACCTACTGAATCACACTTTGCATTTTTTTTCCCCCCCTTGGCTTCCCTGCCAGCATGCCCAAGTTCCCAGGCCAGAGATCGAACTTGCGCCACAGCAGTGACCAGAGCCACAACAGTGACAACACTGTATCCTTAACTAAGCCACCAGGGAACTCCCAGATTCTGCATTTGAACAAGATCTCCAGGTAATAGAAATGTAAAGTTTGAGAAACACCATCCAGACCATATTCCTGGAGACATGAGTTCCCTACATCCTTATTTACTCTTTACGCACTCAGTTCTCTGTGCATCCCCATTCAGAAGCTTTCCCAGTTGAAGAGGACCTGGTATTTTAGTGACCAAAGAGAAACTGAAATGAGACATGTGCACAGCGCAGGGGCATGGGTGTCTGCCTAGTCTGGGCCACCAGTCACCATAGTGGATCTTTATCAACGGGGATAGCCTGCTCCAAATTTGAGCCTGGGGTCTCTCTCACAGCAGGTTATGTGAGCTGCCCATGGCAAGCCTTCAGAATCTAATAATCTTCTAGAACAGGGGTCAGAAAACTTTTTCTGTTCGCTTGATAAATGTTCTTGGCTTTGTGGCTACACAGTCTCTGTCTTTGTCACAGCTACCCAACTCCGCCTTGGAGCTTGAAAGTAGCCACAGATGACATGTAAATGATCGTGCCAACTGTGTTATAAATTGTGTGGACACTGAAATTTTAATTTGATATAATTTTCATATGTCATGAAATATTCATCTTCTAATTTTTTTTTTCCAAATGGCTGCACCCGCAGCATAGGGAAGTACCGGGGCCAGGGCCTGAATCTGAGCCACAGCTGCAACCTGTGCCACAACAGCGGCAACACTAGATTCTTTAACCCACTTCACCAGGCTGGGGATTGAACCAACACACCTGTGCAGTGACCTGAGCCGCTGCAGTAAGATTTGTTTAACCCACTGCACCACAGTGGGAACTCCAATATTCGATTTTTTTCATCATTAAAAAAGGTAAAAGCTATTCTTAGCTCACAGGCCATAAAAACAAAGACAGTAGGATGAATTTGAGCCAGAGGTTAGAGTTTGCTGACCCCTGACATACAAGGAAGGCCATCAGCCTGGGGAGAAATTATAGGAGGAAGAAGTATAGCATATCTCCTACTCAAAGTTTGGAGTGCAAGATAAGGGTAGAGAAGCATGAACATGTAGTATTTAACTCCTCGTTTAGGCTTTGGACCATGATGGGAAACACTGCAAAATCTATTTTTTTAAGGGCTATGATACAGACATAGCCAAAGAGAACTTATCACCAACAGCACTGTGGAATGCTTTGTAAAGTTCACACAGAGCTGCTAAAGAGTTTCTATAAACAAGCGAGAAGATTATAGAAGTGAGTAATACTACCCTGAATTCTTTCTCTTCCAAGAGGCGATATAACTTGAGCTAATCTAAAGTAGACTTGATATTCCATCATCTATGAAAATTCCATGCCTGACGAGGTTAACCACAAGTCAGTGATGCTCTGGGTGCCAACCCACTGGCTTCGAGAACTTCTGTAAAGTCCTGCTGATTCGACACAGAAGCCAGAACCACTGTGATGCTAGTTTTCCTTAATTTCTTGATTTGATCTTCACTACAACCTGGTGGTAACTTCGTGAGCTTATAAATTTCCCTTCCTTATAAATTTCCTTCCTCTTTGTTTGTTTAAAAGTGCTGCAGAGCACTCTTCATTTTCCACTCAATTAAAAAAAAAAAAAAAAGCTTTTTATTAGGGCTCTTTGTGGTATAAGAAAGCTACAGACATAAGAAGAGATACCATCTCTGAAATCTTCCAGAAAAGGAATCCAAAATGTGACGGATGTGAATTGGCTCCTCAGATAACTTATTTCAGAAAGTAAATCACAGGGGACCCTTTTATCCCAAAGTTATTTCAGCCTTAGGGTTAATTAAGATTTGGATAACTTTTATTAGCTAAAACAATTTTTTCTCCCAATTATGTGAATGTTTGGAGTCGAAATTGTCCGAATGTACAGGAAGTTATGTTATAAGAGAGATGGGTCCAGGGAGTAACATCCCCACAAGCCTTGTTTATGATGGCGAGTGTACCTACGCCCAGATGGACATTAATCCCTAACCCCCTGTGACTCAGTCTATGGGAAGAAAAGGGCAAAGAAACCATGAGACTTACAGGATATTTCCACCCCCAAGACCTCTAACGGACAAGGATACCATTACCAATACAGGTAACTGGGCAAGGCCAATGGGAGAAATCCACATCTTTCTGGACCCCACGCTGGTACCCCCCATCTTTAAGGGATTAAAAACCCCTATAAGACAATACAGAGGGGGACTCTTCTTTCCCCTCCCAGCCGTCCTGGGAGCTATTTGCTTTCCTGTAATAAAGAATTTGTTTGCTTGCTTTCTTGCTGAAAAAAAAAAAAAAAAAAAGAGAGAGATGAGGAGCTTGCAATATTCCAATTCTTTGATATCATTCTATTTTTTTTTCAATCTATTCTGAAAATCTAAACTATTGGGAAAGAAAATGGAAGCCCAAAGATGTTTATCATAGCACTACCACTTATTAGTACAACCTGGAAGTGATCTAAATTTACAAGAGGAAATGATCAAAGTAAGTTAGAATATTATCATATGATGGACTATTATACAGTCATTATTAAAATGTTTAGTAATTATTTCAGTTTGTGAGATGCCCCTTGAGGTATGAAAATGCAAATGTAGATCTTCTAAATCATCAGATGGAAAACTGGCATGTTCATATATTTTAAAATTAGGAAAAACAACTTAAAAGAATTATGACCAAATGCATAGGTAAATGTATAAAAGCAGAGGTAACTGAAACAATTTTTTTAAAAACAGCTCCCAGAGGGAATAATTAAAAAAAACCAACTTCGAACTCTCTGTGATATTTACTGGAGATGCATTTAAAACGAAGCGACTCTGAAAGCAAAAGATAAATACATTGAGCAAAAGAAGGAAGATGGGGAAAATGTTGTACAACCATAATCACTGTCCATTTCCAGAACTTGTTCATCATCCTAAATAGAAACTCTGTACCCATTAAACAATAATTCCCCAACCCTCCCTTCTCTTCAGCCCCAGGCAACCATTATTCTACCTTCTGTCTTTATGGATTCGCCTATTCCAGATACTCCATATAACTGGAATCATACAGTATTTGTCCTTTGTGTCTGGCTTATTTCACTTGGCACAGTGTTGTCAGGGTTCATTCATGTTGTAGCATATGGTAGAATCTCATCCATTTTTATCACTGAATACAATTCCATTGTATGGACAGACCACATTTTGTCCATCCTTTCATCTATTCATGGGCACTTGACTTGTCTCCACCTTTGGGCTCTTGTGCATACTGCTGCTATGAATACTGGTGTGCAAATATTTGTTTGATTCCTGATGTCAATTCTTTAGGATATACATCTAAGAGTGGAATCCCCAGATTGTATAATTCTATAAAGTAAATGTAGTTTTAATCTTAGTGGAAAGTAGGGCCTTCTAGCCAAAACATAAAATCCAGAAGCCATAAAGGAAATTATTCATAAATTCAACTACATTAAACAAAACAAAACAAACAAACAAAAACTTCTTGGAGTTCCTGTTGTGGCTCAACTGGTTAAGAACCCGACTAGTATCCATGAGGATATGTATTCGATCCCTGGCCTTGCTCAGTGAGTTAAGTATCCAGTGTTGCCACCAGCTGTGGCAGAGGTCACAGGTGCAGCTCTGGTCTCGAATTGCCATGGCTGTGCAGCTCAGATTCGACCCCTAGCCCTGAACGTCCATGTGCCACAGGTGTGGCTATAAAAAGTGAATAAATAAATTCAGCATTATATGTACATACACACACACACACACTTCATAATTTCATAAAACTTCATTTCTAAAGCCAAAAGCCTGAGGAAAACATTCCAACATGTATGACAATGAGCTCACACAATCAGTAAGAACAAGAGAGATAATCCAATACAAAACAGGTAAAGAGGAAGTTTCTGGAGGGGAGGGGGAAGAAAACGAATGTCCAGTGAACTTCTGAAAAGATGCTCACTCTTACTTATAACGTAGTAATTACAAATCACAACAACGAGGTACCATTTTTAAACTATAGGTTGCCTGAAAAGTTAAAATGTTACAACGCCGAGTAATAAGGATGTTGGGATATGTGTATATACTTTTGATAGACATGTAAATGTGTCAACATTTTCGGTGAACAATTTGGTGACATCTGTCACAGTTTATATATAGCACAGAATTTTGGTCCCAGCAGAGATGGAGATAAAGAGTTTACTGTAGCATTGTTTGTAATGCTAAAAAGGTGAAAAAGTTTATCATTATGAGACTAAATGAATTGTGATAGAACCAAACAATGGAATGCACTCAAAGATAACGGTAATTAAGCTATGAAGAATCCAAGCTCTGTGTCTTCTCTGCCACCCCCCACCCCCAGATTCTCTTCACCAGGTTTCGGTGTATCTGAAGCTCCAGAGAATGGCACTTGCAGGTATGTGTGTACCTGACTCTTCTATTTTAATTGTGTTCAACTATTGCCCCCCCTATTTTGTTTCTGGTTTACTGTCAAGGACCTCAAATGGAAGTTTCTGCCCAGTGATGCTGCCACCTGCGAAAAAGAACCTGGCTTTTCTAGAACTTTCGCAGGTCTTGCATGCTCAAGGAACTGGGAATGGGGGCACAAAAACCTGGGCATCTTTGGAATCCTGGCAGGTGCCACCCCCAAGTTTGTCCTTTCCCCAGTGCCTAGACCCTGAGTTGATGTCCCATAGCTGTGTTTCCTGTTGCCTGAGATCTCTTGCCCTCCCTGAGGTCGGGAAAGCCCATCTCTTCTCATATGGGAGTGTTAATCTCAGAAATCTCTGAAATCCAATCATTAGTCCCAATAATTTCTTCACAGTTCAACCAAGAGGCCAAAAAGGACTCTGTGTTCAACAGGCAGCTAAGCTTTGGCCCACTCCATCAAGACCTTTGCAAGATAGGTTTCAACATGCTCCTTCTCTTAAATGTAATTAAACCAAATCTATGTTGGACATTCGTACGCTCCTGAACAGTGAAAAAAAAGGTTTAATTCTTCACTTGTATCCTATAGCTGTTAATTCCTAGAAGCAACAGAATATGTTCTGGTTAAAAAGTCAAAAACTTACATTATTATTTACAGGATAATGCACTCCCTTTTGTGCTATTCCAAAGTATTTTGATGTCCTCATTTTCGTAGCATGCATAATAAATCCAAAGGGGGAAAAAAAAAAAAACCTCTGTGCTAATTTTAACTCTACATTTTTAAGTTGATGGTTTCTATCTGGTTTTATTAGCTATAGCAGTTATCTATTTCTGCCCTAACAATTCGAAAAGCGAGTGCTCTTTAAAATACGAGGTAGATTATGTAACTGCTGGGTTTTGTAGCCTTTAAAGATTTTCCGTTGTCCTTTGAACATAATCCTAAAGTGCCTGTAATTGCCAATTTCAACTGCTTTTGGCCTCTTAGTGCACTGAGGTCACCCAGGGCTTCTCTCCGGTCCCTGGACCATACGTGGCCTTTGATGGCCTGGGGGCTGTGTTTCTGTTTCCTCCACTCACTTCACCATTCTCCTTTTCCCAGCTTTATCAAGATATCACTGAAATATAACATTGTGTTAGTGTAAGGTGTTCAATGCACTGATTTGACACACCTAAATATTGTGAGATAACTACAATATGGTTAGCTAACACCTCCATCACCGCCTTTCCTCCCCCCACCACCCGGTGGTGAGAAACTCAAGATCTATTCTCTTAGCAAATTTCAAGCATACAATACAGTATTGATAACTATAATCACCACGTTACACAAGAGATCCCTAGACTTAACTGTCTTATAACTGGAAGTTTATACCCAATGATCAACACCTCCCCATTTTTCCCCACCTCCCAGCGCCTGGTAACCAGCACTCCACTCTGTTTCTTTGAGTTCAGCTTTTTTACATTCCACATCTAAGATCATACCATATTTGTTTTCTGACTTATTTCACTTAGTACAGTGCCTTCAATTCAGATATAATTCACAAATCATACCATCTATCCTTTTAAAGAGTACAGTTCAGTGTTTGTTAGTATATTCATAGGCATGTACAACCATCTCAGCCATCAATTTTAGAACATCTTGATTGTCCCCAAAGGAAACTCCATACCAATTAATAGTCACTCCTCACACCTCCACACACCCAGCCCGTGGCAACCCTAATCTACTCCCGTCTTTATGGGTTTACCTATTCGGGACGTTTCATATAAATGGAATCATAATTCAAGGCCTTGATAATGGCCTTCTTTCTCTTATCTTCATTTCCAAGGTTCATCCATGCCCGGCCATGATGCCATATGCATCAAGATTTTATTCCTTTTCATGGCTGAATAGTCTTCCACTGTATGAATAGACCACATTTTGTTTATCTATTTACCCACTGATAGATATCTGGACTATTTCCACTTCTTGGCTATTATCAATAATGCTGCAATGAACATTTGGTTTACAAGGATTTGTGTGTCGTGCTTTCCTCTGTCCAGGGTGTGTACCTAGGAGATGACTTGGTGGTCATATGCTAACTCTATGTTTAACCATTTGAGGAGCAGCCAAACTACTTTCCAAAGTAACCACCTCCACCAGCAATGGATGAGGGTTCCAATTTCCCCCCATCCTCAGCAACATTTATCATCTTTTTGACTCCAGTAATATCTCATTGTGGCTTTGATTTGCATTTCCCTAATACCTAATTATGTTGAGCATCTTTTCCGGTGGCTATTCGACATCTGAATAGCTTCTTTGACAAAAGGTGTGTTCAGATTCTCATCACTCTAATAAATGTATGTATCTACCAAGTCAGTTGTTTAGTAGCAACCCCTTCTCCACCTCTCTGGGTCAGTTGTGTAACTTAATATGCAGACATAAGAAAGCCCTATATCCAAGAAATAGCAACAACAACAACAAAAGACAAAAAAAAAAAAATAGAAAGCCCTATATCCATGGTAAGCCAGTAATGGCTGGGACCCCAGCAGGGAATTGCATGCCTAGCTCCCTCAGATTTCTTCCGTCCTTCCGGCCCTGTCCCCCACATCTGCTGATCTGCTGTGAGCACTCCTTTGCTCCCCATCCACACACACGCAGTCCCAAATGAACTCTCTTCCTCGTCTTAAAGCTGATACTCTTATTGCTAAAGACTCCTCTCTGTCTCCCTCCCTCCCTCTCTCTCTCTTTCCAGTAGATTAAAGTTCAGCCTGCAGAACATTAATTCTGTCTTTTGACCACAGAATTACTCTTCCCTACTAGGCAGTTGCTATTTTCTCCTAAGTAGATCCATGGACCTAGGTGGAGTCCATCTTGCCCACAGCACTGCATAGGCCTGAATTTTGTTGGCTTCCCTCATTTTTACAATGTCAACACCTTCTAATCTGCTCTGACCCAAAAGAATGTCCCCCTAGAACTCTCTCCCTGACAAGTCATCCACTATCAAGGCTCCCCATTCTGCCCTCACCCTTCATCACCTGTCTTGTGAGGAACTAGAGGTTTAAATTGATCTGTGCTGTTTAAAAGAATGAAATAGTGTAAATAACTGAAATAAGCAAAGGGAATGAGGTGAGAAGCAGTATGGCCAGGGGTTATGATCTTGGACTCAAAAGCCAGACCACCTGGGTTTAAACCCCAGCTACCAAGTCCCTGAACCTCTCCTTAACTCCGTTTCTTGGTCTGTAAAACAGGAGTAATCATAGTACCGAACTCCCAGGGTTGGCGTTATATTTCTTAGAACAGAGCTGGGTACATAGGAAGCACTCAATGAGTTAGGTGTTAATATTTACAAGCCTACAGCGGAATACAGTTCAGCCATGGAAATGGATGATGAAGACGGTATTTATTGGTGTGTGAAAAGCTTTACAATATAGCAGTAACTCAAAGCAGCAGCTGTCCGGACAGACGCCATTTGGAATATATGTATATCATTAACATGTGGCTCCATGGAAGACTTTACACTGAGGCTAACCATGTTTTTTTACTGAATAGTAGAATTGTAATGGCCTTTACTTATTGATGGGCCTTTTCCTTACCTTCTCATCTTTCAACATCAACTATACACGATTCAAATAATGTTTTAGAATAAGGAAGATAATTCTCTGCTTACCGCATCGAATCCTAGGGCTTCCTGGTTTCAGGTCCCCTTTGTATGGGCAGCACATACACTATTCTATTGTTAGGACTGTTTTGTGTGCTTGCTTTGGCGGGGGTGGGGTGGGGGGGGTGGATTATATTTAGAGAGCGTGGTTAACCGCTTTGGTTTTAGTCTTCTTACAAATCTATGCTTCCGTAAGTATCTCCTCTCATGAAAGCTTAAGGAGTCAGAGTTCAGCTCAAGCAAGCAAGAGAATCAACATTTGCCTCCCGGTTCCAGGCCTTTTCCTATTCCTCCATCTTTAATTAATGATCATTGATCCCTTATGGTTTCTAGAGCCCTAATTACTCTAGAAGATCCTTTAACTACTTGTAATTTAAAGAAACAGACCACCATAGTATCAAAACAACAGGCCTTGAAAATGATTTCAGCTGAGAGGTACCAACAAGTTGGAGCAATAACATGTAATTAATTAACACAGAAAATCAGGTCAGTTCCAACAGGGTTCTGTCTGTAGCTAAAACTTAAATCATGATGGTTGTGATTATGTAACATCAGACTCATTTGTCCAAATCAGGAAAAACCTCAGACCAAGTGATTGTTTGGTATTATACCATCCAAACATCTGGATTCTCTGAAGTTGGGTGTTTTGTTACTACTGACTGTGTTTTCTTTTCTGTTAAAAAAAAAAAAAGGCAATGATTCATACCCCAACATCCTTCATGGATTTGTTTGAAAATGCACAGAATAAGTTTTGCCTTTGTCCAAAAAAAAAAATGTTTATTGTAAAACCAAAGACATTCCACACATCCCTGGTGAAAAGTTCAGGATGACTTCCGGTAAGCCCAGTGGATCTGGAAAAAAAAGAAAATGGACTGGAATATGCCACAGCACCACCACTGGCAGACTAGGACTTGACCTAAAGAGAAAATGTGACGATCAAGGTGAAGACTTTATTGACATATATGAATGTGCAATAATTTGTCAACTGCTTCTCTCTCCAGTATCTATTTAAATAAAGTGTCACACTTGAAAGGCACTTTTAAAAGATATCTGGGAGTTCCCATTGTGGCGCAGTGGTTAACGAATCCGACTAGGAACCATGAGGTTGCGGGTTCGGTCCCTGCCCTTGCTCAGTGGGTTAACGATCCGGTGTGGCCGTGAGCTGTGGTGTAGGTTGCAGACGCGGCTCGGATCCCGCGTTGCTGTGGCTCTGGCGTAGGCCGGTGGCTACAGCTCCGATTCGACCCCTGGCCTGGGAACCTCCGTATGCCGCGGGAGCAGCCCAAGAAGTGGCAGAAAGACAAAAAATAAATAAATAAAATAAAATAAAATAAAAGATATCTGCCCAAATGAAGACATGCTTATAATAGCAGAGGGAAATGGATGAAGCAATGGGCGAATGTTCAGTAAAAATGTCCTCATGTTCCTGCCTTCTTGGTGTTTCTTCTTCTTTTTGTCAGGTTGTACAATAACCTCTCCCTCCTCTGTCTTATGCCCTAACATTCTGTTTGGACCTGGATGTAGACACTGCATCCTGACCACAGCAGATATCACAGGTTGTCAGTGACCTTGGAGTTTCAAGGCTTCTCAAAATGTTGTCCCAAAGCCACCTCTATCAGGTTAAATGTGGCTGCTTGTTGAATATTGCAACACCTCACCTCACAATTATTAAAGAAACATTTCTAGGAGCGGAGTTTAGAAATCTACATGTTAATCCAAACTTCCAGATTATTCTATGCACACCATAGTTAGAGAGTAAAATGTCCACTGTTTAGGCCAATAGTCTTCTTTCAGAAAACTGATGTTCACCCATAGCCATAGTATTACGAATTGGAAAAAAGCCAGTGGCACCTCCTAGCTCCTTACCCTGTTGTCCAAGATGGTGGAGGGGTCAGGAGTGGGGCAAGAAACAACCCCAACTCTCGGAAAATGATAGCATACAGTAGGGCTCTGGTAAGAGAATGCAGTCAAGACAAGATTGGGAGAAAATATTTACAAATCAAATTGATCTGATAAAGGATTGTTATCACATGCAGAAATATCTAAAGAACTCTCACATTCCAGTAATAAAAACAAAACAACTCCGTTTAAACATGACCATGAGATTTGATTACACACTTCGCTAAAGAAGAGGTGCAGAGAGCAAATGAGCACAGGAATAGATGTTTAACATCATTATTCATCAGAGAAATATGAACTAAACCCACAGTGAGCTGCCCCTACAAACCCATAAGAATGTCTACAATTCTTTCTAAAAATTGACAGTACTGCCAAGGATGCAAAGCAGCTGGAAATCTTATACATTACCAGTGGGAATGTAAAATGCTACTGGCACTTTAGAAAACTGGAAATTTCTTATAAGTTGAATACATAGTTAGCATACAGCTCAGCATTCCCACTTCTAGGGTTTACTCACACAATGGACCGAAAGTTGGTGCCCCCTCAAAATTCGCATGTCGAAATCTTAATGCCCAGTAGGGTGGTATCTGGAAAGGGGGCTTTGGGAGGTGATTAGGTCATGAGGATGGAGCCCTCGTGAAAAGGATTTGTGCCCTTATAAAAGGGCTCTTTTGCCACCCCTTTTTAAAAATATGAACTTCAGTTCATATTTTTGTCCATAAAACAACTACATACATAGCAGGAGAGCAATGGAAAAATAAATGTCCACCAACAACAACAAAAGAAGAAGAAAAATAAGAAAAAGGTCTTGAATCGTTGCCATTGTTTTCATATTTGGGAGTCAAATACACAACCTGGGTGACTGATATTTCTTATTTCTGATTCACTCTGACCAGTGCCACAAAGACATGGCCAATTTTTTCCCCACAAATGGGAGGAAAGGGGCAAAGGACAGTATGAGGATTTAAGAGAAACCAAGTATTGGACGATTCTATTCTTTCCTTTGGCATCCCCGTCTTCATTCTATAGTGTTGTGACAACACTACAGGGTCTTAAAATAGTTTCCTCTTCTCTAGGCACGTTTGCAAAGCTGTTGAAGATCTCAAGAATTCAGTGGCCCTCAAGTGGGGAGCAGCTGGTGCGTAGGAATTCACTTGTGAGGGGAGCTGGCAGCCGTGCCAGCAAGACAGCTCCCTCTTCTCAGGCATCAGGGAGCCGTGGATCTGGCATGGGAGTAAGACTTCTTCAAATACTCAGGACAGACACCACAGAAGGGTTTGAGTCTCCTTGCTCTATAGATTCCACATACTTTTTGCTGCCTCCCACTGCCATTCCAATCATTGCTCTAGTACAGAGCAAATTTTCCTTTTAAAACATTTTCTTTTATAGGGAGCCTGTCCGTGAGCACAATGTTCAATCCCAATGCCAGCAAAGACCAGCTGTCAAGACACCGGTTGGTGTGAGTAGAAAATGACACGAGGATGTTTTATATGGATGGGTGTTTCTTCTATTCTCATGCTTCGTGATTCTTCGAATTGCTCTACTGGTGAGTCAATGAGCACAAGGCACCCTATTTCTTTAAGAAATTACTCTAGGAGTTCCTGTCATGGCTCAGCAGGTTAAGAACCTGACCAGTATCCATGAGGATGTGGGTTCAATCCCTGGCCTTGCTCAGTGGGTTAAGAGATCTGGCACTGACACAAGCTGTGGCACAGGTCGCAGATGTGGCTAGGATCTGGTGTTGCTGTGGCTGTGGTGTAGGCCGGCAGCTGCAGCTCCAAGTCAACCCCTAGCCTGGGAACCTCCATAGGCCCATGAATATGGCTTTAAAAAAAAAAAAAAAAAAAGAAAGGAAAGAAATTACTATAATGAATGGAATTGGAGAAATAAGTGATACTTATTACTGATACTTCATTTTTCTCTAAAAATCCGTCTTCTTCCATCTAAACCAAGACTAGTGATACTAATTTCTATAATGTTAAGCAGACACCTTCCCTATGGTCCAGACCTTTTATCCCTGGGTATATAACCAAGAGAGATGAAAGCACAGGGCCATAAAATACAATGCTCATGGCAGCTTTATTCACAGCAGGTCCAAAGGAGAAATGATCCGAACACTCATCAACATAAGAATACACAAACAAATTGTAGTATCTCTCCTTCCAATGGAATAATACACAGCAGTTTTTGGAATAAAAGAAAATAACACTGACACATGCAACCACATGGATAAAGCTCAGAAACATTATGTGCAGAGAAAGAAGCCAGATACCAGAGTATGTTCTTTTTCTGTTTGGTTGGTTGGTTGTTTTGTTGTTGTTTGGCCATGCCAGCAGCATGTGGAATTTCTGGGGCCAGGGATCAAACCCAGGCCACAGCAGCGACCCAGGCCGCTGCAGTGACACTGCCAGATCCTTAAACCTCCTGCACCACAAGGGACCTCCCACAGTATGTTCTGTACGAGTCCATTTATATGAAGTTCATGAACAAGCAGACCAAGTTCATGGGGTTCACTGGAGTGTGAGGAGCATGAGAGTTAACTGCCTGGGAAAGGGGAACACGGGAACTTTCTTGGGTAATTGGAAAGGGTCTACATCTTGATCCAGACAGTGATTACAAGGAGTTATGTATAAACAGGCATTTATCAAGCTGTACACTTAAGATTCATGCATTTTACTGTATGTAAATCACACCCCAGTTGAAAACCAAAGCTGATAGTGTCCACCGGCATTTGCTGCGGGCCTGGCGGAATGTATGAGGATTCCTATTTATAAGCATGAGACTTGGCTTTGAGCCACTTGGCCACCAGGCAATACAGAAAACCAAGTACCATTTCTCATAGTCAGGAGGGAGGAAACACACATTAACCATGGGTAGAGCACCTACTATGTGCTTGATCCTGTGCTGGGGGGCGCAGAGGCTTCATGATCAATCAAACAGGGTTCCTGCTCACATTCTAGTATAGGGCAACCCTCATGTACAATGATAGGAAATCAAGGTAAAGATAGGTGACTCCGGAGTTCCCATCGTGGCACAGTGGAAACGAATCCGACTAGGAACCATGAGGTTGCGGGTTCGATCCCTGGCCTCGCTCAGTGGGTTAAGGATCTGGCGTTGCCGTGAGCTGTGGTGTAGGTCGCAGACGCAGCTCGGATCTGGTGTTGCTGTGGCTGTGGTGTCGGCCGGCGGCAACAGCTCCAATCCGATTAGACCCCTAGCCTGGGAATCTCCATATGCTGTGGGTGTGGGCCTAAAATGACAAACGACAAAAAAATAAAAATGAAACAAACAAACAAAAAAAGATAGGTGACTCCAGAGAGATTGGAACAAAGTACTGAGATTATCAGGTCATTAGTTCAGCATTCACTGGAAACTGTTAGCTGAGAGACTCAGAGGAAGGGTAGATGCCATGTTTTCATGGAAGAGGGTGCTTCAAAGAGAGAGGGGTGCAAAGAAAGTGGCCATTCTCCCATCAAATCCTACCCCCGAAGGGCTCTGGCATTGTCTGTGCTAGAAGAGTTTGTCTGTCAGCCCCAACTGATCAACACAGAGGCACAAGGAGTATCAGGGTATTTTAGTTTGCTGGGACTGCTGTCACAAATTACCATAAACTTGCTGGCTCTAAAAATCAGAAGTTTGCAGTCAGTATCACTTGGGCCAAAATCAAGGTGTGGCAGCGTCACACTCCCCTTGGAGGCTCCAAGGGAGAATCTGTTCCTTGCCTCTTCCAGCTTCTGGTGACTGCCTGCATTCCTTGGCTCGTGGCCCCGCTGCTCCACCTTTTCCCTCTCTTATCGCATTACCTTCTTCTCTGCGCATGTACCATCCTCCCTCAGCGTCCTTCTTCTAAGGATACTTGCAGTTGTGGGGCCCACAAAGATAATGCACGATCATGTCCCCATTTCAAGATCCTTGACTTAATCACATCTGCAAAGACTATTCTTTTTTTTTTTTTTTTTTTTTTCTGTATAAGGTAACTTTCACCGTCTCCAGGGATAAAGACCTAATGTCTTTGGGGGCCCACTATTCAATCTCCTACATAGGGTCAGCCCCTACCTTGGCCCTGATGCCTGTAAAGAGGAGAACACTGACCTCTGTCTGTCGGGAAGACAGACGCAGTGAATTAAAGCCTGAAGGCATGGTTCCGCCTTCTCTGCCACTTTCAACCTAGTTGTATGGGCCGCTGGCTTCCTGGTTTCAGAATGTGTCTCTGAGGAGGGCCCAGACAGAGCTTCCTCAGAGCTGTGGGTGGAACACACTGAACCAAGGCTCTCAGGCCGGGTTTCTCACCACGACACTACTGACACTTGACGCTGCGTCATTCTTTGGGGGCGGGGGCAGCCCTGTGCACTGGAGGGTGTTGAACAGCCTCCTGGGCCTCCACTCACTAGATGCCACTAGCACCCTCTCCCGGCTGTGACAACCAAGAATGTCTCCAAACACTGCCAAATGTCCCCTGGGGGTGCAAGGTGCCCCACCTGAACACTGCTGTTCTGCAGGGGGGAGGTGGGGCCTCTCAGGGGTCCCAGGGGAGGCTGGGCTGCCTGGCCCCACCTCCCCCTCTCTTTCTCTGGGTCGCCTCAGGTTTTGTGGGGTTTTTTTTGTGTTTTTTGGGGGGGGTTTTGGTTTGGTTTTTCTTTTTAGGGCTGCACCTGTGGCACATGGAGGTTCCCAGGCTAGGGGTCATATCAGAGCTACAGCCACTTGCCTACACCACAGCCACAGCAACACAGGATCCAAGCCACATCTGAGACCTACACCACAGCTCAGGCAACGCCGGATCCTTAACCCAATGAGCGAGCCCAGAGCTCGAACCTGCAATCTCATGGAGACTAGTCGGATTCATTTTTGCTGTGGCACAGTGGGAACGCTCTCACTTCAGTTTTGAAGACACAGAGGACCGTGTTGCTGGGTCTCTGAAACAGCCCGTGCGCCTTCAGTCTCACAGAGGGGGAACTTCTAGAACTGGCTTTCCTGAGACTGGGGCCCTAAGTGAGGGGCTCAGCTGCTGGAGTGTGGGCTCCTCTCCAACCAGACAGTTCTGGGCGTGACCTTCTGGGGGTCGCTGGGGACTTTCGCAACCTCAGGCCTGAGACAAGCCCAACGACCTCGCCACTTTCTTCTCATAGGGTCCTGAGGGTCAGAGAAGGTCAATGTCTTAGAGATGAGAGTTCCCAGGGCCATTCTGTACCACGTAAGGCCTCTGTTCTGGCCCGTACACCTAAGAAAACATCTCAGGGGAGTAGAGTGACATATCGTTAAGACCAAGGGGCTTAGACAACTGACGGCTGGGGTGGATTCTTAGCTCCACGCCTTATAAGCTTGGCCCCTTGGGAAAGTTATGTAACCTCTGTGCCTTGGTTACTCCTGCAAAATGTGCCTAAAAGTAGGCTCTCCTTTGTGGGATGGTGGTAAGAATGAGAAGGACGATGCATCGGAAGCAGGTGATGAATATTCACTTGCAAAAGGGAGAATGAGGTTTCTCGCCTTTGTGTCATATGTCTCCACAAGATTTGATCCTTCTTCTCAAGCAACCCTTAAGGAGAAACCTTAAAGGATGCATTATTTTCCAGAGTCTCTGAGCAAAGGATTTCCTCCACCTCAGAGATAAAATGCAGTAAAGCACGTGACATTCCTTCAGAATCTCCATAATCACCTAAGCGACCTCTGGTTATTTAAACAAGACGAGTGTCTTTCTGTGGATTTTCAGGTAAACGATATAAAGCCAGAAGCTGCAGAGGAAGCTTTTTACTTCTTTTAAATAAAAGTACAAAATAAATGTTCGACACTGGCTCCTTTCTTTGCTTTGAAGCTGTCCCAGACACACACAGGCAGGCCCAAAGCATCAGGAAAAAATGTCTTTTGCAACAGGGAGGGACACGCACACATACTTCCCAAAGCCTTGCTTTTCAAGTGCATATATTATAAATCTAGTTGAATGAAGCAAGATTACAGCCAAATATGGGCAGAACATGCTGAGAAACCTCAATTGTGATTGGCTCTTCATGTTGCCCCAACAAGAGAACATTGTGGTTTCAACGTCGGCCCCAGGAAGCCTTGAAATCAACTGAATGGCTTTTCAAACTTGCTCTTCATCAATTCAACCAGGGTCCCAGGCTCACTGCTATTGGCTGCCAGAGCAGCCCAGCCCTGAATCTGGGCTGACATTTTCCACCCTTGTTTGACAGAACATAATTAACGAAGAAGCCACACCCCAGTGTCTGCTACATTTGCGTCTCAAGAGGTTTCAATCCCAGCAGTGGGTTGAATTTCAGTTTTCCTTCTTGCCACACTGCCAATCTATACTGAGCAAGCCAACCGGCTTAAGCCCTCTGCAAAGCAAGCTAGGGTTCAGCTGGTTTTCCAAGCCCCATTGAAAGGCCAGTGCTGGTAAAAACATGCGGACAGCATAGCTTCAGCTGGACCCAACAGCGATGGCCTGAGATGATAAAATGCTTTGCAGCTCAAATTTCCACCAAGGGTTTTAAAACATTTGGCGTTTGTTGCAGGCCTGCAGGCCTTGTGTAATTCTTTGTTATCTGCGGCACAGGCACTCTTTTTTTTTTTTTTTTGCTCTTGTGATCAGATCATGAGTCTCTTGCACAATCACCCTAGGAACTCTGGAGGGATGGAGACTGTTAACCCCAGCCGCGTTTTGTGAGCAACCCAAGGCCTCTTTGGAGAGCTCTGCCTTGGCTGGGTCTTCCCATCAATCATTTGCACACACGGTCAGGTCCTGTCTTCCAAAGCTTTGACAAGCAGCAATTCAATCACAAGTACTTCATTAGACATTGATGGATATTTTATTACCCCCAGGGGACACAGACAGTGATGCAGTCACATCCGGCCAGAAGCAGAAAAGGATCAGGATTGGTTCACCTCGAGCTGCCCCTGCCCATGGCGGAGTGTGCACCAGCCGAATGACCTCAAAGGTCAGCTTGTACATCCGCTTTCCTTTGAGCAAGAGCTAATCGCGTTCGCAGGCACCCTCCCCTTCCTGAAACCGCAAACCCTGAGTGGCTACCCCGTCACGAACCCAGAGCTGAATTAAGAAGAGTGGGTTTGGGGGACCTGAGGGAAATTTGGGATGAGGTGTACGTCTTTTTTCACGTTTAAGGTGAAGGCATTTTGTGCCGGGCTCTTTCGTAAAGGTCAGTGGTTCTGCCAACATGGACCTGGAGGGGTCATGTCCTTCTAGAACAACCTTGGAAAGTACCCGTGGCTGCATATCTGATCCGTTTGCCTCTTGGATCTTAACATTCCAGACGTGGAGCTGCTCTGTGCTTTCCACCTTCACTTAAGACACTGCATGGGCACTATCAGTCCCTAGTACCAGGTCTAATAAAGACAAAGGAAATTTACATGACTGAATTGGGAGAGCCACTTTGGAGGGCAGTCTGACAACGTGCATCAACAGCCTTAAAAGCATACCTAAAAAAAAAGGGCTTACACTTTTTGATCTTGAAATTTTTACTTCTAGGGTCCTACTTTTGGCCAATATTCAGAGACAGAGTCTAAAAATCTATGAGCTGGAACTCCCCTTGTGGCTCAGTGGTAACGAATCCAACCTGTAACCATGAAGATGTGGATTTGATCCCTGGCCTCGCTCAGTGGGTTAAGGATCCGGCATTGCTGTGAGCTATGGTGTAGGTCCCAGATGGAACTCGGATCCTGCATTGCTGTGGCTGTGGTGTAGGCCAGCAGCTGTAGCTCCAATTTGACCCTAGCCTGGGAACTTCCATATGCTGCAGGTGCGGCCCTAAAAAGCAAAGAAAAAAAAAAAGAAATCTATGAACAGAGATGTGCATTACAGTGTTATTCTGGAGAAAAATGACATTTTCAGTGTCCCTCAATAGTAATTTTTGAATATATACGGCATGTTCTTACCATGAACAGAGCCATTAATAATCCATGTTGTAGGAGAAGGGGGGTAAGGTGGCTAAATTACCACATAACACGAAACAAAATTGAGTATCCAGAACGACATAGGTTTGTAAAAAAAAAAAAAGAGAGAGAGAGAGAGAGACGGGTGTTTCTGAAACTATGTCAGGGGAGAGAAAACAAACACTAAAAGGAAATACATCAAAATGTTAAGTGCAGCTTTGGCTGGCTGAGGATGAAGTTCACAAGGGCTTTTTGGTTTTGTTTTCATCACTGTGCCCTTCTGGAGGGTTCGAAGTTCCCACAGGTCTTAAGGGTTGGTTTTATAATGAAAAATTCATTTAGAGAAAGAATACCCTTAATTAATTCATTAATAACATGAACATGGGAGAAAAGCAAGGCGCTAGTAGTCCAGTGGACACGCGCTGGAGGCGAGCATGATGGGCCCGAAGCCATCTGTCTCTACTCTGCTGCTTTTGGTACAGGGTCATGGTGAACCCATAGAATGTGCTCGCTGGGGCAGGGGGAGGGGAGGGGGAGGCCCTCCTTTCACACTCAGATGTGGAGCTGGGAAGCTGGCCCAGGCCTTGGTGAAGGAGGTGGCCCCTCTTGCATGCGAATTGAGGGCCGTGGGCTGCGACCATCCTCCCAGCTGTCTGAGCAAACGCAGGAATTCAGAGCTGACCAGCAAAGGAGGGCAAGAGACGAGGCCAGGGCAGCTGGTGTCTTCTGTTTCCTGGAGTTCACACAGGGGAAGAGGAAGCCTTGCTCAACCGCAGAGCACGTTGAAGCAAACTGTGCTGAGCATGAGGAGGGGCCCCAGACCCCAGAGAGCCCCGGTCTGGGGCGCTGTGGCTGTGGCTGCTGTGCTGTTTTATCTTCAGGAAACTGCTCACCGCTCGCTCAGACTTCTGACACCACTGTTCACGGGGGGCCGGATGCCTGCCCTGAACTCACTGAACGTGTGTCCACTGTCGTTGCCTAGAAGAGCAGCCGCCACCATCCCCTGGAGAACACGCTGCGGGGCGGGGGATGGAGGAAGGTTGTGTGAGCATTACACGAGGCCGCATTCTCTGGGACTTGTCTCTCATGGGGACCGGCCTCAACAGGACAGCCTGCGAGCCTTCTGGCCTCCCAGCCCGACTTGCCTCGGCCGGTCCCATCTGCTCCATCTTCAAGAACAATCTTGCCAGCAGTCAGGAGGCTCCCTTCCTCGGCTCCAGCCTCCCTTGGAGGTCCCTCTGCCAAACTGGACTGCTTTGAGCCCTGGAGCTGTCCCAACCCCTCCCTAAAGGCCTCGATGGAATGGCTAAGCTGAATGTGCAGTCTTCTCTGTATTGTCTTGTGGCATCTGTGGGCCGATGGAAAGTCTTCCTAAATACCTAAAAATTCGAAGTCCACGTTCTTCTGCCTCCTTGCTCAGCAACAGCACACAGGCAAAGCAACTGGTACTGCACTGTGCAATCCTTCTCAGAAGCCACAGCGAGCAGGAAGCTTCTGGGGGTCCCTGCAAGCATGTGCTAGATAGCCGTGGTTTCAGGGTAACAGCCAGGTAGGTCTGGCCACCGGAAATGTTCACACAAGACACCCTCGCCGGCTTCTGTCTAACCCTAGTTAGGGAGAGGCCATCATTTTTCCACTTTGACAAAACCCGTTTGATTTCTCACACGGTATTTATTTCTTTCTGATTGCAAACCACGAAAAGGACCACAAACTGGATCCAGCTGAGGAGAAGCCGGGGCCTAGGGCCTTTTCTCAGCTGCTCTTAAAGAATTCCTCAGACGGAGTCATTTTCCCTTGAGCCACAATCCCCCAAACTTCGAAAGAGACCACGTCTAGAGGAAGCATCTTGCTCTATGAAGGCAGCTGAGTGAGCCCTTCTGGGAAATGAAGCTAATGGCAATACCTTTTAGCTGCCTTCTCTTAGGAATCTGGTCTCAGTGCCAATCGGTGTTATTTTTCACTATTGAAGAAGCATTAATGGCGAGTCCAAGGGCCCAAGGTTATTCGGACTCTTAGGAACCACACTTTCAGATCCCAGCGGCATCGGGTCAAGTTTTCCCCTTCCAAGGCAGACAAAGCCACCATCTGCGAGGCATACTCACAGCGCAAGCACGTTACACTTCCATTAGGAATTGAAAAACCAACCAAACAACAAACCCATCTGGCACCGCTGATTTCAAATATAACCACACTGCAAGACTGCAAGATGATGGCTCTTGCACAAGGGTACCGTAGACAGAGGGGGAGCCTTTGTAAATATTTATTTATTATTGTTATTTTTGGATGGCCACAATCTCACCATATGGAAGGACCCAGGTCAGGGACTGAATCCAAGCCGCAGCTGCCACCTACACTGCAGCTGCGGCAATGCCGATCCTTAACCCACTGTGCTGGGCTGGGAATCAAACCCGCATCCTCACAGAGACAACAATGCCAGATCATTAACCCACCACTCCCCGGAAGGAACTCCTATAAATATTTGTATATTTCCCAATTGAGGCTTTGGGGGGTTTTATTAACTTTAGAACAGCTGGTTCACAAGATTTCAAATGGACGATGGTTGCTCTCCCTCTCGTTCTGATTTCTCCATTCCTCAGCCCCAGTCACACACCTTGATGAACAACCCAAGAGACATTTCTAAGTAGGGAATGCTCAGTGCTTAAGAGCTGCCCTAAACAGCCAGCGCTCCGTTGTCTACAGTCACCATGGTGGCCTGCCTCCTTAAAACTCACTAATGGTTTTCAAAACCCACACTTGGGTCCTCCTATCAACCTTCCTTCTTGCTCAACTACTGCTGAGAGGAAAATAAACAAATGAATGAATACATCAAACGGGATTTGGGTTTGGGATTCAGTACCCTTTGCCCTCATCTCTCGTCTAAATTCAAGCCCCAAAAAGAAGGCGGCAAGACAAAGTCATGAGTAAAGCAGAGACAATAAAACTGGTCCCGAAATAAATGAAAGCAGCTGCAGAAGGAGTAACCCAGAAAGCCAAGTGCTCTGGGTAGGAGGGTGTGGGCCAGGGAGTGAAACTGACTGGGAAACAAACCAAGCCTGCCTTCCCCAGCATCCTGTGGGGCCTGGGGTGGGTTGCATGGCTCCCTGCAGGCTGGCTTCCGGGAAGCGACTTCCTGCGGAGGAAAAAACACGTAATGACTTGTGTTACCCTGTGTATGCTTCTCCTGTTTTCAGCTTTCAAGAGCCTGTCATAGAGAGGGCACTATGATGCTGAAACATCACTCTATTTTGCACATAGATTTGCTTGGAAAAGTCTAAATGCATTAACATTCGGGTTGATATTAAGACAGAGATACCATTGTCTGAGGGGGGTCTGTAAGGCCAAATTGGACAAAGAAGTAGCCTACAGGTCCATAATTGGCCAATCCCAACCATTTCGGATTAATGAATAGTTTTGGATGCTGGAGGAATAATCAGTTCCTCTATCACAGATGTCCCGGTTTCATCTATTCGGTAAAGGAAAGAAGGTGTTAATTATTTAAAATCCTTCTGCAGCAGATATTGATTTTTTTTTTTTTTTCTGTATTGGATTCGCAAGCAAAGCCGTGAGTTGATGACCTATCCCCCAACTCCTAACTTGGTAAAAATGACTAAATTGAGACATTTAGAGGTAGGGTGAAAATCTCAAGGTCAGCCTTACTACACGACTTTGTGCTACTGTTTCTTTAGTTTAATGTGAACTTGGAGGTCATAACCTCTGTTTCAAGGAGGAGAAAACAGAAGGCTAAGGTCACACAGATAAATGATAGTACCAACTGTCTTAAAAGCCCCAATCTCCCAATTATTGCTCTTAGCAAAAAACTCTGCAAGCCAACCAAAAAGGACCTACTGTAGAGCACACGGAACTATACTCAATATTTTATAACAACCTATAAGGAAAAAGAATCTGAAAAAGAATAGAAATATATGTGTGTGTGTGTGTGTGTGTACATATCTATGAATCACTGTGCTGTATACCTGCAACTAATACAATATTGTAAACCAACTATACTTCAATTTTTAAAAAGGGTCTTCGGCTTCATATTTCAATAACAGTCATCAAGTTTTCTAACCAGGAGGAACAACCCAAGCTCAGTTCCCTCTTCTGATTAGCAAATTAGAAAAGCCAAGAGCTCAAGCTGACTGAGGCAGGCATTGCTTTATTAGGCTTGAATTTGTATCTATGTCACTTACTGCCCTGCATCTAAAGATAGTTTTAGCATCAATTTCAGTTTTCTTAAACTGGAGCAATGATCACACAAGCTAGATTTCTCTTTAAAAAGTCTTTTTGTGTTTTACCCTCATTTGCTTTTTCAACAAGTTTAGCCAAGAGATGCTAATGCAGTTATAAATGTTTATTATTACAGGGGTTTCAATAATTTTATTGGGAACATAATAGCCTCTAGAGAATGGCAGAAATTGCGGTGAGACATATTTAAGTAGACTGCTTACGGAGCTGTTTTTTCAAAAAGGTCACGCTTGCATTTGTTAAATGATTTTCTGTGGAGTGGGAAAGAGGAAGGAGGAAATATTACCAACTAGTTTGCTTGGTTGTTGTTTTATCAGACTGTTGTTCTGGTTGATTCCACCAAATGGGGGACTTATCAAATGGGCTTATATTTAGGACATGTGTTGGGATAGGGGTTTCCCAGTCTTGGCACTAGTAACACCTTGGGTCAGATCATTCTTTGTTGTGAGGGGCTGCCCTGTGTCTGTCAAACTGTTTAGCAGCAGCCCTGGCTTCTGTCTACTTGATGAGAGTTGTAATGCCCACTTTCATATACTGTGACAACCGAAAAGTCTCCAGATATCACCAAATGTGCCCCCTGCCAATGGGCCTCTGGTTGAGAGCCACGGGGTTGGGCAATTTGGTAAATCTTCTAGGCCGTTTTCACTGCCCATTATAAGAACTCTAAGAGGAACTGGATTCTGTGGATATTTTTTGCTCGGGTTATGCTCCAAGGACATGTGAAAAATTCTGATGACCCCTGCCTCACACCATCTTGGATCCTCCATCCAACTCTCCCTGTGAAAATACAAAGGCATGCTTCTATTTGAGGAGGCTTAAGCTAATCAAGGAAAGCATTCCCACCAACTTGCTCTACATCAAATTCAAAGAAGTAATTCTTCTTTCACCATCAAGCAAAATTCTGCTTTTGGTTACAAGGTGTGGATGCGTGTGGTTTTTTAGCTCCTGTGTCTTTGCTGGTCCCTGGCCTAGCCAGTTTTGTGACAGAAATGCAGTGTTTCCTATGCTGCTATGATCGGAGCCCTTTGCAGCACAGGAGCTGCTAATATTTTTGCATTCTCTGAAATTACAACATTCACAAAAAATCCCACCTCCCCTCTGCTTCTTGAGCTCCCCCCCCCGCCAACCCCCCACCTCAAATGGAATCCATATGGTGGTTTGTCCAAGTCTCTGCCAGGACAATGGAATGTGGATTTGGGAAGCATTTCCCTAAGCCAAATCAGAGCACGGCAAGTGATGAGGAGAAAATCCTTCTGTGTCCAAAGCTACGACTTTGTACTCAAGAGCTCTCCTAGCAGATTTCTGCACTAAGTCTTACCTCCCTGACAAATTCTAGGACTACAATTCTCAATTTCCTTATGCTTGAGATAAACAGATGCACACACAAAAATGTTCCAGCTTCAATTCCAATGCTAAGGGACGGGAGAGGGGTAGAAGTTTTTGTTTGCTTTTGCATCAGATGGCAGCATCGCAAGCCCCCATGCAGACCCAAATGAACAGAGATGACATCCCAGCTGCAAAATGTAAGGGCTCTAAGCTCACGGTGCTATTTTCTAATCATAGCTCTCCTTGTGCAAGGTCTGTGTGCAAAAGTCTGCGGCCTGGCTTTCCGAAAGCAACTTCCTGCTCGTATACAAAAATATTTCAGGCAGAGACCTATTTCTAAACTCTTGTCCTTTCTTTTCTCTCTGTTCCTTTTTTTTTCCTCTTTCTCAGACTTTCACTCCCCTTGTGACAAATCCAGCTCTCTTACTTTAAATACTAATATGCATGTTCTTTGGCCTCCCAAGATCACCGAGGCCTTGCAAACATGTGATAAATAAATGCAGATGCAGAAAGAGGTTTTCTATTCTCCCCTGCTGTCCTCTCCCCACAAGTTAACCCAAATCGGTCCTGATAAAAGAGGACAAGCTATTAGTAAAAAGAAATAAAGCCACGTCTCCCAGAAGAAAATGCCTTAACACTTCCACCACCTTCTCTAACTGATAATGTTCAGCCCAAAGCATCTCCTTTGGGTTCAGAACTCAAAAGGTTTGTGATAAAAGAAAAGCAGAGGAAAGAGAAGTTTCTGCACAGAAAGTTTTAACTTCGACCCAAAGGCTTTTATGCCTCCACAAAGGATAAATATTGGCAGGAAAGAAAAAGCCACAATGGCACTTTACTCTTAGATTTGACACTTCATTTTCTCTGGATGTTTCCTTCAAATGCTGCCTAATTGAATCCGTTTGAACATGTAATTCTCTGTTATTGGATTCGGTGAACTTTTTTTTGAAAAATCAACACAACTTGAGCCCAGAATACAGAAGCACATGGAAATGCTTTTCTCAGCGGAGCTACGTGCTAATGATGCGGGAGGAAGGGGAGGAAGAGAACAAGCCATACAGAGAATAAGTCCCTAAAAGTCCAGAGTTTGTCTGAAGGTAATAAGTAGAGTAGAATCACGGGAAGGGCACGTGGAGCTGCTGTAATTGGAAATAGGGTGCTCAGGACAGGCCTTTGGAGAAGTGCAAAGGCGAGTGGAGGGTGGGAGCACACTGGCACAGAGACACAGCATGCCTGGAGGTCAGTGTGCCCAGTAAGGGAGAAGGGGAAGCAGGAGGAGCAGGAGGGGACGAGGCCAAGAGGTGGCAGGTCCTACAGGACTTGGAGGGCCACTGGAAAGACTTGGCTTCCACTCTCAAGGAAATATGGAGCCAGTGTAGTTTTTAATTAAACAATCCCCCCCCCCCTTACTGAGGAGAAATTCACATAAGAGAAAACCATTTTAAAGTGACCAGTTCAGTGGCATTTAGCACGTACAAAATTTTGCGTAACCCCAGCTCTATCTAGTTTCAGAGCACTTTTATCACCTCCGAGGGAAACCCCCATTCCCATTAGCAATCACTCCCCAATTCATCTTGCCCAGCAGCCCCTGGCAGCCACCCATCTGCATTATGTCTGGGTGGATTTGCCTCTTCTGGGTGCCTTACATAAATAGAATCGTACAATACATGGTCTTTAGCAACTGGCTTCTTTCACCTGGCATGATGTTTTGGAGGTTCATCCGTATTCTAGTAAATCTCACTCTTTCATCCTTTTTATGGCTGAGTAATATTCCATTGTGTGGAGAGACCACAGTTTGCTTATCCACTCATCAGACAGTAGATATCTGGGCCATTTCCACCTTTTGGCTATTGTTAAGTATGCTGCTATAAACACTGTAGTTTGTTAAGTAACAAAGGGACATGATCTCACTTCCATTTCATACAAATACATACAAGGCTATTTTATGAGTCATCTGTGAGCCCAGATTTGTAAATCCACTTCTAAATGGCAAAAGTAAATAAGTAAGTGTTTCTCCCACCAAATTCATTGGACCCACTGCTCTGCCATGTGCTACCACCTTCTTGGCTTGTTAAAACCTCTTCTCATCCCACTAGAACGATTTTTTTTTTCCAATTTTATAATTTTTCCCTACTATTGGCAATTCAAGGCCAGTTGACTGTTAAATCTAAGAATCCCCTCATCACCCAAAGAATGAATGTTTTCCAAAACTGACAAAGGGATTTTTCAGGAGGACAAGCAGTGATGATGAAGAATGAAAATTCTCCAACTAAAAGGGGAAATCATTCTTGCTTAAAAAAAAAAAAAATGAGCTAAATGCATCATGATGTCTGGAACTGGATCCTGAAACAGGAAAGGGACAGCGTCAGTGTCCCTGGGTTTCTGAGGGCACGGCAGTGCCTGACTCAGAGAAAGTTTTCGTTGCTCAAGCTCACTTGCCCTCCTCCACCAAAGAGTTTAGTGTCTAGACCTGCCAGACATTGCTGTGCAGCAGGGAGCACATAACAACAACACATTTCCCGCCCCCCCCCGACCCCCCCCCCCGACACACCGCCCCACTGTCACAAAGCAGCTGTGAAAACACAATGCGCAAGCACTTGGGGCCCCAGGGAAGCCAACCCCGGGCATCGCATCGAGTCTCTTCCGGGGCTTGAAAGGAGCTTCCAGCATCCTGGCTCTCCATCCGCCAATGTGTTTTGAGTCATAGAAATCATTCTGATAAGGAAGATCACAGGTGTTCCGGTGACACCATCTCCCTACTGTGCCTGTGCCTGGTCTGGTTGGAAAGGCAGCCGGGGGTGGGGGGGAGGGGGGCGGTGTCCAGCTGATGACTGAAATAAAAGCCCAAACTGGAAGCTCTTCCCTTTTCCAGCAGGGAGCCTCCCCCAGACTGCTTCCTGTGAGTGCCCTTGGACAAGTCAAGGCTGGAATAAAATCTGTGGAGTGCCTCTGCATAGGCCCCAGGGCAACAGCATGTCTCTGCGATCTCTGGAACAGGGTGGGCCAGGGCTCAGAGGGATAGTGGGGGGCAGAGAGAGATCACTCCCCCATCTTTAGCCAAGCACAGTTGAGTTAAAAGCAGCCAGACCTGAGCAGGAAATGAAACCCCTAAACACAGTCTCCAGCCTCTGCATTCTCTTGGCTGCTGGGTAGAGGTGGGGCCGGGGGTGTGGGTGTGGTGAGAAGTGAAATACAGGCCAGTGTGGAGTTGAGAGCATCCTGGCTTCTGACTTTGTCCCCATTACCTCTGATGGAAGAAGGGACTCTCAGAGTTCCCGTCGTGGTGCAGCAGAAACGAATCCGACTAGTAACCATGAGGTTGAGGGTTTGATCCCTGACCTCGTTCAGTGGGTTAAAGACCCAGCGTTGCCCTGAGCTGTGGTATAGGTCGCAGATGCACTTGGATCCCGTGTTGCTGTACCTGTGGTAGAGGCTAACAGTTGTAGGTCCGATTGGACCCCTAGCCTGGGAACCTCCATATGCTGAGGGTGCAGCCCTGAAAAAACATAAGAAAAAAAGAAAGAAAGTAAAAAGGACTGTCAGAGGAATTGGAAATCAGCCACAGCTTGCTCCACGGGTCCCTTCCCTAATTTCAGGGTGGGTTGACAGTTTGCAAAATACAGCTGTCTGCGCCATCCTATAAACTGAGGACCCCGTCCCACCCCAGGTACTTGTTAGGGGAAACATAGCACTGGGAAGTCCAAATGCATTGATCGCAGCTGAGCTGACAAAGATTCTGGCTTTCTCATGCCGCTCAGCCTTGGCCCCTGCTGCTTCCTGTGCCTGGAAGAATGTTACCTACCCACACTCCATCCTGGTTCCCACCAGCCAGGCCAGTGATGGCTGGCAAGTCTCAGCTTTTATATCAATTCCTCAGGGAAACTGCCCCTGTTCCCCCCCCTCCCACAAACAAACGAAAACAGCTAATTAGATTAGGTGGCCATTCTGAGGCCCCTGCACTTGTCTTTCTCAGAAACTTGGATCACACCATATTCTACTGTGATCTAGTGTGTGTGTGTGTGTGTGTGTGTGTGTGTGTATTATACCTCCATTATGGACACAGTACCCAGCAAGAAGTGGGCAGGTATTCAATAAATGCTTTTTGAATGAATGGATGAATGGATGAATGAAGTCATAAACAATAATATCTTTTTTAAAGATAGATACCGTAGAATTTTTAACATTTATTTATTTATTTGTCTTTTTTTTTTTTTTTTTTAGGGCTGCACCTGCAGCATATGGAGGTCGCCAGGCTAGAGGTCAAATCAGAACTGTAGCTGCCCACCTACGCCACAGCCACAGCAACACCAGATCAGAGCTGCGTCTGTAATCTACAGCACAGCTCATGCCAACACCGGATCCTTAACCCACTGATCAAGGCCAGGGATCAAACCTGCAACCTCATGGACACTAGTCGGGTTTGTTAACCACTGAGCCACGACGGGAACTCCTGTTTTTTTATTTTTATTGAAGTATGGTAGATTTATAATGTATTAGTTTCTATTGTATAGCAAAGTGATTCAATGATAACATATATATATATATATATTTTTTATATTCTTTTCCATTTCAGTTTATCATAGGATAGAATATAGTTCCCTGTGCTGTACAGTAGAACCTTCTTGTTTATGCATCCTATATAGAACAGTTTGCATCTGGGAATCCCAAACTCCCAATGCAACCCTCCCTCACCCTCCTCCCCCCTGGTAACCACCAGTCTGTTCTCTATGTCTGTAAGTCTGTTTCTGCTTTGTAGATAAATCAATTTGTGTTATATTTTAATTTCCTCATACAAGTGATATCATATGATATTTGTCTTTCTCTGTCTGACTTATTTCACTGAGCATGACAATTTTTAGGTCTATCCATATTGCTACAAATGGCATTATTTTATTCTTTTTTATGGCTGAATAACACTCCAGTGTGTATAAGTACCACACCTTCTTTAGCCATTCATCTGGCAATGAACATTTAGGTTGTTTCCATGTGTTGGCTATTAAACAATAAATATCTCAGTGGGCACAACACACATCCTGTTACAAAACACAGAGCTAGATAGACGATAGACAGATACATCTGGTTGGAGTTCGCGATCCCCATTAGAATAAGCATTTAAAGTTTTCATTTTACCAGCAGCCTCGTACCTATAAATGACGGGCCCAAGTCACAAGTGATAAAAGCCAACTTCTCGTTCATAGAGGTATTGTTCTGTATATTACACTACGTATATTTATAATTTTCGGGTTCATTTTACTTGAAAAAATATTGCGGTACTAGCCTTGGAATTAGTAACATTAATCCTATGGAGAATGTATATTGGATATAAAAATACAGAATTGGGAGCTCCCATTGTGGCACAGCGGAAATGAATCCGTGTTGCCATGAGCTGTGGTGTAGGTCACAGACTTGGCTCAGATCCCACCTTTCTATGGCTATGGTGTAGGCCGGCAGCCACACCTCTGATTCAGCCCGTAGCCTGGGAACCTCCATATGCCATGGGTGTGGCCTTAAAAAGCAAAAAAAAAAAATCAAAAATTTTAAAAATACAGTATTTTAAAATCAGAAGTTTGTGCACTAATCTAGGCCAACACTGTTCTTTTACAAATGAGGAAACTAAAGGCCCAAGAGTTTAAGTGACTTGTCCGAAGGCACACAGCTGCTAGGGGGGAGTTGGAAATAGAATTGAAGTTTTTTCAAATGTTAAATTCACTACCTTTTCTACCATATAACAAAGATGATTGGTTATGTGAACAAAATCTTTGAACAGAGCATACTGATACTTGGGGCCTGCGTGTGTTTATTAAACCACACATGCCCAGACCTCCCAGGATGCTGCCTATTGCAGCCATCCCTATGCCAGGTTTGGAGCACAGGGTCCAATGTGTTGCCTCTGAGCTCAGATTACCTGCGTTCACATTCTAACCTGTGGCAAATCACTTAGCCTCTGTATACTTATAAAATGAGTATCACCTATAAAATGAGTATCATAGTTCTCATCTCAGAGGGTTGCTATAAAGATTAAACTTGTTACTACATGTAAAGTGATTAGGAGAGCGCCTGTCATACTAAGTGCTAGTAAATGTCAGCTTAAAGCCTCTTGGTTTAGAGAAGAGCTCAATGCATGTACATAATGTCACTGATAATTCCTGAGTTGAGGAGAGTAGTGACTGGAAACGGTCATGAGAAGACCTTCTGGGTGCTGACACTATTATCTTTCCTGACTTGGTAACTGGTTCCATGGTTATGTACCAGTTTGAAAAACTGATCAAGTTGATCCCGTGTAATTACCGAGAACTGTGAATGGTCTGATTTGACTCTACTTGCAAGTTGGCCAGTTGGCTTGACATAGCTTTGTGGATGCTGCCAGAAGACACGAGACTCTTGGGTCGGAGACAAAGGACCTGACTGCTCACAGCACAACCGATAGCATGAATCTCCCTTGCTCGCTGGTCCCCTGGGGGCAATGGAGAGGGGCCCAGTTGGATGCTATGCATGCAGTGGGTTTCTGTCATAGTTGAAGAACCCATACTGGAGGGAACTCAAATCTTTAAAAACAGATGGTAAGCCTGTCTGATCTTTGCCCTGGAAACACTGTCTTTATTATATTGGACTGGCTTTAGTTTATTGGGCTGATCTTTGCTCTGGAGGGAGACCCTATCTCTACCTTTCAAGGCTGTTTGCTTTATAAACATCTTTGAGAATAGAGTTCAGAATGAATGCAGTGCCTTTGGTTCTAAGACTTGCAGAAAGGTGAGAGAACCATGGACAATGGTCCCCAGCAATAATGTGGATACTCTTCTGATGTATGCCACACTTCAACAAAAAAGTTTTTTCTAAGGTGCTACCTGGGGAAAAGAGGATGTTATTCTAAGGCCAAATACATTTGGGAAAATCCAGAGTAAGTGATTTTCTTCACTATGGGACTTAACAGAATCCTTCCTATGCTAATAGGTATCATTCATCTTCAAAACCAGAGACACAATTTGCAGGATTCTCAATGTTCAGTGCTTCTCCAACTCTTTCTACACAGACATACAAATCAGCCGGAGGTCTAGTTGAATGCAGATTCTGATTCTGCATTTAGATCTGGGATGGGGCCTGAGCCTCTGTATCTCTAGCAGGCTCCTAAGGGATGTGGGTGCTCTAGCTCAGAGAAGACCACACCTTGAGTCATAATGGGCTGGGAAAGTCTATTTTTAAGGAACTTCTCACAAGAATGGATTCTACCAAACATGCTATGAGAGTAGTCTTAACCCTAGTTCTTCTGCTGTGTCTAATCTGAGTGAGGGGAAACCAACATCAAATTCTTCAACGTCAAATCTCAATGATTCATAATTCCGGTCACTCGAAGCTAGATAAAGGTAAAATGCAAAAGTACTAGAAGGCTTAGGAGCATCCTAAAATGATAGGATCATTTCCTACAGTGTAGGTAAAAACCATGAATGAGGGCTGAATGGCAATGAAATGGTAATTTTGCCAAAAATGATAAGCTTACACACTAAAAGCAATTGAATGTGATTTTGCAAAACAGGTGAGACCTAAGCTAATGAAAGCCTGATTTGATAGGCTAAGTTGCTGTTGGAAGATTTCCAGAGCTTCCAGTGAAATGGGGAACTTGAGCCATCCTAATGCTAACTGGCCATTCCCCAGAGATGAGCGCCATGGAGAGAAAGCTGCTCCCATGTGGCAACTACACAGTCCTGGGCAACAGGGCAGCAGTAGTGGAGCAGAAAGGACTCAGCTGCAACTCCTCCCATGCTTCATCTTCCTGAAACCTTCAGTTTCAACCCTGGCTACACTTGGAATCATTGGAGGAGCTTTGGAAAGCGTCCCAAATGCCCAGGCTCTTCCAGATCAGTAGACCAGGAATCACTTGGGGCAGGGCCCATGCATCACTAGTTGTTAAAAATCCCCCCAGTGATTCTGATGGGAACTGTTACCCTTAAGCCCCTGACAGACTTCAGTGAAGGAAGTGAAAGCCATAGCAGAGTGTGAATGGAGCATGAATTACCCAAGTACACACGCTTTCCTCTCTTCCGTACCTTCGATTCTGCTAAGAACCACCAGGTTTTGAGAAGAGAGATCAAAAAACACGGTTCATTTCCTTCTAGAAATCACCACATGTCTCATCTCTTGAGCTCATGTTGGGGACCAATGTTTGGTTTCATTTTTAGGGAATCTGAGTGCAGAAAATTCCCTACATAGGACTTTGTAGGATACTTGACTGGGGTGAAATTAATGATAGCTCATACTTAACTTGAGGATTACATTATTATGAATAAAAGAGGAATTCTGCAGAATCTTACTGTTCAGTGAAGATGTCTGGGTTTGGGTCAGAGCTCTCTGTATTTAGTAGTTCTGTGACAAAGCTGGGCAAATCACTTTACCCCACTAAGCCTAGTTTGTTCAGACATAAATGGGGGACTTCATAAAGTTCACAGAGTCATGAGGAACATGAATAGTAATTTATGAAAAGGACTGTTCACAGTGTCCAGGGCATAGTAAGCCCTCTGTAAATACCTGATATTTTTATAAGTTCATTTGGCCTCATTCAAATGCATTATTCATAGGCTGGTGCTGGTCTATGGACTATTTATTATTCCCCTCAATTAGATATGTAAATTGAGAGTAAATGTTGAGAAACTTTTATACTGATTTGGCAGAGAAATTAGATGTCTATTAAATTGAAAACTTAGGTTTGCATATGTCTCTTTATTACATCTTTCTAACTTATTTTAATTTCATTTTATGAAATTATTGCTCTGTGGGCTGGTATTTTGTCTTTTGAATGTCCTTTAAATTTTTCTAGTCATTCATTTTTATTTCACTTTATAAAAGTATTTTTCCATAGATAAATTGGAGATTAAAACATTGATTCTTCACAGAGTTTGAGAATAATTGATTTAAAGATAAATTTATGAAGACTGTTATAGAAATGAATGGAAAGCCCACTGTACTTGCTTTCTATAGGATATAGCAAACTATCACAATGTTAGTGGGCTCAAAAATAACACCCATTTAATAGCACACATTTTCCTTGGGTCAGGAGCCTTGGCTCAGCAGGACTGGACTCAGCTCAGGGTTTCACAAGGCTGAAATCAAGGTGACAGCTGGGCTTCAGTCAGAGTTCAGTTCCTTGAAACTATAGGGCTGGGGTCCCTGTTTTCTTCGGAGTTGTTAGCCAGGGGCTACTATTAGCTTCTAGAGTCTTCCTGGAAGTTCTTCGCCACATGGCCTCCTCGCAGACACTCTTCCAACATGGCAACTGGCTTCTTCAAGATGAGCAAGAGAGAGTTTCTCATGTCGGTCCCCTAACACAGGATCTTATGTAATATAATCAAGAGGATGCCATCCCCAGAGTTGCCTTTGTGGCGCAGTGGAAATGAATCCAACTAAGAATCATGAGGTAGGGGGTTCGATCCCTGGCCTCGATTAGTAGGTTAGGGATCCAGTGTTGCTGTGAGCTGTGGTGTAGGTCACTGGTGCAGCTGGAATCCAGTATTGCTGTGGCTGTGGCATAGGCTGGCAGCCATAACTCTGATTGGACCCCTAGCCTGGGAACCTCCATATGCCTCAGGTGTGGCCCTAAAAAGCAAAAAAAAAAAAAAAAAAGAGAGAGAGAGAGAGAGAGAGAGAGCATGCCATCCCCATATATCCAGAAAAGATGAAAACTCTAATTCAAAAATATACGTGCACCTCAATGTTCATGGCAGCACTATTTACAAAAGCCAAGACATGGCAGCTATCTAAATGTCCATCAACAGATAAACAGATAAAGAAGATGTGGTACAGGACTTCCTATCATGGCTCAGCAGATGAAGAAAATGCAACTAGTATCCATGAGAATGTGGATTTGATCCATAGCCTCACTTAGTGGGTGAAAGATCTGGCATTCCTCCAAGCTGCAGCATAGTTTGCAGATGCGATTCAGATCCCATGTTACTGTGGCTGTGGTGTAGACTGGCAGCTGTGGCTCTGATTTGACCTGTAGCCTGGGAATTTCCATAGGCCACACAAAAAGAAAAAGAAAAAGAAAAAGAAAGAGATGTGGTACATATATACAATGGAATACTACTCAGCCATAAAAAAGAATGAAATAATGCCATTTTCAACAAGATGGATGGACCTAAAGATTACCATACTAAATGAAGTCAGAAAGAGAAAGACAAATACCATATGATATCACTAATATGCACAATCTAAAATAAGATACAAATGCACCATGAGAAACAGACTCACAGTGATAGAGAACAGACTTGTGGTTATCAAAGGGGATGGGGTGGGATGAGGGATAAATGAGGAGTATGGGATTAAAAGGTACTTACTACCATATATAAAACAGATAAACAACAAGGATTTACTATATAGCATGTAGCACAGGGAACTATATTCAGTATCTTATAATAACCTATAACGGAGAAGAATTAAAAATAAAGAATATAGATACACACACATACATAACCAATCAATTTGCTGTAGACCTGAAACTAACACAATATTGTAAATCAACTATAGTTCAATTTTTTAAAAAAGAGCGAGTACCATCCCACCACTGTTGCCATATTCTCTTGGCTGGAAGTAGGTCACACGCTTCCCTGGCACTCAAAGGGAGAGGATTATATAAGAATGTAACTCACTGGGGGTCATCTTAGGGTCTGTCCACTGCACCCCTCTGCAGATCATCCAATGTTAATGGGCTGAGTCTTCCGATAGTAAGCCACCAATCACCATAAAAACTAAATTTGGCAAGAAGCATGAATCCATTTACAAGGAACAGACTAAAAGAATTGGAGAGAAGTTGGATAATTTGATGCTCACATAACATCAGATATAAATAAGCCAATCTAAGAATTAGTCCTGCCAACTGCCATGGTACAATTTTCAAATACTGCATAAAAAAGAAACATTACTTTGGAGTTCCACCTTTTATAATGCTGATGCCTGTGAAAAATTGATGTATGTGGCCTATTTTTCGGCAATTATTTCCTATGAATATGGAGTCCAACATAATTGCCCTTGAAGTGGAATATTTAAGGATATGAGAGCTAATGACCATGTTAATGGTGATTCCCAAAAAAGATCTAGTTACTCCCATCAACTCCCTGAAATATAATGCTGGGGCTGTGCAAATTGCTTAATAAACCTCTTTCAGGCTGGGCTAATTTTTATAAACTGTGGGCTAACTGAGGGGGACTTTTTTTTAAAAGCTCAGTTCTCTACCTGAATCTATTTGAAAAACTCCCAAAGGGCCTGGCCTGCTACATGCTACACGTTTGCAGCAAGAATGGTGTGCTGATGGACATGTCTTCCCTCGGGAGAAGCCTCAGTTTGACAGAACCATAGGGTGAGAGCCCATCTGTACGCATATGAAAGGTAACCTGCAACTTCAAGAACTTTGGGGATGTGCTATGCAATGGGTGGATGAGAAATAAGTGCCTCCAAAGGAGAGTGAGCCATCAAGAAAGGAACACAGCTAGGAGTTCCCACTGTGGTGCAGTGGGTTGAGAATCTGACTGTCACAGGTTGGGTTGCTGTGGAGGCAAGGGTTCCATCCCCGGCCTGGTGCAGTGGGTTAAAGAATCTGGCATTGCTTCAGCTGTGGTGTAGGTCACAGCTGTGGCTAGGATACCATCCCTGGCCTGGGAACTCCTATATGCCATGAGTGCAGCCATAAAAATCAATCAAGCAAGCAAGTAATTAAGGGAGCACAGCTAGAAAACATCAGTTGGAGGATTGTACAACAGAAGGGACTGGGTCAATAATGGCACCTTCTGAATTTTAAAGATTTTTTAATGGAGGAAGAGGACATGGGATCAAGGGCAAAAGGGTTTATATGGAAACAGGAAGAGATTATTTGGGGAAAAATCAGTTTAAGACCACATAATACTGACTGAAAGACTGCTAAATATGCCTTCAGCAGAGAGAAGGTAATGTATTTACAAAACAGCTGTGTGTCAACAAATTACCCCAAAATACCTCCCTCCTAACTGTTGGGAATGCATCTTCTCATTGGGACACTTGGCTGCAAGTTATCCCATTGGAGAGCTTCATGATCTCACCTCTACAGGGTAACAGTCTGTATTTTACACTCTTGTGGACAGCTTTTGAAAGCCCGCATCCTGTATAAATGTGTGAGCTCCCTGGGGTGAGGGGTTGTTCGTTTGGGGGAGATAAAAAGAAAAAGAATAACAAACGAAGGCAGAGCTCAGGGAGTACATGCTGGGTAGGTTCTCTTGCTGAGATGTTTAAGCACATCAGTAGTGTCCAGGAGTTGAGAGAGGCACCAAGAAAGGAGGCATCAAAGGCCAATGCACGCCAATTCTTCCATTCTTGCTTTGGTCCTTAGAGCCCCTGAGGAGAATCACTCTAGGGCTTTAATTAAGTTACCCATTGGTTAAACTCACAAAAGCCTGCATTCTACTCTACAGAGTAGTGTCCTCCATTGAAAATATAATGTGAGCCACAAAAGCAAACCATATATGAAATTAAAAATTTTCCAGGACCTGGAGTTCCTGCTGTGGCACAGTGGGTTAAAAATCTGACTGCAGTGGCTCAGATCACTGCAGTGGCTCGGGTTCAATCCTTGGCCCAGGAACATCCATATGTCATGATGCGGCCACTGAAAAAAAAAATCTTTTTCTGGGACCCACTTTTTTTTGGGTGAGGAGGCATGGCATGCAGCAGCTTTGATTTGGGATCTCAGTTTCAAGACAAGGGATTGAATCCAGGCCATGGCAGTAAAAGTGCTGAGTCCTAACCATTAGACCACCAGGGAACTTCCTCTAGGACCCACATTTTTAAAACTATAAAGAAACAGGTGAAATTAATATAACCCATTTTCTTTAACTCCATATATCTAAAATATTATCTCAATGTGAAGTCAACATAAAATGATTATTTTATAATCTTTTTTGTACTAAATCTTCAGTTAGGTATGTATATTGCACTTATGGGACATCTGAACTTGGATTTCACACATTTCATTACCTCAGTATCCACATGTTTATACTTTAGAGAAAAGGGCAGCTATAGAGAATTGCCCTAACAGATTGCTCGCTAGATGCAGAACGTTCAAGGCCACATGCTGGCAAGGCTTCTGTACACTTAAAACAGTGTAGAGTAAATCTAGAACATTCTTCATGATCTTTCATGGAAAAATATAATCATCAAGTAGTTTGTTCAAGATTGTCTACAAAAAGTTAAATAGCTTCAAATATAAAGGGACATTTGTGCATGCTTATATAAAAGTTTCTGGGCTCTTAGCCTAGAAATACCATGTTAATTATGGATATGTATGTAGACACGCACAATATTCGGATGTCCTGACTTTCACAAACCATACCTGATTTTGAAAAACTGAAGTATAATCTTTGTCATAGCTTCAGTGTACTAAGGTGACAGTTATTAAATGTCACCATTTTACAAGTGGATAAGTTAGTACTGTTCTCTCAGGCACACATTATGGGTTTTGGTCTCTGCTATGGACTGAATTGTGTAACCTCAACAAATTCACATGTTGCGGTTCTAACACCCAATATGACTATATTTGGGAATAGAGTTTTTAGAAGGAAATCAAGGTTAAATGAGATCATAAGGGTGGGGCCCTAATCAATAGCACTGGTGCCCTTATAAGGAGAAGAAAAGAGATCTCTCCCATCCCCCACAAATTTGACGATGGGGGAAAGTGGCTTTTTGCAAGTCAAGAAGCGGGATCTCAACAGGAACCAAACTGACTGACACCTTGATCTTGGACTTCCCAGCCTCCAGAACCATGAGAAAATACATTTCTGTGGTTTAAGCCAAAAAAATGGTATTTGTTATGGCAGCTCAAAGAGACTAAGATAGCTTCAACTCCTTTGTGAGTCAGAATTCAGCCTCAGAAGTGGACCTCAATGGTGGACGTCTATAGGTAAGGTGTAAATCTATCACTGCAATTACTCTGCACAAGCGATTATCGATGACGCACTTCCAAGTTGTGGAGCCGATTCATCATCAGGAACTAAAGTCTGCAAAGGCAACTTCATTCTTCAGAAAAGAAGGTCTCCCTGCCTCTCCCAGATGATATTCCTTTTTGCTCTTCTTTTGAAACCATTGGCCTTATTCAAGAGTCATTTGGTTGTAGGGAACCAAAGTCTCTCAAAGTGTTTTAAGAGTAAATGAAGAAGTTATTAAAAACAAATGTTCAAGTACTTCATGGAACACAGAGGGGTGTACACAAGGGTTAGAACTAGAGTACCAACAGACTCCGGGGAGACACCTGTGAGCTGTGTTGTTTCCTTTCTCTCTCCTTTCTCTTGCCCCCTTCTTCCTTCTTTGTCCCTATAACTGCTTTTCTCTTTCTGCTTGTACAGTGCCCAAATGTGGATACCCCAGTCACAAAAATTGATCAGATCACTTTGTCCCAATTCTACCTTCCTAGAAGGTGGGATCTGATGGGCCCAAATGATAACACCTCCGTACAATTGAATAGTGTGCAGTTATTAGACATAGTCATAGGATTTTTGATAAAATGAGAAAATTCATGCTCTACAATGTGATGTGAAAAGTGCTAAAAACCAACTGCTTTTACTGTATGAGTGTAGCAGCTAAAAATGCTTTGAAAAATGACACTAAGAGAATATTCTAAGATATAATGGGGTGCTTCAGTGATTGCTTGCTGCCTAATAACAAACCATAAAATTTAGTGTCATAAACAATATTTATTATTTCTCATGATTCTGTTGGTAGACTGGTCCTAGCTGTGTGGTTTTCTGCTCCAGGTGACATCAGCTGAGGTCACAAATTCAACTGCACTGAACTGGTGGCTGGGCTAGGTTGGAAAGTCTGAGAAGGGTTTCCTCATATGTCAGATACCTTGGCTCTCCTCTCTGTGGCCTCTCAATACCACTAGCTTGGGCTTCCTCACGGCATGGAGTCTCTATACAGCCAGACTTTTTACATGGCAGCTGGTTTCCAGAGGGAAAGTAAAAGATGCTAGGCACAACAGCACCTCTGTAGACTTCTGGTTGTCAAAGCACTTCAGGATGTCAGCCCAGACTCAAGCAGAGCTAGACCCCACCTCTTGATAGGCAGAAGAGCACGTGCATACCTGGGGAGAAAGAACTGATGGCACACATCTTGGGAGACTACCACAGAGGGACCAGAATCTTGGCATTTGGAATTATAAGTGAAGGGGTATTTTATTCTGCTTCTTTTTGTTTTTCTGTACTTCCAATTTTTTCAATGAGCATCATTTTAATAATAATAGCAGTTTTTCAGTGGTGCTAAGTTTGTAATAAGAATTTATTATGTGGTGTCACACTGAATGTCTGGAATAAAAAGATCAAAGGGAAGATGCTTCCATGCATTTGAAAACATGACACTTGATGGGAAATAATGTCTGCAAGAAATTCTTGGCTTTGCCTCTCTCCAGAGTAATAAAAACTAGCCACAATGCAGCTGAAGCACAAGGGGAAAAATAAATCTCTTGCTGTCAACTAAAAATAAATCTCTGTCTTAAGTACTCTGATTCCTAGTCATGTAGCTTCTCTTGTGTTTGTAGGAGGACTATGGCCTTTCTCTTTGAGAATAAATGGACTTGCCCACCCAGTGGCTGTGAGCGTTCTTCTACATAAGACCTGGCTCCAACACAACCAGTCTGACAGCCAGTCCAGGGCCAGGAGGCTCCTGTATGTCATGTCTGTTGGCTGCTACTCAGGAAAAGCACTTCATCTCCTCTAAAAAGGCCTAAGTATTCATTCCCTGCCCTGAGCCTGCGTCAGTGTTACCAACCATCTGATTGTTCTGGAGCTCACACGGGGCGAGATCAGATGAGCTTCATTCAACCGGGTAACTTCCGTTGGTGACATTGTGCAGGTGACATTGTACCGCTGACACTGTGTCCTCTCTCAACTTCCCAGCTTTGCCGTCCACCAGCCCCCTTCTCCAGGAACTCTCCGAGCACACAGACACTTCTCTGCCTCCAGGAGACGTCCCCACCCAGGCTCCATCTCTTCCGAATGACAGGATTGCCCTCCCCCCCCCCCAACCCCCCACCCCTTGGCTGCATCCAGACCTGGTCCAACCTCCTTTCTTTAGGAGCCTTCCCTTGATCTTCAGGTCAGTTTTTCTCCTCCAGCCCCATGTTCCCCAGCACTTTGCTCTGAAATTCTTCCCCCAGTGCTGGAAATGGGAAGAGGACAAAATTCTAAACCCTGCTCTTGGAGAGCCCTCAGCCAGGAGTAGAGAGATGCAGTGTAATGTGGTGATGGCCACCATGGAGCTCTATGTGGGGAACTATAAGCCCAGAGGAGGTGGGGCAATCCATCCAGCCTGCCCCCTCCCCACCCAGAAATCCGCCTGGGGAAAACAAGAGCACAGGCACAGAGGCAGGAAAGCATGTGGATCAGTCTTATGAGACCAGGGGCCCCTACCACAGGCTGTAGCAATTTAGGGGAGGATATATGTCATTGGTCACCTCCGCAGCTTGGAGGTCCCTTGGACGGCAGAGGCTCATCTTTTGACTCCCAACCCATCCCAGGGCTCACACAGAAAGGGAATGACATACAGTCCCAGCTAAACTTAGGGGGAGCCCTGGGTACTATGTGCCCAAGGTACTACGTGCCTTCATCTCTCATTCTCTTTCAAGCATACGGTGGAGTTTCCCAGAGGCTCCAGGACATAATATCCACGGACTGAATGCAGAGCAGATGGTGAGGGAATCTGGGTGTCTGCTATGAAGTCAGGCATTAAAGAGATTTGCAACAATGTAAAAGATGGCCACTCTTCTCATTAGGTTTTTTGTGTGTTTAGGAAAATACTTTTTTTTTTGTCTTTTTAGGACCACACCTGTGGCATATGGACGTTCCCAAGCTATGGGTTGACATGGAGCTACAGCTGCTGGACTACACCATAGCCACAGCAACGTGGGATCCGAGCTGCATCTGAGATCTAGTTTTGTTTTGTTTTGTTTAAATAAAAACCTATCATGTTAACACACAATGAGCTTATTGTTATATTTAAATACATTAATAAATATTTCTAAATTGCTCAGATTTCATTTTTACTATGGTAAATTTGGAGAGAGTTGACTCACTTAAAGTCAGGCTCTTTGAGGTGATAAATTTGAGGTGACAAGAGTACATACAAACAGGGGATGTGACCGAAACGTGGGGAGTTGCTGGTATGGTCAGCCCTGGAGCCAGATTCCTTTGGTTCCCATCTAAGCTCCTCTAATAACTAGCTGTGTGACCTTGGATTAAATTCCAAACTTCTCTGTGCCTGTTTCTCCATCTGTAAAGCTGAAAAAATAGTAATAATGCTGCCGTGAGGATTAAAGGAGTTCATTAAGGAAAGCGCTTTGGAAAGGTGTCTGGTGCCTGGTTAGTGTTCAGAAAGGGTTAGATAACATTAACCTACGCTTGTAGAAGCACTAGTGGGCCGTGGGCACCATGCGAGCCTCCAGTGATGGAGAGAGAACTAATTCAAAGGCAGTGTCCTCAAGGGACCCACAGCAAGGAGAAAGAGATCAAAGAAACAGATCATGTGTATGTGGACGTGGCCAAGACCATCATAAAAGGAACTTAAACATCTTGCTCCAGTGAGATGCTGCTGGGACAAATCCCTCATTGAGTCCAGAATGTTCTGAACTGACATGTTTGTCAAGAATGTTTATAGAGCTGAGATTTAATGAAAGAAGAGCGGACTGGGAGGCTGGTTACCAAGGACACTCCTTTTCGGACTTGCTTTAGCAACTTACTTAATAAACAGCAAACATCTGCTGTGCTCTTGGCACACTGCTAGGACAGAGGGGCGGCAAGTTGATTAAGCTACACCTCCTGCTTGAAGGAACTTCCAGAACTGAGAGGAACACAACCTGACAGTGAGGATGCCCCAAAGAAAGTACATGAAAAGAGGCAGTAAAGACACTTCGCCTCTCTGACCCTTCACCTACCAGATGAGTACAGTGCTGCAAAACTGAAGTTTCTTCTGGATCTAAGTCTCCAGTCCTCCATTCAATCCTCTTAGAAACCCCCTTTGGAGTTTGAGGGTCATTTGCCATCATCATTAACCTTGGGGGAGCTCTGCTTTGTAAGCAATAATATTCGGAGTTCATCAATGGGGGGACTGGGACCTGGGCGGGTTCAGAATGTTGCCCTGGGGAGTCCCCAGGTTTTCTCCTTTGTGCATTTCCTCTCTTGTATATTTCCCCCTTGAATATTTCTGCGCTTGTATATTTTATGTAACAAAAATCACAGGGAGGCACTACTCCATCTAACGCAATGTTCTTGCCTTATTTAATTTCCTTATATAACCACAAACACTAAGTTTTTTTCTTTTAACATAACTTCAAATATGAGGATTACACAACTAGGCACGATAGTATTCAATTTTACTTTAGAATTTGGACTTTTACATCCTGTCCTATAATGATATTATTGGAATTGTCTGAAATTAGTTACTATCTACAAAAGGATACCAGAAATTGATTTTCTTTCTTTCCTACATGCAGAGAAATGTCCAAGCTATCACTTGCACTTGTAGAGATGAGACAGGCTGGGACCTGGGATCCTTTGCTGCAGTGCTTGAACCTAGATGAACGTCTCCTGGCACAACAAAATACAAAGAATCTGTATGGAACTAAAAATAACTGTGTGCAGGTGCACTTGGGGCAAATTATGGACAAGATGATACAAAATGACTAAAAACCCAACTGCTGCTTCTAAAGAGCCCAGAGCAAAAGCAGGGTACTATACATGCTCCCTGCACACACCACAACCAAAGGGCTGGGCAGACCACCTAAGCCACCCCTCTGGCCGCATCCCTGGACCTACCTCTACCCTGGGCACATACAAGGAATCAGCTTGCACACCCTCCTAGGGGAGCAAGCAAGTAAGGGAGGCTGTTGTTTGTTTTCGCTCTGCCCTGCTATAGCAGAGGCCCCAATAAAGCCTTGCCTGAATTTCTTGTCTGGCCTCTTACCAATTTCTATTGATTCAGGAAGGCCAAGAACTCAGTTGGTAACAGAAAGAACTCTGATGCCAATCACTTGAATATTGTATTTTAGCTTAAATATCCATACGCTCGCAGGAAGCATTTTGCTAATGTAATGCTTTGGTAATCAGCCAAGGCTGAAAGAATTTTAGGACAATCAAATGAAAGAGAGGTTCAACGCAGGTTTTTAGGCTTTTTTTTTTCTTTTTCTTTTTTTCAGTAATGAAACAAAATCCATAAATTTGGAGATCTGTTTGGGACCTAATCCTAGCCCCTGGATCATTACTGACTCAATTTCATTAACACTGTAAAGCCTTTTACCTTTCATTATTCCTGTTTCTCCATCCCTAGGCAGTCAACATTGTATTTAATCACCAATGGCCTACTTTTTTAAGTACTAGAAGATTCTTAAGGTAAGATCTTTAAGACGGAAGAACTCAATTTTTCGAGTACCATTATAAATCCACCTAACATGTAATCACAGAATGATGACCTCCACATAACCAAACTTTCCAGAATTTTAAGGTCTGTCAATTTTGCCTCTTGCCAAAGTGCCTGTGTCTGCTTATTCCTCTTGTTCTTGCAAATTGATTTTAATCAGCAGCTTGCCATTTCCAATGGCCTGAGTAATCAGATAATCCATCTTCTTGGAATCATGCATAAAACAAGAGCAATGAGGTCTGAGTAAAGGCTGAGGCCCAGTCAGCTTGAAGGATACACAAGTTATTTTACCATAATGAGTAGACTCTTGGGGTCAGACAGTATACACAGGTAGATTAATCAAAGTAACCAGTCCCACCACATCCTTATCAATAGATGATCAGTTTCATTCTATAAATCTTTATTGAACCAAGAGCTTAGTTTCAGTTGGTCAGAGTCACATGGCTGTATCTATCGACTCAGACGAGCTGACCTTTTCAACTTTTCCTTGGGTGACTCATCCTGTTTATATTTTCTGTCTGAGGCTCAAGATATAAACTCTGAACCTTAGATAAAAGCTGCTTTCTCCCCCAAACCCTCACCAGAAAGCTCACATTAAGAGTCTACGTTCCTAGGAAAGCAAACTTGATGACACCATGCAAGATGCATATCAGGGAAGGGAGCTTGCTGGGTGGATAAGACAGAAGATAAGGATACTGAGGAATTTGCTCTGGGGGAGGAGGGTAGACCTTGAGTTTAAGGTATAAGGTCACAGTTCCTAAACATCAGTAGGCATCAGAATCCCTTGAGATGTTTGGTAAAAATCGTTTCCTAGGCCACACTCAGAAATTCCGATTCCGAAGATCTGGGCTTCGGCCAGGAAATGGTGCCTTTAATTCATCCTCTGGGGGATTCCGATGGGAGAGGTCCGAGGACAACTCTGGAAATGGAGTTTAGAGTGGTAATACTGTTTAGAGAGCACACAGAGCAAGTAAACAAAATCAGACAATGCTTGGGTCACCTCTGGAAGGGGGTGAGAAGCCCTTGTTCTGAGTTGGAGCAGTATTTGCACAAAAGCCAGAATAATTTGCTGAAAAAAAACCACATCAAAGGCAGAATAAAGAGCATGTAAATATGGAGTATTCAAATTTCTTGTAAACTCATTTAACAGGAAAATTCTGGCAATAAAGATAGCTACTAAGATTCTGTTCCAGATTTGAAATGACACCAAAAAGGGTCTACATGCCATCTGGGAGATGGCGTTGAAACACACACACACACACACACACACACATGCATGCACACAAACATACGCATGCATATGCAAGTATCTCAAAGAGACAGAGTTTTTGTGAGCCTTTAACACATTAATAGCACAAAAGATAAACTTGGATGGATAGATAGCTTGATCCCTTTTATATGGGGAACATTCAGATTAGCACAGTTACTTTAAGTCTGGAGGTTCTTAGCTCACAAATAATTCTAAAGCAGCATATCTCCCTTTGGGGATCCCTCTCCCATCTCCCAACATCCCTGGCCTCCATTTTCTACAGCTCAGTCCCTCCAGGACCACCTGGCTGCCATCTTGTGAACAGAGCCCCCATAACCCAGACTTCCCCTTACTCCTTCCCCCTTCACCTCAGCCAAATTCCCATCTCCTGAGAACTGCTCTATCAGAGAGCTGTCAGGGAAATAGAATTTCGTAACATCCCTCCATGCTATGCACTAACCCTCCCTAAAGTGGGAAAAGCAAGAAATTCCTTAATCCAAAGGAATGGCCTTTAATGATCACTACATTTTATAGAAAGGGCCTTCACTCCCAGACTCTCTAATTTTCTGGCCATAAAAGGCTAGTTGTAGCTAAAAGTTACCACCACCTATTTCTACTCTGCATCAGGCACTATTCTAAACCCTTTAGAGTACTAACTCATATAATCCTCACAACAATTCTGAGAGATGAGCACAATTACCGTCCTGAATTTACAGATAAGGAAACTGAGGTGTAGCCAGGTTCAGTAACTTGCCTTACTAAGGACAGCATGCCTTCAAAGGAGTGGAATTGGGATCTAATTCCAGGGAGTCTGTCTGGACTTGCATCTCCTAGCCACACCTTCTACTGTCTTCAAGACTGGAAGTAGCCCTGGACCCTATAAATCAGTTAGAGCTGCATTTTTTTCTATGCAGGTGAGAATTATGACTTGCCAGTTCTCTAGACAGTACTGATTATCCCCCTTAAGTATGAAAAAGAATCCCTTTGATATCCTATTGCTAATCTGCCCAGACTCATCTCACTTCATTGCCCCCAAAGCAGTCCTTGATTGCCCATACTTTGCTCTCCATCACCCCAGTTCCCAGCCTCAAAATAAAGGTTCTAAAAATTGCTCTGCCCAGTCTCAAGTGAAGTTCCAGTTATGCTTCTCAGGCTAAAGGAAAAAAAAAAAAATCAGGCCTAATGGTAATTATGCATTATTAATTGGACCCTGCTGGTATTCCTCTATTTCCAACCAGGCTCAGCCTTCCCCTGTCTCTTTCTCACTGGGCATGTCCATGCCCATGAGGCTCTAATAAGGGAAATCTGTCCCTAAGAATCAGCTCCAAAGGTGGCAGGGCTAAGACAGAGCTTCACTGACACAGATGGCCTACACGAGGACCATACTGGCCACCAGGAGGACAGAAGGCTTCCACAAGTCCAGCCTTCAGTTTGGCTAAATCTGGTCCAGATGACCAGGGAACAAACAAATCATGGTGGCCCAACACTGGCAAGGCTCGTTAAGGAGCTCAGTGTAACCATTCAAAACATACTATGTCGCAGAGCAGTCAATACCAGTTAGCCAAGAGTGCGAGCGATATTCTACTTCCTCTATCTTCAGCCCTTGGCATTCTCTCCAAAGCAAGATATTCTGCAGGCTCAAGGTTGGGAATGGATTTTAAATTGATGCCACTGATGTCTTTCTTTAAAAATGTTACTGAAGTATAGTTGATTTACAATGTCTTGTTAGTTTCAGATGTATAGCAAAGCGATTCAGGTATACATACTGAATATACTCTTTTTTAGATTCTTTTCCATTATAGGTTATTACAAAGTATTGAATATAGTTCCCTGTGCTATACAGGAGGTCCTTGTTTATCTACCTTATATACAGTGGTATCTGTTAATATCAAATTCCTAATTTTCCCTCTCCTCCAATCCCCCCCGTGGTAACCATAAGTTTGTTTTCTATGTGAGTCTCCATTTTTTAAACAAGTTCATTTGTGTCTTTTTTTCAGATTCTACATATAAGCAATACCATATATTTGTCTTCCTCTGCACTTTTGTGTGCTTTTCTTTTAGAAAATTTCTAACACACACAATAGTTGTCAGAGTAATACAACAGATCTCCAAAACCCATCACTCAGCCCCAAAAACCATCAGTCCTTGGCCAATCCTGTCACACCCACGTTCTCCACCACTCCCTATGAGACATCATAGTAATAGGTTCAAAAATATTTCTGTATGTATTTCTAAAACAGTAGCTCTTAGCTAAGGGTGAAGTTGTCCTTTCCCCCCACCCCTACCTCAGGGACACTGAGCAATGTCTCGAGACAAGTTTGGTTGTCACAACTGAGATAGGGGTACCACTGGCATCAAGTGGGTGGAGGCCAGGGATGCTGCTAAATATCCTACAATGCACAGGACAGCTTCCCCCTCCCCCAACAAAGAATAATCTCAAAATATCAGTAGTGCTCAGATTGAGAAATCCTCTTCTAACAAAGTTGAAAATGTTTAAAAAACCTAAACACAATGCCATTATAACACCTGAAAATAATTATTACTACTACTTTTTAGTAAAGCATGAGGTGCTTAGAACAAGAATTAGGCCTCCCATGCTTATGGTTTTTATTGCAGGAGATCTCCAGGAGATGTATATTAAGGTCTTAAAGTAGCTGACAACAATTAATTCACAGGGCATCAAAGAACTCATATACACTCAAGCTACTACAAAAATATCAATTATGATCCTCATTTTCAGATAAAGTGAGTGAAAGAAGGATTTCTACTCTGTAATGTTGCTTCCAGTTTCCTTCGTCAGCCCCTTCTGTTCACAGAATTTTTAAACTTCATGAAAGAGTACAGCCGAAGAAAAAAATCAGAAATCCCTGGAGTAATTAGCCTTTCAGATGAAACCTGGAAAGCTTCTTTACTTTTCCAAAAAACATGCAGCGGGATTAATGTAAGTTTTTACAGAATTTACTGAAGTATTTTTATTCCATATCAGTTTGTTTGTTTTTTTTTTTTACAAAACAAAAGTTCATTGGAGAAATGCACAAAATATAAAACTAGAGGAAATAATTTGCTACTTGTACATTTGGGGAATACTAAAAAATAAAAATAATACAAATATGAGTATTACTTTCACTCAAAATCCAGAACCTTATTTCCATTTAGGGCAATGAGTAAAGACCCTGGATTGGGCAGGAGAGACCCTTCTGACTGAATGAATGATTTGAGTTGGTGAGCAGTGGTTTGATGGGCCAGAAAACGTTAAGATCAAGGAGCGTCCTGAGATCTAAGAAAAAAAGCCCAAACTTCATTCCAATGACTAAAATGGGGCTCTTGAATGTTGCTGAGGAAATGGCAGGTTAGTTTTGGGACAGAGTGAGGGCTAAAAAAAAAAAAAAAAAAAAAGTATGTCTAAAAAAGTAAATATGATGGGGAAGGATTATTTCTACTACATAGAAGAGGCTAATTAGTTAAATGCCACTCTACATGGAACAGCATTCAGAAAACTACAACCACTAGGTGACAATGAAGCATTACTGCTATTGCTGAGAACCATTGCTGAGAACATACACCAAGGGATGGAGGTTAGATGAAATTACAAGGAGCTAACCTGCTGCTTTTAAGGGGGCATCAATAAAGAGAATCATAAATTCTTTAAATGTCATTGCAGAAACAGAAGTGGAGAACTCACCGTGGCAATCAATTCTCATTTCTTGTTTTTTTGTTTTGTTTTGTTTTTGGCTATGAGGCATTGAACTCTCTGTTAGGAACAGTTCCCCATTGGGTGGGTCTTGGTAGATTTCCTAAGGGGAAAGCCAAAGGGTGTCAGATAATCCCCACTCCCAGAGTCCTCTGTGACTGGCACTTGAGCACATGACCTAGGCTCAGCCAATTGGAAAGTCCCACCTCGGACTTTGTTTCTTGAGGAAGGCAGTCATGACATTCTTGGTGGCAGTGGAGGAGTCAAGAGTCTAAAAGGGGTTGGGGAGGTCCAGGAAGAGTTGTGCCAGCAGTGAGGCCCTGATGAGAGCACAGTGCAACCTTGGCCTTGGCCATCAGGCCCACAGTTGGTTGTTGTTTATTTCTGAACCTAATCTCCTATTTTCTTATAATTATAATGAACTACCCTTGTCCTTCTAATCAATTCCTTTTTTGCTTGAATTATCCAGAGCTGTAGTCAATATTTTATAAACACTTCTGATGGCCTGTGCCACTGAAGAAAGACCATCCAATGGACATTTAGAATGAACTGAGTCCTGAGGAGTCATCAGTAATATAGGGCAAAAGTTTGCCTGAATATTTGTGATACTACTAACAAGACTTATTATTCTCCATCTACATGCCAAATAAGCAAATTCACAGTGGTTTTCAAAATAGCAATCTTCAGCATTTAGCTTATCTTAACTATGTTTCTGAAATCATCAAGCCCCATCTTCAAAATCAAAGTTAAGTGTGTCTGTGAAGAGCGTCCCATAATCAAGGATGGGGATAAAATCCAGTAGAAACATTGCATGCAGGTTGTCGCTGAGTGCTATAAACACAAAATGTCTGTGAATCAGCTCACACACTGTAAAAGAGCAAAGGCTCTATTCTGAACTGTCCCCATGACACCTCTGCTGGCACAGGTACCTTCCCTTCCTAAATATTAGCTTTGGCTTTCACGCCAACATGAAACATGCAAGAGATCACCAGATTTTAAAAGACACTCCAGTTGATCCAGTTTTTTTTTTTTTTAATCTCTAGGAATTTGCACAAATGAACAGTGATGCTAAAATACCATGTTTCTATGAGAAAAGGGAAAAACAGCTAGAATCAACATAATAGCCATCAGAGGGGAAGTGGTTAAAGAAAATGCTGCCCCGTGAAATGGAATACTATGCAACCATGAAATAAAGCAAACATACATGTTATTATACATGAACATACCCACAGTTCATCATTAGGTTAAATAAAAGGTAAGTGCAGATATGTAATATGATCCTATTTATTTGAAACAAGTAACAGTTGGTATGCTTCCACTCACAAAGTTACTGATTTCAATCAATCACACTGATTACGTATAAGTAGAGTTAAAAAAATAGTCTGAAGGTGTATACAAGGTGGTGTTAATATCCCTCTGAGGAATGGGACTAAGAAAGAGTGAACTGTCATTTTTTATCCTAAGTCCATTTCATTTTTAGAATTAAAATAAAAAGATCCAAAATGTCATGGTTGTACTAAATAGAAAATTATGATTTCAGGCTATGGACTCTTCAGGAAACTCTTCCAAATTAGTAATTATCACTCATAATTTATGTGATGAATGGATTATGCTGATTAGAGGAATACTGATTACAAATTATAATCCTGATTTTATGGGACTAAGTTATAAACTCTTGGTTTTTATGATGCTTTAAGATCATCCCAGCAATTGCTATGGTGAATACTAATGGCCAAAGATTATCTCTGTTTCTCAGTTCCTTTTGCATTGATCAACTCATATAGGTTCAAAGTTCAAGTGTGTTCATGAATTCTGATTCACCTGAAATTTGAATGGAAAACACTGGTGTTTCAGGGACAGTTCAATACTAAACACCGATTAAGTTGAAATGACTAATAATTATTTTAAATTATGCAGAGGATGGCAAACATCTATGAATAAAACACCTTTAAGAAAAAAACATTTCTGGAATGGCCTTAGGTAAATATGGCAAATTTTTCTTAACTAAAAGGTCACTGGGGACTATAAATGATTACTCATATGCTGGTTGATGGATATTTAGCAAGGAACAAGGGGTGTGATCACCTTAACTATGGCGGTCATTCCATGTCAGCTCAAGGACTTTTGAAATAGACGTTCCCCTCATTGCAATACAGAAGTGCACGCCTTTACCCTAAATCAAGATCACTAGAGTGCTCTGTCTTCCCCTTGAGGCCACCTGTATGACGTTACAGGTACTGAATCTTGTTTTTAAGGTCCATGGATCTTGATAGTCAGCCTACACAGGGATGACCAGGTCCAAGAAAACACTTCTCTCACAGGACATTCTAGAATGACAAATTACAAAAACCCCATGTAGCCTGAAAAAAGTCATCTTGATTTGGAGGCAATAGCATTTCAAGTACTCTATGGATATTTGTTCATGTCTCCCACATCTAAATTCAGACCATGTGGTCGCCATATTAAAAATGGTTCCTAAGGGGAAGCTTGAAGACACTGGATCCAGACCTAAAGCTCCTGCTTCCCAAAGAGACTCCAGAAACTCTTACCTTCTTCAAGAGTCTGCTTTATTTGAGTTGTGGTGGCCAGAGGTCAAACCATTCAAATTTATGATGGTCCCATGGATCTGAAACCAAAGCCCAGGATATTGGGACAAATTCATAGTTTCTTCTTCAGTTTGAATTCACATAAAGTAATCTTGGGAGGCTCTCTAGTTAGAAAGTCTTACAATCTTCCATGGGTGCCCTATATAAGTTCTGTATCAAAAGACGTAATCAACACCTACCATGCCCCTCTGAGTTGGCATAGCAGGCCCACCCCAGAAAAAAACTGTCCCTCTTGGACATGACTTGGAAGACTTTTCAATAATGTCAAAGTTGAAGCTATGAGTCAAAGTGACAATGCCATGCAAGGTAGTCTGGGAGCATGGCTTTGGCACCTATATTATAGGGCCTGCATGGATCCAGTGCCATAATTTTCAAATAGGATGGGGATTGTGTGGGGTTGAGCAGACAAGATTGTCCATTACAGCACCAGAAAGAGGCAACTTTTCATGTTCAAATGGGGTGAATGGGAGGAATTTTCATGCCAATATATGTAAATATTAACTGAAAAATCAGTGCAAGCATCTTTACTTTTTCAAAACTATTGTTTCACCATCTTTGTGTATAGCCGATTGCAAGCTCAAAAAATACTCTAGTGTTGCAAATCATTTCTAATTTCTCCATAATTGGATGCTTGGAGCAACAAAGAGGAAATTGGGAAGTTTAATTGAATTTTCAGCAGGAATCTTAATAGCATGACAGAAAAAGAGCAGGGGTGGGGAGCAGAGAGAGGAACACAATGACGAGGGTGCACTGACCCCTCGGCATCAAACAATAATGCAAACAAAAGCCTTTGGAGCTGGTCTGGTTCTGGCAAACTGCCATTTTTGTCTTTGAAACTCTCAGTGACATTGTTGAAATCATCTTCAAAAACAGGAAACTGTGTGATTTTGATTTGCTGGCAGCCTCGCCCTTTCTTGTGAACCACCAAACTGACTGTGAGCTATTAACTCTGATCCGCACTAAAGGACAGAGGCAGATACAAAAGTATTTCCTTTCCACTTAAATTTCCACGTTTTCAGAAAGCAGCTAAGAAGCTGTCATTTCTGCTCATCAATGTGCCCAAGAAACATTCCTGAAATGAGGCCCATACAGAGGCAAGACATGCCTTTGGCTTTAGTTTCCCTTTGTAGCTAGAATGGGGAGGAATAGCCACCTCGAGGAGAGTGGAAATTCAGTAGGTGATGAGGGCAGTACTAGATAATCAATCATTCCAGGAAGCATTTCTGCTTTGTCAGCACAAGAGAGCAAATGGGCATGGAAATATAATGGAATGTCTGTTTCTTCATCTTTACATCAAGGAAGTTGACCTAGAACAGGGGTAACAAGCTTTCTATAAAGAGCCTGATAGTAAGCATTTTCAGTTTTGCTGGCCAGAAGGCCTCTGTCATAAGGACTCCACTTTGCCCTTGTACCGCAAAAGGAGCTACAGACAATACATAAACAAATGGGCATGGCCATGTTCCAATAAAACTTTATTTACAAATATAAGTGGCAGTAGGCTGGATTTGGCCTATGAGCCATAGCTTGCTGACCCCTGATCTAGAGAGGTCTACTTCATTCTCTCTGACTGTTAAAGCATACTTCTGAGAGACAAAAGTTAAAAAGCCAGCATGCTTTCTTTCTTCCTGGCACTGACTTCTTTTCTAAACTGTCTTGGCCCTGGAGGGAGGAATTCTCTTTCCCTCTCTGCCTCCCTATCTTCAATCCACTGCAGACTGACTACTCCCTACATAGCCCTTCAGAAACTACCAAGCAAAGAACTCTGGATGTTCAAGGCTGCGGGTGGCCATGCAAGCCTCAACTTCCTTGAGCTCTCTAAGGTCTCTGAGTTGATTGACCTCTCTCCATATATCTTAGAACTCCATCCTCTCTGGAACTCTGGACCCAGCTCCCTGGCTTGTCCTTCCACCTCTGGCTGCTGCATCATGGTCTGTAGTGCTGCTTCCTTTTCCTCCATCTCTGCCAGGGTCAGCCTTAGCCATTTCCAGACTCATTCTCCCTGACATCCATCAACCATCTCCCTCTCTCCTGGTATTGCCTTGAGAGCTCTTGGATAACTGCGCCTTCGTCTACCCCATCACTGAACTGAGAATCATGGAGTCATCCTTGACCCCTCACCTTTGACCTGCAAGCTGGTATACTCCCACTTCAGATATTTTCTCTCCCTTATGCCACTCCCTGAGTCAGTCCCCTGTCATCTCATGGATGTAAATGTCCTCACTGGCCAATAACCCTCCACTGAAGGACCCAGTCAGCCATTCAGATAATCAGATGAAACTGTTTGAAAGACTGAAATCAGAAGCTAGTGAGAAAAACTCTTTATTTGAAAATAATACCTTGGAATGTAGCGAGGTGAGGCCCCTCCTCACCAAAAAAAAATATATGTTAAAAATTATATTTTATAATTATGTTGGTAGAAGGCAAGGACAATCCAGGCTGGGTTTTATTAATTTTTTTCCTTCTGATTTTTAGAAGAAACTGAAATAATTTTGTGGGCCCTCAGCTCTGTGCCTAATGGGAAAGTCACTCCTGGGCGTGTTTGTCAGATGCTGATAAAAACACAAAAGTTTTGTGTTTTTTTTAAAAAACTAATCATGTTAGATATTTCCTATTTGAAATTACTTATCCTTCTTTTAAAGAAAAATGTAATGAATGTCAGGAAAAGAAATGTTGATGTGACTATTGGGATTACATTCATTCATATAACATATCTGCTGACATTCAGATACTGATATGAGAATGAGAAAATCATTTTTTGTATTTTAAAATAACTGATTAATGATAGAAGTCAATCAGCATTCTGATATGCTGTAAGTTACTTCTCTTTTTTCCAGCCTTATAACTGATAAATAAAAATGGTATATATTAAGGTAGACAACATGTTTTGATATACATATACATTGTGAAATGATTTCCACATCAAGCTAATGAAGATTTCCATCACCTCACATAGTTACCACTGTGTGTGTGTTTGTCTTTGTGGCGCTGAAAACCCTTAAGTTCTACTCAGTAAATTTTAAGTATACACTACAGTATGATTAACTATGGCCACCGTGCTGTACATTAGGTCCTCTGAACTTACCGTCCTGTATAACTGAAACTTTGTACCCTTTGACCCTCTGTACCCTCATCGTTTGTCCTAACACCCAGCCCCTGGCAACTACCACTCTAGTTTCTGCTTCTGTAAGTTCAACTTTTTTAGATTCCATATATAAGTGAAATCATGCAGTATTTTATCTTTTTGTGTCTGGATTAGCTCACTTAATATTATGTTCTCTAGTTTCATCCTTGCAAGTGGCAGGATTTCCTTCTTTTCAAAGGATGAACAATATTCATCTCTCTCTCTATATATATATTCATATGTATCTCACATCTACTTTATCCACTCATCTACCAATGAACATTTAGGTTGTTTCCATTTCTTAGCTGCTGTGCATAGGGCTGCAATGAACATGGGGGTGCAGATATCTCTTCTAGAGCCTAATTTTACTTCCTTTGGCTCTCCAGCCTGAAGTGCGGTTGCTGGACCATATATTAGTTCTATGTTTAATTTATGGAGGAATCTCTATACTGCTTCCATAATGGCTGTACCAGCTTACATTCCTTCCAGCAGTGCTAAGGGTTCCCCGAGAAAATAAATGCTGATATGCTTTATTCATACTTTAATAATAAAATAAAGCCAGCTATCACCTCTTTCAACAACCACTAGAGAAGGCGTCAATTTCAAACAAGAACTCTACATTTCCCATTCTGTACATCACCTGAATTTGTTGCATCTTATTCTGATTCATTCAATTACTTCATTGTTTCATCCAGCCAACCTTATTAAGCATAAACCTTATGCCGGGAATTATGTTAGGTCCGGCAATACAGCGATAAGGATGGTACCTTCTATTTTAAATGTGACATTTAACACTGTATTAATAGACCTCTCATTAGATTATTCAGAAGCTGCCATTAGCACAGTCACCTCCATTGCCCAAATTAATCAACACAAGAGGTGGCTCCAAAAATGCAAAACTGATTTTATACTCTGTCTTAAAGGGCTTTTTTTTTTTTTTTTTTTGATTCCTGGTGGGATGGAGGAGGGTAGGATTACAAAGAAGGGGTACCAGTGTTCCTTGCTAATAATTATGTTTATATGGCACCTCAATTCCATTCCACGAGAACAAAGAAGATGAAGAATATTTTAGTCCTGACTTTCTCAAACAAAGGGGTTTTTGAAACACAGAAGATTATTCATTTTATGATAAGACAACACAGACCTATTTGGGATCTGAGGCAACTTGTTGTCTTTAAAACTTGGAGCTCACGCCCTTTGTTAAACACATGAGGTGTGGAAGGAGTTGGGTTTTTGCAATTAGAATCTCTGTCTCCCAGGAGAAGCAGATGGCCCTGTGAGGAAGAGCTTGGCACAAAGGCAACACTCACTGCATGTCAGCTCCCTCATTCGTTGGAGACAATACAACCTGTAAAATCAACAGTTGACTCAGACGTACTTTGGAACAAACAGCCACACAGTTGTGTCTTATCTGGGACAGGGGCATGCACAGCAAGCGCGGAGGAATAAAAGCAAAGAAATTAGTTTGACTAAGATGCTCCCACTGAAGGCATGGTTACCATAGATTAGGGTGTGTCCATCTCAGCCCTAGTGATATCTGAGCCAGGTCATTCTTTGAGGGGAGCTGTCCTGTCCACTGTAGGATGTTTAGCAGCATCCCGGGTCCCCACTCACTAGATGCCCCCTCTCCCCCAGATGTGACAACCAAAAAAAGTCTCCAGATGCGGCAAACTGTCCCCTGGAGGACAAAATCATCCCCAGTTAAGAAACACTGACTTAGATGATGGACTTCTGCTCTGATGACCTGATGGTTCATCCTGAGAATCAGACAAAAGAGAGCAAGTGAAAGTGAAAGTATCTGGTAGCCCTGAAAGCCCCAACCCAGGGGTTCTTGGTGTTGCATACTTCTGTTCCTGGGAAGATTTTGATGTCTGGAGGTCCAGGCAACATGCCAGCACAGTTAATCAGAAACTCGGGAGGTAGGACAGAGGAAGTAGTGTCCTTTGGAGTTCCCCCACCGATTCCAGGGGACACCCGTGTGGGAAATCTCTGCTCCAGACTGGGCAGGTTAACTCTGCTGTTTGATGAGAAGGACTGAGCCTGTGTTCCTACGGGTATACACAGCAGTCATCCACCTATAGACAAAGGCATCCTTTGCTGATGGCCCCAAATGGGCCAGCCGTGTGGTTGAGTGTGGGAGAAGCAAAGCTGACCAAGACTATTTTGCCCTCCAGGGAATTAGAGTCTTCCAACTGGAGAGACTCCTGAAAACCCCATTGAGAAGGGCCCTGAAGGAGTTTGCCCAGAGAAGCACACAAAAGAAGGGCACCAAAGGGGGAGGGTAGCCAGAGAGAAGAGGCTTTCTGAAGGAGATGAAGGCGTGCATTTATCCTTAAACAGCCAGAGCCTAAACTGTGTTGCTGCATTAGAGTAAAAACTTTTGCCAAGGGGTGGGGGAGGGGTAAATTAGGATATATAGAGAGAGATACACATATATACTGATTCAGTTATATATATGTGCGTATATATATATATATGTATAACTGAATCATTTGGCTGTACACCTGAAACATAACACTGTAAATACACTGTACTTCAGTAAAAAGTTGTTTTGTGAGACAACTGTAATTCTAAAAGATACATGCACCCCAGTGTTCATAGCAGCACTATTTATAATAGCCAAGACACGGATGCACTAAATGTCCATCAGCAGAGGAATGGATAAAGAAGATGTGGTACATATATACAATGGAATACTACTCAGTCATAAAAAAAGAATGAAATAATGCCATTTGCAGCAACATGGACAGACCTAGAGATTATCATACTAAGTGAAGTAAGGCAGACAGACAGAGACAAATACCATATGATATCACTTATATGTGGAATCTAATTCCTAAAATGACTCAAATGAACTTATTTACAAAACAGAAACAGACACACAGATTTCAAAATCAAACTTATGGTTACCAAAGGGGAAACATGGTGGGGGAGGAATAAATAAGGAGTTTGGGGTTGACATATACACACTATCATAAATAAAAATAGACAACCAATAAGGACCTACTGTATAGCACAGGGAACTCTCTAATATTCTGTCATAACCTATTTAGGAAAAGAATCTGAAAAAGAATGGATATATGTGTATATATATATAAATGATTCACTTTGCTGTATACCTGAAACTAACACAACATTATAAATCAACTATGCTCCAATAAAATGTTTAAAAAGCAGTACCCATTGTGGTTCAGCAGATTAAGGACCCAACATTGTCTCTGTCAGGATGTGGGTTCAATCCCAGGCCTCACTCAATAGGTTAAGGATCCGGTATTGCTACAAGCTGCAGCATAGGTCATATTAGACATCTAGATGTTCTCGAAAAGAGCAGTGGATTTGTTTTTCGAATATTATTAAAAATTTCAAACATGATAGCAAGTGGAAAGACTTTTATAGGGAACACTCATTTTCCCACCACCTGGATTCCACCTGCTTATCCATCCATCTGTCTGCCCCTCTGTCCATCTACTAATCCAAGCTGTACATTTCTTTGAGTTGATTCTCAGGATGATAAAAGAGTGAACATTTTAGAAAGCCCTTCCTACATATATTAGCCAGTATTAGTATTGCTTTTTGGCCAATTCACATAACTGTGTGAAGAACAGTGTTGGAGGTGGGAGGAGTCAGGCCTTTAGTTGTTAGGAACCAAGTCACTAAATTACTGTATGTACGCTAATAACTCTTGAGAAATAGCCTTTAAATTAGCTTAAACATTTCCTGTGGTCTTTGCAGATAACCTCTAGTAGGAAAAAAAAAAAATTGAAGTGACCATGTTCATCCTAAAGGCTTTGGTTAGTTCACAAAACCTATGTGAGAAATGCATTTTCAAGTCCTTCAGCTTCCTCTAGCCAGAGTTGCCTCAAATAGACTTCCTCCCTTTACAAAGCCTTAAAGATTTGCATATTGAGTTCTTTCTTTCTGAGAAACATCTCACAAATCCCCGAGCTGAGAAAAGAGATAAATTGCCCCATCTGAGAGGTGAGGAGAATTTCTTCAGGGTCTTGCAACTTGGACACTTGGAGTTCTTAAAAGAATGCTTTGCGCCTGTCAAACACTGCAGAATCCTTTTTGGTTTGCTTCTCAGTGGTTGTGCAAAATAAGTAGCTCTGTAATCCTCATTTGTCTCCACCTGACATCTCATCCTGCTTTGTGACAGAGAATTGTCCCTTGATTTGACATTCTTTTAAAGAAAAATGAGCTGGCATTGAATTCTTAGCTGAATACCGCTAGTTGGTGTGTGTGTTTCCAATTACATAACAGGCCTGGAATACCACTTTCAGCTGAACTCCTTGATGAGGCATTTGTAAACTGTATTTACCCAGACGGGCTATAAAAGAGTAAGAATGGTTGCACAAAGCTTTCAGCAAGATTTGTCTTCTTTCTTAACTGTTACACATCTTTAGCTCGAAACAGAGGGAAACCTGAGGCAAGGATGGCTTAAAATTGCCCAAGGTGTCTCATTGGCTAATTGGGGTGTCAAGTGGCTGGTGGGGAAATGGGGCTAGCTGGTTTTCTTTAGTGTCAGTAAGCCGGGATTCCCTTTGGGTTATTGAGAACTCCCAGATACAAAGGTGGGCTGACTTGAAAGGGGAAGATGGCTTCCAACCCAGCAATGGAAATGATGCTGTCAACAAGAATCTTAACCTCAAGGTGTGGAGGTTGAGTTTCAGGCTGGGGCAGAGCTTTCCAAGGTGTCAACTCTGCCTGTGCCTTGGTTGGGAACCCATGTGAGCAAGGGGGTCAGAGTGGTAAGGGCCTGGAGTGGACAGTGAGCAATCAGGCACAGGGGTGGTCTTGAGAATCCACATGGAAATGGAGGAAAAGTGGTAGACATGATCGTTCCTGATTTCTGAGGCAAGGGACCCTCATGTTTCCATTTTAGGCAGAACAGACACTTTGCCCAGTGGAGCATGGAAAGACCTGGATCGATTCTGATCCAACTTTAGAATTGCTCGTCTAGAAGGTGGAAAAGGATTTTGAGAGTTTCCTGGCAAAGGAAATGGGCTTGTGTCTGCAGCTAAAGGGGGCTCAGGTTGGTTGCTTCTTCTGGAATGGTATCAGTCAGGGAGAACCGTGGCTGCACTCTGTGGGCTCCAATGAAGCTGTGGGCAAGGGGTCAGCACAGGCAGGGGGAGAGCCTCACCGGTGGAAGAGCAGGTGAAGGAGATGTGCCCGGGAGCTAGGCAGTGAGCAATGTGTGCTTCGGGTGCCCCTGATGTGGTTTCCTTTTCTTTGCTTCCTCCTGAAGCAATGCAGTTCATATGATGGTGAACTCATCACAAAGTTGAAATGAACCTGAGTTGCGGAAAGACATACATCACGTCTCCTAGGACATTCTGCCTGCTCCAAACCTCTGCAAGCCATTGGCTGGACAAGTTTTCAACTTTGTAGATTCACTAGAGAATCATGTCATGCTGGGCGTGAGTGAATGAAATAGGGTAGGACCAAATGAAATGCCCTGAGTCTACAGCAGGTCCTCCACCCTGGTACTCAAGCCTTATCAAGATTTGTGAATCAATGATTTTTATTAATTTTTTCTTTTTTGGCTGCCCTATGGTATATGGAGTTCCCAGGCCTGGGATCAGATCTGAGCCACAGCTGTGACCTATGGCAATGCTGGATCCTTTATCCCACTGTGCCAGGCCAGGGACCGAACCTGAATTGTGGTGCTACAGAGGTGCCACTGATCCCGTTGCACCACAGCAAGAATGCCTGTGAATCATTTCTGAAAGTAGAGAATTTCATATAAAATAGCTAATCAATAAGGACCTACTGTATATCACAGGAAACTATACTCAATATTTATAATAATCTGTAAGGGGAAAGAATCTGAAAAAGAATAGATGTGTGTACATAAATGAATCATTGTTCCATGCATCTGAAACCAACACAGCACTGTAAATCAATTGTATTTCAATTTAAAAAAATAAATAAAAGTAGAGAATTTCTAAAAGCAGAGAATTAGTATATCCTTAAAGGTATCTTAAAGCAACCAATCCCCAAACCGGGTGATTTATTTTCACTCATCCCATTGTCACACTGAACACCTTTTGCCTTCATAATTTCTTGACTCCTATTTTCATGAACATGAACATCCAGAAATTGTTGCCTAAGGCAGCCCAGAAACACATCTCAATCGTGTGTGGGGAGGGGACATCTAACATGCAAAAATACCTGCTGAGCAAGTAGAAATGAGAAAGGGTAAAGAACCAGGAAAGAGAGAAAACAAATGAACAACTCTTGAAAGTACCTGGAAAATCATTGAATAGGCATCATAAAATACAAAACAATTTCAAGAAGGAACTTCAGAAGTTGCCGAACCCATTCATTCAGCAATTGCGGTACAGGCTGGGAGCAGAGCTTGACTCAGAGTGCTGAGGAATAAAAAGATTCAGTCCCCAGAAAGCCAAGACTGATGTGTGATAAAAACCAAAACTGTAGGAAGGATCAAAATTAATTGAGCCTGCCCAGCAACCTTATGTTCCCAAAGGAAAAATTTGAAATCATAAATTTAATATCATTATAACCACAAGAACAAAATTCATTGAGAATACTCATAAGGGACCAAACAAAATACTATGTTGGTCTTCTGAAGGAATATTATCAAAGAATGTTTCATACACATGAAAACATGCTCAATATCACCAATTATTAGAGAAATGCAAGTCAAAACTACAATGAGTTATCACCTCACACCAGTCAGAATGGCCATCATCGAAAAGTCCAAAAACAATAAATGCTGATGCTGGAGAAGGTATGGAGAAAAGGGAACCCTCTTACACTGGTGGTAGGAATGTACACTGGTACAACCACTATGGAAAACAGCATAGGAGTTCCCATCGTGGCGCAGTGGTTAACGAATCCGACTAGGAACCATGAGGTTGCGGGTTCGGTCCCTGCCCTTGCTCAGTGGGTTAAGGATCCGGCGTTGCCGTGAGCTGTGGTGTAGGTTGCAGACGCGGCTCGGATCCCACGTTCCTGTGGCTCTGGCGTAGGCCGGCGGCTACAGCTCCGATTCGACCCCTAGCCTGGGAACCTCCATATGCTGCGAGAGCGGCCCAAGAAATAGCAACGACAACAACAACAAAAAAAAAGACACACACACACACACAAAAAACAGCATAGAGGTTCCTCGGAAAACTAAAAATAGAACTACCATATGATCCAGCAATCCCATTCTTGGGCATCTGTCTGGAGAAAATTATAATTTGAAAAAATACATGTACCACAATGTTCACTGCAGCACTACATACAACTGGAAAGACATGGAAACAACCAAAATGTCCATTAACAGAGGAATGGATAAAGATGATGTGGTACATCCATACAATGGAATATTATTCAGCCATTTAAAAAAGAATGAAATAATGCCATTTGCAGCAACATGTATGGACCTAGAGATTATCATACTGAGTGAAGTTAGACAGAGAAAGAAAAAAAATCATAAGCTATCACTTCCATGTGAAATCTAATAAAAATGATACAAAAGAACTGATTTAAAAAAACAAACATACACACAGATGTCCAAACCAATCTTATGGTTACTAAAGGGGAAACCTTTGGGGGGGGAGGGAAAAATTGGGAGGGTGACAATAACATACACATATGACTGTATAAAACAGATGATTAACAAGAACCTCCTGTAGAGCACAGGAAAATCTATTCGGTAGTTTGTAATAACCTATATGGAGAAAAAGAATGGATATATGTATATGTATGACTGATTCACTTTGCTGTACACCTGAAACTAACACAACATTGTAAGCCAACTATACTCCAATTTAAAAGAAAAATGTTTTCTGTTACCAAAGTTAAAAATCTTTGTGGTCTCTGTTCTCTACTTGTTTCCTAACTCTTTTTTGTTGTTGTTTTGCTATTTCTTTGGGCCGCTCCCGCGGCATATGGAGGTTCCCAGGCTAGGGGTCGAATCGGAGCTGTAGCCGCCGGCCTACACCAGAGCCACAGCAACACGGGATCCGAGCTGCGTCTGCAACCTACACCCCAGCTCACGGCAACGCCGGATCGTTAACCCACTGAGCAAGGCCAGGGACCGAACCCGCAACCTCATGGTTCCTAGTCGGATTCGTTAACCACTGCGCCACGACGGGAACTCCCCTAACTCTTCTTAACACACATTATTTGGACTGTATGTTTATGCTTTTACTATGGATGTTAGAAAAGAGACCACCATTTATCCCATGAGGTACTGTTTGAGAAGCGGTTTGCAATAACAAATCCTTAAGGTTTGAAGAGCAGCTAGGGTTGGTTTAAGGGCTCTCAGTCCCACCTAGTCTGTGCAGATTTTCCGAGTTACTGGGGTGTCTACTTCCTTTGTAAATTAGGATGCTTTTCTCTCCTGTGATTATCAAGGCTGATTGGTTTTGCTCTGCACTTCCCTGGAGGTCCTTGTCTTTTCTTTGGCTCACCTTCTGTTGCCCTTCCTTATTTGTAGATCATCGAGGGAGGCAGGTTTCCTTTGACTGTCATTAACACTTTGTAATTAGCCAGGAAGTTAACAAGAATACCAAATGTCCCTTTCCCATCACAGGGCCAGCCGCTGTTTTGTTTTTCTATCCTGAACTCCAAGCAGAAACTGGCCCGGATATAACTGCCCCTCTAGGCGAAGAGTGATTAATTTCATGGGGAAGTGAAATTCACACAGCTCTTGACCTGTCCCACTCAGGACTCAGCAAGCTTTTCTTTCCAAGTGCCATGGTTAATGCCTTCATCCTGGAAAGCTCGTCAGCCCTCAGCTTCCTCCTCAAACACAAACCATGAAAGGACTACGCATTCACAGTGCCGACAGCAATGCTACTGAGAGGCAAAACGCAGGAATACCTGGGCTCTGGAATCTAGCAGACTCATGTTCAAGGGGAGGCCTGGGTAACACCCACTTTTTTAAGTTAGGGGGTGAGGTATAACTTACATATAGTAAAATTCACCAAGGCCTGATATTTGAACTTGCACTTTTCTGTAATCCACAGAGGAAACTCCACCACATTCAGAGTCAGGAAGTACAGACCCTGGGTACCCATCCCCTTGCCAAAGTCACTTAACAGCTCTCACTTCTGTCTGGCTTCTTTTGTAAAACAGAAGAGCTGAACTAGGTGATGGTAAGCCCCCCTCCCTCCCCGTGGGTTTTAAGAAGTTCGTAGTTTTCTGTTTTAAAAGACCCTGAAACAAAACTAAACCAAAAATCTTGTCTTCCCAAAAGATCCTTATCTCATGAGTGAAGTTCAGTGTTGAAAGAACTAAAGCTTCTAGAGCTCAAAGTTTTATTTTTACAGTTGCTGCTGGGAGCTTTGCTAAGCGTGTGGGAGCAGAGAGTTCCCACCCCCTGCTTTTAAGCTAACCCGCAGCCCCATTCCACTCCTCCGTCTTGGTCACCCCAGCCCTCCAGTCCAGAGGCAGTGTGAACAGGAAATCAAGTTTCTCAGGAAGTTCAGGCTACCTTGGACGGGTGCCAGATGGCGCTGGAGTAAAAGTGCCGGAGGCGGACATAGAAGGTTCTCGTCCTCTGGTTACACAGCTCTCTCCTTACATCTCTCCCTTAAACCTCCTCAGCTTAAATGCCAAAACGTTTCTGCAGCTGGGGAAACAGTGCCGCATTCTTTGGTTGTGGACTGGGGTATCCGTTCCACCCGTTTTTGAGCCAGACACTTTGGCGTGGCCGATCTTTCCGTTTACTCTACCTTGGCTCCCTTCTCCCAAAACCAAAGAAACGAAGCACATGCATTCCTGGGTGGACGTTTACATTTGGAACGGAAATGGGGACATTCACTCCCATAATGTAACCAATGTGGAGCTTCTGGAGGGTGTTCTCCCCAATTAAAACTCTCTGACCTGATTCCCATCATGCACCTCTTCCCCCCCCCTTCCCCGCTTCTCCAACAGGTGGACACAAAAGCTTAATATCTGTGGGCAGTTCCAAGGGAAAGATCACCTCATTTTGCGACTCCTGGCCGTTCATGGTAGCCTTGGGGGGTTGTGTGGGGTTTGTTTGTTTGTTTTTAGGCCCTATTGGAGAGTCGATTTTCACGGGATCTTGTTGAGTCTGACTGAGAGAAACCACACCAAAGTCTATATCCTCCTCAGTTTATGGAGGCCGGTCCCAGTATGGGCTGCACGGTTAGGATGGCATCTGATGACCTTTTACTTTGTTCTCTTATTTCTAAAGGGCACGTGGTAACATACTATAATTTTTCTTTTCTTTTTTTTTTGGGGGGGGGGAGGACCACACCTGCAGCATGTGCAAGTTCCCAGGGCCAGGGATCAAATCTGTGCCACAGCAGTCACAATGCCAGATCCTTAAACTGCTGAGCCATCAGGGTTCTCCTAAAATATTTCACTGTGTTTATTGTTTAAAAAAGGAATGAGCACAGGGAACTATATCTAATCACTTATGATGGAACATGATGGAGGATAATGCGAGAAAAAGAATATATATATATATATATATATATATATATATATATATATATGTGACTGGGTCACTTTGCTGTACAGCAGAAATTGACAGAACACTGTAAACCAACTATAATGGAAAAAATAAAAATCATTAAGAAAAAGAAAAGGAAAATGAGAATCAAAGTGATCAGGAGAATTGACTGCTCCTCAGTAAAGCTAAAAAATGCAAAATGTCCATCTCCTTTCATTGGAATGTAAGGGCAGGAGAGCTGGGATTCATGATTGTTTCCCCTATTTCTCCATCACCAGCACCTAGAATAATACTTGGGACTTAGAGTTGAATTGATGAAACAAAGAGACCCTTGGGCAGAGGAGGCTCTAATGACCTGGTGGCCTACATAAGCAAACCAAAATCTAGGCCTGTAAATACCTCGAGATTACCAAACTGAAACGTAAGGACAACCAATCCCAAACAGCCAACTAGGCTTGAAGTCACAGCCAATAAATCATTTCCTTATTTTGCTTCTGCCCTTTCTCTATAAAAGTCTTTCCCTGAGCTCCAGTCAATGGCCAGCTCTTAACCACTTCCGGTTTGGTGTTGCCCCATTCAAACAGATTTTTGCCTAAACTCAGTTTATCTTAAGTTTATCTTTTAGCACTAGGAAAGAGTTAATCAATCTTTGCTGAATGATTGAATAAATGTGTGAATTAATGACCTCTCATAGAATCCTCTCGAAGAGAGTCTTTTCAACCAAGTCCTTAAGTAAATCAATATAAGTATATATTGAGTCAATAATGTGAGACAAACAAACAAAAAAATAGGATAACGAGAGTAAGAATGTGTCAACTGACTTATCTATCCAGGAAAGTAATAACTAAGCTTCAAAAAATAAACTATATGAAATACCACTGGGGAATAAAGAAAGAAATGAAATATTGACACTTGAAAGATCATGGCCTCTCAAAATAATGCTGAGTGAAAGAGGCTAGACTAAAAAGAATATCTGCTATTTGATTTAATTTATATAAAACTAGTCTATAAAATACAATCCATAATGACAGAAGACAGGTTAGTGGTTACCTGGGTACCCAGACTGGAGGGAGACAGAGTACAAATGGGCATGAGGCAATGTTTAGCGATGATGGCAAGGTTCAGCGTCTTGACTGTGGAGATGGTTTTACAGGTTTGTGTATAAATCAAAACTCATTATATTGAGCATTTTAAATGCATACGGTTTTTTTGTATGTCAGTTTCTCCTCAATAATGCAAAGAGAGTACATTTTATTGCACCAGTCAAGAACTACCCTCTGAATAATCGATTATTTTCAACAGCCTAATCCAATAAACTGCTGTTAAAAGTACATTTCTGCTTCTCACAATCTATCTTAGGTTTCTACTTCAGAAGCAAAGGTGCCATAACTAGGGTCCATAGACTTTTTCACTTTATAACCTGCTTCTTCATCTTCATCTTCCCCAGAAGAACTGCCTTGCATTTTTAGCACTCATTCAACAAATATTCATTGTACTGTTTTGTTTGTGAATTCTTTTTCAATTTCCCCTCCTCTCTTTTGAACTCTGATCCTGTCTTCCAAGCTGCTAGGTACCAACCTTCCAACTTCCATCCTGCTTTCTAGAAGTTTATCTTAAAATCTAGGGTTTTTTCTTCCAATCTACAAGTCACTGATAAAACGATGAAGAGCATCAGTGAGAGATGAGGAGGCAGAATGTCCAAGGCTGTTTACTAAGAAAGCAAACTTTCACTGAAATCCTGGAGCTTTGCCCCAAGATGGAGTCTCACTGGAAGAGGCTTGATTCAAAAAGAACGTCCGTTCCCAACCGACTCTCTTGTTTTGCACTCAACCAATAAACCTATGTTAGCTCACAAAGAAGGGACATGGCAGAAGTAGGAAAAACTGCTTCAGTGAAAAGAAACATGAGATACGGATCTTTGCTTGACACAAACCCATATAGCACATTTCTGCTCAGCATTCTTTCTCCCCAAGTTTCCCCACTTTTCCAGATGGTACAATCAATTGTGTCTTGGCCACTCCCATGTACATTGTAGTTTACTAGTGCACGTTCATGCCCTGGTCATCTCATGACCTGGCATACCAGTGAGCTGGTTTCCTTTTCAGATACTTTTTTGTTGTTGTTGTTGTTGCTATTTCTTGGGCCGCACCCACGGCATATGGAGGTTCCCAGGCTAGGGGTCGAATCGGAGCTGTAGCCACCGGCCTCCGCCAGAGCCACAGCAACGCGGGATCCGAGCCGTGTCTGCAACCTACACCACAGCTCAGGGCAACGCCGGATCCTTAACCCACTGAGCAATGGCAGGGACTGAACCCGCCACCTCATGGCTCCTAGTCGGATTCGTTAACCACTGCGCCACAACGGGAACTCCCTCTTTTCAGATACCCTTGGACCATGTTTACACACCACCTGCAGCATCCTCACTTTTAAAAAATTCTATGTGAAAAGATCTTTCCCCAGTGAGGCTATTGAGGGCGTAACTGCCAAGGAGACAACAAATGCTCTAGATTCTAGAGTCCTGGGTTTGAGTCCTGGCCTTAGAAACTTCTAGACTTCAGGATGGCTGATGACTCTCAGAGCTTCAGTTTCATTATCTGTAAAAGGAGGCTACACTAACTTGTATTTTATTACAACACAAGGATCTGATTGCTATCAACCCCATGTTCTATTAAAACAGCCAAGAATGATTTGTGCCCAATGCTAAAGAAAGGCTGACGGATGAATTCCTTTCCATCTCTCTGGTGGTGTGAGTTCAGCTGTTGGCCTTCAGGAAAATCCTAGGTTCTTAACCGCATCACTAGTTTGTTGGTTGGTTTTTATTTGTTTCTTTGGGGTTTTTTCTTCCTCTCTTTCCACTTGGATGGTTAATAAGCCTAAGGAGTCTTGGTTGGAGAGAGAGAGAAATCTCAGATGCTAATGACTTTCACTGCTATGAATCTAACTACACAAAGACCTCTGGGGCCTGCCAGGCATTTCATTGATTGTGTTATATCTAAGACAGTGGGGAAGTTGGGTGGTTTCCTTGGAAATACCCAAGATCAGAGATTTAGGTCATGGGTTTTCTACAACTTTCTTATAAGGAATCAAACATGTGTCCAAGGGAATGAAATTTTTGCATTCAAGCCCACTTTTGCCTCTCTCCAAACACTTAGTACTAGCCTAATTAGTGCTTAATGGCTATGGTCCAGATTAAATTGCTTTGTGGATAAAATGGTTTTCTATATGTATTCTTACATCAAAATCAATCAAGCTCTCTGTCTCTCTCTCTCACTTGTTTTTACCAAACAGCCCACATTCATGACCTACAGAAGATGGCAAGAGTGACTCTTACAATCTACTGTACTATGATCTGTGCCCCTTTCCACTGTTAAAAAAAAAGAAGATTTTTTTTTTTTTAAAGATTCGTGAAAGGGCCAAAGTGAGAGGCTGGAACCAATTCCCTTTTCTGCCAACCCAGGCACTCTCCTAACTGTAGCCAGTCAAGATCCTTTTTCCTGGCTACCAGTCCCACTCCCAACACCTATGGTTTCACGCCAGTTGTTTTCTTTTTACACACACAGATTTCTAATTTTTTTTTTTTTTTTTGCAATCTAATCAAAACTTCATAATCGACCGTCCACTTACAATTTCTGAAAGTCATCTGTGGAGGTGGAACTATACTTAACCACTTTATATTTGCAAACACCCACCAGTGGACGTGACAGCAGAGCTTGGTGAGATCGGAAGGGATGGAAAACTCATCAGCTGCCTATTGAATTCAAAATAAAACAAGCATTTCCCCCAGATGCACAGGCCTAGGAGTATGATTCCCTTTCCTGTGTCAGCACCAAATGCTCCGGCTCATTGTAAGACTGGAAACAGACGTGGGGTAGCCTCCTATTCTCCTCTGGAAGGGAGGAAAAGAGCACAGGTGGGAGGAAATGTGGGAGAAGAAAAAGGAAGGACCCCTACGGCACACTGGGAGGAACGTGCTATATCCCTTGAAGATAAGGTATCACACTGAAAATGTTGAGTGTGAAGCCAGGGACCTGCTGGCTTGGTCAACGGCTGACTCATTGCCCTGAATTGAGTAGATCTGATATTTGCTTTTGTCTAGAAGCACAGAACTGTTCACTGAATCCTAGAGACCCAAGGGCATTGTAAACCACTTCCAGTCATGCTACAATCTTCACACTCTCTCTCTGTGTGGGACCCACAGGCCCATCCTTTTTCAGTGATGGTGTGAGGAAGCTGTATGACTGCCCCCTTTTCCTGATTTTATGCAATTCCAACATTTCAAATGGGTTGTGGCATGGAGCCAGGGAACCGGCATGGATGAGCCCACAGATCAACTGGGAAGGAGAAGAGAGAGGGGTTGCTGGCGAAAGAGGAAAATGCTGCCTGGGCAGGCTGAGTTCAATCTACACAACAAAGCAACTGGACAACAAAGGAAAGATGGGCTCAATCAAAAGCCCGTTACTCCCAAAGTTCACTGCAGCACGATTTACAATAGCCAAGATATAGAAGCAACCTAAATGTCCATCAAGAGAGGAATGGATAAAGAAGATGTGGTATATATACCATGGCATATTACTCAGCCATAAAAAAAAAAGAACAAAATAATGTCATTTGCAGCAACATGGATGGACCTAGAAATTATCATATTGAGTGAAGTAAGTCAGGCAGAGAAAGACAAATAGCATATGGTATAGCTTATATGTGGACTCTGAGGTGGGAAAAAAGATACAAATGAGCTTATTTACAAAATAGAAATAATGTAGTTCCATGGTGGTCTAGTGGCTAGGATTCAGTGCTTTCACCACCACAGCCCGGGTTCGAGTCCCAGTCAGAGAAACTTGGGAACCTCGCTCCTTCTGCTGGGAATTCCCATTGTAGCTCAGTGGGTCAAGAACCCGACTGGTATCCATGAGGATGAGGGTTTGATCCCTGCTCTCGCTCTGTGGGTTAAGGATCTGGCATTTCCATGAGCTGTGGTGTAGGTCACAGATATGGCTCGGATCCCACATGGCTGTGGCTGTGGTGTAGGTCGGCAGCTACAGCTCCAATTCAACCCCTAGCCTGGGAACCTCCATATACTGCAGGAGCAGCCCTAAGATGCAAAAAAAAAAAACCAAAAAACAAAAAACCCCAGAAATAGACCCTCAGACGTAGAAAACAAACGGATAGTTACCAAAGAGGAAGGAGGGGGAGGGATAAATTAGGAGGCTGGGATTAACACACACACTACTACATATAAAATAGATAAACAACAAGGACCTACTCCATATAGCACAGGGAACTCTACTCAATATCTTATAAAAACCTATAATGGAAAAGAATCTGAAAAGGATATGTGTGTATGTGTGTCTATACATATGTGTGTGTGTATCCACATCACTGTGCTGTATACCTGAAACAAACATGACATTGCAAATCAACTACACTTCAATTTTTTTTTTTTTTAAGAAAAGGCTGTTACCATGTTTACTTGACACCAAACTCCTGCTTCGACTAGCTTCCCTTCTCTTCTATGGAGCATTTTTTGATGGAATTGATCCATTGTGGTTACGCTGTAGAAACAGCTTCATGGAAGAATTTGTGTAAGGAGTCCAGTCATGGAAATTTGATGCCCAAACCATTATGGTATCACAAAGTAAGAAGAATGAGAGTGGCAACAGTTTATAGAAGGTCTAGATCAAAATGGGAAAGAAGCGATATTGAAAATAGGAGCCTTAACTGGTGCCCAAGTCTCAGTTTAGTTTATCCTGATCTTATTCAGGTTAAAATGGCAGGTTGACCTCACAACTTTAGAATCCCTGGGAACCAGTCCTGTTCCAAGAAATTTTCCATTTCAGGTAAACCAGCTATTGTTCAGGGAGGGGTAGGGAGTGTTGTTTCCTTTCAAGTTACTCTTATCTTTTATCAAGGCCAAGGGCAGAACAGTGGTGACCCTAAAGCAAAGCAAACACAAGAGCATGATATCAGAATATGTTCCTACCCTGCAGCCCAGGCCACCTTGATTATCTATGGTCCTCAAGCCCCACCCTCCCTTGCTAGTTCATCACCTCCACCTGCTCCCAGATTGAGTCTCTCAATCTAGATGTGTCACACAAGACCTCTTTCTCAAACTTATTACAAGAATGATATCGCAACATTCTTCCCTTAGATCATTCCACCAACCTTCCACCGGTTGTCCACTGTATGAGAATCGGATGGCACCAGTACAAGCTCCATGGGCTGCTTCCCCACTGTTCACACCTTGTCACGACCCAGCCATCTATACAGGTCTTCTCTCCTTCCTTGCAGTACAGGAAGCAGTCTCTCAACCCTCTCCCACTTCCAAGGCCTTTGCCCTTGCTGCCCCTCAGCCTAGGACACTTTGGCCCCTCATTTTTCTCATGGCTGGTTCACTCTGATCATCTTATCCCAGCACAAGCTCTCCTTCTCAGAGCAAGGCTTTCCCAGACTAAAAAAGACAAATCCACCACTGTCCCAATTCCTTCCTCCTTCATCTATTTATCACATTATTATTACTGTCCTCATTCCTTGGTTGACCTGCTGATTGCCTACCTTAGAATCTATTCTCCTAAGAACAGAGATCTTGCCTGGCTCTTTCAAGCTATACTTAGTGACTGAATAAATATCAACACACACAGGTCTCCCACTGCCTCACTTTCCAGGATTCAACTTAGAGGTCTTCCATTTCTAAAAACTTCCATCCCTCTACCACCACTCCCATTTTCCCCTACACACACCTCTCATATACCACCTCACCCTACCCACCACCCTCCCACTATCTAGGAATCCTGACTATATCTAGATTCACACTTAACACATGGAAATGCAGTATCTCTCCCAAATGCCTTGAGCTTTCTTCGCATGTCTTATGCATATGTGAATCTCTGGCATATGCTTGGCCCACATGCTGAATAAACACTTGTCAGATGTATAAATAAACTGATGAGTTCATCAAAGGGGCCTATTAACCCAGCCGATAGCCTATTTGTATATAGGGTTTTACTGGGAATCAGCACATTTTTCTGGGAAGGACTGGATAGTGAATATCTGAGGGTTCACATACCACACAATCTCTGCTGCAGCTACTGCTCTCTGCCCTTGCAGCAGGAAAGCAGCCATAAGTATTGTGTACACAAAGGAGCAGGGTCGTGTGCCAGAAAAACTTCATTTACAAAAATAGGCAATGAGTTGGGTTTTTGGCACCTACCTGGCTAAGACCCTTAAATGTATAACCTTATTTAGCCCTAAAACACCATCAGGTAGATATGAGAATTATTTCCTTCTTGGAGAGGAAGAAGCTGAGACTCAGAGGGGTTGAGTAACTTGTTCCAAGTGGTAGAGCCCATTCATTCACTCCAGAGCCTATGCAAAAAAGACCCAAAGAATAATCTACAAAGAAGGAGGTGTTTGTCAACTGGAAAAGATTGAGGAATCAAAGATGATCTACAAAAAGCTTTCTTAAGAACGCTTAGGATCAGCAGGAAAGAAAGTTTAAAATGAAAGATCAAGTACTTCCCCCACCCCCCGCCCCATTTGGAGATGTGGAACATTCACGTGATTGGAAAGAAAAGAAAATTTCCAACACAATGTAGTTTTGGAGAGTCTTGGACTTTTGCCTGGCACGAAAATGCTAAAATGTCCTGAGCTGCCTGTGCCCAGAAGCCTGGAAGGGGTGAGACTCAGGGAAAGGCAGCGGCCAGCATGCACTGAGAGTCTGCCCTGCAGGCTCGGGATCACCTGCTTCTTACCACCCACTCACATCATGATAGCTCTCCATGAACAAGAAAAAGGCAACTGTGCAGACCTCTGTGTGGGTCATAGCAACCTGCCTGTGTGAGCATACGAATTTGGATCTGCCAAATAACATGACTTAAAGAGACTTCCTTAAAGAGAAATCCTTAAAGAGATCTCCCTCAGGATTCTTTCCAGCCTTTCAGTAACCTGTAGAAATGATAAAACAAAAAATAAAAAATAGGAGTTCCCATTGTAACTCAGCAGTAACAAACCCAGCTAGTTTCCATGAGGATATGGGTTCAATCCCTGGCCTTGCTCAGTGGGCTAAGGATCCCATGTTTCTGCTGTGGCATAGGCTGGCAGCTGCAGCTCTGATTCGACCCCTAGCCTGGGAATTTCCATATGCCGCAGGTGTGGCCCTAAAAAAGTAATAAAAAACAAAAAAATCTCTTAATCTAAAAGCATAAAGAAGCTAATCATCAAGTTTGGATTTATATATTCAGTGGAGAGTACAACTTGAAAATTGTCTCTCTTAGAACACGGAAATAAACGGTGTCTATCTAGCTGGGCATGCAACGTTAACAATTCCATAGGGTCTACTTTGACATTTGTTTCTATCTGTTGAGCAGAGGGAAGGAAGAGAGGGAAAGAGATAGATCTTGGCTCTGCTACCCATGGCTCTGTGGCCTCAGGCAAGGCACTTGGTGTTTCTGTGACTTAGTTTGCTCTTTGTAAAATGGATACAATGTGATACTTAGACTTCAAAAGGCTTTGATGAGGACTAATCAGAAGCTTTAATACAGGATGTCATTCTTCTGAGAGAGGAAGAAGTTTCCCTGGTAATTACATTTAGTTGATAAAAGACGTGTAAAATCATAAAGGTGTCAGAGCTAGAATGGACCTCAGGTTCCAATCCCTCGTTTTAAAAATAAGGAAACTGGGGCCAGAATACATTAGTGACGCATAGCATTTAGACACAAAGCTGCATTGTCGTCGCATAGATCAAAGCCTTCAGGATGTCTCAAGAAATGTTTTCAGCTATATATTCTTATACCACACGCCCTTACTACTGATTAATTCAATAACACAAAAACATGCTTTACAAAACTCACGGACTTGGAGAATAGATTTGTGGTTGCAGAGGGGGAGTGAGTGGGATGGACTGGGAGTCCGGGGTTAATAGATGCAAGCCATTGCATTTGGAGTGGATAAGCAATGAGATCCTGCTGTAGAGCACAGGAAACTGTCTAGTCACTTGTGCTGGAACATGATGGAAGATAGTGTGAGATCAAAGAATGTACATATATATATGTATGTATGTGTGTGTGAGAGAGAGAGACTGGGTCACTTTGCTGTAGAGTAGAAAATTGAGAGAACACTGTAAGCCAACTATAATGGGAAAAATAAAAATTATAAAAAATATGCTTCACATGTATAACTTTAGATATATATATAGCTTCTCTACACACCTTTCCAGTAAAGTGATACATATTTGAGTGAAAAGGCCAGGTGATGTCTTAGAGTTTGTTGCAGACAATTTCGTCTTGTTCCTGGATCAAGATGTATGAATTAAAAAACGATCCCTTGGGAAAATCTCATCCAACAGATTATTGTTTTGTTTGTTTGTTTGGTTTTGTTTTTTGTCTTTTTGCCATTTCTAGGGCCGCTCCTGCAGCACATGGAGGTTCCCAGGCTAGGGGTCGAATCGGAGCTGTAGCCACCGGCCTACGCCAGAGCCACAGCAACGCGGGATCCGAGCCGCGTCTGCAACCTACACCACAGCTCACGGCAATGCCGGATCCTTAACCCACAGAGCAAGGCCAGGGATCGAACCCGCAACCTCATGGCTCCTAGTCGGATTCGTTAACCACTGCGCCACGATGGGAACTCCGGATTATTGTTTTGTAATTATAAGTTTGTACAGTCTTTTTGAAGTTTTTTCCCTCCTCAATATCTATTAAATAAAAAATGATTAAGCTTATTGAACAAGCGATTTCAGTCCTGGAACTAGATCCTAGAGAATTTCTTACATAAGTGCACATAATCCAGTACAAGGCTGTTTACTGCAGTGCTATCAACTTTCCATAACATTAAAATACCCTGTAGACACTGCATTTTATTATTTTTAAAAATCTCTTTAATTTTTTTGGCCACACCCATGGCATGTGGAAGTTTCCTGGCCAGGGATCGAACCTGTGCCACAGCAGTGCTGCAGTGAAAACACTGGATCCTCAAGCCACTGCACCACAGGAAACTCCGACACTGTGTTTTAAAATGATGCTGGTAGGAGTTCCCATCCTGGCTCAGCGGTTAATGAACCCAACTAGTATCCATGAGGACACGGGTTCGATCCCTGGCCTTTCTCAGTTGGTTAAGGATCTGATGTTGCTGTGAGCTATAGTGTAGGCTGCAGACATAGCTCGGATCCCACAGTGGTGTGGCTGTGGTGTAGGCCAGCAGCTACAGTTCCAATTCGACCCCTAGCCTGGGAACCTTCACATGGCATGGGTGCAGATCAAAAAAAGAAAGAAAGAAAAAAAAAGATGCTGGGAGTTCCCTGGTGCTCAGGTAGTTAGGATTCAGAACTTTCACCGCTGTGACGTGGGTTCAATCCCTGGTCTGGGAACTGAGATCCTACATCAAGCTGCTGTACACCGTGGCCAAAAAAATATAAACGAGGGGGAAAAAACCCACCAAAATGTCCTACTTATGGGTAATTTTTAATTAAAAAAACGAAATGATGCTTAATATCTCATTTTGTTACACTGTAATTTATCTGACTAATGTCCTTTACTTGGGTAATCAAGTTATTTCAAATTTTCCCTTTTCTGCAGTTGGAAACTATGAACATTCTTGCAGGGAATCTTCAGGCACAACAGCCTCTCTGAAGAGAGAAAAACAATGAGGAGTATCTTGTGCTCGAACACACACAACATCATACAGAGAATTAAGGAGATGGCACAGAGAGTGAGTTCATGAAAACCCACTGCACACTGCACGGGGCCCTCTGATGACAGAGAGGGGAGCCGCAGGGCATTGAAATCGTCTCATCACAAAGAAAGGAATCGTTCCAGGACTGGCTAGGAGTCACCCTAGCTGCTCATATGCCAGAGGCTAGTTCTGTGGTGCTTTATGGAGAGAAAAAATGTGCCCCCAGCTCTGATGTTTCAACTACCCAGGGATAAGCACATAAGGAGAATTTACTGTGCAGTAAACCTCCTGTGTTCTTTCTTCATGGTAAAAAATAAGGAAACAGGGTGGGGGGTGGGGATGGAGGGGCAGGGAGACCCCCTTGAGGAAACTGTCACACAGCATTCCAACTTAAAGATTCTTCTTCTTTTTTCCTTTTAATGGCTACACCTGCAGTATATGGAAGTTGCCAGCCAGGGGTCATATCAGAGCTGCAGCTGCCAGCCTACATCACAGGCACGGCAATGCCAGATCTGAGCCTTGTCTGCAACCTACACCACAGCTCACAGCTACGCCAGATCCTTAGCCCACTGAGCGAGGCCAGGGTTCAAACCCACATCCTCAGAGACACTATGTCAGGTTCTTAACCCACTGACCCACAATGGGAACTCCCAGATTCTTTTTTAATTATTATTTTTTGCTGTGTCTGATGCATACAGAAGTGCCCAGGCCAAGGATCAGATCCACACACCACAGCAGTGACCTGAGCCACAGCAGTGTCAACACCAGATCCTTAATCCCCTGAGCCGCCAGGGAACTCCTCAACTTCAAGATTCAAAGAGGTAAGTGGAGGTGAGGATGACAAATAAAATGAAGCCTCTCCTTCCACCTCAAATTTGGGAACAAGTTCAGTGTTCCTCAGAACTGAATCCACGGGTTGACCTTGGCAATGGTGACCCTGGGACCTCAAGCACGTGTAGCAAAATAAATGCAAAATTCATTTTAGAGCAGAGCCGTGCATTGGAATCAGCGATGTTATAGTGTAAGTTATTTTTAGAGGGAACCCAGAAACAGATCACATCACTGTGACCCGCACAGTATCAACCACTCCTTCACTGTGCCATTGACAGACATGCCAGCCCCAACGGCCTCACCTGGGGAAATCGTTATTGGAAGACCGAAGTGTGTAGAAAGACTCAACATGATTACTGACAGTATAGGAGTCCCCATCATGGCTCAGCGGAAACAAATCTGATTAGGAACCATGAGGTTGTGCGTTCGATCCCTGGCCTCGCTCAGTGGGTTAAGAATCCGGCGTTGCCGTGAACTGTGGTGTAGGTTGTAGACTCGGCTCAGATCCGGCATTGCTGTGGCTGTGGTGTAGGCCGACAGCTGCAGCTCCGATTGGACCCCTAGCCTGGAAACCTCCTTATGCTGCAGGTGCAGGCCTAAAAAGCAAAAAAAAAAAAAAAAAAAATAGATTACTGACAGTATAGACTATGCAGTTAAGTCAAACTTAGGAAGTTAATTCATCAATTCACTCATTGGTGAGAGAGTTTATACCAGTATCTCTGTACCCGTTTAAATGTAAAATAGAGGAGCAGAAAGAACTTTTAAACTCAAGGTCATTCTTCATGTCAGTCATAAAAATAAAAAGTTTAGGAGTTCCCACTGTGGCACAGTGGGTTAAGAATTCAACTGCAGCAGCTCAGGTCACTGTGGAGGTGTGAGGTCGATCCCCAGCCTGGCTTAGTGGGCTAAAGGAGCCAACATTCCCGCAGCTATGGCATAGGTCACAACTATAGTTCAGATTCAATCCCAGGCCTGGGAACTTTCAGATGCCATGGGTAAAGCAACAACAACAACAAAATAAAATCCAGCGGAAATGATATTGCACCATGGTTTTTTGGGGAAAGGAATTAGAGTGGCTTTAGGATAGTGAATTTTGCCTTTTTGTTTGGTTGGTTGATTGGTTGCCGTGGGAGTCTGTCTGCAGGGCAATGCTGAGTGTATTTGCTACCAGGAGCCGGCGCTGACTTCTCAGCCCAGTGTTCCTCCAGGAACATTGCAGCAGGAGCAAAGTGGGGGGGCTTTACTGAATGTGAGTTCAGCAAAAGCACATTTCTTAAAATGAGACTCAAATACATTTATTGGAGATGGACGCCAAGCACTGGGGAAGGCATCGGGTGCACATGTTCATTCTGTTTAAATGAGCCTTAGAATTTGAAAGTCTAGCTCAAGCCTTACCACTTTGGAAAGCATGCCATGAATGACTTCCGGACACACGCAGCAGGTCTAGAGGGAGGTGACAATATGCTTGAAAATTGTCGCCAGTGGTTGGACATGGCTCAGAGAGGAGTGAGTTGTTCAGAAAACGAACCACACTTTCTGAGCAAGAAACCCCGCCCCCACGAATTGTAAATCCAGGCAGCACAGCACAAGAGTGCTTGACTCTGAGAAAGCTATTTCTTTCTGCTCCCGCTCTGTGCCTCTTCTGGGCTCAGCTCCAGGCAGCTCCCAAATGGCTTTGCTCCTGTCTGGGTAGCCCTGAAAGCTCTCCTCTGCCTTGTCAATCACCAACTCGGGAGCCGCTCAGTGTGTGGACATGAACAGTTTCAGCCTTGAGGTGGCTTGTCAGCTGACTCTGAGAATAGGTCAGGACGGTGGAAACTGTGCTCACGATTATTTGGTGTAGGACAGGGGTTGGTTAAATAAAAAAGGACCGATTCAGAATGCTACATGCTGTCTAACACCCGACCATGAATACAGCCCTTTGTCAAATTCTGCGGACTAGATGCCAAAGCGAAATATGGTGGAAACCAGTCCAGAGCCAAAAAGTGTATGCCACAGCAATGGCATTTGATTTGGGCCCCAAAATAAAAGGAGGAAGATGCCTGGCACACAGAGAGCCCTGCATGCATTTAGTTTTTCTTTTTAATCCCATGAAAGATGCTAATGTTACTACTACCATAATAACAACAACAATAATAGTAAACTAAATGCATGCAGGGCTCTCTGTGTGCCAGGCATCGTACTACATTCTTGGCACGCCTGACCTCATTACCGCTCTCTCAACCATAGCTTGAGCCTGCCCTGGCCATTCCTGTTCTAGAAGTGAAGACGCTGAGCCTCAGCAAAGTGACCTCACACAATTCCACACAGCCAGGAAGCAGGCTTGCTGCCCCTGGAGCCCCAATCTGACGCCAAATCCAACTTTCTGTGCCTGGTACCACCCCATGCCAGAGAACGGAGGTGCGGAGGATGTGGGAACTGATATGTGTCTGCAACTACCATCTCATTGTGCTTTCTTCCTTTTGGCTTTAGTTGTAGAAGATCTTTTTTGGTAGGTTGCAATCTTTTTTTTTAATCAGTGGTTGCTCAGTAGTTAGTTGTGATTTTGGTGAACTCATGAGAGGACGGGAGCTCAAAGTCCTCCTGCTCCGCCATCTGGCTCCGGGATCAGGAAATAATATTGCGGAACTGGGATGGAAAGTAGGACTGACTGAACTGGTGAAAGGCTAAGAATGGCGAAGGAGAAGCCTTCCAAGAAGGACTTGGTTGTAATCCCCCCCCCCCCGCCCCCCACCATCACCCCCTTGACATTGCTGAGAACTACAGAACAAGACTTCCAAGGTATCTGGCACCTGTCAAAAACCAGTCCGTATGAAGGATCCAATAAGAGCGATGGATATTTCATTCTACCATGAGCTTCCATCAGAGAGAAGGCCCCAAAGGTTTCAATTCCAGGCTGCGAAAGGCAGGTACAATTAATTGAGGCAAAAGGGGGAACTTCCCCTCCACACATGGACCCCCTGTGTTTCCAGCATGAATCTCCTCCAGCAGCAGTGCAGACGTGGGGAGGCGCTGTGCCAGTTGCCCCTACACGTCCCTGCTGGCCCCCACCTGGGCCCTGGACCCCATCACGCCCTGTGAGGATCCTGCCTTCCTTACCTCTCCCAGGCAAGAGGCTCAGAGGTGAACATTTGAACCTGTCCTACATTCCCCTGAAAAAGGAACTTGGCGGCCATGTCCCCCCGGAGACGACAAAGAAGGTAAAACGGCATAATTTGCTGGCCTCCAAAGCCTGCCCCCAATTCCGCAACCCTCCAAACCGGAGGTTAAAGGCAACAAAGCGGGTCTGTTCTCTTTTTGCCATATTTTACTTCTTTCTACACTGTGTCCCAGCGTGAAAAACGAGCCCATGGTTTCCCTTCCAGTGTGGTCAGTAGGCAGGACGCTAAGAACAGGCTTTGGGAGGAAGTCAAAGTCTCAGGGAAGAGTCCAAAATGCCATCCACAGTGAGGAAAACAGCCGGAGTCCACAGAAATCAGGGACCACTCTTGAGATTGGTGCACCTTGCAAGGGCAGCAAAGAGCCTGCCTCTTAGAGACGTTTGCACTGGAAAAGAATAAGCCACCTAAGCATGAAATCAATGCAAATGTCAAGAAGTGCATCTAGTGAAGATTCTCAGTAGGTTTAAGGATCTGAGATTTGCGAATTACCCTGGGGAATACAAAGCTTACATCTGATGTCTGCCCTGAAGCACTTAGAATCAATGGAGAGAAGAAGCCAAATGCTGGAGTTTACTGGGGCAAGAAGATAGCAGGGCAGACTTTCAAGCTAGGAGAGTGCTTTCCCCAACATTTTGTATAGCTCAGTGGTTAGGAGTAGAAAACCTGGGATTTAGTCCATGATTTCTTTCTTTCTTTTTCTTTCTTCCTTTCTCTCTCTTTCTCTCTTTTCATGGCTGCACCTGTGGCACATGGAAGTTCCCAGGCTAGGGGTGGAATCGGAGCTACAGCAACCAGCCTACACCACAGCCACAGCCACACCAATCTGAGCCTCATCTGCGACCTACACCGCAGCTTGCAGCAACGCCAGAGCCTTAACCCACTGAGCGAGGCCAGGGATGGAACCTGCATCCTCATGGATATTAGTTGGGTTCTTAACCCGCTGAGCCACAGTGGGAACTCCCCATAGTTTATATTTTTCAAGCACAAAGTTAAAAACTGTCAAGCCATGCAAATTTTCTGGTCCCGATGTTTTAAAAATTATAACAGAAACAAGACCTCAGAAGTCCCTTCAAATACCTTTTTTTTTTTTTTTTTGAAAAAAAGCCTCATGTCTCGTAGTTGTGTCCGTTCAGAGGAGGGAGATTTCAGAGGGAAAGAGAAGAACTCTCAGTAGAATTCATGGGTGGAAATAGAGACGTGAGGAGGGAAGAATGTCGGCATCCAGGGAAGGAAATGGTTAAGTCCTGGAGACCAGCGTGGCTAGTGGAGAAGCTTCCTCAAGAGTGACTGTGGGGAAACAGGCTGGGAATGAGGCTGGGTGAAGGTGAGGCATCTCCTGAACACGGGATAAAAATGGCGCTACAGGTCACCTTGGTTCGGAGTTTTCTAGGCTTTCACACTTTTGTCCCCTGGAATGACTCACCTGTTTCTGTACCTTTTATTCCTCCCTCGTGAACATAAATCCATTCTAATCCAAAGAGCTGCCAGGGACCACGCATTTTATAGCATCAGGCACCGTTCTGTGGGCGTCAATCATTGCCTTCCTGACTTCTCACCAGGACCACATAGCCCACCGTGTACTACTGCCCCCATGAAGAAACTGAGGCACAGAGATGGTAATGAACGTAGTCAAGCTCACGCAGCCAGTAAGTGATCGGACCCGAATTTGAACCCACACAGTCTGATGATAGAGCCCCACCTCTGTCCTCGAAGCTGGAAGGTCCTTTTGCCCCCCCCCCCAAAATCCATATTTTTCATTTTTCATCCAATGAGATATCCAGGAAGTCTCTGTGGTTTGGCACTGCCTTTTTCATGTGCAAACCTAACCACAGCATCCCTCATCCTGAGCATACAATACAGGCAGGTGAAAATCAAGCTTGAAATGAGGTTTCCCAAGACTTTGGCTGTCCTTCCAGGCACATCTGCTGCAGAAACTGTTTCCATGGTGTTTGTGACAAAACCATACGATAAGAAAGACACAAATCTAATTCCTTCTTTCATGGACCCTGCTGGCCTTTGTAGCTCCTGGCTGTGCAGGAACAACTAATACACACCACAGGGCCCCTCTGGGGGGGTGCTTATCCCTCTCAGCCATTCTAATCTGCAGATAAGCACAGCATATGCACAAGAACAACGGAGATGCTGTGTGTTCACTCATATCAGATGTGAAGAGATACTCCTGCACCTGAAAATTAAAAACACACAGCTCTATCACGCCATCAAGTCTGCGAGAGCCAGTGCAAGTGTCCCATTCTTCTTCCCACATCTGTTTCACTGCGCCTTGGAGGTCACCCACTTGTGTAACCGCGGAGGAACCAAGAGAACCGCTTCCTCATTGTCCAACAAGCTACCGCCGCCCCCAGCTGTTATGAAACAGGGCTGAGCTTCACAACAGGAAGTACAATCCATGGCCAGTAAATAAAGCCCTTCCTTCCCTTTTAGCCAGCCTCAGAACTTCCTTATCCTCGGTTCCAAATCCTTTTACAGATGTCTACTTAGGAGTTTGGATTTCCCTCTCCCTCTCTGAGCGCCTCTCTCGGGGTCAAACCTTCCCATTCCGGCTTCTGTCATTTACTGCTCGTTTTAGGTTGGAAGTAAGCAAAGGGACCGGTGATATTATCTGCATGGTTCCCAGAGAAACCTTGACATCCCCGAGAGAAAGGCCCCCTTGACCATACCTTTTTCTAGGGTAAATATGTTCAGCTCGACTTCATCAACATCACTTTGCCCTTGACTTGGCATTTCCCTTTTAATTTACCCCTGGCACACCCTGGGCAAACTTCAATCACGGAGCCTGGGTCAGGCAAGAGTATTTTGTACATGAACCTTTGCGAGCATAATAGAAAGTGTAAAAAGAGCTCAGTAAATAGCTCTTCAAGCTCAGCGACTGCAATTTATGCCAGACAAACGGGGGGAAAAAATACTAATGTGTTTCTGATCATACACAAGAAGGAAGGCGGTTCCTGGAAAAAGTGTGTGGCTAATAAATATTTCATTCCTATATGCAAGAATATGCCATTGCTCCGGAATTTCTATTGCCAGGTGCATTGGTGTTCTATTGCCGCCTTAACAAATGAACACAAACTTGGTGGCTTAAAACACAAATTTTCTCTCTCACAGTTCTACAGATCAGAAATCTGGCATGGGTCTCACTGGGCTCAGATCAAAGTTTTGGCCATGTTGTGTTACTTTCGGGAGGTGCTCTGCCCCCGCCCTTCCTCCGTCCTCAAAGCTGACAGTGCCAGGCCAAGTCCCTTCCATGCTGCCACCTCTCTCATTCTCTCTTTTGTAGTCACCTCTGCCTCTTTCACTTTTAAGGACCCTTGTGATTACACTGGGCTCACCCAAGCATCCCAAGGTAATCACTCCGTTTTAAGTTCATCTGATTAACAACCTTCATTCCCTCTGCAGCCTAAATTCTCCTCTGCCTTGTCACACAACATGGTCACAGGTCCCAGGCTCTAGGACATACACATCTTTGCAGAGCCATCATTTTCTCTACCACAACAGGTAATAAATATTTCTCTTATATTCTTTTTCATAGTAGCGTAACATTTGTTCTTTTGACTGGGACAAGACCCTCATATTTCTAGGAATTCAAATGCAGGAAAGTGGCTCTTTTAAAATACATGAAGTAATGGAAACAGCAGCCATTTATTGCTCCTTCTATCAGATGATATACCTACTCTATCTTCCTTTGCTTTCTGAATTCTTCCTAGAGCCCTGCGAAATAGACAGTGCAGAAAATAATATTCTCATTGACAGTTGAAACAAGTCTGAGGTTCGGAAAGATTCAGGTCCACACAGCTGTTGAAGTCGCAGTGGCTTCCATTCAGCCATAAAGATACCCTTTTTCCCGCCTTCCTACCCTCCAGGGCCTCACCCAGGGGGGCCGGCCCCACCCCGCACCCCAGAGCCCCACCCTCTTCCCTTTTCTTTTTTTTTTTTATTGAAGCATAGTTGATTTACAATGTTGTGTTAATTTCTGCTGTAGAGCAAAGTGATTCGGTTATGTCTTCATATATAGACATACTATACACTGTTTTTTTAAGTCTACTTTTCCATTATGGTTTATCATAGGGCACTGAGTAGAGTTCACTGTGCTACACAGTAGGACTTTGTGGTCTTTAAGCCCCTCTGCCTGGTGAATTCTGGAGTTAACACCGGGAATCATGCCGGCGCTCCCAGTCCTGGCTGGCCCTTGGCCCCACCTCCTCCACTCTCAAAGTCTGGAGTTGCAGGTGGCCTGTGCACATTGAGAATTTTATGGAAGCCCTGATGCTACATCTTGGCCTTCTTTGCATCAGGGAAGCAAATTCTCACGAGAGGCCAGAAGTTATGCTTTGAATATGGAGAGGCCAAGTTGGGAACACCTTGCTCGAACCCGACCTGAAATCCCTTAACTTTTCAACATGGCAATTTCTTCTGACGTCAGTGGACATCCGGATTTGAAGAGCACTGCTTTCAACTCTGGTGCTGGCTCTCTCTCCCCGGGACACTCCATGAGCATCTCTGGGGATGGAGCTGAGGCTGTGTGTCAGGCAGACAGCCTCCTTTCCCCGCAGCCATTTGTTTTCAGTGGCAGAAATGGGTCCTCGCTTCACTAGTCAAGCCTCTGCTGGGATGAGGGCGAGCACTGCTAGCGTAAGCAAAGAGCAGAGGGGATCTCCACCAACAAAACCAGTGAAAAGGAATGATTTTCTAGCTGGCGCTGCCATAGTACAGCTTTGGGGGTATTTTCTTGCACTTTTAGCCTGGTAATAAAGGCATTCCTTTTTTTCCCTTTCTTTCTTTTTTCTTTGTAGCTTTTTAAGGTCACACATGTGGCATATGGAAGTTCCCAGGCTAGGGGTTGATTCAGAGCTTCAGCTGCCGGCCTCTGCCACAGCAATGCCAGATCCGAGCCATGTCTGCAACCTACACCATGGCTTATGGCAACACTGGATCCTTGACCCACTGCGTGAGGCCAGGGATCAAACCTGCCTCCTCATGGATACTGGTTGGGTTCTTAACCCAATGAGCCACAACGGGAACTCCTAAAGGCATTCTTTGTATGAGTTCTTTGCAGGAAAATCAAATAGCTCAATCGGCAATCAAGCAAAGAAAGACAGGTGGAGTTTCTTGCTAACGAACGCTGCTTGAACATCATACACACACACACAAGCCCAGTATCAGGGTACCTCCCTTCATTGTTTTTGGAGACCAAGACGTCACCCAGTTCTAAGCATCTACATCTCCGGTGATTGCCTTGGCACCATGAAATATTTTCCCTTTCCTCCTATTAAAGTCAAATGGGGCAGAGCCCTATTCATCACCTCCCGAGAACTCCCTCACAGACCACTTGCTACCTCGAACCAACTTCTGAATATCCTGGGCTCATAGTAAGAGAGGAGCATTCAGTCCCTGGCCCGTACGCTGTGGGTGCATGCATAAAATAAAAAACAAAAAAGAAGTACAAAAGTACAAAAGACTTCGCCATTCAAAGTGACAGTGAGGAGTTCCCTGGTAGCCGAGTGGTTAAGGACCCAACATTGTTACCGCTGTGGTGTGGGTTCAATCCCTGGCCCGGGAGCTCCTGCGTGTCACGGGCACGGCCAAAAAAAGTGTTTTTAATTTTAAAAAATAAATAAAATGACAGTGAGAAGGGCCATTTGAATTAAAAGGGTTTTGTCCTTTGATTTCCCGGAATCTCCCTCTGGAAACAGTTGGGGTTTGCCAAGGTCACGGTCTCATGCGCAAATACCAGATCTTCGATAGCTGGATTGCTCCGCAGCCTCAGCCTTGAGACACTGTGACGGATTGAGACGTGGTGACAGACAAGAGGGCGTTTGCCTTCACTGTTCTCTATCCCAAGGCTGGGAGGTGGTTATAGGCTGGACCTGATATTGACCAGGAAACTAGCCTTTGTTCCATGGGTGGCTTATCTGAGTCAGAGAAAGGCCTTCTAAGAACAGATAAGAGAAGTTCACCCCTACTTGTCACCCCTCAAACAAAAAAAAAAGATTAGTGGAAATTCCCAGAGGGAAGCCCAACCTTCTGGGCCATTGGTTGCTGGCTTAGAGCGTTCCAGTTGTTCCTACTGAGCGTGTTCTGGAGATTCCAGCTGTTCCGGGGCGAAAAATCATCATCTCTGGTGGTGACAAGCCTTCACTAGAGAAGGTCTGAGGCGGCCTTAAAGATTCTGGCAAACGCCTAGAAATCCAAAGTCGGACACCGACCGCCCGCTCGCCCCATGCTCACGCCCCTCACCAGGTCTTCCTGAATACAGACCAAATGGTCCAAAGTCTCAGACTGAAATGAAGCCCCATGAAGCCCTAGGACTGGGTTTGCCTCCAAAGGAGTAACAGCAACTGTTTAGCCTTTGTCCGCTCAAAGATGTGACTTCAATGGTGTCTTATTATCACTGTTACCACAGTCCTCTGCAAAGAAATGGAGCTTGCAAAGACTTGGGAAGCTGAGGTCTCCCCAGCTCAGCCAGATCACAGTGAGGGCGGCTGGCTTTTCCTTCCTAAGCTGCCCTCCGGGGGCACTAGGACTTGCATTCACACAGGCAGGGTCAGTAGCTGGGCGTGGAGTGGGGCGGGGCAGCAAGACTGGAGGTGAGGAGCCAGCGTGAGCAAATGTAAAGAGCCACAGCAGGTGGGTGTTACAAGAACTCTGCTCTCTGCAGACTGGCTCTGCCCTCTGTCCCAAACCAGGTCCCCGTTGAAGCTTGCCTCTTCCTTCAGGATGGCTCCAGTAGAGAGGCCAGCAGTAGTCCCTCGTGCAGGAGAAGTCCCAGCATGGGACACGCTCTTTGCTCTTTCTATTTCCCAGCCAAGGATGCACGCTTTCATTTGCAGAAGCAGCCTGAGTCACCCTTGCAGCTCAGATTAGCACACAGGAGTCTCAGCTTGCAATGTGGCGGGGGCGACGCTTCCAACATTATTTCTGCAACGGTAGCGCTTGCTCACTTCTCTCCCTGAGTTTCAGGCACACGTACCCCTTATTCTCTTGGCATAAATTGTGTGGCCTCAATCGGCTCTTCAATGGAGCAACTTTACCATGTGGCCCCGGCAGGCTGAGCTAAGCCAGGGTCTGAGACATCTGGTTTTTGCCCAGATAATTACATGCCTAACATTGTAATTCAGGCTTGGCATTGGTGTTTCATAACTTTTTTTTTTTTTTTTTTTGAAGCTGGATTATTGCAAGGGAGGGGAGTAGGGCAATGGGGAAATGAAGAAAGGAAAATGCCAGCTTTGACTCTGAGGCTTCTCTTGCAGCGGTGCTGAACCAACTAGAGCAAGAGGCGCCCGGACCCTCGCTCCTCAAAGTGTGGTCCGTGGACCAGCAACATCAGCATCACCGGGCTGCTTGCTGGACATGCAGACTCTCAGCCCCCACCTAGACATCTTGAATCGGAATCTGCATTTTCACAAGATTCCCAGCCGACTCTCATGCACATTAATGTAGGCAGTGTCCTGAATGCTTAAAGACCGCACAGTGGGGTCAGCTGGTCAGTTCAACTCTAGCCCACCCCAAAGTCACCAAGTGGTAAAGTAACTCTTTCTGCACCATACGTACCATTACTGCTGGCCGAAGTAAGTGTGGGAAGAGTCTTGGACAATGTGCTTTGTACTCATAAGAACATCAAGACAAATGGATCGCAAAGGGATGAAATGAGAGACCTCCAAAATCTTATGGCAGCAACTCACTTCCAACTGCTGGCAAGCCAAGAGTGTAGGCGAAAGGGAAGAGCGATGGACCTGGGTTTTGAGAGCTGGGTTTTATTCCCAGAGGCCACTGGTCAGCTCAGGAACCTTGGGCCATGTCTCAGTGCACCTGTTCCTTCATCTGTGCGGGGGGAGGGGGGAATGGCAACTAGACTTAATGATATTTATGATCATAATCTGTATAAAATAGCACAGATCCCCTTGCTCCCATGCTCACCCCATCTCCTTTACCCGAGGTTACTTTTCTCCAAAGCCTTTCACAATACGCCCAGTCTATTTTTTTTTTTTTTCCTGTGTCTCCTTACTAGAATGCAAGCTCCGTTAGGGCAGCAACTTTGTATTTCAGTCACTGTTATGGTTTTCTTTTTTTTTTTTTTTGACATTTTAAAATAATCATGAATGGATTATTATTAGATTATTAAACTAAGCACTTAATTTTAAGATAAAACCTGGAGACATCAAGGTATGGCATACCTTGATCATTCCACACTTCATCACCAGATCACAGACATATACGTGGCACTGTTTCGTCACTGTTCATCTCCAAAACTTGGAAGAGCCCCAAGCACGCTGCGAGCTGTCATGCAGGCAATCAACCAGTCCCACCTCTAATGCTCCAAGAAGGAGTTATGAGGATTCGTTATTAAACAGTTCCCTAAATTTTCAAAGCCCAAGAGAAAAACCACCATGACTTTCAATTCTTATTTATTGCATGATTCTCTAGCTACAGCTCTTCATCCATTTCTACGCATGGTCACATTATGCTACTTTGTCCGTGAGGTTTGACCGCCCTTGAGCCCTTGCTCACAGAGCTGTACATCACGCTTTCTCAAAGGCACCTTTGCAAAACTGCTGTTTTAACAAGTTGCTGCATGCATCATGCCCCCTCTCCTTATTTATCCCTCACTGTGAAACAGATCTTTCCCCCGGGGTCCAGTATTTCGAGGGGAAAATGAATTTTCCCTTCCCACCAAAAATCCAAGATAGATAACACCTTTCCAAAAAAAGCCACTTACAAACGCTCCAGGCCTCGAAGATGTTGTTGTTTTATCCTCATTTTTATAAGATGTAAAAACATCAGAGGAATAGCTTGAGATAAGTGATTGCAACGATGGAAACTCAGGAATGGCCAAAAAAGGAAAAATTCCCCCAGTAGTAGTGACTTATGTTTTCTTCCTTCGTTCTCCCTAGTTAAACTCTTAGCAGTTCTCTCCATCTTGGCTTCAGACTCCCAAGCAAATTTCAGACCTCCCTGACGCCCTGATCGGTTTGTGTATTTCGCTTAAGGGCTGGTATGGCAAAATCCTGTGGAAAATCCGGCAGACAATCATTTGCCTGGAACACACGCGCCAATCAGGATTCAAAAGAATTTAAACGTTGCAAACATGACTTGCAGCATTTTGCTCAGATGCCTTACCAACAGGGACCTCTGCCTTGGTAGGAGGCTGGAGGAAGCCATGGTGATGCACTGTCGTCCATCATTCTTGGTCCCAGTGTTGGTACAGAGCCCAGCTCACGTGCTCCTCATCCCACAGAGCTACCTGGGAGATGATATTCCTGGTGGCATCAGTCCTGACAGTTCTCCCTCTTAAAAGCCATTTTTGTTTTTGTTTTTTTTCCTTTTGGTTTCAAAATCTTGAGACTCAGAACTCATCCTGATATATGCAGGTGTGGCAGCATTACAAGTAAGTAGGTTGCAAGTGGCCCTCAACAAATGAATATAAAGAAGATGTGTGCGTGTGTGTGTACACACATACATATACACACCATGGCATGTTACTCAGCCATAAAAAAGAATGAAATAGTGCCATTTGCAGCAACATGGATGGACCTAGAGATGATCATACAGAGTGAAATAAGACAGAGAAAGATGAGCATCATATGATATCACTTACATGCGGAATCTAAAAATAAATGATACACATGACCTTATCTATATGATAGAAACAAACTCACAGACACAGAAAACAAATTGATGGTTACCAAAGGGGAAAGGTGTTAGGGAGGGATAAATTAGGAGGCTGGGATTATATACACACTAGTATGTATAAAACAGATAACCAACAAGGACCTATTGTATAGCACAGGGAACTATGCTCAATATTTTGTAATAATCGATAAGGGAAAAGAATCTGAAAAAGAATGTATATCTGAATTACTTTGCTGCACACCTGAAACTAACATAACATTGTAAATCCACTGTGCTTCAATGTTCTTTAAAGGGACAAAAAAGAAAGAGAACATGATAAAGAAAAAAAAAGAAGTAGGCAGTTTGGCCAATGGCCTACGTGGATACAGATGCCACCACGTTCCATTTCTCTGTGTTCAACAATGCCTCTGCTTATTCTCACTTTTTTCTTTTCTGGCTTTGAGCAGGGATGTGTTTTGTTCCCAAAGAGAATCACCCTAGGAAGGAGTTGTTCGTTGCTCATCCAACCTCGGGGCTCTCTTTTTGTAGAATTCTTCTGCCCACTCACTATTTCATATGCAAAAACATTTCGGTTCAAAACTAAGTCAGAACTGAAACTCCGAGGGTTTCAGGTCCCCTTCTCCAAAAACCAGGGAGCCCTATATGGAGACATGCCTGTGTGCCAGAGATGGGGAGCTCTGGGATGCTGTGTTGCATCTGTGACGATGTGGCTCGCCTATCCGTCATAGACCTTTAGAGATGGAAAGGGCCAGAAAGAGCCCTGGAAAGAACCCGATCCAATTTCATCAGTTTACAAATGAGAAAACCAAAGCCAGAGAGGGTGACCCACCCAAAGCCACAAGGCTGATGAGAAACCAAGAGCAGATCCATACATCTTGGCCGCTATTGGGGGCACTTACGTTGTGCGCCTGATTTTGGATGCAATTGGGAAGCTCTTCCCCAACCACATCAGAGAGCCGTGCCATTTTAAAAACCTGGAGCCAACAGCAAGTTCCTACACATTATTTAACAGGGAAGAGCATCGCCACTGATTTTTTTGGAGAAGACAATATAAGCCAGGATCTAGACCCAATGAGGAGTTCCTAGTTCCTAGCAGCCCTTATATGGAGAGATGTCTGTGATTCCCCACCAATTCCATGCAACCATAGTTAAACTGACTCAGCTTCAGCATCCAGCAACCTAGAGAAATGAATACGGATGAGGCTTGGGGGCCAAGTTAACTTGGGACACTTAACTTTCCAAAAAAGGTGGAGGTTAAAGATGAAGAAGCCCCTTCAAACCAGCCCACGAGAAAGGCATTGGTGACTTTCCTGGGTGCAGATATGTTCCAGTGTCAGGATTTTCCAAACAAGTTCATACCAGCCCCAAGTTAAGAGCAAAGCAGGAGTTCCCATTGTGGTTCAGTGGGTTAAGAATAGGACTAGTATCCACAAGGACGCAGGTTCAATCGCTGGCCTCGCTCAGTGGGTTAATGATCTGGTATTGCCACGAGCTGCAGTAGAGGTTGCAGATGCAGCTCAGATGCAGTGTTGCTGGGGCTGTGGCATCGACTGGCAGCTTTGATTCGACCCCTAGCATGGAAACACCCATATGGCCCAGGTGTGGCTGTAACGAGAGGAAAACAAATAAATAATAAATAAATGCAAAGAAACAGTCACAAAGGATTCTACAGGGGAGCTTGTGAGTTGAGAACAAATGGAGGATTTTCAACAATTTTTAGGATAACTTGTTGACAAGATGATTGTAAAAACTATGGTGAAAAGACATAACAAGCAATTTTCAAACAAGACTAAAATACAGGTTGAAAAGGGTAGCTAATGGAGCCATTTTTTTTTTTTTCTCTTGACTATTTCAGCAGCTGATTGATCCTTTTTCGATCCAGCCAAATGGCCCCAGTGTTCTTTATGGGAGGGAATGGGTCTCTGCAACCTCTATGCTCAGCAGAGAATGGAAAGATTCTGCAGCAGTAAGAAAAGAAAGCAGATTCAGTCTGCGAAGACAGAATCTGTTCATTCGCAAACATTGGGTCAGATTCTTGCTAGATGGAAGCCAGAGGTCCTTCACTTCGTACTAAAATGTAAAATGAGGAGTTACTATATTGCGGCTCAGTGGAAATGGATCCAACCGGTATCCATGAGGAAGAGGGTTCGGTCCCCGGCCTCACTCAGTGGCTTAAGAATCCGGCACGGCCGTGAGCTGTGGTGTAGGTCACAGATGGGGCTCAGATCTGGCATTGCTGTGGCCGTGGTGTAGACCAGCAGCTGCAGCTCCAATTCAAACCCTAGCCTGGGAGCTTCCATAGGCCAGGGGTGCAGCCCATGTAAATAAATAAATACATAAATAAAATGTAAAACGAGCTGCAGCAACCAGACATTTGTTTGAAAGGTCACTGCAGTGTCCCTTCCAGAATCGAAACAATGGACGGAGCAATACAGGAACAGCTGGTCTCTGAAGCCAGCCTGTGAGAGGAAGACGGCTTAATCCCCCATCCGCTAAGAGGAGCCGCTGAGGAGCAATTAGAAAACAAGGCCGGAAGCACCCGAACGGCTGAGTGAAAACAAGCAGAGACTCCCTGCCCTGGGTCTCAGATTCCTGGGGGCTTCCAGTCCCCACAGGAACCGAGAGATTCAATATCAAATGTGTATTCTCCCACTCAAATGAATGCAATGCCCTCGCAAGAGGATTCTTCTTATTCTAATAAATTTCAAAATTCTCAGAAATAGGAGTTCTAGTCATGGCTCAGTGGAAACAAATCTGACTAGTTAGTGTCCATGAGGATGCAGGTTCGATCCCTGGCCTCGCTGAGTGGGTGAAGGATCCGGCATTGCCATGAGCTGTGGTACAGGTCACAGATGCGGCTCAGATCCGGCATTGGTATAGGCATTGGTATAGGCTGGCAGCTGCAGCTCCGATGCGACTCCTAGTCTGGGAACTTCCATATGCTGCAGGTGCAGCCCTAAAGAGACAAAAAAATTAAAATTAAAATAAAATATATATAGCAAAATTCTCAAAAATAATCACAGTATCTTATGGGAGGCTACACACACACACACACACACACACACACACACACACACACCTGAGAGTGCCCAAAAGGGGTCTCTTTTCTAACAAGTTCAGAACCACAGAGGGAGCAATGTAAACGGATAATAGAAATGAAGTCTACCAATATAAATGAAAACTAGAAATGGACAAGGAGAGCTCAAGGGATTTTCAGAAAGGAGAAAGATGATAAAAGTCCTGGATAAGGAAAATTTTAATTCCCTAGCACATTTCTTTGTGGCCTCTCTTGATCACAAAAGTAGAAGGTTCTACCTGTTTTGTAAGGGAGGTTTGCTTAGCAGAATGTGTGAATAAGGCTAAGGTTTGGAGGAAGAACCATCCAAACCTCTGAAAAGGGTTTTTGTTTTCAACCCAAAGAGAAAAAAATTTTTTGAATTTTTTTTTTTTTACTGTATTGAATGATTTATTCATATACTGTGTATATACACAGAATGACAAAGAAACATCGTTGCATCTTTGGAGCCCTAATTTTCTGCTGCTGAAATGGGCAAAATATTGTCATATTCATTCCAGAGAGCGAGAAGTAGTTTAATGAAATGAACTGTCACATTTTGCAAGTTTCTTTGAATTGTTTAGCTATAATAAGCCATAGAAATGCAAATGATTGACAAGAAATAGTAAGAGAGGACTAGGGTTGCCAAACCACTGAGACAGCTGAAGGCAGACTTTCTCAATCTCCAGACACACGGACAAAAGGAAAAGGAAGCCTTTAGAGATGTACGGTCTCAGAGTTCCTGCTGTGGCACTGTGGGTTAAGAACCTGACTGCAGCGGCTTGGGTCCCTGTGGAGGCATGGCTTTGATCCCTGGCCAATTGCAGCGGGTTAAAGGATCTGGCCTTGCTGCAGAGGTGGTATAGGTTGCAGCTAAGATTCAACACCTAACCTGGGAACTTCCATACACCCCAAGTGCGGCCCTAAAAAGACAAAAAAAAAGAAAGAAAGAAAAGAAAAGAATAGAAAAGAGGAGTTCCCATCGTGGCGCAGCGGAAACGAATCCGATTAGGAACCATGAGGTTGCGGGTTCGATCCCTGGCCTCGCTCAGTGGCTTAAGGATCCAGACGCGGCTTGGATCTGGCGTTGCTGTGGCTGGGGTGTAGGCCGGCGGCTGCAGCTCCGATTCGACCCCTCGCCTGCGAACCTCCATAGGCCGTGGGTGTGGCCCCAAAAAGCTAAAAAAAAAAAAAAGAAAGAGAAGAAGAAAAGAAAGAAATGTACAGTCTTGTGAACTTCTCAATGTAGTCTCAATAGTACAAACAGCACTACTGACCCAGGAACTCCTGATTCAAATCTAACACTATCGTAAACAGAAGGATGTGATGGACAGATGAGACAGAAGACAAGACGGACAAGGGGGCAGAAGCGTTTTGCATTCAACCACCACCGACGCGACCATTTTTGGGCTGTCAGGGACCCATTAGTAAGTAAAATACATCCTCCTTCTCCCTCAGAGCTCAGGCCCAGCTTAAATCTTAAAATCTTTCAGATGTATTAATAACGGAAAAGGGAAAAAGAAAACCTCCAAAATCGGGGAAAGGAAATCCAAAAACCCTGTTGTATTTTCTCGTGCTATGCTAGGGTTTTTTCCCCCCTAGCTTTCTTAAGACATAAAAGCAAAATTTTTTTCTAAATCGCTCTATTTTATGTTTTTTTTTTAAATCCCATGCCAGCATTAGTACAGAGAGAATTCTAAAAATGTAAGTTTGTGTATTTAACCTCATATTCTATTAAAGAGCTAGAACAAATGAATTTAAGTCAGTGATATTTGAGCTGAAGCCTTGCAGTTCATTATCAGTATGTCTGGAAGTAATTTGCCTATTCTCTAGGGTTCTTGATTTTTATTTGCATGTGTTTCTGCCCAGCTTGCGGCTGTTAAGGTCGGCAAGAGGAAACACCGCTGCAAGGCCCCCGTCCCTCTCCCGTTCTTGAGAAATGGCTGAGTTGGCTCAAGGGACAGGCTCGTGCTTCTAGATTACTGTGGGCTTGTCGAGCCAGTCGTCCCAGCAACAATAGCACTACAGTTTCAAATGCCAGATTCAATGTCATTTTTTTTGTTTTTATTCCACAGCCAGAGAACAGACAGCAAACGCATGCACTTTTGGCCTGCTCTTTTCAAGTCTTTCTTAGCAAGTCCTTGGAAGAATGTATGGGCAGGCGTTTCTGCTCTCAGAAAAAAAAAAAAAGAAAAAAAAAGAAAGAAAGAAAAACAGCAGCAGCGCCAAAGAGTATGAAAGGTTTCACTTCCTTCTTAACCTTTACTGAGCAGAAAAGAGCAATTTGACAGTGGTGTCTCTGGGGAAGAAAGAGCCACTTCCTGGCTGCCTTTGTCAAGAGAGTTCCTGCCACGTGACCCATCTTCAGCCAGCATAGAGAAGCACACTTATTTATACCTTTCACAGAAATACACAAATAAGTACCGTGCAGTGTTGACCTAGCATCCTTGGCCCAACATTCCAAGGACTCTCAGAGCCATAAAGATGGTACAGCCTTGGGTAAGAGGTACCTCTCTGTAAGGTGTTCCAGTATGCCCTAAGGAGCCCACCCCCAAGGCAAGCTGCCTGAATGGCTCCCACCATCCAGAAATGTAAGGCTGAAACTGCATCAGCACCACGTGGATTATTCCTCTTAGCAATAATGCTGCAGGTGGTACCAATCATTGATATAGTAGGTTGGTCATCACGTTGAGAAAAATGCCACAAATGTCTAGAAGGGAGGCACCCATAAAATAGCAGTCATCTCATTTGAGAAGCCAATGACACAAGATACTCGCCCCCAGATTCTTGCAGTGTGCGTCACAAGACCCACTGGCAATGTGAACCACTAGTCCCATCTGCTGCTCCTCTCCTTCTGACAAATGCAATGGCTTCTCAGTTTTTCAAAAGATGAATCTTAGGTGTCATGCCGAGCCTCAGATAATTAGAAAGGTTTTTCATCCTGTTTTGCCACTGATGGCTGAAAACAAAGTGAGAGGAGTTGAATGGGGAAAAATACAGCTGGGGATGGTTGAATGAGAATTGCAAACTGGAGGAAATGAGTGGGGGAAACTGAACACTTGGTTCAGAGGTGAAAACTCTATCTGACTGGCTGTTGGCAATTCTGCCTTCTTGAGAGCAGCTGGACTGGTGGTTTTTCCCTCCAAGAGACACAGAAAAAAGATACCGCCCGAAAGCTGCCTTACACCTACTAGAAGCTTTTGGTTTGGCTGTTGGTAAACTGGAAGTGGAGTTAACCACATCTGATCAATTATCAGTCAACTCAACCTCACTCTTGTTCTCTTCTGGAATGAGGCAACCCATTGATGGGTTCTGACCAGCTTTTCCAGGAGATAAGTGAGGCGAATGGATGTCAACATAGCTTTGAACTAGGCTTGTTCTAAGAGTTATAGGCCCGGGATAGGACTGCAAATCTCTTGCAGCCAAAGTCCCTCTCTTGCATTTGTGTGTCTTTTAGTGTCTTACACACAGCAGAGGCTTCCTAAGTGTGTGTTGAATGAAGTCTGCCCATGGCCCACCCAGCCCAACCCCTCCAAATACATACATATAAATAAGCAAATAAATCAAAAGGATCAATAATGAGTCCATGTCAAGCCCACTTAATCCATCTATATAGGCCTCCCCAATGTCAAACACTCGGATGCTTGCCTCCATTATTCTCTGTTATTATTTAATGATTTATTAAGTTTAATGATAAACTTAGTCTCAATTTTATTATATACAGTTGTCTTGATTTTAGCATTTTTAATTATTTAGTGATAAAAATAGATTCTATACAGAGACAGATTTAGTAGTAAGGCGAGAAATGGTCTACCAACCCCGTGGTCCTTTTGCTCCTACTGCGGTCTTTACAAATTCCTATTTTGTGAGAAATTTACCAAGATCTGGATCTGCCACTTAGGATGGTTGGCCCCTACATGACAATGAGACTCGGAATGCTGCTTCACCAAACGTCGATGCCATCCCCCCCTCACCCCCTCCCTCCCTCCTGTAAAATTTGAGAATAGTCAGCTCTTTGGGTCACTCCAATACAACCTCTGAGGTGACCCAAGCACCAACCATGTCAGGAATTCCAGGGGGAGCTGGGAACTGGACCTACAGCACAGCCCCGGCCCCCAGGAATTTCCCCAGACACCGGCCACAGCCACAGCCACAGCCACAGCCGCCACTCTGGAGACGGGCCCTCTGCAATCAGGCCCTCTCCCTGTTACCAGCCCAGAAGCCATTCTGGGAACTAAGAAGGCAATACAGGAAGAAGACAAAAGCCCAGCCCACGCTGTGTGATTTCTGGCTGCCCATTGTCATATGCACGAGCTAACTTGGGGTGGTGGAGTTTCCGCAGACCAGCAAATCTATCGTCGGGGCGGTCTGTTTCTCTTGACTTCCAAGGACACAGACCAACTTACCGTGGTGGGTTTTTTGGTAGGGGGCTGGGGGGCTTCTTGTTTGGGGAGTTTTGTTCTAGTTTTTTCCCCTCCTTCCCTGCAGAGAAGGAGGACTACACACAGGCTTGTGGCTTGAGACTAGGAGGTGGGTAAGGACATTGTTCAGTGCGGGAAGTACAGGTCCTGGGCGGGATATTTGTCCTCCATTCGCTACACAAGACTTTAGCAAGAGCTTTGGCAAACATTTTCCACTCGGACATTCTCTATGGGTTTCATATTCACAGACCTTACTTTAGATCAGGGACGAAGGGAGGGGCCACGTGGGCTGATGAAATGCTTGTCCTGCTCCAAGAGCTCTGCGGCGAACAATAAAGGGGAAAAAAAAAATCATTTGGTTAAGCAAGAAATCTGAGGCGTTCCCGTCATGGCACAGCGGAAACGAATCCGACTAGGAACCATGAGGTTGCGGCTTCAATCTCTGGCCTCGCTCAGTGGGTCAAGGATCCGGTGTTACCGTGAGCTGTGGTGTAGGTTGCAGACGTGGCTCAGATCCTGTGCTGCTGTGGGGTAGGCCGACAGCTGCCGCTCCGATTAGACCCCCTAGCCTGGGAACCTCCATATGCCGAGAGGGCAGCCCGAAAAAGCCAAAAAAAAAAAAAAGCGATTGATTTGACTTTAGAAAGAAGATACTCAATTGGTCCACAGACAATTATTTAGCATGTACTTCTGTCCAGCTTTAAATTCAACTAATATTTATCTGGTGCAGATGCTTTCACAGACTCTATCTCACTTTACCTTAAAGCACCATTTACTGAACCAACTTGTTCTCCATAAGCCCTTCCTATTCGAAAACAAGGATTAATTTGGGTTCTTAATTCCTTCCTCTTGTCTTGCTTCCTGAAGATCCTGTGATGCACAATCTGGCCATGTCCAATATTCTTTTTCTCTTGGATGAATAAAATGTCTGTACGTATGAACGTGAGCATCTAATGAAAATAACTGACACCCATTCGCACTTGCTATTGGCCAGTTGATGTGCTAGACCCTTTATAAGTATAATCTTGTTTAATTCAGGCACCAGCCCCAAGTGGTAGGTGCTAGAAGGTTAAAATGAAGCTAGAATGATCTCCAATTGACACTTGAGACAACTGGGACATGGGGAAATTAAATCACTTGCACGTTCACACAGCTATTAAGTGGCAGAGCTAAGACTCAAGACGGCTCCCTTTGACTCACGGAGCTGTGCTTTCCTTGCCCAGTGTCAGCCAAAATTCTCGGGTGGCTATCTCTGACTTTGGCCTCCTGGTGATGAGTCACAATTAGGTTACTGTTGTATGACAAAGGTGATGGCTGTCACTCCTTTGCTGTGGGACTTCGTCTGGAAAAGGGAGAAGGGATTTTGCAAATGTAACTGGAGGTCCCAAATCAGTTAACTCTGTGCCATCAAAAGGAGATTATCCTAGGTGGGCCTGACTTCATCAGCTGAGCATCCTTTAAAAAAGGGCTTCAGCCTCCTCTAAGTCGGAGACACTTTCCTGATGACTTCGAAGAAGCAAGCCACTATGTTTAATAGTTCCAAGGACAAGACTTCTGCCCCCAAACTGCATGAACCTGGAAGGGGACCCAAGCTTCTGGATGAGAACACAGCCCTGGCAGACACCTTGATTGTACCTTTGTGAGATCCTGAGCCAAGGACCTTGCTGAACCATTCCTGGACTCCTCATGGATAAAAACTATGAGATGCTAAGTGTGCTGCTTTAAGCCACTCCGTGTGTGGTAATTTGCTATGCAACAGTAGAAAATTTAGCCAACACGTACGCACACTATTTGATAACACAAATAAAACTCTCAGTAAAAAGTTTGAGCACACCTAATATGTAAAAGATGTATTAGGTGTTTACAAACTATATACATGAGATTATCCCCAAATAAAACATCAAATACACACACACACACCCACACCGGAAATGACAAAGCACAACCATTGTCCTTTGCCCCCCCCCTCCAAGGTTCTAACAACTATTGAAACTCTCATCTTTGTTACCCCCTCACGAATGGACTAAAGAGGGTCCAAAATAAAAGCAAGAGACAGACTTTTCAAGAACCTGACTGTAGAACTTTTAGAAACAGTTCACAGTAGGACACAGACTTAGCCTTTTCAGAGGCTCTCCCCTCCTCCAAATTAGATGTCCTTTGAGAGCCTAAACATTCCACTGTCATCCTGATCTCCGCCTACTCTGACCCAAGTCCGAGCTGTGTAACCCTTGCCTAGCAGTCAGTCAGCAAGGGTGTGTGACGGCCTAGTGATGCACAGCTCAGCTTTCAGGAAGGGAGGCATGCTAGTCCTAAAAAGGCACATTTTGGCGAGAGAGCAAAATATGCCCTCAGTCACGATGCTCTATTCTTCAACCTTTCCCACTATGCAAACTTTAAATTTCTGATTTCTTAATCTCCAGATTTGCCTTTTTCCTGCTTATGCAAGATGCTTCACTGGAAATTACACCACGGGAGACGTTTGGTTTACATCCCAGGCCAGTTGATTGGAGTCATTTTTATTTTTTGTCGTTTTTGTCTTTTTGGGCTGCACAGGGAGGTTCCCAGGCTAGGCGTCCCATTGGAGCTGTAGCCGCCAGCCTATGCCACAGCCACAGCAACGAGGAATCCTCAACCCACTGAGCGAGGCCAGGGATCGAACCCGCATCCTCATGGATACTAGTCAGATTCGTTAACCGCTGAGCCACGACAGGAATGCCCACTGCAGTCATTTTTATATGTCTACCCACTTCACGCCAGACCTCAGTTCTCCTTCTAAAAATAGCTTTGTCTGGACAAAGAGGCAGCAAACTTTTTCTGAAATGAGCCACAGAGTAAATGTCTTCCCTCTTGCAGGCCACATATTCTGTGTGAGTTACTTAACTTTGCCATGAAAGCCGCAAATGAATGAGAGGGCCAATCAAACATTATTTATGGATGCTCGAATATGAATTTCATGTAATCTTTACATGCCAAAAAATAGTATTCTAGTATTCTTTGGAGTTCTCTGATGACCTAGCGGTTTAGGGCTCTGTGTTGTCACTGCTCTGGCATGGGTTCGATCCCTGGCCCGGAACTTCCACATGCCATGGGCACAGCCGAAAAAAAAAAAAAAAAAGTTTTGTTTTTGTTTTTGTTTTTTTTTTTTCAGATGCACCCATGGCATATGGAAGTTCACGGGCCAGGGATTGAATCTAAGATGTAGCTGTGACCAGGTCCTTAACCTGCTGCACCACAGTAGAAACTCCAGTATTTTTCTTTTGATTTGTTTCTCTGGTCCCTTTCAAATTTAAATACCAACCTCAGCTCTCAGGCTGCAGAAACATCGGTAAGTGGTCATATCGGGCCCTCAGACCAGAGTTTGCTGACTCTGGTGTGTAGAGAGATATTATCAGTTAATGAATTAATCATAATTTTTTTTCTTTTTGGAATGAAATTTCACGGATGAAAAAGTAAAAGTATACAGATATGTATTAAATTAGCAAAGATGTCCTTACAGTGGTCAGGCTTACAAATCCTGAGGTTGATTTCACTTTTGCTGCTGGAACTGGTTGTGAATTTCATTTTACACAAGAAACCCAATTCAACCAGGATACACCTTGTGGTTCTTACAGCTACAGACTCCGGTAGTAGCTTAAAATTACCATGGAGTCCTTTGTACTATGTGACATATGCAGCTCAGCATGTATGAAAAATTAGCCATGTGATGGCAGAACCCTTTTTTTTTTTGCTTTTTAGGGCCACACTCGAGGCATGTGGAGGTTCCCAGGCTAGGGGTCCAATCAGAGCTACAGCTGCCGGCCTACACCACAGCCACAGCAACGGTAGATCTGAGTCGCATCTGTGACCTACACCACAGCTCATGGCAACTCCAGATCCTTAACCCACTGAGCAAGGCCAAAGATCAAACCTGCATCCTCATGGATCCTAGTCCGGTTGGTTAACCACTGAGCCACGACGGGAATTCCAAGAATCCTTAAATGTGATTGGTGGCAATCAGCCAAAAGAATCAATCCGGAAGTGACTGAGCCATGTTCCGATCTCTGCCAACTTCAGATAATCACGAAATGTCTAGTTTTTCTTTGTTCTCAGTCATCACATTGAACAGAAAAATATACAATTTCAGTCTCAGATGTAGCTTATTATAGCATCATGCTGGCATTGTGTTATAAAACAAACAAGATATAAATGACTGAATCAGTTCACATATTCTTAGAAAAAGCACCTCCTTAGCCAATGGGAACATGGCAAGTGGCAATCCCATGTTCCAGAGTTCAAATTCGTAGGCACCGAATGATTATGTATATAATTTTGTCTTTTACTAACCCCGGAAGAAAAGAAGGAAGGAAGGAAGGCAGGTAAGAAGGAAGAAAGAAGGACGGAAAAGTATAAATTATTTTTCTAGAACTGCGTAGAAAACTAGTCTCATGATTGTGTGTTGTCCTGTCAGGCTATCAGAGTTTTGCTGGTCCATGCCAATTTTATGCCACTGTACACTCTACAGCATAATATGTTGATGGATAATGAAAAATCAGGAGTACCCACTTGGGCGGTCTGGCAAAACTCCGTTTAAAGTAAATATATAAGCTCCTGGAGATATCTACATGAGGAATGTTCTTTTTAAAGCTCATTGTTTGCTTAAATCCAATGGAAAAAAAGATAAAAACCAAGGAATAAGAGCTATAAAGAGAAGGCACAAATATTAAGACTGGCAAATGGAAAAAAGCAGTAAGGGGATACACGGAAAGCCAAGTTCAACTCTGCAGCTGTTTATATGACTTTCTCTATGTGTGTATGTATATATATAAATATATACATACAATTTTAAAAATACAGAAGAGTACAAAGAAGAATATAAAAACAGCTAGTCGCCAAATCCACCGTCTATAGCTAAAGCCCTCTGTTTCTAAGGAGTGCTATTATTTAAAGGGGAAGGTATTACTTTCACTATTGCAATAAAAATGGCAAACGTTTTGAACTACAAGAGTCAAGTAAGAGGAGTAACTCGGCATCTAAGTATAGAACTATGGAAACTCCCATCTGGAAAGGACATGACATAATGGAGACCACCCAGATTCTCTGGTGTCCCGTCGGGTAATAAGAAATCCCTGCTCTCTAGCTGACACTCTAGTTCTTCAAAGGCAACACAGTTGAGGCAATAAAGCTAGGCAGGAACCAAAATTTGTCCACAGCACCCGAAGAGCTGTGATTTACAAAATACCAGCTTCTTTGTAAAATGAGGCCTCGATGCTAAAAAGAAGGCATATTGCTTAAGTTCTGCAGCTTTCTAATTACAGAGAGGAGTTTTAGACTGACCCCCCCAGAGGTTTTAATATCACTATCTTAATTTATAGCTGTTCTTTAATAGCCAAATGAAAGTTTTAATTATAATCAAGCAGATCTTCATATGGAAAGAGAGCCCTGCTGACTCATCTTCAAGAGAACATGTGTTTTCAGGGATTTTCTTGGTTGGGGGGAAGGGGGAGCCACAAGAAATATTCATCCACGCTGATTCAAACAGTGCACATTTGCCTAAGGTCTCTCTAGATGAAGCCAGGGCTGAAAGGACAACAACAGACTCACACAGAATGAAGAGGCCTTGTCATATCTAGACTTTTGATTTTTGCTGCTTTATACACTGAGCAGCCTGCCATAAACCATTACAAGGAGAAGACGGGCCTTCACTACCTTAACAGTTGGTCTGTGCATTAACGACACATGAGGAGTATGAATTAGTAAAAACATATCTAGGTTGGATACTTTCTTTTTTTTAGGGCCGCACCTGTGGCATATGGAGGTTCCCAGGCTTAGGGGTCGAATCCAAGCTGCAGCTGCCAGCCTACACCACCGCCACAGCAACGCCAGATCCAACCCACATCTGTAACCTACACCACCGCTTGCAGCAACGCCGGATCCTCAACCCACTGAGTGAGGCCAGGGATCGAACTGGCATCCTCACGGGTGCTAGCTGAGTTCTTAACGTCCTGAATCACAATGGGAACACCTAGGTGGAATACTTGGTCTCAGCTAAGAAGAGATGCTATCTTCGGTTGGTTTTGTGTACTTTCTTTCAATAAACTTAATACTGTTGATCACAACGAAGAAACTAACAATGCTGTGTTCCTATTAACTAAACAGGAGCCTTTATTCCAATTTCACCAGGTTTTACATTCCATCGCCTCTTGTTGTTCCAAAATTCAACCCAGGCTTCCACACTGCGTTTAGCCACCAAGTCTCCTCTGTCGCCTCTGGGCTGTGACAGTTTTGTCATCTCTTCTTGTTTTCTTCATGACCTTGGCAGTTTTCAGTAGCATCAGCTAGGGATTTTACAGAATTGTCCCTCTGTTTGCGGTTTGTGTATTTTTCTCCTATATGGTTTTGGAAAGCGGCCAAGTTGCCTTCTCTTCGCCACACACGGCCAGGCACCTAATATCCACATGACATCACTGGCGACGTTAACCTGCATTATTTGGCTAAGGTGCTGTCTGCCGGGGCCCTCCTAACACTGCTGTGCTTCCCTTTGCTGTCCATACGCTCTTCTTTGGCGGCAGTCGCCAAATCTAGCCCAGGGGGGGATGGGGAGGAATTAATCTCACCCTCTTGATGGGAGAATATCTACATTCATCATTTGGAATTAGTCTCCGAGGAAGATGTGTCTTTTCTCCCCTAGGATGAAAAGCCCAAAGCATGGCAACCAGGTAAATTCGGAGCAAATGCCTTTTGCAACTCAACCATTCCTTAGAGAGCCATTTGAACCAAGGTCAATTATTGCCGAACACTGAACGCTATGTTCTTCTAGCAAGAATTCACCTCGCCATCTAAGTGAAATCAGACATTGCACTGCCTAAAATGAGAGATGCCACTGTAGGGCAATGAGGTCGGTGGCATCTCTGGAGCGCTAGGGTGCATGCTTGATCCAGGCCTGGCACAGTGGGTTAAGGATCCGGCAGGGCTTAAGTCGTAACTGCGGCTAGGATCTTGTCAGGTTCCTTTCCACTGAGCCACAAAGGGAACTCCCGTGCCCGAGGCATATGGAAGCTCCTAGACAAGGGATGGATTGAACCTGAACCACAGCAACAACTTGAGCCACTGCAGTGACCACACTGAATCCTTAACCTGCTGCACCACAAGGGAATTCCTAGAGTCTCTTTTAAACCAGTATGTGCAGAGTTCACATCGTGGCTCAGTGGAAACGAATCCGACTAGCATCCATGAGGACGCAGGTTCGATCCCTGGCCTTGCTTCGTGGGTTAAGGATCCGGCATTGCCGTGAGCTGTGGTGTAGGTTGCAGACGCAGCTCGGATCTGGTGTTGCTGTGGCTGTGGTGTGGGCTGGCAGCTCCAGCTCCAATTCGACCCCTAGCCTGGGAACCTCCACATGCCGCGGGTGTGGCCCTAAAAAAGACAAATAAATAAATAAATAAATACACCAGTACGTGCCACGGTCGGAGGAAATCCTGTCATCTGCTGAGGGAAAGACTAGTGTCTTAGCTGAATCACACCTGGTGAATCATCTGGCTGGAAAGAAAACAGATCAGTCTCTGGAAGGATGCCTGGCTTCCTCCCTTTAAAGCATCCCTATGTGGCCCAAGTTACAGGATCATAGGAGCCACCACACTGAACCTCTATGGTCAGCAGTGTGATAACCATAAAGGCGGATTTTGCTGGGTTGGAAGACGTCTTTATCCTCTAAACATGGCAGATGGCAAAGCCGTTGACTGATTATTCAATCAGGACAAAGTAAGTAGTTAGAGAAACAAGTAAGGAGACAGACCAAGGTAGAGGATGCAGCGATAAGGTGCTGCCAATGGATGATATTCACCCCTGAACACAATGGTTCGGTTAATGAATATGAGAGCTGGACCTAGATGCCGACGGCTAAGGAGTGCGGACCACGTGATGAGATGTACCGTTCCACATAGGTGAGCAAAATCCAGACTGTGAGAAACTTTACACATCAGATACTTCAGGGACTTCCACAGAAAAATTGGAAGGAAAAGGAAGCGCTGGAGAGGAACACTGGAGATGAAAAGACACAGGTTGAGAAAAATGACTCCGATTAAATTCGTGTTCAGTAAGAGTATGGCACCTAGGGGTGTACCCCCAGATGCTAAAACCAAAGAAAATGAAAGCAAAGTATTGGGACAAAGGTAAGGTACGGGTTAATCTGGGGGTGTTGAGGCTGGAATGGAGCCCACCGCCCACCAAGGGCTTCTGGGGTAGGTACCAAAGTTCTATTTCTTTTTTTTGGTTGGTTGGTTTGGCCACACCTGCAGCATATGGAAGTTCCTGGGCCAGGGATCAAATCCGAGCCACAGATGCAACCTACATCACAGCTGCAGCAAGGCTAGATCCTTCACCCGTTGCACAACAGAAACTCCTAGAAAGTTCTATGTCTCAACCTGAGTTTCCATCACTCGAGTTGGACGTTTGCCTTATAGTAACGCATTCAACTATACGTTTGTATTTCCTTGTGGTTGACTTTTTTCAGTTTTACAGTAGAAAGTTACAATGTCTCTAGTCACCCCTAGTTCAAACTTGGGAAACTGCACATACAAAATTCCCCCATTTCTGGCTTCTCTTGAAAAATCGGAAGATTTGGCAACACCGGATCCATGTTTCCTAGGAGAATTGGCTGGAGCTGAGAAGAGGCTGCCTCCTCTCTCGAAAGAATTTAGTCTCTGCAGTTATTCATGGGACCTGCTGGGCACCCGAAGACACGAATTTGTGATGCCAGAGGTGGGATACACTAGCTCTTTCCTATACCTTTCAAGATGTCTACACACTGTGCATAAATTCAATAGAAAACAAGGCAACTTACATTTCGGAAGCTCAGAATCCACCAAGGGCCATGCTAAGCTCTCTTCAGTTTCTCCCCAGCCCAGGAGCCTCCAATCTGGTGAGGGAAACCGAAATTTAAGTCATTCCCCTACTCCAGTGCGCTGTGGACTCTTAAGTCTTCAGAGAAAGTACCAGAAGAATGCAGTGGGGATTGCGGGAGGGTGCAATCAATCTGAGCAAGGATCTAGGGAGACTGCTTGGAGGACGTGAAAGGACCCCGGCCTTGGAAGACGGCTGGGATAAAGATGGGGCATGTAGTGCAGAAAGAACTTGACAGAGGAAAATTCAGAACCCAGGGACAGAGCTGGAGGTTTGTAGAGCGGTGTTTAAATTAGCTTCCCAGTGCTGGGGAGTGAGGGATGAAGTGAGTCACAAGATACAGGTGACTTGGCAGGTGAACAATCAGGACTCCATTGACCAAGTTGGGAGGAAAGCTTTTGCAGACAGGATGATTTTAAATAAAGATCACGTGGAGATGTCTAGCCAGATGGAGCCTGAAAGAGTCAGGAGGAGTCAGAGTCACCAGGTTAGACAATCTTCCTAGCAAAGGCCTTAGAGAAAGGAAGAGCGTAGATGAGGAATGCAGAGAGCTCCTTGCACAAACCACTATGTAAGGGATGGTAGAAGCAGAGCCAGAGAAAAAGATGAATGAAGAGAAGCAAGAGAATTTAGGACACTGGGGAAATTCTGGAATAACCACCCCAAAAGTGTTACATGAATGAGAAATGAGATTTTCCAGGACAAGGGAGGACAGATCTTGCCTACTTGGATATTTGGATTAAAAAAGGGGAAAGGCCAGGGAGTTCCCTGGTGGCTCAGTGGGTTAAGTACCTGGTTAATGCTATGGCATGGGTTCGATCCGCCATGGGCACGGCCAATAAATAAATAAGCATTCTTTAAAAAATTAAAAGGGAAAGGATATTTGGACATCCATGAGAGTTAGCCGTTTTTGTCCCCTAAGTAAGCAATGCCATTTGTTGTAATGCCAATTTTCTTTAAATTTAAGAATAATTATGTTGACAGGTTTGCTGCATCTTTACATGCCCTAATTTTCTATTTTTGATTTATTTCAGTGGATTACCTTTTACTCTCTACATCAATAGAGTATTTCCACCATACAGATGGTACCTGTAACGTAACATCAAGAGCACAGATTGTAGTGAAATATAGCAAAATAATTAGGCAGTGATGAGTTACGGGTATTTATTACCTTTTTTTTTTTTTTTTTGGGCTGAGCCCACAGCACACAGAAGTTCCCAGGCCAGGGATCAAACCTGAGCAACAGCAGTAGTGGCGACAATCCTGGATCCTTAACCACTAGGCCTCCAGGGAACTCCTGCTTTTTAATATAACTTTTAACATAATTTATTTTCTTCTAAGTTCATATCATTTAATTTTTCATAGTGATTGTGTTTAAAAACCAGATCTCAAGTTTCTGGATAGTGTAACAAGCGACTCTTGCCACTATTATCACTGTGAGGAAACATCTGGACTGGCTCACAAGAAACAGCAGCTACCTCTGGAAGATGAGTTGGAAGTCAAAGTTTAAAAATACCGTATTAAAGGGAACACTCCTGCACCATTGGTGGGAATGTAAATTAGTACGACCACTATGGAGAAGACTATGGAAGCCCCTTAAACTAAAAATAGAACCATCATATGATCCAGCCATCCAAACTCCTGGGCATCTATCTGGAGAAAACCGTAATTCAAAAAAATACAGGAGTTCCCATCGTGGCTCAGCAGAAACAAATCTCACTAGTATCCAGGAGGACGCAGGTTCGATCCCTGGCCTCGCTCAGTGGGTTAAGGATCCAGCGTTGCTGTGAGCTTGGTGTAGGTCACAGATGCAGCTCAGATCCTGCATGGCTGTGGCTGTGGCGTACGCCGGCAGCTGTAGCTCTGATTCCACCCCTAGCCTGGGACCCTCCATATGCTGCAGGTGCGGCCCTGGAAAAAAAAAAAAAGAAAGAAAGATACGTGCACCCCAGTGTTCATTGCAGCACTGTTTACAGTAGCCAAGACATGGAAGCAACCTAAATGTCCACTGACAGATGAATGGATAAAGAAGATGTGGTCCATATAAACAATGCACATAAGTCAACGACAAATATACGGTATCACTTATATGTGGAATATAATTTTTTAAATGACACAAATGAACGTATTTACAAGCAGAACCAAACCCACAGACTTCAAAACCAAACTTATGGTTACCAAAGGGGAAACGGGGGGAGGGATAAATTAGGAGTTTGGGATTAACAGATACACACTACTCTGTATCACAGGGAACTCTATTCCATACTCTGTAGTAACCTATGTAGGAAAAGAATCTGCAAAATAATGGATATACATATATTGAAATGTATAACTGAATCACTTTGCTGTATACCCAAAACGAACACGCTGTAAACCAGCTATACTCCCATCTAAAATAAAATAAAAATTAAATTTAAAAAATGTAACAAAAAACACATTAAATGCCAGTTGTGAAAGGAGAAGGGAGATAAAATATTTATTTCCTTTCACATATATATATTAGAGGCTAAACAAGAAACTAGTAAAGACTGCAAGGGAAATCCATTCAAGGGAAAGATATTTCTCATATTGTTTTAACAGCTGAACCATAGAAATGTATTCCACGTTCAAAAAAATTAATCGTTAAAAATACTTTGAGGAGTTCCCCGGTGGCCTTGCAGTTAAGGGTCTGGCATTTTCGCTGCCGTGGCTTGGGTTTGATCCCTGGACAGGGAACTTTTGCATTACATGGGCACGGCCAAAAAAAACCAAACTTTTAAAAGGTTAACTGCTATCGTCCATCCCCACTTCCACAAAAGGAGAAACTGTGTATTATTTATGATTCTATATTGAGGACTCTGCCTCTCTTGAGGCTGTGCTCCCACTGAAATGAGAGAACATTTCCTGGTTTCCGTGACAAATGTGTGGCCCAGGTGTGTGGAAAATGAATCTGGGAATGAGTCAGTGTCCAGGTATGCAGCTCCATCAGCACTGGCCTCAACCCTCAGATTGGCAGGCTGCCGTGGTTATAAGCAAACAGCAGTGAGTGAAGACATTATTTCCAGGTGGAAAGTGGAAGAGGGCCAGACATCCTTACAGCTCTACCTATTATTCCTCTCGCCTGGTGCTGCAAAGGTGTGTTTGCCCAGTCAACAGGTGGTGTTTGTTCAAGCCTTGCTGAAAGGCAGGTGCCTGAGTTTCAAAGCTGAAACCCTGAAACCCCTTCTTGGTTTTCAAAGAGCAGAAGCCTTCTGCCCATGGTGCAGGGGTAGAAGTGATGGTGCCCAAAGCGCCTCGCTCTGATTCCAGCTGTGCTCCGTTGTCCTTCAGATGTATTTCCTGACATCATGGAAATAATTGATTCAGGCAAGAATCAACAATAAATTCCCATAGTCCATCGGGAACCTGAACGGCATTTCCCGTCCCTCAACAAATTTCTGCTGATGACCAGCAATTTCTCTGCGGATCACGGGAACGCAGTGAGATTTGGTGGCTGCTCAAAATGAAAGATCTGGACTTCCTCTCATGGCTCAGCAGAAACAAGGATCTGACGAGTATCCATGAGGACGTAGGTTCAATCCCTGGCCTCGCTCCGTGGGTTAAGGATCCCGAGTTGCTGTGAGCTGTGGTGTAGGTTGCAGACACGGCTGGGACCTGGCATTGCTGTGGCTGTGGTGTAGGCCGGCAGCTGTACCTCCAATTCGACCCCTAGCCTGGGAACCTCCACATGCCTCTGGTGTGGCCCTTAAAAGGACCAAAAAAAATAAGATCTAGTTTGAATGGAATGGGAGTGTGATTTACACCTTTGCATCTGTACGCTTGTGAAAAAGCATGGCTACGACATGCAAGAATGTTGATTGCAAACACACCTCCAGTGGACTCTGAAAGATGAGCTTGAGGTGGCGCAGGCCTCCATATCTTTACCAGGCCTTTGAATAGATTCCCCGTGACATTGAACTTCTACAATGCTCAGTCTGGTCAAGCAGAACAAGCCCCCCAGGCCTACATCTTTTATTTTTACTTATTTATTTTTTATTATTTTAATTTTTTTTCTCTTTATTTTTATTTATTTTTACTTATTTTTTATTTTATTTTTTGCTTTTATTTTTGGTATTATGGGCATATAATTTTGCAAGTTTACACATCTAAGGCGGAACACTTAAAAATCACAGTCACACGAGAGAAGTCCACGTTCTGGCTTGACATCATGGAAATAATTGATTCAGGCAAGAATCAACAATAAATGCCAAAACCATGTGGTGAAAGTTTGATGAGCAACAGGAGACTTGAGTCGCAAAAGTATTTCCCCACAGGTTATTAATTACAAAGGAAAATGCTAGTTTCACGGGACGGAAAGCTAGTGGCAAGCCCAGAAACAAGCATCCAAAGTCACCATCAGCCGGGGGACAACTGGACACCACGGGCCTCCTCTAGGAAGCACCCGGAGGGACATGGCATGCCCTACAGGTCGCTCCTACCAAAAAGGATCCGATTCCAGGAGTTCCCTGGCAGTCTAGGGGTTAGGACTCTGTGCTTTCACCCTGCGGCCCGGGTTCAATCCCTGCTCTGGGAACTGAGTTCCCACATCCAGCGGCTGCACACCGCAGCCAAAAAAAGTAAAATAAAAGCCTCTGATTCGAAGCAGGAAAACACATCAGGCAAATCCAATAGAGAGTTTGTCTACAAACCAGCTGGCCTGTGTTCTTCCAAAAGATGGGTGTCGTCAAAGATCCTGCACAGCTGAAAGACTGCTTCAGATTAAAGAGACACCAACTACTTGCACCTCGTGCTCCTGAATTGGATCCCGCTGAGGAGCAAGAAGACGGCAGTCGAAGACATTAATGGAGCCGCTGGCAAAATCTAAATATGGACTTTGGCTTGCGTGATACCAGCAATGCGCTGATGTTCAATTTCCTGAATTCGATCTTGGTCCCGGGGTTCTGCAGGAGAGTGTCCTTATTGCGAAAGCAACCAGCTCGGGAGCGTCTCTAACATACGAGGCGCAGCTATTTCTTTCAAGCCTCCGAGCAAGCCCACAGGTTGCGACCATCCTCTCCCCCACTTTGCAGAGGAGGAAAGCGAAGCTCAGAGAAGTTGCGAAGAATAACAGGGAGCAACCGGGAACAAGGGACAACCAGGAACTAGTGACAAGTTCAGTGGTGACAGCACGCAAAAGTATATCATTTGTCTGTTAGCACGAGAGAGCCTGGACAAAGCAATGGAAAACAGAGGCTCTTGGAGTGGATTCAGGGCTGGGATGGACAGAGGGACTTCGGCAGGGCCTGGGGAGGCAGGGCTTCTAGACCAATGGGATATGGAAGCTGTTATGTCTCGTGATAAACCATAATGCAAAAGAATATTTTGTGAAAAAAAAAAAAGTGTAAATCAATGTGAAGTGACTGATTAGGAGTGAAAGCTAGATTGAGAAAAGGCAGGAAAAGAGATCACGAGGACATTTGAGGTTGGGGAGTGGATATCTTGATAAATGTGACTCTGACTCACTGGGAAAACATCTTACATCACAGGCCAGTAAACACACACACACACACACACACACACACACACACAAGTGAAACAGAAGTTTGATTAAACACCTACCTTTACCACGCGGCAGAGTCTGGTCATGCCTGTTCTGTTTCTCTTTAGTGATTTGTCTTGGCTTGTTCGTCTCCTTTTTTTTTTTTTTCTTTTTTTTTTCCCTTCGGTTTGCTCCATTTTTCACACTGGCAAGAATCAACTAAACTGATTTTGGGAAACAGTAAGGGGACAAGGCCGCCTGCGGTTTGAAAACCAGGCTCTAGGGTGTGGCCCAAGCAAGGGAGGCCCTGCGGTGGGGGATGAAAAGGCCGGCAGCTCTCAGGTCTGGAGACCTGCCCTCGGGCCAGCTTTCCTCAACTAAGCCCGGGCTTCTCACAGCTTCCTTCACTCAGCCCTGTGACCCAAAACCTTAAATGGCCTCTGCTCCTAATGAGGCCCTAGTTGGCAACACCTGTGGTACAAAGCATGGCAGCAGGGCCCTCCCAGTTCACAACTGGTCTCGGTCAAGCCAAATGCCCATGAACTTCTAAACAGACATAGCTATCAACATACATAGGCATCAGGGAATTCCCGGTGTGGCTCAGCAGGTTAAGAACCCAGCATAATGTCCATGAGGTTGTGGGTTCGATCCCTGGCCTTGCTCAGTGGGTCAAGGATCTGGCTTTGGCGCAAGCTGCGGTGTAGTTTACAGATGCGGCTCAGATCCCGTGTGGCTGTGGCTGTGGCGAAGGCCAGTAGCTACAGTTCTCCTATTCAACCCCTGCCCGGGGAACTTCTACATGCTGCAGGTGCAGCCCTAAAAAGAAAAAGTTAATTAAAAAAAAAAAAAAACATGCATAGGCATCAGCTTCCAGGAGAGGCGAGAGAAAACCCCTCAGAGCCGTTGCAAATGAATTCGGTCAAAAGCATGCTGTTGCCTCCCTTGGGGCAAGTGGGTTTTAACCTCTGGGTTAGAGTCAATTGACCTCACCTCTTTCTAACCTGGGTGCGGCCCTAAAAAGAAAAAAAAAAAAAAAAAAGCAGCCCTGATTGGATCAATGTTCAAAATATTAGTTGCCAACGTTCTTGGCATGTGTTGTTTTTCATGCATCTCTGTTATAACACGGGGCTTTTTTTTTTTTTTTCTTTTCCTTTTTTGGGGGCCACAACCAAGGCACATGGAGGTTCCCAGGCTAGGGGTCCAATCGGAGCTGTAGCCGCCGGCCCAAGCCAGAGCCGCAGCAGCGAAGGATCTGAGCCCCATCTGTGACCTACACCACAGCTCATGGCAGTGCCAGATCCTTAACCCACTGAGCGAGGCCAGGGATCGAACCCGAGTCCTCATGGTTCCTAGTCGGGTTCGTTAACCACTGAGCTATGACGGGAACTCCAACATGGGGCTTTTAAAGAAAAAGTCAGTGGAATCTTAGAGGGATACTTCGGGCATATCAGTATGGCTTCAAAAATTTATGTTGAGATATAAGAACTCATGGCACTCTTCTCTTCCCAGCTCAAGTGCAACAATCGTTTTTGAAATGGCAAGTTCAAGGTTATAGCGTGCAATCCTTTCTTCAGATAACCCAGTTTACATTCTCTTTATTTTGCTGCTTTCTATTTAATTTTCAGGACTAGCTTCTCCCACTACTTCTATTAGTATATATGCTTGTTTTATATAAGTATATATATTTGTAAAATATATTTGTATTTTATAAACCTGGGAGATGGTATTTTTCAGTCGCCTTGGGGGCATTTCCAATTACTGTACCAGCACGATTGTTTTCTTCCTGTCACCACAGTAAATATACCACCAATCTGAAACCTCTGGTGTTCTGTCCTCCATTCCACTTTGTTCCCACTCACTCACAGTTCCAAAAGCTTTTCCCATAAGAACCCTTCTATCATGGAGTAACTTTCAGATGAATATCCAAAAAAAAAAAAAAACCCAAAACGCTGCAATAATCCTTTGTCCCCCCACAAACCCGCTTGTTCCGTAAAATGTCTCTGCCCACAGAGCTGATCACCAATATATACCGCTTCAGCCATCGTGGTGTAACTAGAAGACCTACTGGGCACCATTCCTAGTGGGTTAGATGGTGGCTCCCCTCCAGGGCTCTAGCCACATGGAATCCCCCGAACGTGTGCATGTTGACTGATTTGGACATGGAGGTTTTGCAGATCTAAGGATCTTGAGATGAGACCACCCTGAATTACCTGGGTGGGCCCTAAATCCAATGACAAACGTCCTTAGAAGAGAAAGAAGACACAGAGAAATGAATGCATTGTGGATAAACCAGCTTTTAACAGGTAAACCCTAGTATAACGGCACGGCAAACCTCAGGGATGCCACTGAAAAAATGTCATTTTAACCATTTTAAATACATTAACCCTCTGTCCACACCAGTTTAAACATTGGTTGCAAATGAACATGAAAACTATTTCCAGTATGAAGGATGACAGCCTTGTTAGAATGTAGACTAAGAAATACCAAACAATCTGATTTTGACCTTCTTGCACTCAGTTAATGGAACACGTCATCTGCCGATGACAAGCATGAACAGCCTCTTTGCTGTACCCTCCATAGAGTTTTGTTCTAAGTAGGAAGCATCGTCACACTGTCTCATGTGAGATCAGTGATTTTACTTCTGATAGCTCCTGGTCGCCGAAGGGCAGTTTGCAAACTCCTTAGCCGGGCAGAAGGGCCCTTCACAATCTGTGTGTGGTGGATTTCCCGGCCCGAAATATTACCTGCAGAACATGGAGCTTGGTGAATGTTTGTTGGGTAAACCAACAGCGCTATGGCTCATGCTGTATCTGCTGTTTGCTCACATGGGCCTGGCTCTTCCGTCAGGCCCAGCTTTGAGTCAGCTTCCTATCCTAGGAAAGCTAGGAAAGAGCTGGGTATACAGGAGGTGCTCAATAAATGTTTGTTGAATAAAGAATGATTTTTTTGTCCACACTCCATGGAAGCCATGACTTTAGGTTGAAATAACTAGATGACACTCAAAATACATATACATCAATAAATTACATGCACAATAATACTATGTATATATAGTATATATATTTAAGCATATGAAATACCTTTGTTTCTAGATTGGGAAAACACTATCACAAAGTCTCTGTGTAGCCAGAGGGTATCAGCCACTTACAGAGCTCAGTGTGGTAACGGGGAAAGGCAGAACTTCCTGCGGTTTGATAATAATGGCTCAGAAATAGCTGCAAGTGCTCTGAATAGATCATGAACATAACTCATAACTTGTCCCTGTCTGTTGAGCCTCAAGGCTGTGGCATCCTACTCAACAGACAAGACCCAGCCGTCCGTTGGCCAGGAGGTAGACTTACAGATATCCTCAGGTGGTCGCCATCTTGCTATGTTCTCTGAGGGATTTCAAAATTCGAATGACTGGTTTTGCCCCCATCAATCTTAGTCAAATTGGAGAAAGAAGGCTGACAAAAGAAGGGTAAGGATTTAGCAATAAGAAGTGATCCTCCGGACAGACATAGAAAACCAACTTATGGTTTACCAAAGGGGAAACATGGGGGGGAGGGATAAATTGGGAGTTTGGAATTAGCATACACACACTATCCTACATAGAACAGATAAACAAGGACCTACTGTCTAGCACAGGGACGCATACTCAGTATTTTGTGATAAGCTAGAAGGGAAACGAATCTGGAAAAGAACATGTATAGATAGAGATATAAATATAGACGTATATAAACGAATCACTTCACTGTACACCTGACATTGACACAACATTGTAAATCAGCTATACTTCGATAAAAAATAAAAGGACAGGCTTCTCTGGAAATTCGGCATCGAAATCAAAAAATCCTAGAATGAGATAGACTTTCAAATAATCGCCTTTCCGTCCATTCCTGAATCTGGAGCATTCCTCAAAAAGGATTTTCGGAAGATAACAGGCAAGAGTTATTATGTCCAATCTTCCCATGCTGGGACATATTTGATTGTGACACAAAGAAGCAGGTCCTTTCCATCAAATGTCACTCACCGTCGAGCTTGAGCTTTCGAAGCGATTTGAGTGCAATCATGAAAGACATTTGGAAGAAAAGTCTCCACCAAAGCAAAGAATATAAAGTCCTTAGGTTCAGCATTCACCCTAAAAAAATGGAAAAAGAATAACTCCTTAGCACGTTCCACCCCGATTTAGATGAAAAGAGCATCTTTATTCAAAGGGAGACACACAAGGGCAGGGACGACATTTTAGATAAATAGTCATAAGACTCTCTCTGTGGCAAATAAAATACCTGGCACGTACCGGGCAGTCAATAAACATCGGTGGCGAGAACAAATGACCCAGAGCTCTAGTTTAATATGTAGGTGGCTACAAGCACTGATTCAAGATTAGCACAACCTAGGAGAGTGGGAAAATAGCGTTCAAGGCGCTACTTAATTTGTAAAAGAATTCTTTAAATTATTTGCAATATATTTGGAAAAGAATATATTGAAATGTATTTGTAAAAGAATTCTTAAATTTCACAAATAGAGATTACACATTACCAGTGAATTTCCTTTCATTATATTTTCTTGGGTATTTAGCAATAAGGGTGGAGGGAAAATGTTCCTGTATAATCCCCTTGATCAAAAAAATAGACACATACGTGGGAGTTCCCATCGTGGCTCAGCAGAAGGGAATCTGACTAGCATCCATGAGGACACAGGTTCAATCCCTGGCCTTGCTCAGGGGGCTAAGGATCCGGTGCTGCCGGGAACTGTGGTGTAGGTCGCAGATGCGGCTCGGATCCCGCGTTGCTGCGGCTCTGGCGTAGGCCGGCAGCTGCTGCTCTGATGAGACCCCCTAGCCTGGGAACCTCCATATGCTGAGGGAGCGGCCCCAGAAAAAGCAAAAAGACAAAAAAAAAAAAAAAGAGGGGAAGTGTCTATTGAAACCCTAATATATGCCTACTGCTATCAGACATTGAACAAAAAATACACAAATACGAACATAAACCGCACGGACCCTGCCCACAAAAGCCTCAGAAACCAAGAGCTGGGCTGGTACTAGCACAAGGATGTGACTAAAGAGAGAAAAACTACAAGTTCCCAAGAAAAAAAGAAGCCAGGTCAATGGAGGTCTTTAGAAACCCATTTTCTTCTTAGTTCATTGCACAGCCGTGTCCTAACTTTGTAATCTAGTTGTCTCATTATGTGCAAATAGAATATAGTTGAACTTCAAATGGGTGTGTTTCAGTCTCTTAGACTGGCGTGTAAGCCACTCTTAAAAAGGGAGCCATTGAGGTGGGGGGAGTGTAATTTTCTTATTCTCTTGCTGGGCCAGCGCTGATGCAGTGAAGCGCTTTCCGTGTTAGCGCACTCAAAAAGGCTCCAGATTTTTTTCCTTTTTATTTTCTGGCCATAAGGTTGTTTACAAAATGCACTGTTCTTTCTAGAAAGCACCAAATTGGTCCCCTCGGATTAGAAGCATTCTTTTATTTTGGTGTCTGGAGGAGTTTGAGGCTTCTTTGGGGACATAAACAGATCTTCCTGGGACATGGAAAGGAGGCTATGTTAACTAAGTCACGGGGGTGTGGGAGGCTGCAGAGATCACCAGGGGTGGAAGAGGCCCCGCATAGGCACAGGCCTTCCCCCAGCTCCCCCACATACACAAGCCTTGAAGATAACAGCCCCAAAGCTGTGCTGTTCTCCTGAAGCAATCAAGGAGCTTGCACATTCCCTCCATGGGAAGACTATAAAGTGTGGCTGTGATGATGGAGGAATTGGTGACATGGAGAAACGACTAAGACTCTGTCCCCTGTGTCCTTCGGTGAGCCTCTTTTACTTCCTCTACTTTTGCTGTATTGATCCTCATCAATTCAGACTGAGCTGGAGTCCCAGCAAAGCCCAGGCCGGGTGACCTTGGGCTTTTAGGCAAGTTCCCTGGGCCTGTTTCCTCCTGGGGAGAGAGGGGGGTGGAAGATGCAGTGGCTAGGGTCTCCTACAGTGGGAAGGATCCCTCACTCTAACCGTGACCTTCAGGTCCCCTTGGTGTCGATGAAAAATACTGTCAGCTCTGAAGTAGCAGGGATATGTTTCCATACTGATTCATAAATGCCCCGGCCCTCCCTCTGAGAAGATCCCCTCTTGGGAAGAAAAAAGAATTCTCTTCCTCCATTAAAAAAAAAGGAAAGAAACGAAAAAGCACTCTCCCCATTTCCCATGTGCAGCAGCTTGAGTGTACAGTGTGATACATACAGAAGCTTCTGGAACCCCATCCCACCACCAAGCAGCCAAAATTCAATCCTTACCAGGTTTTTCAGTTTATTTTATTTTTTTTTTGGCTACATTAGAGCTTTGTCTTCCCAGGAGAGAAGGGTCTTCTCTCCCATCACTTCATGACTCAGCCATTCCCCCTTCATGCTCATTTTCGCTTTAAAACTGAGGAATCCAGAGTTGGGTCCGCTTCTCACAATCTGATTTCATCTTTGCACTGCTCGAAAAAATGCACACAGCAAAAACCTCCGTGTGCTTGGTTTATCTTTGTGCCTTGGGCATTTTCATTTTGCCCACACCCTTCCTTGCAGGCAGGAAGAGAAAACGCAGGGCTGGAGGGCCGGGCTCCATCTCCAGAAGGCTCTAGACCTTTGTGCTCACTGCTCTTTTCTCGATCCATCCAGTAGGCTGAGGCCCTTCGGGTGTTGTACCCATCCCTTCCCTTGCAAGGCAGATACAGGCTTCTAGCCGATGGTCTGCTTGATTGTCTAAACCACAGGTAAATGGTTTCCTGTGCATTTCTCAAAGTAAGTGTTGAGCAAAGGAAATGAAATCAACCTGTTTAATAATCACCAATTTGCCCTCCACTCCACTCCTTCAAAAAGGGTTCTCTTCATAGGTCAGGTTTTAAGGGCAGGGGCAGTTTAACATCTTGGACATTTGCATTGTCAATCTTAGCTTTGGTGAGTACCAGCCTTAAAAGCCATCTCCACTTTAATAAAATGTGTAACTCTTTCTTTTGAAAAAATACCTGCACTCTTTCTTATGTAAGAATGGAGGAATCCACTCAAGACCTTAAGATAGATAGCTTGTTTTCCTCTTTCTGCCTATTAACGGCCCCTCAAACTAAGGCTCGGCTTTTACCCACCAGTTTAAATAGGTGTATTCAAATGATTGAGAAGTTATCAAGGACTCAAAGCTAAGCCCTGGAGGTGAGCCAATTAAATCCTACTGGATTTTAAACAGCACCCATTTCATCCTTGTCCCCCTGGTGTCCTTCAAATCCAACAATGTTTTTCATTATCTAAATTGAGAATTAATCTTAAGTCCTAATCATGCATCCTAAGTACACCGATTTCATAAAAGCGATTTTAACGACTTAATTCTAATTGGAACCAGCCATTAGACAGAGGAAGAACAGCTCTTGAATCCTTTTATAAAGCAGTTATTAAAAATGTTACATTTTCCCTTATCTCACAAGATGCGTTCGCAACTGGCTCAATACGCCTGGCTGTTTGACACCTGAAACAAAGAGTGTAGTGTGCCTGTGAATTACCACCACCTTCGGGTTCTTGATCAGGTGCAAGAGATTCAGTGCTGGCTTAACAAACCCTTTTTAAAAAAGAACTGCAAATTTATGTTTATCAAAATTTTCATTCAACTCTGGATAGTTAAGAATTCCATCAGCCTAAAAAAAAATACAAAAAAAACCCCATCTCCCGGTTACCTAGCACAGACGCGAGGTATTTCAAACCTGGATGAAACCCATTTGTGTCTCCGGAGACTTTACCCAAATTACCAGATGTCTGTCACCTCCTGCTTCCCAGCGCACCCACTCTTTTGGCCCTTTTGCCAAGGTTCCCTCTGAGGAAGCCGCTCCTTTCAGAGACCAGACCATCACACCAGCCACGTTTTAAACTTTTTATTTGCATATTAAAAAAATTGTGCATTCCAATAATTAAAATCATTTGAACAAAAAAAAAATGGCACTCTGATTAAACTGCATTTTACAGCCCGCAGGACACCTTGGACCAGCTCGCTTTTTCCTCTAAATTCCACCCAGCTTCCTCCTTCACCAACATGCAAGTTCTTTTCCTTCCCTGCCAGCCACCCAGGCAGATGGGAGAGGCAGGCGCGGCCTTCGTGTCAGTAGTTCTCCATTCTTTGATGTGAAAAGGGGCAGCACAGTCATTTAAACTTGATCCAACCTCTTTGCATCTTACAAAGTTAAACAGCTAAAAGAAGTAAAATAAGAAGGCAATGCTTGTGGAATGTACAGTGCATACTGGCGGCGCGCGCCTCATTACGACTCGCCTGCTTGCTTCTCCTGTTCAATCGCTGTGACCGGAAAGAAAAAGACAAAAAGAAAAAGAAGATGGAGGAGGCTGACGAGGCGAATTCAGTATAGCCTAGGATAGGAGTCCCGTACTTTCGTTTTATCACAAAAATTCTCCAAGGACAACTGAGGCAGCCCATCATGCGATATGTGCATGAACCTGAACATGTGTAAATATGGTCTGTTACACATTCCATTAGGAAATTATTAAACCCCTGTGTTTGTTGGCTGCAAAACGATTTTAAATTAACCTTTCCAAGCCATATTCATCAAAAACCTGCGGGCTCCTCCCCCGCACTCCCCGCCCCCCACCCCAATTCTTCTCCCAGCCCCTCCCAAGCTCTCCTACCCGCCCCGCCCTGGCTTTTTCTTAAAGGGGGTGGGGGTGGGGGGGGCTTGCTTACTTTCTTTTGAAGGCAGTGGATTTTTCTCTTGCGTTTCTGTCTTCTTCAATTTCGACTTATCGAATTTCTCAATCTCAGCCATATCGGGCTTGTCAGACATGGTTGCAGAGGACGCTGCAAAGGTACAAAGCCAAGAGGGAGGTTGACGGCGAGCCACCCACCCTCGGCTCTCCGGACCCAGAAATGCGCTTCTGCCCTTGCCTCTCCCGCCTGAAACCCCAACTCAGCCTCCTTCCGCTTTCACTCCGGGCTAAAAAAGATCTTCCTCTTTCTACAGAGGGGGGGAAAAAAAAAAAAAAAAAAAAAAACCACCTCCCCCCCACCCCACCTCCTTTGAGTATTTCAAAAGGCCGGGGACCGAGCCGGGGCTCTTCTAAGGTGAGAAAAACGCTCACATTTGGAGGCTGTCTCTTTCGGAACAATGAAATTAAAGCCCTGTGGCTCGTTAACTGCAGCGCTTCAACTTCAGAGAAGAGCGAAGCCGTTTGGCGTTTAAGGGGAAGAAAATCGAGTAAAACTTCTTAAAATGAAGCCACGGTGGCACAAAGCGTTTCCATTTTCTATCCACGGCCTCTCTCCCAAAGATGCGGGCTGCCCTGCTTTCTTCTCTAGTCACAAAGGCGGCAGCTGCTGCCGGGCGCCACCGACCACCGCCCTACCCGCTTCCTCCCTCTCGCTCAACAATGCAGCCAGCCGCACACAAAGCTGCCCCCGCACCCTCTAGATCAACCCTGATCTGCATTTCAGAGCCATTCGGCTGCACCGCACACATTGCCCTGCGAGAAGGACCTTTTCAACATTTCACAGCACAGCCTCCAGCCGCCTTAAACCCCAACAGATGCAGCCCACGGGGCTGGAGGAAAAACGGGATTGCGAAGGCCCGCGCTTGGGTGGGTGTGAGCTGGAACAAAGGATCTTTCTGTTCCTATTAATCACCCGCCTAGGAGGCAAGGCAGAACGCCTTTGGGGGAAGGGAAAAAAATGTTCCCTTGGGAGCTGCATAGCAAAACGCCAGTTTTCACTTTAAAAAAAAGAAAAAAAATCACCGAGTTCCCGACCCGGCTACCCAGCATCTGGAAGGGTTTGGCATCCCCAAGCTCCCCGAAGCAGCCTTTTCCCGGGAGGACGACTCAGGCTCGGCTGTGGGGATGCTGGCGGGGAGAGCGGGCGCGGGGCAGGAAGGGGAGCCGAGGGCAGGAGGCAGGGGCCCCGGGGCTCACCGGAGCGAGGCGCGAGCGAGAGGAATCCGATCTACGCAGTGGCCGCCGCCGAGTGCCGGGCGGGGCGCAGTGGCTGTCGCTATATGCGCGCTCCTATGTAAATGAGGTGATGTCACCCGCCGGCCCGCTTAACCCCTTCGCGCCGGGTCCCCGGAACGGCGGAACGGCGTCCGGGCCCTGCCTGGCGTTGAGGGGGAGGGGGGCTGGGCCCGGGGGAGGGTGGCGCCACCCGGCGTCCACCCGTGCACCTAACCGCAGTGAGGGTGAAAAATAAAATGCGTGTAGCCCACCCTGCAACGCTTCCTTTATAATGCATTTTCCCCCTTCTCTGTCTGTTCTATCATAATGGATTTTTGCAACAGCCGCGCAAATCTGCTCTTGGGCACCGGAACCTGGTAACTAAGGGCCTAGGTGGTACCTAGGGGGACAGGCATTCCTTTACTGCGTAGCTGCAGTAAAGGAGCATCCCCAAGGCGGGGTGCGGTGTCCCCTGCCCCAGGGCCTCGCCCTCTGCAGGGGTGCGATTCCTGTGACTCAGCTTTGAGGCCAGGGGAGGCCCTACGCCCCACCCTGGCCCTCTTTGTCTCCTTACTTGCATTCTCCTAGACTTGGGTGGGAGCCAAAACACCCTTAAGTGATTGGGGAAGAAGAAAAAAAAAAAAAAGTGTTACATGCATTTTTTTTTTTTCATCGCTAGCACCCAAATCAAATAACCGGAATATCTGCTGGTTGGCAGTTCATTTCTCAGGAGTATAGAGAGCCCGTCGCCTCTCCCTGAGGAAAAAAATAAGTCAAGTTCAAGCTCTGCTGTTGCCTTGCTGCCTGGACAAGGAGGAAGTTCTTTTACTTCTGCTGTTCCTTATTTTCCTGAATTATAAAAGTGATTGCGAAGGAGGCCCCGGGTGGAAGGCCCAAGACTGCAATCGCACCATCTCTAACACCCGAAGATGGAATTTAAAAGTCGAACTCCGTATTGCGAAGGGAGGCTCTTGAGCACGATTCCATTTTGAAGCGCGCTTCTGAGTCACGTCCGGAGACGCGGGAGCTCCAGGGGCCGAGGAGCAGTTTTCAAAATGGCCCCTGACTCTGTCCCACGAGGGGCCCTTCCCCCGGCGCCTGAACTTAGTTGCCAGTACCCGGCAGGGGGGAAGGTGAAGGGCGGGTGGCGGCTGCCCGGGGCCTGGGAAAGAAAGAAGAACCCGGTGGTGACTGTTTTTTGGAGGAACAGCACAATACGCTCCCTCCCTGCGTCCTCAGAAAATGTTTCCAGAAGCCCCTCGCTGATCGTGTTTCTGGCAGAGGCTTGGGTCGCCCTGGGGATTAGAAGCCGTTGTGCCGAGAGACCCTGACAAGCCCCAGCAGGAGCACCTCCGACTTCCCCATTTCTTCCACGTGGACTTCCTTCTTCTGGGGAGGGAGGGGGAGGGGGCTGCGGGCAGGGGCAGGTGACAGTCTGGGTTCCTGGGTTCCTGCTCCACTGGGCGGCTGCGATTCTGCTCTCCGAATGGGGGGGGGGGGGGCCCACCGGGCCTTTGGGGGCAGGCACAGGATGTCACCTCTGCGGTGACACATATCCCCCTGAACCTCGGGCCGGAGAGTCCACTTCATGGTGGAAACTCAGCCCGCAGGGTGGACTTGTGGCCCTCATTCAGCTGCCAGCTGCTGCGTGCTGACACCAGCTCTGCCAGGTCTGGGGAGTCCATTTCCCCTCACCCAGCTGCTGTCAGAAATCTCTTCTTTTCAAAGGACTGTCACTAAGTTCCCCAGCGTCTCCCCGAGGCCTTTTCCTCAGCGAGGGCTGGAGGGCTGAAGGGCTCGGCCTTGCCGAGCAAGTCTCCAAAGGCCATGCAGGCCGGGCGATTCGTAAATGCCTGGAGCATTTTTCTAGTTGGCTAACCAGCAGCCCTCCTGCTGCTGCGTTTCGATTTGGATCTAGAGAAAGGGTCAGAGAGGGAGGCAGCTGCTGAAAGGGAGAGAGGCTGCCATGTTGGGCTTTGCCTGGCTGACTTGCCAGAGGTTGGAGAGGGGATGGAAAAAGCGGGATTCAGCTGGAAGCAAATGCAAACGCGGGGACGAGTCCTAAGAGTTGTGGGCCCCGGGCCTGTGAATGCATCTTTCCACGAGGAGTTTGCTCCTCTGTGAAATGGGATCATTGAGTGCTTCAGCCGCCCACCCTGGGCGGTTGCTTCTGACAGCGTGTGACCTTAAGCTTCTTGGTTTGCTTTGTATTGCTGCTGTTAGTATTATTCAGGATTGAGGGGTGAGAGACAAAGAATGTTTCGTGTTTGGAATTGATTGCGAATTTTAGATGTTTTTATACTAGTTCTTGCTCTTATGAAGTTTCAGCATACTGAGATGTTCCTGAGATCTTTGGCGAGGTTTCCAGCACATAAAAAATAATTCCGGTCAGGCATAGCAGTAGGGGCTTTATGTTTGTTTTTGCCTTTCATGCCCTCGGCCTTTCCATAAGGAGAGGTTTAAAGATGGAGAGACGGGGGGCTTAGAGGTGCCACATTGTGACAACTCGGCCAGTAACCGCTCTGTACTGTTGATGGTAAGGGGTACAGGAAAATCTTCACCCCTGGGCCCGGAGTCTGCACCCAAGACTCACCAGGAATAGCACGCGGCAGGCTGTGCTTGCTTTCCCACAATGCCTGGTGCCTAAGAGTTGCTCCGTCAACAGCGAAAGACGGCTTGGAAAGGCCTGGCTGCCCTGAGGACGGTCCTTGCACCCGGCTGGGCCCTACTCAGCACCGGTGGTTCCAGCCCCCGTGCTTTCTTCTCTTTAGTCCTTTGAGTATTGACGTTTCAGGGGTCCCTCCTGCCTCCAGGAAGCTGGCGTCTCTAAGTGCGTTAGCATGTGCTAGGCGACCACTGGAGGTGGGAGGTCTCAAGCCCAAGAAAAGACAGGCTTGGAGGGACAGAAGGAGGGCAGGGTGGGCTCGGGGCTCTCCGGTGAAAGGTGAGTAGACAGCCCACCTGGCCCAGGCCCTCCCTTCCTCATCGCGGGGGCCAGAGACCCTGTGAAAACTGTGCCAAAAGAGTCTGCAGTGCAAGGCGGCCCCCTGCACGCCCGTGCCCAGGGAACCAGGAAGCGGTGTCAGGGCACACTGTGTTTTGTGTTGCTTTCTGCGGTGGCCCGGGGACAGATTTGTAGCTATTTCCAAAAGGCTGGGGAAATAGCCCTTGGAATCAGAGCTCCGGAAAATTCTTTTTGTTATTTTTAACCTATTATATTTTGTGCGGAGCCCTGACCGGAGAAGAGGAAGAAGAAGAAGAGGGACAAGACCAGGCTCCCGACTCTGCTCTCAGGGGCCCAGGTCCCTGTGCCTGAGTTTCGGGGCCTCCCACGACCTGCCCCTACCTGCCTCAACCCACCCACCGGCCCCTGTGAGCCTGCAGGCTCCATCTGTTCATCCAAATCCCCAGAGAGACACAACCCCCCGGATGACAGGGAGACGATATTTAGTGAACTGGCCACAGGGCAGACCCTTTGTTACAGCCTCTCATGCACAGCCTCTGAGTCTAATCTCACCCTGTGCCGTGGCTACTCATGTCCCCATTTTACTGCTGAAGAAACTGAGGCTCAGAGAATTTAAGCAACTTGCTCAAGATCTAGCTCCCCAGTCCGCGTCCTCCCCTGGAGGCCCATCTTGGTAGCTCCTCGCTGTACTCAATGCAACGGAACAGAAGGTTCCCCCAGCTAAGGGGCTAAAAAGGAGGGGATGGTACCAGGAGCCCGGAGGAGAGTCAAAGAACACTCTCGAGCTCTTCAGACCCTGCGGTGCTAACTTTCCAGTCCACTTGGCGGCTTTGGTGGCATCTTAGCGCCAAAGGGAATGTTACAGGGGGCTCTCATTCAACCCAGTTCCCTATTGCGGCTTAAATTCGCCACGGCAACATCCCCTCCAAGTGGCTGCTCAGCCTCCTCACAGCAAGGGCAACAATAAGAAGGCAGAGAATCTTCAAGAAGATGCAGAGGGTGAGGAGTAGCTTGTTTGTCTGGGGCGTGTGACAGAATGAGAGAAACTGACAGGAAATACTGTGGGGACCAGACTGTGTAATAACAATAAGAACAATAAGAACAACCACAACAAAACCAACAGAAGGAGCAATTAGAACCATAATAATAGCAAACCTTTTTTGAGAGCTTACTATATATATATGGGGGCGCTTTCCATGGGTAATCTCCCCAAACCCTTGCACACATCCCTGATAGAGGCATTTTAAGGTTCCCCATGTTGCAGATGAGGGAGTCCTGGAGAGACACATAATGTGCCCCAAACCACACAGTAAAAGCCTGAGGCAGGTTTAAACTCACACTGGGTGGCTCAGAAGCTGCCTTGTTGAAACACTACACTTTTCTAGAATCCTGCACGAAGGCCTTTCTTTAGACTTTTATTCTGTAGGCCACATCAGGGTAAAATTATATTCCATCTCAAGAAAACATCCAAGGTTCCCATCATTAAAACTTTTAAGAACGTGTATCACAGATCATTAAAATCAGATATTTGCCTGCTCCAATGTTCAAATGATTTCATCAGAGAAACCCAATCTGCTCTCTGCCTCCTCTCACATAGCCCGATGCCCGCACAACAAAGGGGATTCTTTATCTTGAACACTGGTAGTTTCGCAGAGCTTTTCACTACTCTAATATTTTTCCCAGCAGTCATTCATATTACAATGGTTAAAAAAATTAGTGGTCAAATAACATATTGAAAGGGGAGACCTTCTGTGTTAAAAATGACCGTCTTTATTCCATTGTGAAGCAAAATTATCATTAGCAAGTAGTAAGTGTTGATATATTTTAATGTGCGACTTCTGTGGACGTCAAGGCTGTTTTATAGACAATAATTCCCAGGTCCTCAGCTGAAGGTAGCTAATGGCTTTTATGGGAGGAACAATGAAGCACAGGTGGGCGACAGGCACCTGGCCCAAATTGGAGGTGACACCTCACATGGTCCCTACTCAGCCTTCTTGGCTGACCCTGATGATTCCCCCTCCCTGAGGCTGGTTTCTTGGGCCTATGACCTGTGCCCTCATACAAAGACCCTCACTGACAGAGGCCCTATGCTTGGCTTAATGCTCTGCCACCACCATCTTGAAATTCTCAATCATTTTGAACAAAGGGCCCCATGTTTTCATTTTGCACTGTGTCCCCAAGTTATGAAGCCATTCCTGCCCCTTTCATCCTCATTCCCTCTGTGCCCCGAGTGCCCCTGGCTTTTCCTAGGACTCAGGAATGGACTAGGACTCAGTTCCTAGGACTTGACTCATCTGTCTCTTCCTCTGTCTAGAATGCCCCCTCTGATCATTCCCACCCAGGCTGCTCAAGTGTGGAAAGTTCTGAGTGTGGGCACAGGACAGTTCAGCCTCTCCACGCTCTGCTAAGCTTCAAGCTGAGCCTAGTTGCCCTGAAAGCGGGTGACCTATGGCAGTCACCACCTTTTCCTAGGACCTGTGCCAAGTGCACACACCAGCTCCTTTCCCTTCCCTTCTGCCAGGTTATTTATTTCCTCTCCGAGGGATCAGCTTACTTGCACATCAGAATTGACTGGCACGTACCAAGGCCAATGAAGGAGCAAGTCTTTACCAGCACCTCCACCCACTCCCCCAAGTCTCTCTGATGCCTATATTCACAGGAGCCTTCTCAGGGAAAGAATCCCATTGACATCATTTCCATCAAAGCAAGAAGAAGAGGATGTCACCTTTTCACACAAAGCCCAAATATGGGGCAAATGAAAGCACCAGGAAAAAGGTAGTTGAGTTCTGCGTTTATATTGCGCAATTTATACCAGGAATGAATTGTCTCAGTAAAGATTATCTGATATGGACAAATGGGATTCATAGACACTATGGGGAATAAATCTCACTTTAGATAATAGCTTCAACTAAAGATTTAAAAGTTAATCATATTCTTCAAAAAGGTAAACAGTGAATTACTATATGACCCAGCAATTCCGCTCCTACGTATATACCCAAAAGAATCAAAAGCACATTCTCAAATACTTGCACTTTTGTTCATAGAAGCACTATTCCATTAGCCAAAAAGTAGGAACGATCCAAATGTCTACTGATGGACAGACGGATAAATGAAAAGTGATCTAGCCATACAACGGAATATTATTTAGCCATAAAGAGTAATGAAGCCCTGATGCATGCTGTCACATGGAAGAACCTTGAAAACATGCTAAGTTAAAAAGCCACATATGAAAGACAACGTACTGTGCGATTCATGAATCATGAATCATGAAACATCCAGAAGAGGCAAATCTATATAGAGAGAAAGGAGATAACATGTTGTCAAGGAGTTGGGGAAGGGGAAAAGGGAGTGATGACTTAATAGCTACAAGGTTTCATTGTAGGGTAATGAAAATGTTTGAGAACTAGTTAGAGGTGGTGCATGTGAATGAACTGAATGCCACTAAATTGTTCACTTTAAAATGGTTACTTTTACTTTATATGCTTTTTAACTGAACTTTTTAAATGAAAGCGAAAAAAAAAAAAAAAGTGAATCATAGTCCCATTTCCTCACAGCCCAGTGTCTGCTTATGAGAAAATTGGAGGGGAGTCACAGGGGAGTGAGCTTCTGGGTTCCTAACTTTTTTTGTGTGCCAGGGCGATTAGATTTGAGGAAGCCTATAGACCCTTTCTCAGAATTATGTATGCAGAAAATATAAAACCTGGGATCACAAATGAAAGCAATTACATTTCCCATCCAGTAAAAAGTTGTGAACATCGTGATGTAGGAATACACATGCTTTTTTATGCGTTAAATAACACAATCTGGTAGTAGGTCTCATATCGAGCCTAAATTGAAGACTGCTGAGTGATTTCTGTTGTTGATACAATCACAGGAACTGCGGAGGACAGAGGTGCCTTGCCGTTATGGACTGAACGTTTGTATGAATGTGGTTGTCCATAAGCCACGAAGCGGGCCCTCACAGGAACCCAATCTGCCTGCGCCTGGATCTTGGACTCCCCAGCCTCCAAAATGGTGTGAAATAAAGGTCTTCTTAAGCCACCTACCCTATAGTACTTTGTTATAGCAACTCGTGCTAAGAGATTTGCCTACCTGCCTACTTGAAGGTAATGCTAAGACCCAGTTAGAAGTTAACGAAAATAAAGATGCATTTTTCCCCTAAATTTATGGATTCTCTCCAGAGATCTCTTGAATGTCTGTGGACCCCAATTTATCAAAAAGAGAGCTCTCTTGAATTAGAGAAGTTACCAACAGGGTTTCTGAGACAGAATGGAAGAGATGGCTTGGCTACCAATAAACCATTTAAACCAGTGAATACCTCCGCTTTGGACATTGAATTGACCATTTCTCCCTGCGTGCTAAATTCTGCATGGCCTAAATTCCCCAGTCTAGAGCAGCAGATTACCTAAAAAGGTTTAGGTACCAGCTCAGAGGAACCAGCACATTGGACAAAAGTTGGGGAAAGGAAAAAAAAAAAAAAAAAAAGACCAGTTTACAGCTTAAAAGTGTCACCTTACATTCTGGGCTTTAGTAATTCTTACGTAATACAACTGGCATTTATCTGGTATTACTGAACTTTATTGGTGCATTTTCTCATTTTGGGTGTCATTTTATCCTTAAAGCACCCATATGCAGATAAAGCGGATAGGTACTGGTATCAATCTCTCACTCAGCACAGAGAGGTTTAGTGACCTGCCCAAGGGTACTCAGCTGGTGAGCAGAGCCAAAAGCAGAAACCCAGACTCCTTGCTTACAACTGTGCGCCTCTAGTCCTTTAGGCACGGTTTTAGGTCCTGGAGCTCAGATAACGGATACCTCAGGGGAAAAAAAAGAAAACAAATATATATATATATATATAGTGAAAAAAGAGCCAAATTCAGTCATTGATGAAACTCAGTCTCAGGGCAGTATTATAACTATCTGTAGGATGACTGCTTGGTATTGAGTTGTTCCCACCACTAAGCAAACAAGAGCACACTGGGTTTTGTGGTGGTATTGGCAGTGGTGGTGATGCCAATGTGTTTTGTTAGTTCGTTTTTGTCCAAGAATCCATTTCTCCCAGTTGAACCTGCGTGCTTGGCTTCCAAAGACTTAACATTTTCCTCATTCATGAAAATGGCTTTGCCCGATATATTTCACACACACACACATCTTCCCCCCGCCCCTCATTTTACTACTTACGTTAACTGGCACCAAGAGTGAGCATGCATTTGGACTTAAGTCTTTCTATTTTTCTATCTACATACAGACAGGGACATAATTTTAGTTTGGGCCTGGAGGAGATATTTTAGTGTCTGAATTTTGTATTTTGTACTCTATGGCTATGTTTGCAGAAATGCCTCACTTTTTTAGCTTAAATCCTAGCTCTCTGGTTTTGCATCAGAAAGAATGTAGCTGGTTTTGGTCCCTGGTTCCGGTTCCAGAGACGGAGCCTCTAAATTTGGGGCATTTCCCAAGTGTTTGGAGTGTCTTTGTTATTCCTGATGGGCCCCTTGGACCGCACCTGGTTGATGATGATCATGAGGTGACCTGGAGAAAAGCTGCAAAAATACAATGACGAATTCCCGTTTACTCATCACTCAGACTTACCGGTTGGTAATATTTTGCCACATCTGCTTTATCCTTCTCTTACTCTCTAAATCCCCATCCATCTATCTATCTATCTATCTATCTATCTATCTATCTATCTATCTTCTAAACCCTTCGAAAGTCAGTTGCAAATCTGACACCTTTTACTCCCCATACTTGATGTGAGCTTACTAAGAACAAGGACCCTCCCCGGCACGGCCACTGTACAGGTACCAGTTCTAGGAAACGTCACCTTCTCTAACCCTCTTATCTTATCTACAGACCTGCTTCACATTTTGCCTATTAGCCTGATAATGCCCTCCGAACAGGTTGTTTTCTGATGCAAGTGCCAATCCGTGAGCCTGTTCCACGTTTAATTGTCAGGTCCCATTAGTGTCTTTTAATTTAGAACTTCCTCAGCCTCGCCTGGTGTTCCATGCCACGACTACTTGTGAAGACAACGGGCCAGTTGTTTTGTGGAATTTCCCTTGAATGAGGTTTGCCTGATGTTTCCTCATGATTAGATTGGGGCTTGGCCTTTTTGGCAGGAAGGCTGCACAAGAGATGCTGTGACCTTCTCGGTATCTGGCATCAGGAGGCGTGTGATGTTGGTTGGCTCCATTATTGGGGATGGGAGCTTTGATCGCTTGATTGAGGTGTTCTCTTTCAGGCTCCTCCACAGTGAAGCCATTATGTTTTGAGACATGCTGTCTACTGCATCCCTGTTCCTTACATGGTGCGCATATTTCGGCAACCTTTGAAAAGAATTCTTAGCTCAGTAAGGCCACAGACTGGGTGTCTTACAAACAACAGAAATCTCTTTCTTATAGTTCTGCAGGCTGGATGTTGAGATCAGAGCACCAGCAAGGTCGGGTGAGGGTCGTCCTCAAGGCCACAGACTTCTCATGGTGTCCACATGGGACAAAAGGGTTGGAGAGCTCTAGGGGGTCTCTTATAAGGGCACTAACCCCATTCCTGAAGGCCCCACCTCCTGACACCGTCGCACTGAGGGGCAGGATTTCAACATATGAATTTTGGGGAGCTACAGACTTTCGCACTATAGCACTCAGTAATGGTGGGATTAATTGTAAGCTCCACACAGGTAAATGACTCTCCCCACTGTTCACAAACCCAAGCGAGATCCTGTGTGGCACTGGAAAACATGGAGAGAGCACGTCAGTGCCAATCCCACTCCCAAGTAACTTAGGTGTCACTTGAGCAATACCACAGTATCCAGGCTGTACCCTGTTTCCAAAGGAGATAAATTTTAGAGATAAAACATGGCAGACAGACTTTCACGAAGTGGCTCCATGACGGTCTTTTCCTATTAAATGCTAGAGAATGGGATCATGGGGGCTGGTCACTCAATACACTTGCCGAACCTTGTAGGATAGAGTTCACTGTCACTGGACAGACCAGGAAGTTGGAGGCTGCCCTTCCGCCAGGACCTTACTGCAGTGTGGAGAAGCTCAGAGGGTCTTGGACTAGCCTGGCATCAGGTAGATGTTTGCAAATCATCTGTTAGCTGAATCCACCTGTTCTGCTGGGGGACGTGCACAGATGGGGCGATCCGTGGCTGAGAATAACAAGAACGAGGCTCACCTAGGGAGGGCTTGCCAGAGCCAGGCGCTGTCCTGCATGCTTCTGCATCCCCCTCAAGGCCAGCCTGCAGTGAACATCCATCTTACAGAGGAAGAAGCTGGGGCTTAGAGAGGGAGACCAACCATTTACTGTTGAAGCATCTGATTTGCATTTTCCTCCCTCAAGCAGGGACAGTGAGTAAGGAGAAGGTGAGATTTCAGACACCGCAAAAATCATTCACTGGCCTTTGACTAGGTCAGTTGAAATCAGTTTTTTTGGTTTGGGGGGTTTTTTTTTTGTTTTGTTTTTGCTTCAATGGGAAACCCACTAACATTTGCAGCGCTGTTACTCTGCCCTGCTCTGTTGACTCCTCTGAATAACGCCATGAACTTGATCTTAGGATGCTTATTTTACAGAGGGGAAATCTGAGGCTGCAGAGTATGGCAAGGGGCTAGTGGGTGCCAGAGTCTGGGCTCTAAGCCCCCCTCACTGAGCCAAGATTGAGGCTGGGGAGCTGGTCCGCCCCCCATAGGAGGCTTTCAGCTGCAAATCAAACAAGGAAGCTTTCCTCAGCCCCTTTTAGACTGATCAAAATGAGAAGGTTGGACAAAGCCTGAGGTTGGTCAGAATGCAGGCAAAGAAGGGCAGAAGCAGCTCTCACAGGCTCTGGTTAGAAGGATAAATTGGCAGAGACTTTTCATTGTGACTTTTTCATAATGGCTCTTACAGCACTTCCAGCTTGATCCAGCAGTTCCACGGTTGGTCGTATTTGGACACACACAAAGATATATATTTACACACACACACACACACACAGGGCTTTTTCCCACAGCATCGTAGCTAAGAGGAAAATCTTGAATCAACCCAAGTATATATTAATTGGAAGATGCGTTAAATACAGGCTAGAATACCCAAACAATGGAAAGTGAGGCAGCCGTTAGAAAAAGATTGAGGCTGGTTTATTCACGATGCCATGGAAAGCTGTCCAGAGTATAATCTTAAGTGCAACAAAGAGAACCTCAGAAATTCTGTGCAATCTCTTCTGTATAATCAAAATGGGAGTTATATCAAGATAATTTCCAGAAGGGAGTTTTAAGAACTATTGATAGAGGTTATCTCTGGGGAAAGGAAATGGACAATGCTTTGCTATTTACATTTTTCCCAGAAACAAGTACTACTTGTATATTTGAAGATTTTTAAATACCATTTTATGTCTTATTTTCATCATGCATACATCTTAAAATTTTATGTCGATGGTGGGGGAGGTTATGTTATGAACCTAAAACTGCTCTAAAAAATAGTCTACCGAAAAATATAAAATAAAAAATATATTATTCGTATCTTTCCGCCCCCCCCAACTTCATAAAACCCACACAAAGGCAGTTGAGTATGCCTTTCAAAGAAATCAAATGCGACCTTGGGCTTGGGGGTTCTTTAGTAAGAAAACACCTTTTGAAAGGAAGTGAAACAGGCAGTCAGGACTTCCTGCTTCTCAGTACTTGAGGGAACTTGTGCACTTAAAGGGGCAGGAGGACTATTGTCAAGACTTCTTAACATGTGAAATCAAGTTGGCTGGAGACAGGACAACCCAGGTACAGTTTAGTCAGCCAGCCCAGTTCAGGGCCATCCTTAATGAGAGCAGCTATGCTTTGGAGGTTTTTCTGCAAAATGGGAGCACAACATTACATTTTGGTGAAGTGACCTACGTTCTCAGCGAGGTAGGGAAGGCACTCCTGGAATCACAGAATGATGGATATGTGTCTGACTATCCAGGTAGTGGATTTCGCTAAGGGCAAACACGCATGGCCAGGTTGAACCATGACACAAGTGTACATCGGTACAGAGGCTTTATTTTTTAGATGCTACCATTCTTTTGCACCTGCTAGCTCATTCGTGCCTCCTGACCACGCTGCAATGGTGTGACAGGACATCCCATCTATCAGGGAAGAAACGAGACACATGGTGAGTGACTTGCTCAAGGTCTCTGGGTATGTAGCGGGGCCAGAAGCGGGTCCCAAGCCTAGCAGGTTGGCTTTGGGCCTGGTGGCCCCACAGGAGAGCAGCTGTGGTTTCCTGGGGTTTCATCATCTGTCCGTTTATGTGCAAGTAACTTTCCACTGCATTCACCTATGCCGACCTTGAGAGTTAGGTGCCAAGGCAGCGCTGCCCTAGGGGTTCCCACCAGGGAGGGATCGGAGGAGGAGGGAAGCCTGGAAAAATAGGCAAGGCTGCCTGGGGCAGAAGTGGCCTCCTGCCTCCTCTGTCCACCTCTCTCTCATCCATATGACGGAGGGGACAATCACCTCCATGGAAGTCGAGCAGAGAAGCTGCACACACCGGCCCTGCAACTGCCATTATTACCGCCATAACTGACACGGACTCCGATGCCCTGGTGAAGATGGCAGAGCTGGGGGGTGCTCATGTCCCAGAGAGGCCCTGGCCAGGCTTAAAGGAATGCTGTCTTTTCCCCTTCTGCCTCCGGTCCCCAGCACACCCCAGCAGGGATGTTAGATTTAGCTGGTCCAAATGCAGAATATTTTGAGATTGGAATTTCAGATAAATAACAAATTGCTCTTGAGTAGAGGTTATCCCACGCCATGTCTGAGACCTTATATTTAAAAAAAAAATTCACCACTGGAGTTCTCGTGGCTCCAGCGGGTTAAGAACCCAACGTGGTGTCTGTGAGGATGCAGGTTTGATCCCTGGCCTTGCTCAGCAGGTTAAGGATCTGGTGTTGCTGCAAACTGTGGCTTAGGTCACAAATGTAGCTCAGATCCAGTGTTGCTGCAGCTGTGGTGTAGGCCGGCAGCTGCAGCTCTGACTTAACCCCTAGCTGGGGAACTTCCATATGCCGCAGATGGGGCTGTACAAAGAAGATACATAAATAAATAATTACAAATTATTCATTATTTATCTGAAAGTCCAATGTAACTGGGCGTCCTAGCGTCGATCTGGTAGCCCTCAAGCAGTACCATGAGCGGGGGGGGGGGGGGGGGGGGAAGCTTAGAGCTTTTCACTGGTTCAAGCCTCCTTCAGCTGTCTGTCCATCCCGATCCACCAGCGAGACAGACACAGACGCACGGAGCCCTTGCACAGAGTCTTGGGCCTCTCAGTTCTCCCCCGAGGGCATCCTGCCAGCCTGGCTCCACTGGGTCCTCCCTGCAGGGGAGAGGGGGGGCAGGGGACGGAGTGGGACGAGAAGCAGGGGGGGCAGGAGGGGAGAGACAGCTTCAGCGTCAGGGGAGGCAGCTGAGCGCTCAGCCCCGGGGGTGGGGGCTGTAGCCGGCGGAGCAGATGGGAGCCGCCAACGGGATGAACAGGCCTGCGAGGCTTGGAGCTGCTCCACCGACCCGCCCGCGTTCAGACTCAGAAGGCCTGTGTGTCCAGACAAACGAGCCCACAGCGCTGCCCGCTCTTCCCCCCCCCCCCCCCCCGGGGGCCTGCGCAGGCCCCGCCGCATCCCCGCCCCGGAGCCGAGCCTCCTCCCCCCGCAGAGGCTGGCTTCAGCCCCCGGGGCCTCGGGTGGCCACACAAAGGCGGGATTGAGGCCCAGCCGGAGCCGGCTCCCGGGGACAAGGTTTCAGCAACCCCCCCCCCACGCCCCACTCGGTGCCTTCCTTCCTGCTCCCATTCGGCAGAGGGTTACTGGGAGTCCACGGAGTGCCAGGCAGTGTGCTAACACGACCACACGACCACAGGCCGCTCCCCTTGCTGAACCGCCAACCTCGTCCCTTGGTGCTGAATGGCCCTCCAATAAAATGCCCTCCTTTGAAGTTATGCGTCCGCATGGACGCCCTTGTTCGCCGGGGTCTCCACCACCCCTTTCGGAGACACACGGTATTTCCATCACCTTAGAAGGTTCCCTGTGGCTTCCACGGCACCCTCGGGGGAAGCGTTCTTTGACCTCCGGAAGCAGAAAGCAGGCCTCCCCGCCACCCCCTGCTTCCGGCGAAGTCTCCTGTTGTGACTCTTGTTCCCTTTGTTGCCATTTGTTTGTTCCCCGTCAGGCTGGGTCTCCTCCTGGGCCTAGGTTTTATTTCTTTCCGTCTCCAGCCAGTCATGTCGGCCCTGAAGGGAAGAATGTTTGTTGGCTGCTTTGTGCGACAGAAGGAATCCAAGCCTGAAACTAGGGAGAGCGTTAGGAACCCAGGGAGCGCCTCTTGCAAGGCAGGTACAGATCCAGATCGGGGTCTGCTTTCCCCTCTGCCCTGTGGCCTTGCTCAGCTCAGGCGTCTGAGAGCCCATCAGAGCCTGTTTGCATGAGCCTGTGGACAAAGATTGTCACCTGCCGTATCAGTAAACAAATCATGTCCCATCAAAAGCTCAGCCACTGCAGCCACCAGGGCTGTGGACCCTGAGGGGGACTCGGGATGGAGAAAAACAGGACACTGGCCCGAGAGAGCTAAGGTCCTTATCGAAGGAATGATTTCAGTGAGCTCAGATTAGGGCATCTTCCTGTACACAGAAAAGCGCTAAATTTCTTGGGATGGCTGGTTTTCTTCAACAGTAATCTTTTTTTTCTTTTTTTTTTTTTTGGCTTTTTCTCTTTTTAGGGCCGCACCCGCAGCATGTGGAGGTTCCCAGGCTAGGGGTCCCATCGGAGCTGTAGCTGCCGGCCTGCACCACAGCCACATCCACGCGGGATCCGAGCCGCCTCTGCGACCTACACCCCAGCTCACGGCAACGCCGGATCCTTCACCCACGGAGCGAGGCCAGGGATCGAACCCGCAACCTCATGGTTCCTAGGCGGATTCGTTTCCACTGCGCCACGAGGGGAACTCCATGAATAGTAACCTTTAAATGTTCCAACCACCTGGTTTTTGTTGCAAAGACTCCCATCTATCCTGGCTCCTCCTTGACCTCTTCAGAGCAGTCCCTGAGAGCTGTCTGAGAGGCAGTCTCCAGGACTTAATCCTCAGTTTGTCCAGCGAAGGAAATTTATTTTCCAGCTTTTAGGCTGCACATTTTTTCTTCAGTAGACAAGCCTCTGTGGGAGGCCCAGCCCACAAGCCCTTCTTTCCAGGCCTCCAGGGCAGGGGTAAGGCTTCATCAACCCCACGGCTATAGTGTCAGCTGATGGTACCTTCATTCCCACTGGCAATAAGTAATGATAAAGACAGCGTGCTAACGTACATAGATGCTTCCGTGTCATTCAGGATCATTGCAGAAAATCTAGGAAGTGGGATGGAAATGGACATTTATGGCCTGCTTATCGCATACCACAGACTAGTCTAAGCATTGCTCATCTACCCTTCGAAACAAGGTAACATGGTAAGATTGAGGTGAGGGCTAGTATTGTTACCCTCCCCCTTTAAAGAAGGGATCCAGGTTGCCTAACTTGTCCAAAGTGCCATCGCTGATAAGTGGGAGCTGGGGCTTGAACCCAGGCAGTTGGGCCTGAGGTGGCCCACTCTCAGGCCCCTGCCAAGTGTGGAAGAAGAATCTGGGAGAGATTTGGAAGAAGATTTCTTTTTTTCTTTTTTCTGGTGTGGTTTTATTCTGATTGCGTAGTCTGTTTCCTTTGAAATTTACAATTATTATGATATGATATAATTATATGTAGGGAACACAACTGAAGAACTGATACTGCCTCTGCAAACTGGTCTGGAATATCTGGGGCGGGGGGGGGGGGGACTCAAATTGAGAAATGACTGAATGTACAGCCAGTGACAGCTGTTCTTTTTAGGAAGTTAAATCGATTTTGGTCTTCGCAAAGAGTTTCTCCTTCCTGAGGAAATGTATCCTGTTTGCTGTGTGTTCTAAGGCAAAGTTTGTGCAAGTGATGACACCCAAGACAGGCCTGATGTCCCCCAAACAAAAGGCCAGGTCAGTAGGCATCACCAGTTTTTCTATTTCCCCCCATATTCAGATTGTAACCCAAACGTATCGTTTTGACTTCCCTCACAATTTTCCATTGCTCCCCATTCCCCTGCCTCTCCTGCAGGAGCCTCTCATCCTTGTGTCCCTGGAGTGTCATCGGAACAGCCTCCTTTAGGCTATGCTCTTGCCCTGGCCTGCCCTGCTCCAAACGGGCCCCTAGGGGTAGTTTCCTGACCTGTGTTCACATCCCCTCCTGCTTCTTAAACCTTCCAGCACGTGCTCCAACCAGCAGCCTTGAGGGCAAGGGCCTCAGGTTGGCCTTCGGAGCGTCATAGTTTGGAACATGTACTAGCTACCAGCACACGTCTGCCTCGTCCAGGCAACCAAAGCTGTAGCCACAAGGCTTTATCATTCCTCATGTGTGTCACTCTCCTTGCCGCCCCTGCCAGACCATTGTACGCTCTGTTCCCTCCACGAAGAAGCCATTAATCTCACTTCCAACCTCACCGCAACCTGAGGAGACAGCCATCATGGCACAGAGTTTAAGACAGAAGGCTCTGGAGTCAGACTGTCCAGGGTCACGTAGGAGTCAGGGGCTTAGAAGGCCTGTGCTTGGCCTAACAGTCTGCCGCCGCCATCTTGAAATTCTTAGCCATTTCGACAAGGGCACTGGGCTCACGAACTACGTATGTTTCCTGATTCGAATACTGACAGGCGGTGTAACTAAAATACAGAGAATTGCGAAGGGCTGAGAACAGGGTGGATGACACTGGGAGTGACTAACAAATGGGACTTACCATTATCCTCATGTCACACATGAAGAAACAGAGGCCCAGGGAGTTGCAGAGGGCCCCAGCGCTGTTACGTGATAGACGGTGATTTCGCTAAACCCACTGAACCTCTGGTCAATTAATCTATGGAAAAGGAGGCAAAAATCTACAAGGCCGAGACGTTGGTCTACTCAATAAGCGGTGCTGGGAAAACGGGGCAGCTACATGCGAAAGGATGAACTTAGAACATTCTCTAACAGCATATGCACAGCAATAAACTCAAAATGGATTAAAGACCTAAATGTAAGACGCAATACCATAAACCTCTTAGAGGAAAACATTGGCAGACCACCTTTTGACGTAAACCACAGCAATGCCTTTGGATACACGTCCTCGAGTAACAAAAATAAAAATAAACAAATGTGACTTAATTAAACTTGAAAGGTTCTTAAAATTTTTTTTCTGTTTTATTTTTTAGAAGTTTTTTTTTTTTTTTTTTTTTTGCAAGGGCCACACCCATGGCATATGGAGCTTCCCAGGCTGGGGGTCTAATGGGAGCTACAGCTGCCAGCCTGCACCACAGCCGGGGGTGCAACCGACACCACAGGTCACAGTAGCCCTGGATCCTTAACCCACTCAGCGAGGCCAGGGCTCGAACCCGCAACCTCATGGTTCCTAGTCAGATTCGTTTCCACTGCGCCACGACGGGAACTCCAGAAGTTTTTAACATTTTTTATTAAAGTATAGTTGATTGACAATGTTGGACTAATTTCTGATGTAGAGCAAATGACTCAGTGATACACAGATATACCTTCTTTTTTAAATATTCTTTTCCATCATGGTCTATCCCAGGAGATTGGATATAGTCCCCTGTGCTGGACAGTAGGACCTTGCTGTTTATCCATTCTAAATGTAACAGTTTGCACCTACTAACCCCACACTCCCATCCATTCCACTCCCTCCGCCCTGCCCTTTCACAACCGCAAGTCTGTTCTCTGTCTTTTGAGTCTGTTTCTATTTTGTACATAGGGTCATTTTTGTCATATTTTAGATTCCACATGTAAGTGATATCATATGGTATTTGTCTTTCTTCTTCGGACTTACTTCACTTCGTATGATAATCTAAACTTAAAAGCTTTTGGACAGCAAACGAAACCATTAAAAAAAGAAAAGAAAAGGCAACCCACAGAATGGGAGAAAATCTTTGCAAAGAAAGCTCCTGACAAAAGATTAATCTCCAAAATATGTATATATCTCCCAATCAAAAAATGGGCAGAAGATCTAAATAGACATTTCTCCAAAAAAGACAGCCAGATGGCCCAAAAGCACATGAAAAGATGCTCAACATCACTAATCATTAAAGAAAGGCAAATCAAAACTACAATAAGTTCCCTTGTGGCACGGTGGGTGGGTGATCCAATGTTGTCACTGCAGCGGCTCAGGTCACTGCCGGGGTGCAGCTTTGATTCCTGGCTCAGGAACTTCCACATCATGTGAGTATGGCTAACAAACAAACAAACAAACAAAAAACTCCGATGAGGTACCATCTTGCACCAGCCAGAATGGCCATCATCAAAAAGTCTACAAACAATAAATGCTGGAGAGGGTGTGGAGAAAAGGGAACCCTCCTATACTGCTGGTGGAAATCTAAACTGGTGCATCCTCTATGGAAAGCAGTATGGAGGTTCCTCAGAAAACTAAAAATAGAACTACCATATGATACAGCAATCCCACTCCTGGGCGTCTATCCAGAGAAAATCATAATTTGAAAAGATATAGGCACCTCAATGTCCATTTCAGTACTATTTACAATAGCCGAGACATGGAAGCAACCTACGTGTCCATCGACAGAGGAGTGGATAAAGAAGATGTGATACAGAGACACAATGGAATATACTCAGCCCTAAAAAAGAAGGAAATTATGCCCTTTGCAGCAACATGGATGGACCTAGAAGTTATCATGCTAAGGCAAGTAATTCAGACAAAGACAAATATCATCAGAGAGCACGAATATGTGGAATCTAATAAAAAATTATGTGAAAGAACTTATTCACAAAACAGAAACAGACTCAAAGGTTTCGAAACCAAGCTTATGGTTACCAAAGAGGAAATGTTGGCGTGGGGGGAGGGATAAATTAGGGGTTGGGATTAACATATACACACTACTCTATATAAAATACATAAAGAACAAGGAACTACTGTAGAGCACAGGGACATCTACTCAGAACTGTGTAATAACCTACACGGGAAAAGAATCTGAGAAGGCTGTATGTATAACTGATTCACTTTTCTGTACATTGGAAGCTACAAACAACATCGTAAGTCAACTATACTCCAACAAAATTTTTAAAAAAGAAAAGAAAAAGAAGGTGATTTCTCTGTGAACGTGAACTTTCCTATGTAGCCTGGCTCTTCTTAGCACGTGATCTCATCTGTTCTCACTGTACTAACTCTATGACAGCAGTCAGCGGCTCTCCATACTTCTTTTGCTCCTTTCTCTTAATTCTTTCTTTCTTTCTTTCTTTCTTTCTTTCTTTCTTTCTTTCTTTCTTTCTTTCTTTCTTTCTTTCTTTCTTTCTTTCTTTCCTTCCTTCCTTCCTTCCTTCCTTCCTTCCTTCCTTCCTTCCTTCCTTTCCTTTTCTTTTACAGGATAGTACCATTTTGGTTTTATTTGGCACTCCATTTTCTAAAGCCTTGCAAGTAAGCCAAACGCAGAACTGGTATTTCTCACATTTGACAGAGGAAGAAAGAGTAAATAAGTGACTGGCCTAAAGGCGGGAATCCAATGACCAGCTCTGCTCAGACAAAGATGGTGGCATCAGAGTCTGGGGCTCCCGGAACCCATTCATCAGGCTGTCTCTTCAGTCTTGAGCCAAAACCCTCAGTCCTCGGCAAAGAGGCTAAGAGACACATTCTGGTCTCGGGGGAAAGGCTACCTCTGAGGCCAATGGGAAGACGGCTCGTCTTGATCTTTCCTGCAGTGCCCAGAATGCACTGCAGGAAGTGGGGCGGGCAGCTCCAGGCGCTACCAAGAGAGGCTATTCACTGTCCTGCAGCATTGAGGGCTCAGTGCCCTGATTCCCAGCGCTGGGGAGGGCAGTACTCTTGCTGCGTTCAGAGTCCAGCATTCACACGTTCTGAATCTAGTTATTATGCTTTGGTCTTGGAGAAGGAACCACACTGGCAGAAAGTGATGCAAAAGGGAGGGGCAGTCTGTCTTTCCTTTAGGGATTAGGGAGAAGGCTGACATGGATGAATTCCAACCACATGGTAAGTGCTAAAAGCCAGGTGTGGGAACTCAGGGGTGAAAGCAAAGGTCTAGAAAGGAGGGCGGGGAGACTCCCCCCAGGAGGCAGAATTTAAGCTGCGACTTGAGGGAGGAGGAAGAGGCCCAATCGCCAGTCCACTGTATACCTTTCCTGTGGCCGCTGGAACAGATGACCACAAATTGAGAGCTTGAACGACACACATGTATTATTGCACAACCCTGGAGGCCAGAGGTCGCTCGAGGGTTTCACAGGACCCAAATCAAGGTGCTGGAGAGCTGGGTCCCTTGCCGGAGTCTCTAGGGAAGAATGCACTTTCTTGCCTTTTACAGCGTCTAGAAACTGTCCACATTCCTTGCCTTCTGACCCCTTTCTCCATTTGCAAAGCCAGCCACATTGCATCTCTCTGATCCTTCCCCTGTAGTCACGTTCTCTCTGGTTCTCTCTCCCTCTTCCACTTGTAAGGACCTCTGGGGTTACATTCACCCCACCTGAATAATTCAGGACTCTCTCCCTATTTGCAGCTGACTAGCAAACTTCATTCTGGCCACAGCCTGAATTCCCTTTGGCTGTGTAACCTCCACATCATAGGTTCCAGGGAGGAGGATGCGAACGTCTTTGGGGGCCATTATTCCGCCTACCGCACACATTTTATAGCTTACTTATTGTGTGGCCTTGAGCAGTTTGTTCTGGACCCTCTGAGCCTGAGGCCTCCCATCTATTAAACAGAGAAATAACGCTCACCCTGCCCATCTGGCGATGCTGCCCTGAGAATTAAATGAGAGAGTGTAAGTGAAAGCGCTTTAAAAATGGTAAAACCCTATGTCAGCATGTATGCTCCTTTAGGGGGAAGGGGTGACAAGGATAAAATCTCTTGTGAGATTCTGCCACATCTCTTCCCAATTCCACATGCAGTAATGTCACACTGGTGTCTTGAAATCTTGAAATCAACCATGGTGGGAGCATTTATACCATGGAAATGGGCAAACACTACATATCAGGGTGCTGCCCGCCGCTCTCCCTGCCCCCAACCAGCTGTTAAGCATTCCCAGCACATCACAGCTTTATCCCATTATTTGACATACCAGCTGATATGGTTATTATTTCTTCGGAGTACAGATGAGCAGGGGGAAGCTCCAAGCCAGTGATAAACCTGCATCAGCGCCCGTTGGCTGGTAAGAGGGGGCCGGTGCCAGCTTGCCATACACTCCAAAGCTCTGGTCCCTCCACCACACCCCCACAACCACACTATACACCCCCCTAACTCATCCTGTTAGGATGGTTAGCCTAACTGTCCCAGAGGCTTCATGGGACTTGACAGCATGTTTCAAGATGTAACCAGCATCCTCAAGGGGTAAGATGGCCATTGTTTTGGCCATGAGAATGAGGTTTCTTGGGACCCACCCAGGTCACTGCCTCCATTGGTGGCCCCTGTGTATTAACCTTCAAGCCGACTTGACCTAAATTGTGCCTGGAGCCTTCCACTCCAGGGTTTAGGCAGCATATGGAAACAGTGACTTCATCATCCAATGCAAAGGTTCAAAGGGATATGATGCAAACAAATTGCCAGGTCACTCAAAAGTCAAAGTGCTTCCTTTTAGACAACCTGGAGGTATGTGAAGGTCAGCAAGTACAAGCACTCCATTCAGAGATGGAGAAAGTAAACAGCAGGCTGGCATCCTATGGGAGCAGTTAATGGAGGCGATGCGAGAGAGAAAAAAAATGGACTCTGCTCCATTTTGATCAGGTTTCCATTCCTCTGACCCTATGCTAACGGGGGGTTTTATTTTATTTTTTGGCTGCCGCGCGTCATGCAGAAGTTCCCGGACCAGGGATCAAACCCGTGGCACAGCAGTGACACCACCAGATCCTTCACCACTAGGCCACCAGGGAACTCCAGGGGTTATGTTTCAAACTGGTGCTCAAGGCAGAAGGCATCTAGACTAGTTGGTGGGCGTGGGAATTCACACAGGAACAAAGGCTCACAACTAACAATGGTTCTCAGTCTTGGCTGAACGGTGGAATCACCTGGGGAGCTTTCCAAACTCCAGCACCCAACTTGTGTCCAGATCAGTTCATCAGACCCTCTTGGGTGGGACCCTGGCCTTGCATTTGCCCACAGAAACTCCCAGCTGATCTGGGTTTGACCAGCTGCTGCCGAGCTTATTTTCCACACTCCCGCTTTCCTGGGGTTTTCTATTGTGTGTCAAAAGTCGGTTTGAGAAAAGCTTAGTATCCAGTTACAGCGAAAGGCCCTGGCTGGGCAGAAGGTGAAAGGCCTTAGAGCATTTTCTAGAAGATGTTTCAGGGAATAAAAAAAGCCCCACACCTAGCAAACCAGTTCTCCCAGCCTTGTGTGACATTCCCCAGGAGCCAAGAAAAAACTTTCACTTGAGTTTACTGGTTCATGTCTGCATGGATTAAACCTAGAAACTGCTGGACAAACTGTGTACGCATAGGTTCCCACCCCCACCCCGCCCCAAACTGCTCTTTGTATGAGATCGAGCCCATTCTCTGATTTGCACTAGATCCAGCCTTTTATCGACTCGCTTTTTTTCCACGCACTTGCTCTGAGGCTGTGGTAGTAGCACTGGTTGGAGGAGGGTTTGTGTCCACAGGCAGGTGAGAAGCCAGCTCTCAGAATAAACAATGATTCCACACCCTAGCGCCTAGCGAAGCGGAAAGCCAACGCTTTTGGCAGACTGTGGCTGCCCCCTGCCGGCAGTGAGTGGCATTGACTCGTGGGGAAGCGTTGCAAGCCCCCCCCCCCCCCCCCCCGCAGTCCCCGCTGGACCCACCTCATGCTGTGGCTCCAGACTCAGCAGCCAGGCCGCCGGCGGCGGAAAGGACTTTCCAGGAACCTATCCGATGGGGTAACGCGAAAAGGAAGACGCACGCATCGAGGAGTTTACATTGTCTTTGGACCATGTTCACTTGCATCTTAGATGAGCCTTCCTTTTGCAATGTTTCATGCTCTGTGACCAGAAAATCATGCTGGCGTGTTCAGATTAGTGCCTAACGTGCAACTTCCGGCCACTGGAAGCTGAGCAGCTATGCAGAGCCATCCAGATGAGGTGGAGGAGCAGGGAGACCAGAAGAAGCCACACTGTTCAGAAGGCGTTTGCGCAAACTACATCCCCTCAGCATTGCCCAAATGGACATCATTAGAAACATTCATTTGGGCTTAAGATACTGCCGTCAGTAAACGAACCATGGAAATCTCTGGAAAGGCTAATATGTGCATCACTTATATAATGAATGTATTTATCAGATCACTTTCCAGAATTTCATTCCCCATGTATTCAACAGTTGCCCTAAGATCCACTGGGCTTGGCACTTGGGGTGAAGGCGGGGGGGGGGGGGAAATACAGGCGTGAGGAAATTGCGGTTCCTTTACTGTGGTTCAAGGAACTTTTGGTCTTGTTGGGGAGGGATCTGAAGCGACTAACTGTGACCGAGACAACACGAAGAAGTGCCAGGATAGGGGAGCAAAGTGCTGTCAAATATGGAAACCGAAATTGTTCATTTTGAGTGCGGTACTTGGGTGATGCTTGGACCAGTGGGTCTCCAAGCATGGTCTCCACCCAGAAGCATCAGCATCACCTGGGAGCTTGTCAGAGATGCAAATTCTCAGACCTGCCCCGGGCTGTTTTAACAAGCCCTCCAGGTGACGCCTGCCAAAGCTGAAGACCCACTGCTTCAAAGACAAGATGATGTGGGCTGGAAAGAGGACCCAAGGGACACATGGGACTTTCATAATTAAGATGGGCGGGCATTTCTCATCCTCATCCCTTATATCTGTATTGTGATTTACACCCTATTATGTGATCTGACCTTTACAACAGGACAGGAGACAGAGAAGGAAGCGAAACAAGTTTAGATTTCAAAGCAAGTAAGAACTGGGTACAAACCCTCACTCTGACACAAAGCTGTGTCAGCTGGAGCAAGACCTTTCACCTGCTTTCTTACCAGTAAATGGTTACAGTTCTGTTCTCTGTGGGGATTTTCGGTAAGGATTAAATACAGAGCCGCTGTTCACTAAATGGCTATTATTTCTATACATTATTTTTATAAACCCCTGTTGGGAGTGAGAAAACCCAAGCTTGATTGTAGTTGTGAGGCTGCCCCTTGGGTACCTGACTCAGTCCTGGGGTGGTGTCCCTCCCAGACAGTTTTCACTACGGAGGGGGCCTCTACAAGGCCTTCTCTCTAGTTACAGATTTGTCGGCATTTCTGGGTTTACCGCATGGGGAGCTCTAGAGGGCGCCAAGGGTTCATGAAAATGGCAGTCACTGACGCAGAGCTGGAAGCTGAGTGAGTGAGTGAATACCGAGAAGCAGCGAGAAGGTGGAGTTGCACATAAATAAAGTGAACATATCGCTTTCTCCCCCAAACTAGCCACTTTTAGGCCATGTGCATCATTTCTATGATAAACATTAGTTGACTATCTGGAACTTTCCAAACTGTATTCCGTATTTATTAAACAGCTGCTCTAAGATGCTCTAGGGAGGAGACACGTGTGGGTACATTGTGGAATAAACCCCCTCCTGGTTTTTTTTCCAAGTTTAAGGACTAAAGTAAGCAACTTTTTATAATCTATACCCAATGGATCGAGATTTGAACTCTAAGAATTTAGTAAGTTTTTTTTCTCTACAGGTGGAGCATATAAACTGGCATCCAGTGGGTAGAGACCAGGGATGCTGCTAAACATCCTACAGTGCACAGGACAGCCTCCTCCAACGGAATAGTCTACAGTCCAAAATGCCAGCAGTGCCAAGGTTGAGAGACCCTGCGCTAAAGATTCTCACCATCACCCCAAAGTCAACACATCAAAGACGAAGACTTGCATTCCCCAAGTTTACCAGATCTTTTTACAATTTTTATTTTTAGGGCCACTTTTGTGGCATATGGAAGTTCCCAGGCTAGGAGTTGAATCTGAGCCATATATGTGGCCTACACCACAGTTCGTGGCAATGCTGGATCCTTTGCCCACTGACCGAGGCCAGGGATTGAACCGACATCCTCATGGATACTAGTCAGATTCTTAACCCGCTGAGCCACAATAGGAACTCCTACCAGATTTTACAAATGTTGCTTCACTGTCTTCCCAACTCTGTCAGGCTAAAGCCTTTCACATTCCCTGGAAACCTTCCTGTGCTTTGCTCCATAAATCTATTTGGTCTCCAAGGTGTGTGGATTTTTGCCTGTTTTGAATTCATGGCTTGCCATTCTCCCCAGGCAAGTATTACTATCCAGTATCCTTTGTCCAGGATCGTCTCTGCTGGCTTTGTTCTCCTGGGGTTCAGGAATCCTGCACTTACCTCTTCTAGTCTCTGTGTCCAGCACTGTGCCCAATGGGTGGGCTATTTAGCAAGAAATATCTAGGAGTCTTTAGGGAGAAAGATTTCCGGCTCAATACAAACACAAATTTCTAACAATTAAACCAAAAAAGTATACATAGAATTTAAAGGCATTTTTTAATGTGTATGTTATTATGGCAAATTAAATGTGCTTCATAAAGGAAGGATCAATATGTGGACATAAATTTTAAACTTTCTTTTGGAAGCTCTGCTCAATCATCACTGTAATGTACTTCCTATCTCTTAATTTGCTTATAGACCTGTCACACACTAAGTCCTAGAGACCATAGGTAATGTATGGGTTATTATAGCCTGTGAAGCTGAGTTTATTTTTTGTTGCTTCTCTCAACTGCCTCCGAACCACGGCTTTTCCCACTCACCCCAGCCTTGTTTCTTCCCTTGGCTACATACTCACCCATATTTTCCCTGTTCTTTCTTCCCCACCACCTTACACAGTTAATACCTTACACAGTTAATACCTGCTCACTTTTAGCTACTTTTTAGCTCTTGTGCTAAACCAGGAAAAGAAATTCCCTAAGAGGGAATCCTCAGGATTTTGGGGTTTTTTGTGTTTCTGATTTTTTTTTTTTTTTTTTTTTTGCTTTTTAGGGCCACACCGGTGGCATATGGAAATTCCCAGGCTAGGGGTCCAATCAGAGGTGCAGCTGCAGACCTATGCCACAGCAACACCAGATCTGAGCCACATCTGTGACCTATGCCGCAGCTTGTGCCGATGCCAGACCCTTAACTCACTGAGCAAGGCCAGGGGTTGAACCCACATCCCCATGGAGACTAGTCGGGTTCTTAACCCACTGAGCCACAATGGGAATTCCCTGTTTTTTTTGCTCTTTGATGAAGTGATGCTTTTCAGTGGCCCTGCCATTATTAAACAGAGGGTATAAAATAACATTTTCACAGAAATAGAGAAATTGCTGTGTTATGCTTTCATTTTCCTCACAATCTCCTTATTTTAAATGGTATTAACTAAATTTCTTAATATCTACTAATCAGTCAGTAATGACCATCTTTATAAATACATTTCCACATATATCTATAATGTATACATTATACATACATGTACACACATTTTATATCCATTTCCAATGTAAGCAATATCGCCAGAGTATCCAAACTTGGTTGGATCTGGTTGGTTGATTCAAAGGTGGAAATACTCCCAAGATTAGAGATAAAATGCTTTAGCCATTGCCACTGACATCTTTGAAAGCTCAGTATTTCTTAATAAGTCCCTAGAGAGCTTGTTCAGCCACAGCAAACATTCATCCAATCAGTGGAAGGATCATGTCTGTTTTCAGCTTCTGTCAAGTACTAAAATTATCCTCCATAAGGCCAATGATGTTTGAGAAATGAATATTAACCTCTTCATACCATACCAAAGAAGATCCATCATTGTTGCAGTTTGATCATTTATTGTTTCTAAATTATAATCTTTGTTGTCACTTCTCTCTTTAGAAGCCATCATGTCCCCTTTGGAGACCTAGCAGGGCCAGTTCAAGGAGCCAATCAGCTGGATATAAAGGCCTCAAGGCATAGGGCCTAGATTGTTATTTAGGGGGCTTTAAAAACAGAACAATCCATGTCAGAATAGTCACTGTCCCCATGCACCTGTCACTAGGTTGGGTGAATCTCTATCAGGCCTTCAAATCCCTCCTGAAGATGGCAGTGAATACTGGGAATTCTCTAATAGCCAAGCAGCTCCTAAAGCTCTCTGTATTTGTTTATGGATCACCACATGATTTCTATACTGCTGCATTCAATTTATGACATCACCCCTTGCCTTCTTCTTCGTCGTCTATGCTGTACTTGCTCTGAACCACAGCCTAACAACATTCAGAGAATACAAATGATTTCTGCTCAAGCGCAGAGCCTCATGGACTCAGCCTCATGTCATCCAAGAGGGTTGGCACTGTCTGGTAGCCAAAGGACAACAAGCCTGCCCCTCCACATAGGTGCTGGAGTGTGACATTTGACAGTGTGACCTCCTACTCATACTGCATCTGTCCCAGCCTGCAGCTAGAGAAGTCTATCTGAACCTTCATTCATGCATTCATTCATTCGTTCACTTGAAACATATGTATTGAGAATCTTTATTGTGTATCGGGCATTATAGTGAATATCGGGGATGGAATATTGGACCAAAGACACCTTCCCTCATCCCTGGAGGTCACAGTCTAATGGGAGACCTGTGCATTAATAGCACTCTATCCATTTCTCTATCATCTACTCAATAAAACTCGTGATAATGTTAAGATGATAGTATTAAATTAGATTTGAACGTTAGGGGCAAGCCTCTCTAAGCAACACCTAACCTCTCCCTGTAGGATGAGTAGGAGTTAGGTAAGTAAAGCCTGGAGGAAGAGGTGTCTCAGGGCAGCAACATGTGTGGAGGCATTGAGGCAAGAGAGTTTGATACAACCTCAGCATGAACCAAAGGCTAGTGATAGGGGTGCTTATGCTTAGAGAGGAAGCTGAATGGAGAGGCAAATGGGAGGTCACAGAGGGTCTTGTTCAGGAGTTAAGGCTTAAAATTTAATTCAGAAGTCACAACCTCTTACAAGAATCACTGGCTGCTAGAACTGAATTGGAGGGACTAGAGGGAATACCAGGAAGCCAGTGAGAGATGCTGGTAGCTTGGACAAGGGGTGTTGATGGTGGAGATGGAGGATGGATGGAAGAGAAATTTAAGAGATCAAGACTGCCTCATGCATGGTTGCGTGTGGGAGTGAAACAGAGGAGTCAATAGCAAGTCTGGGGTTTCTGGCTTGGGCAACTGTATCTGTGCTTCTCCTGCAAACTCAGACATAGCTCTTGATCATCATTACTGAAATAACTAGAGAGTTATCCCTAAAACAGTCCAGGTATAATGTCAAAGGAGAGGAAGACTGGGAAGGTAAGACAGAGCGGTCTTTTTTTTCTACTAGAAATGCATTTCTCACTATAAATTTCAAAGTTCGAAACCTAAAGAGCTTCCCAATGGCAATATTCTACTATCATAAGTGGGGTTTTTGTTTTTCAGTTCATATCTCCCGTCTCTTCTATAAAGACCACTTCCCATTGTGAGTCACTAGCAGAGGAAATCCTGAAATGTTTCCTAAAGATTTAAAACACTGTTTATCCCTCACCTTGCTCCTCCAAGATTACATCAGTGCTGAGTAAGACACGGGGCTTTATCTATTCCCTCGTTCCCTCAAAGCATTCAAGGGTAGAAAGGAAGAGAACACAATTATGCAAACTTCTTTTGAACTCATGAGGAATAATGGATACTACTCTGGCTTCAAGTTCAAGGATAATGATGGTGGAATCCTGGCCCTGTCACTATAACAGCTTTATTAATAGCTGAGAGGGAAATTGCCTTTATTCTTCTAATATTCAAAAGGGACTTTCCCTTTCACAAGGGCATTTTCACTTCTCATGGAGTTATGAGTAATTTCTGAAAAAGAGAAGCCATGGTTATTGTTATGAACTGAACTGTACCCCCTCCCCCAATTTTATGTTGAAGTTCTAACTTCCAATACCTCAAAATGTGACCTCACTGGGAAACAGAGCCGTTCCAGATGTTATTAGTTAAAACGAAGCCATGCTGGAGGAGGGATGGAGCCCTAATCCAATATGGCTGGTGTCCTTATAAGAAGACGAGAGAGACATAGAGGGAAGGTGGCCATGTGACAATGGAGGCAGAGACTGGAGTGATGTCTGTACGAGCCAAGGAACACCGAGGATTGGCGGCAACTACTGGGAGCTAGAGGAGCAGGGATGGCTCCTCCCATGCAAGTTTCAGAGGGACCATGGCCCAGTAGACACCTTGACTTCAGACTTCGAGCCTCCAGAACTGTGAGACAATACACTTTTGTTGTTTCAAGCCACCCAGTTTGTGATACTTTGTCATGGTGGCCCTAGCAAGCTATGACAGTTGTAATATTGGATAATAACATTCTCCATGTTAGTCCATTCTACAAATGGGGAATCATGCACAGAAAGGTAGAGTGATTCTCCCAGAGTCACCTAGTTCCTCTGCTCTGACCAAACTTGATTATTCTAATTCCCGTGGTTCAGGATTCTTTACAGAGGCCAGCAATCAGAGACCAGTACCAAACAGAGGTTTGGCAAATCTTGAACAGAACCAAGAAAAAAGCAGAAGACCAAAGTGAACTAGGAAAGAGGACTTCAAGAATAGAGCATGGACATACCAGGAGCTTCAGACATGGTGGGGCCATGCTAGACAAGCCACTGACAAGGGGGCAAAAAAGAGAAACAAGGCTGTCAGTAGATCCACGGAGTTGTGCAAACATCACTATAAAGAATTTTAGAACACTGGCCCCACTCCAACAAGAAATCCTCTGCCCATTAGCAATCACTTCCCATCTTCTTCCAATGCCCCCCCACCCCCACCCCACGGCCCCAGGGAACCACTTATTTAATTTCTACCTCTATGGATTTGCCTATTCTAGACATTTCCTATAAATGGCATCATACAACACATGGTCTCTTGTGACTGGCTTCTTTCAATTAGCAAATATTTCCAAAGTTCAACCTTGCTATAGCCTATGTCAGTACTTCATTCCTTTTCAAGGCTGAGTAATATTCCATTCTATGGCTATATCCCATTTTATTTACCCACTGATTAGTTAATGGATTGCAGCCATTTTGGAACCCACCTTAGGACCCAACACATACTAGCTGTTCAAAAGGCATTTTCCATTAAGTAGAAACTGTGAATTGAAGAGGCAGATAGATCACAGATGAGCTATTCCAGGGCTGATAAGTTTATCTCCTCACCAAAGAGAGTGATAGGGGAGGATGGAGCCTTGAAAAAAGTAAAAGAGGTTTGGGCTGTGTGAGCCCTATTCTGTCTCAGTAGAAGGGGTCTGAGGTTCTAATTACAATTGAAGTGTTAACAGCTTCTCTTGGCTCCTTTAACATGTAGCAACAAGCACTATGTAGGTAGTTTCAAGTACTGTGGCAGGACCAGCTGGAGCAGAGACATCTGGGGGACCTTCCCAAGTATCCTTCACGCACAGACGATGACTACCGGAACAGCTGCTCCCTCTCACAGCCCCTCTCCCTTCCCCTCTTTCACTCCAAAGGAACATGCTACCTGAGGCCTGGTCTTGAGGCTGGGTCCTGGAGAGGGGAGGGCAGATGAGTGGCCATTGGTCAATGATTTCCCACAAGTGCACTGTGACATAGAGACAACTGGTGCACACGGGAGGTGCTCATTTAATTTTTGTTGCGTGAAACAATGTAAAATATTTGAGTAGGAACCAGCTACATCAAAAGAGGGGTTCGTTCCCTGTGAGAGCGTCTCCACCCGGCAGGAAAAGGAAATGTTCTGGGAGTCTGGAGGAGGATCTGTCTGGGTGTGTCTCTTGGGTGCTGATAAAACTCCGTCCTGACAGATTCCACCCCCATGAACAAGAAGATTCTACCTTTCCGCTATCTAACCTTAATTTTCCTCTCCCTTTCCTCTTTCATGTCCTTTGCTGAGGACAGAGAGAAGCACTTGGTTTGGCTAGTAGTTCTAACATCAAGGTGGATCCCAGAGCAAACAAACCCTAGCATTTTCCCCAGGAAGATGTTAGACAGATTTCTAACAGCATCTGGGAGGCCTATGTTCTGAGCTTTATGGAATCAGGTCCTGCACCCAGTCTTCTTCCGAGTCAGAGGTTGTAAGGTAAAATGCAAATGCATGGGAGTTCCTGTTGTGGCGCAATGGGTTAAGGACCTGATTGCAGCTTCTCGGGTTGCTGAGGAGGCACGAGTTTGATCCCCAACCCAGCACAGTGAGTTAAAGGATCTGTCATTGCCACAGCTGTGGTGTAGGTTGCAGCTGCAGCTCGGATTCAATCCCTGGCCTGGGATCATGTGCTGTGGATGCCACTATTAAAAAGGAAATAAAAGAAAGAAAGGAAAGAAAGGAAGGAAGAAAGAAAGAAAGAAAGGAAGGAAGGAAAGGAAGGAAGGAAAGAAAGAAAAGGAAAGGAAAGGAAAGGAAAGGAAAGGAAAGGAAAAGGAAAGGAAGGAAAGGAAAGGAAAAAGGAAGGAAAGGAAAGGAAAGGAAAGGAAAGGAAAGGAAAGGAAAGGAAAGGAAAGGAAAAGGAAGGAAAGGAAAGAAAGAAAGGAAAGAAGGAAAGGAAAGGAAGGAAGGAAGGAAGGAAGGAAGGAAGGAAGAAAGAAAGAAAGAAAGAAAGAAAGAAAGAAAGAAAAAGAAAAGAAAGAAAGAAAGAAAGAAAGAGCAAGAAAGAAAGAAAAAGAAAACTTATAAAGAACCAATGAAGTGAATCTGTCCTGGGTCACAAGTCAGAACTCCGCCCTCTCAGCCTTCTCCCCTCCAGTCACCATATAATACTCCCTGTCTCTGTCACTACTCAGTTGATGAATCACATCAAGTTGAATAAAGCTTATCTTGACCAACACATCCCCATGGGGTTTCCCACACTTCATTCTGTGGCTCACCATCAGTCAATAACATTGTCTGAAATTTTGCATTGTGTAGTTGCTATGAGAAAAGCAGTGCATATGCTAAATATGCTTTCCTAACCCTCTCTCGTCCTTTCCAACAGACCCCACACTTCCAGGAGGGCTGGGGACTTTGACATCGCACCTGTACTCACAGAGTGCTTTGAGTAGGAGGCCAAAATCCATGCCAGTTGGTCACTTCTACTAATTCCTTAAGAAGGAAACTCAAGATGGACTCTGAGCACAGTCTCTCTTGTTTTGGGAAATGACAACCATCAATTCTTCTTTGACTCTGTCATCTTTCAACTCTTTCTGCCAAGGTTCTTGGTGGGAGTGTACATTTGAGCAGCACTTGGCAGGATGGTTGGGCAGCATCTATAGGCATTTAAAATGCCTAAGCCCTTTGAGCCAGTAATTCCACTTCTAGACCAGTCCTACTCAAACCATCTATGGCAACAGATCATATGTTTCAAATTTCCACCCTGTCACGAATCCTGACCCTGGATGTCATGGCCATGTCCATTTGAAAACTCTCAAATTCTGCATTTCTCTCATCACACACCAGTAACACTGAGTTACAGTTCAGCAACCAGTCTTCAGACCAATTTGAGTATCATTGTACTAAACTTATTTTATTCTATGAAGGTACCGTGATGGAAGAAAACGTAAGAAAAGGAATGTATACATATGTGTGACTGGGTCACTTTGCTGTACAGCAGAAATTGGCACATTATAAATCAACTACATTTTAATAAAAAAAATGTAAAACTAAACCCCCCAAATCAAAACAAACAAAAAAGGTATGTATGTATATATCAACACTAAGACATAAGTATTTTAGAATTATTTGTAATACCAAAAGATTGGAAGCCATCTAAATGTTCAACAATAAAGGATGGGGGAAATACCTTCTGATACACTCATATAAGTCAGTACCATTCAGACAGTGAAAAGAAAAATACACATTCTGAGAAACGGTAAGTGAAAAGAGCAAAATGTAAAAACATTAGTATAAAGTCTGTTGCTTTATAGCAAAATAGCAATTAAAGGCTTAGCTATGCAAACTGAAAACTTCTAGAAGGTGTGGCAGAGACTGCTAGCTGCCTACCGAATCTCTTCTCCCTTCCTTCCATAGTTAGAGATGAAATACATCTATTTCCCAGCACACCTTGCAGTTATGTGGGGTCAAACAGGTCCTAATGGAAGGGGAGCAGATGTGTGCCACTGGTGAGTCCAAGCCTCAAGACACCGGTCTGAGTATTTGTCCTTGTTGTTTTTCTCCCTGCCTGCCCTTGGAACCCATCCACAAGGGTGACTCTGCCTGGACCATGCAAGTGATGCCGTTCGCTAGGGAATGGAACAAGGGATCTTGATTGGCCACTTAGAGCTGAGCTGCCCTCCAAGCCAAACCTCTCTTGCTGGAATTGCTATGGGTGTCTCAGTCCATTCGGGCTGCTCTCACAGAGACTGGCTGGCCTGTACACAACAAACCTTTGTTTCTCAAAGTTCTAGAGGCTGGGAAGCCCAAGGTCACGGCACTGGCAGATTTGCTGTCTGGTGAGAGCCTGCCTCCTAGACAGCTGTCATTCTGCTGTAATGTCACATGGTGGAAGAAGCAAAGGGGCATTCTTGGGCCACTTTTATAAGGGCACTAATCACATTTAGGAGGGATCTGCTCTCTTGAAACGAATCACCTCCTAACATCATCACCTTGTGGGTTAGGTTGCAAGACATGAATTTTTGGGAGGACAAACACTCAGGCCACAGCATATGGGACATGTAAGATCTATATGTATATAGCTGGATGTTTTGCTTACAGCAACTAAACTTTTACCCTTATAATACAAGAGAATGTACAAGAATCTTTAATAGTGATTGTCTCTAGGAAGTGAAGTTGGATTGGGGGGGAGATTTAAATGTCATCAGACATTCTTTTGTAAAAGCTGAATTTTTAAAAACTTATATGCAGGTATTAACATATACTCATTTTAAAATAACAGAAAACAGAACAATGCCGACTTCCTCTTCAACAAATTAAAGGTCTGGTTTTCCTGTAAAGGTACCTCAAATGAGGAATGAGTGAGTTTCAAGAAGAAATGTTTTTATGAACCACTGACTGCACTACCTTCACTTTAGGAAGTTATTTGCTAAGGAGAAGGAAAAATGATGACTTTCATTAGCTTGTGATTCTGTCAAAAGGACAGTGCCGAAGCATGTGAGCTTAACAGAGATCTATAATTACTAATGCTGCTGAAATGTGGACCTTTTTATTGCACCGGATAAGTTAATGTGGCATCCACAGGGAAAGCTATACTGCCCCCACCATTCTTTCTGGGGGTCCCTTCCTAGAATGATCCTGCTTATAAATAGCTGTCTTCACACCTTGACTAACACAAGCATAAATACCTTTCTAAAACATGGTCACAAAATAGGGTTCAATATGACAAAGCTAAAGTTGTCCGTGACAAACTTGTGCTGATTTCCACTTTGTTCATGTCAACTAACACTGCAACTTACCATTCTGTTCAGTTCTTTAGAAACTCATATTTAATTATTATTATTTTGCTTTTTAGGGCCGCACATGTGGCATATGGAGGTTCCCAGGCTAGGGGTTGAATTGGACCTACAGCTGCCAGCCAGCACCACAGCCACAGCAATGCCAGATCCTTAACCCACTGAGCGGAACCAGGGATCAAACCCGAGTCCTCATGGATGCTAGTAGGGTTCGTTACTACTGAGCCACCACAAGAACTTCAAAACTCATATTTAAAGAGAACTCATCCTACAAGATTAACTAAGAGCCCATACTTCAGCAAGGTTGGTGCCCTGGAGATTTTTCTTGTTTTCATGCTGAAGGGACTTTATTTTCTTATGCTTGAATAATTTCCAGTATCTTTAGGTCGATTTCATAAGGTAAATTTCAGGTCAATTTCATCTCTTCAAGATTCATGCTATTCTGGAGAGAAGGTGCTATGAACAGATAGGGAGAAACCAAGGGGTAAGCAGAGATGGTGGACATGCCAACATTGTTTCACTTGAGAGAACCGCATAAAGAGTACCCACAGGTAGGCATTCTGACTTTCTATTTTCTGTCAGAAGTAAAAGAGAGAATTAATTTCCCTATTAATAATTACCTTAATATACAAATGCCATGAAAACTGTTGCCTCTTTGATTTCTACCGAAGGTTTTTTTCTAAGTATTCTCCAAAAACCCGGTGTTGATGGTAATTTCTTTTATGTTATAAGTCTGTTTCCCTATTGTGTATTTATTATACACTCATGAAATAAAGCATTTTAGTCATTAATTTCAAGATTTACAGCAATGGCAATAGACAGATACTCCAAATGCTTCTAATTTAGCTATATGCTCTTTTTTAAAAAACGGTTAAGGAGGGAAAATACCATTTTAAATACTATCCATCTCAGCCTTTAAAGTGGCATTAAATGGCATTGAAAGCTTAGAAGTCAAGCATTATAGCCAATACATAAAAGTAACTGTAGGAGTTCCCACTGTGGCACAGTGGGTTAAGAATCTGACTCTGGTGGCTTGGGTCGCTGCTGAGGCACAGGTTCAATCCCCAGCCCAGTGCAGTGGGTTGAGGATCAGGCGTTGCCTCAGCTGCTGTGTAGGTCACAGCTGCAACTTGGATTCAGTCCCTGGCCTGGGAACCTCCATATGCTTTTTTTAAAAAATTCAAAAAAAAAAAAATAAAAGTAACTGTAAAAGGACTAATGCAACCAGAGCATAATATAATCACATAGCCACAAATATATGATAAATCTAAACAGCAATTTAACATCACAACTATGATGGTTACAAATGTTCCGAAATATTGAAAAAGTGTAGTGGGTCAACGACTAAGATGGCCCACAATGACCCCACCCCCTGGCATTCACCATCTGTGACTGAGACAGCAGTCTGTGGTCCTGGCTGACATGGAGACGACAGCCTTTGAGAAGCCCTGAGCACAGGACCCAGCTATAAGCCACGCCAGGGACTCCTCACCCACAGAGGCTGTGAAATAACAAATAGTATCATTTTAAGACACTAAGGTGGTGGGGGGGGGGGGGATTTGTCACACAGCAAGTGATAGCTAAGACAGAAGGGTAACTGCTTTGCCTTTTTCTTAGGTTGGCGAACCACGACCGAACACCATTGAGGATTATTTAATGGAATTGACATACAAACTGTTATACCGCGAATCATTTTCCGTTAAGACGACATTTTTCAGACTTTGCCAAAACAAGCCTTCCGCCTTGGGGTTGTCCGGCCACTGGAGGATGGAGCTCTTGCAGATCCTCTGCCGCAGCCTCAAGTACTGCGAGTGCTGCAACACTGGCTCCAGCAGAATGAATACGATCACGTCCATGTTCTCATCCATTAGCCTCTGCAAGGCCAAGTAGAAGGCTGTTTTAAAGTTCCAGTTCTTGGCATATTTTTTGGTTAAAACGAATATGGTTTTCTTGCTTTGGTTGATGCTCTGCATGAGGTTGTCGATGATGGCCAGTCCTGGGTCCCAGTCCCTCTCCTCCAAACAGAGGAGCACATTCTTCCCCTCACTCTCTTCCAGGTGGAAGCGCAGCTCATTCATCACCCAGTCTGTGACAGAGGCGTCTTTGGTGTCATAGGAAACATAAGCATCGTAGAAAGTCTGGGATGTGGGAAGCGACCGGTAGCCTTTTACCTTGGCTAAGCACACATGGTAGATGAACCAAGCATCCCAGTAAAACCAGTGGTGAGCCAGGGCAGCCAACATAACTGTGCTGGTGACAAAAAAGGTGAAGAAACATATGATCGCCGCAATGGTATCCGAAACACAGGTTGTGAGCTCCAGACTCACAATGCTCCTCCCACGCTGATCCCCGGGACTGGCACAAATGACATCCGTCAGTCTGGGGATTGTCACCTTCAGATTCTCATCCATCCATTTTCGAAAATCTCTGATGTCACAGGTACAGTCAAAAGGGTTTCTATCTAGTTTTAAGACGGCTAAGTTGGTGGTGGTCTTGGCGTGAGGCTTGGATATGTTGATCCTCTTGAGCTGGTTGGAACTTAAATCAAGGTGCGTCAGACTGCTGGCTTCGGAAAGCAAGCCAGAGGGCAGGTAGGAAATCCGGTTTTGCCTCAGTATCAGTGTCTGAAGAGAACTTGTGAATTCAGACAGGCTATCGGTTAAAAAGGCGAGCTCATTTCCGCTTAAGTCAAGCAAGGTGAGATTCGGAAACTGCTGGAGCAATGACCAGTTAAAGAAATTTAACCTATTATCACTTATATATAGTTCGGTGAGAGTCTGGGGCAAGTTAAGGAAGGCTTCACTCGGGATGTGCTGAAGGTTATTAGACGATAAATCGAGATGGGTCAGCTTGCTGAGATTTTTGAAAATTTGCCAGTACCTGTCATCTTGGGCATTCCACAAAAGGTCCAGGCGGTTTCCACTGAAAACCAATTCTTTCAGGGACGTGCTTTTTAAGTACGTTTCTGTTAAAGTAAAGATGCTGTTGTGGCTCAAGTTTAAAACTCTCAGCTGAGGCAAATTTTGAATAAATCCTAGACGGTGTGTCACTCCTGCTATTCGGAAATAGTGTGCGTTGTAGCTCAGATCCAGAACTTCTAACAACGGCAGCTCACTGAAAGCAGCGTCATCGTCAAAGTCTAGTCTATTGTTTGTCAAGTCCAAATACTTGATACCAGGCAAATGTGAAAATTCAGATCCATGTAACACCTGCCCGTTGCCATTTGAAGACAGATTTAAACAGGCAATGTCCTTAAAGGCTTCAAATTGGTTTGGCCCAATAAAGAAAATACTGTTCAAGCTTAAATCTAAGGCTTTGCCATAACGGGAACACTGTGGTTTTATTAAAGGCTTGGTGTTATGATAAAAATTTGAATGTGGGTCAAACTTAGGAGTTGCTGAGCGTGGCTTAAGGACATGACTTTGGAAAGAGGGTCTATTTCCATTCTTTTGCCCGGTATTATTGACTAAGGGCGATATTCTGTTTTCTGACAAGTAAATCATTGACACGTTGGAGAACTCCGTGAAAATGGTAAAATCAATTTGCTTAATGAAGTTAATGCCCAAGTTGATCACCCTTAAATGCAAGAGGTTTCTCAGAGGCTGGAAATCTTCTTTTCTAAGTTCCTGGAAGACATAAGCTCTTAAGTGTAATATCTGGAGAGATGTAAGATTAGCAAAGTAATGGGAAATATTAATGTACTGGGGATATTTTTTCTGTTCATAGTTGTAAGATAAGTCAAGTATTTCTAAGGAGGGCAATTTCGCCAAAAATTCCCCAGAGGCGATTTCGTCCACCAAATAGTTGAACTCCAGGTGCAGCACCTTCAGATGATGCAGATTCTCAAACCAAGTTGCGGGAATCCTCCGGAGCGAAGTGCTAGAGAGGTTTAGGTAGAGAAGTTCGGTCAGGTAGCGAAAAGCCAGAGGGTGTATTTGAATTGAAGCATCTCCGGGGCAAGGGTTGCAGGGAAAGGGGGCGTTAAAACATCTTGGGCAGTTCCCGCTTAGATCCAGTACTCTTAGATTTTCCAGCCCCTTGAAGTCTTCCTGACTGATGTTTCTTATCTTGGTGTTGCTAAGATAGAGTTTTGTCAGGGAGCTGGGCAGTTTGGGTGGCACCCGGTAAAGGGTGTTAAAAGATAATGACAGCACCTTCAAATTCGTAAAATTTTCAAATGCTCCTTCGTCTATGATAAAGGTTTCATTACAAGTAAAATAGCAGTTCCAGCCCAAATAGAGACTTTCCAGTTTCCTAAGTCCAAACATGTTCTTTCTATTTAACAGAATGATTTTGTTTTGAATTAGACTAAGTTCTCTCAAAGATTCTGGCAAGCCAGTGGGTATTTCATGTAACTGGTTGTCTTCCAGCAGCAACTCCCTGAGGCGATGGAGGTTGAGAAACGCCCCATCTGTAATAGTCATACTGTTTTCACTCTGGGGCCACAGCTTGGCGTTGTGGTTTAGATTTATTTTAGTCAGATTTTGCAGCCCTTGAAAGGATTCATTGGTTATGCGTCTGATGAAGTTGTCAGACAGGTCCAGTTCAGTCACATATTTGCCCACTCTTCGGGGTACTTCCTGAAGTTGACGATTGCTGCACTCTGCAATGACAGAGCCATTTTGTTTTCTCTCATCGCAAGGGTAGCTTCTAGAATAATTGGCTTCAGTGAAGAACTCACAGGAATCAGGGATTAGCAGGAAAAGGCAGGTCAGGAGCAAAAAGTGAAGGGTCATGTTTTCCTAAGGAAAATCAAAGGGGATTCACAATGTTAGAGTGAGGAGATACATAGTGCTTCCTCCTACTTGGCCTGAGCTTTGAAGTTCCCTCAACAGTTAAATAAAGGGCATCAAATGAGGTTCAGAACAATTTTAGTTTTTCACTGTGTTCAGCTGCATGCTGCTAAAAGGAGAGATGAAGCTTATCTGAGATGAGATGATGAGAAAAACTGAAAAGCATTTGCAGAAGCACTAATCAAGATGAAGCATTTGCAGAAGCACTAATCAAGATGCCCCCCCTCCCTACCCACATGGGCCTGATGCTGTGCCAAGGCCAAGGTTCATGCACAGCAAGCTATGTACTGTTGCTTCAACATATTAGCATAACTTATTCTTTTTTTTATTAAAGTCTAGTTGATTTCTATTAGCATAACTTTTTTTTTTTTTTTTTTTTTTAGGGCTTCACCTGTGGCATATGGAAGTTCCCAGGCTAGGGGTCAAATCGGAACTGCAGCTGCTGGCCACAGGCACAGCCACAGCCAAAGCAATGTGGGAGCCACAACGGGAACTCCCCTTTAGCATAACTCTTGTTGAAACTTCGCCCAGTTCCAAGGAGAGTTCAGCTCTAGCTCCCATTATGCTAATCCTCCAAGATCTCCAAGCCAAGCCAGACTCACCTCTACCTTATTTACACAACCATAGCTTTTACTGGTATTTCTCACAATTTTTCTATACCTCTATGATGGTATGTTTCAAATTCCCTTCCATCCTAGCACAACAGGAAAGCAGACACTTCCTATTGATTAAATAATAGTAAACAAAGTGTCACATACTATGGTTCGCATTTTCTCATCCATGTTCCTGTTCCCAGCAACACAATGGGATAGATTCAATTATTATCCAATTTTGTAAGTGAAGAAACAAAGACTTAACTAACTTCCAGAAGTGAGACTAGAGTCCATGTGATTCCAGTATGTTTGTAGTGTTTTAACCACTAACCATCATGCTATACTGTCTCATTTTGAAATTTGCATGCCAGAATAGTACCTCAAAGGTAGACAGCACTAAAATAATTTTTTGTAGAGCAGCTACTACCTATATGAGGCTTCAACATCTAATTTCAAATGCAACTCCCATAGGGCAGGAGCAATTGAGGAGAAAAGCCTCTAGGGGGCGCTGGAGACCAGAAGAGGAACCTTTTGACATCCACTCCATTTTTTCACGATGAATTTGGCTTCCCAGAGAATCTGAGGCAACCTAAAGGCTAGGTCATGGAAATGATCAGAATATTCCAGAAAGGATTTCCGAGTCAAGAGCTTGAAGTTCCTAACTCCACCCTCCTGAAAGAGTGTCCTGAGATAAGAACAGGAGTCAACAAGTTACAAATCACCTCAATTTCAAGAGAAGTACATGGATGGGAAGTGGGGAAGTGATGAGCAGGCAGCTAGCAAAGAAGTTGAAGAGAAAGTCCTAATTGTTGAAGCCTCTTCCTACATGTCAGGGCCTCACAGAGGCCAAATGGACTGTGAAGGCTCGTCATCCATAGACTGAACCCTAGCTCACATCATGCAATGGGCTCTGAGGAGAGAGGGCAGAGCCCAAGGCCCTGGCCAGCAGGAGCTGCATCTCTCCAGCTGAGTTCTTCCTCTTGGCCGCACCCATGCCTCAGGCTGCCAAAAGTTGCAGCTCCCAAGAGATGAGAAAGGCAACCGGAACCACAGATGAAGTGAGAAGGGGACTGGAGAGAATTTACTGCCACTAAGTGGAACCAATGAATACCAACCATCCAGCCTGGCAGGAAAAAAAAAAATGGCAACTCTGCACACAAAATAGAGAAATGGCAACTATGCAGAAGCAAAAAAGAGAGAGAGAAACAGCAACTCGGTAAATAGAGGGGAAAGGGCCAATTACACAGTTAAGATAGAAAGTAAAACTATGCAAATAAAACAGAGAAACTGAGTGGGGAGAGGAGAGAGAGAAAGAGAGGAGAGAGAGGGAAGAAGGGGGGAAGGAGAGAGAGAGGGAGGGAAGGAGCGAGAGGGAGAGAGGAATAGACTTTTGCTGTTTGAGGCTGATAGTTGAAGTTGCTCATTAAAGTGATAGCCAATGATTAGGACCTTACAAGATAAGAGTCTAAAAGGAGACCTCAGCAGGCAAGGAATGTGTATGAAGTTGAGGAAAATGGAAAGCAGTGTATGATCGGTAGGTGGCAGGGCAGAGCACAGAAGGCTAAAGCCAACCAAAGCGAGGTCAATTCATAGCACAGGAGCCTGGTAAGACTTCAGAGCTGCAGGCAACAGTTATGGCTGTGGTGTGCCAGGTGGGGTCGCAAAGGGAATGGGTTGCAAGTCTGCATGAAACACTAGACCCTTCCTTACTCTCCCTCTGAGACTTACTACCTCAAAAGGTTGAATCCAGAGCCTTGGGTTCAGGAGTCCAGGCACAAGTGAAGGCAGGGGTGAACTGTCAAAAAGCAAATAGGAGGGTTAAAGCACACTGTGTGATCTGGGGCACAGAACTCCATCCTCTTCCCTCTTCCAGATCCAGGACATCTGACATCCACATGGTTTATAAACACTCTACTCCAGCACCCCAGGCAGGAACATCTCATTGGGAAAACAGACAGGCACAGTAGCAGGGGCACAAGTGTAAAATTTAAGAGGATACCCAAACATTTAGTCATCCAGATGAATATAGTTTAAAAAGCTAAAATCCCCAATGGACAACATATCAGCATTTTAAATAAAGACAGAATTGGACCCTGCACTGGCAAGGCAGTGTTCTACCTGCTTCATCACCATTCCAGCACTGAGCCCAAGAAAACTTGATTTTCCAGAATTGGCCACCAGCCTGAGGGCTGGAGTATGCTAATTTTATTTTTTAATATAACATTAAAATAATGCATATATTGATTACTGAGTTTTGGGGGAACCCTCCCTCCCTGAAACTGTACACCCAAAGCCATTGCCTCACCTTAGTCTCAGCCCCGCATCGCAGCAAAGATCTACGATCACATTGGCACAACCTAACTGAAAACTGGCTCCCACCCTGGGCTGGGACTCATGGTTGGCAAGCTCTGGCCGTTGTAGCTGGAGCTTCTCATCAGCTGTTTGCTGCCCCACTCTTAAGTATGACATAACAGCACCAGTCACCTGGAATTCACCCAGCATCAAAGAGAGACGGACACAAGGCAAAAGAAAAGAACAACCAGGAGTTCCTGTTGTGGCTCAGTGGGTTAAGAACCCGACACTGTCTCCGTGAGGATGTGGGTTCGATCCCTGGCCCCGCTCAGTGGGTTAAGGATCCGGCATTGCCATGAGCTGTGGTGTGGCTCACAGATGCAGCTTGGATCCTGCATGGCTGTGGCTGTGGTGTAGGCCGGCAGCTGCAGCTCCGATTCGACCCCTAGCCTGGGAACTTCCATATACTACAGGTGTGGCTATAAAAAGAAAAATAAAGAAATGAAAAGAATAATCATAGGGCAATTAGTAAAATCGGGTCTTTTGAGACACAGGACAATGTTCGATAGTTTATTTTCTGAATGGACCTAGCTTGTAAGCATGCTCAACCCTCTTGCCGCACTTAGGAAGGAAGACAGTGGGAAGATGGAAGCAGAGAATGCAACGATCCCCTACAAGCTAAGGATTGCTAGCCACCAAGTGAAGCTGGGAGAAAGGCATGGAATGGATTTTCTCCCTTAGAATTCTCAGAAGGAACCAACCCGGTTGATAACACCTTGATTTCAGACTTCTGGCCTCCAGAATTGGGAGAGGATACATTTCTGTTGTTTTGAGTCACCAAATGTGTGGTACTCTGCAAGGGCAGCCCGGGGAAACAGAACAAGGGAGCAGAGAGCTGGTAGATAAGAGCTGATGGATGTGGAGTCCCCACTGTGGTGCAACAGGTCTGGGGATGTCTCATGAGCACTGGGACGCAGATTCAATCCCCGACCCAGCAAAGTGGGTTAAGGATCCAGCATTGCTGCAGCTGCACCAAAGGTCGCAAGTATGGCTCGGATCTGATCCTGGCCCCAGGGACTTCTGTATGCTGCGGCGGGGTCGGGGGGGGGGCAAAAAAAGAGTTCGTGGGTGGAACCCACTGCTGAGACAAGTTCGGGTTGCCAGAAAAAGCCTTTCATGTGGCCATGCCAGTGGGCTCACTGCAGAACACACCCTGACAAGGACGACTAGGTCTGCAAGGTCTCAACCTTTCCATGGGTGTTGCCTTGGAACACACAGGAAAAAAAAAAAAAAAATCCAGGCCCATTTCTTTACAGAAAGCGTATGAATCACACACACAAAAACAATTAGCTTAACTTCCCCCTCTCTGCCGAATATTGCATTGTTCACTATTGAGGAAGTCATTTCACAAGTGTTTCCCCAGTTTCCACAGCAGATCAGTTCTTTGGTTGGGTCTGTGGCAGAGGCCAAGCTAATCCTCTCCTTCAGGCTCTGGGTAAACCCAAGAGCACAATAAGAACCACCTATCTCAGCTTTTGGCTTTTTTTTTTTTTTTTTGGCTTTTTAGGACTGCACCCAAGGCATATGGAAGTTCCCAGGCTGGGGGGGTCAAATCGGATCTGCAGCTGCCAGCCTACACCACAGCCATGGCAATGCCAGATCTGAGCCTCACCTGCCACCTACACCACAGCTCATGGCAACACTGGATCCTCAAACCACTGAGCAAGGCCAGGGATCGAACCTACATCCTCACGGTTACTAGTTGGGTCTGTAACTTGCTGAACTACAACAGGAACTGCCAAAAACACCACATTGAAAGACCAGTGCAGTCTGAAGGAACAGCTGAGAAAAGCCTGCCTTAGCTGAGGACACCCTAGGAGTCAGAGTGAGCCTAGGGGACACCCCCAGAACCTGGCCAGTGGGGCGAGGGCTACAGGTGGGGCAGAGCCTGGGTGTGCTGGGTGCAAAGGCAGTGACCCCAGCAAGTGAGGCTAAAATCAACCCTGCAGGTCTTCCCACACACCCCAGGATGAAGGTGGTATGCGGAGCACCCAAAGCTGTCTTCCTGGAATAAACAAACAGCTTCTTAGCTTTTCACACCCCTTTCCTAGGCTGCAGGCATCAATTTTTGCAAAGATGCCCCCTCCCTTCTGCCTCCTTGAAAGCTTCCTTTGCCAAGATGTGATTCACCTCAGACCATCTCCCTGGCTGTACCCCTTTCTCAGAATGGGGCCTGCAGATGCCCCGACATGGAAGTGCTGTGAGATCTTACCGATCATAAAATGGGGTCAATCTCACCAAGTGAATTACGTAGCTAATTGCACATGATGGAGGAGTCCACCAGACCTAAATGCTTGTCAAACTGGAAATAATTCTCCTTTTTCATGGGTTCTGATTCGTTTGCAGTTGACCCTGTTAATCGCTGATATATTATGGAAGTAAATTAACAAGGAAATGGTTGTTCAGATAGAATTTGTCCCCTTAGACGAAATTTACAGTTAATCATGGATACTCAACTTGATCCATTCCACCTTTGATGGATTCACTCACAGCTTTGGAAGACTCAAGAGATGACTACCACACTACATGCACGTGCCAATGAAGAAATGGAGCCTGATTTCATAGACAGAAAAATGAAAAATTATACTATTTGAATTCCAAGGAATATGGTGGCCAGCCTTTGCTGAGCACTTTATCATGTAAAAAACACTGGGAGCCCAAGTCATGCATCTTCCTGTCCGATCTTCATAAAAATCAGTGAGATTGGTACTGTCCTAAGCCCCCATTTTATAGACATGGAGCCTGAGGCTCAGAGGCTCATTTACCCAAGGTCACTCAGATGGCAAGTGGCAGAGTGGAAACTGAGCCTAGAGGTACCTGTGCAATTAACAAATTGGTACCCAGTGGCTGGACTGCAATGATCTGGTTTCACTTATCAGCTTAAACACCAAAGCCATACCTGGAACCTTCTGGATTCAAATGCCGGGGGTACTACCCACCTTGCCTTCCCACTGATCAGTCTACCACAGAGCACTTGCAGGTTCTCTGTAATTCCATAGAACAACTGGAAAAGCCACTGATTCTGGAGTTAATGCACCAATTAGCAGCTCTTTGTTACCACCTAAAAAATCAACACAGCCGGTACTTATGCCCATCTAGAACCAGGGGTTATGCATTTAAATGTCCTGTGTCTGTACAGCCCCAAAGAGTTATAAATTGGGGTAATAGTTTAAAAAAAAACCCAAATCCCTCAACTCCACTTAATAACTCAGTTGAACTTAAGAGCTCTTTCATTGGAATGACATGGCCTTCAACAGACCCTGGAGACGAATGACACTGAGACGCACTTACAAATAACATCCAACTCATTTTCAAAGGCTAACTCTGGGTCACGACATTGTCCCCTGTGAGACAGACCCTGATACTCCAAATCTGGGTTTCCTAGAGTATCCGGGGGCTCACCTTCTTGCCCATAAGCCCCCATGCAGTTTAAAGCATTATCACAGGAAAGGCAAGCAGCAGACTGAAGGACAATGAACTTCATCATTTGCCCTTGCCCTGATGCACAGCCTAGGCTTGGCAGAGAAGACATACATGGAAATTTATTTTGCTTTCTGGAATCAAGCTAAGAGGCTAATGAATGAGTTGCAAGTCTTCCTAGAGCCTGGTCACCCTCTCAAAAAAGTCTATGCTCCTTAAGGAAAAGACCAAAAGAGCCGTTCAGATGCTGCCCTAAGGCAAATGGTTCTCAACCTTGGCTGCACATTGAAATACCTGGGAAACTGAAGAGCCCACTCCAGAGATGCTGACTCCATTGGTCTTGGGTTCAGCCTGGACAGCAGAACTTTTTAAAGCTCTCTCTGTGATTCTAGTATATCATCAAAAGCTAAGAACCACTGCTCCGAGGCCAGGAGTCAGCTAGGTCCATGCCTTCTACCCACCACCAATGAGAGGGAGTTGGGGCATTTTCCAAGTTCAGTTTGATTTCATAATTTTGTTTTCACTTTCATGTACTCTAATTATATTGGCTATGACAAGTAGAAATTGAATCACCTCAACTGCAATATTTATATTACGAATTTATATATATAATATATACAATGCAAAAAAATATGTACGTATACACACACACACATATATATATATATAAATAATTATGTCATTGCCTCTATTCCTTATGGGCCATCGCAGTCCTTTTGTAAAGCATCATACAATTTGAATATAGACTTATTTTCAAGACCTATGATATGCATTCATTGGATATAAACAATTAACTTCAAGAATTTATGTATACATTAAGTAGTTCTAAAAACAACTCTAAGAACTTTAACAAGTACTAAATAAGCATGGAAAAAATTTACTAAGGTCAAGGTTGGATGAGAGTCTCTTGGAATCGGTCTTTGCAATGGCTCTTAAATTCACTGATTTTCTAGAAAATAAATCATTTTTTAAAATTGTAAGTTTTTATTTGTCTCTTTAGATTTTTCTTTTTTTTTTTTTTTTTTTTTTTTGGTCTTTTTAGGGCCATGGAGGTTCCCAGGCTAGGGGCTGAATCACAACATGGGATCCGAGTCTGCAACCTATACCACACCACAGCTCATGGCAACGCTGGATCCTTAACCCACTGAGCGAGGCCAGGGATCGAACCCACATCCTCATGGATGCTAGTCGGGTTCATTAACCACTGAGCCATGATGGGAACTCCCAAAATTGCAAGGTTTTTCAATCTGACCATTCTCGACAGTAACAAAAGCTGACCACCAGCTACATCTAAACACTAGAGAATATGATTATGGAAATAGTAACACGTTTACTTAAAAACTCTGAACAAGAAAAGTAGCAATTACAGAAGTTCCCATTGTGGCTCAGTGGGTTTAGGACCCAACTTTGTCTCTGTGAGGGGATGTGGGTTCGATCCCCAGCCTCGCTCAGTGGATTAAGGATCCAGCATTGCCACAAGCTGTGGCGTAGGTCACAGATGCCACAGATGTGGCTCAGATCTGGTGCTGCTGTGGCATAGACTGCTGCTGCAGCTCTGATGCAACCCCTGGCTGGGGAACTTCTATATGCCGCAGATGCGAGCATAAAGAGAAAAAATAAAAATAAGATAAAATTAAGAAAAGTAGCAATTACAAATGCACATTAAGCTTCTAGCAGTAGATGAAGTTCAGGCTTTGCCTGGGCACTAGCAAGCAACCCAAGTGTGTGAGCAGAGAGACTCCCCAGCCACTTCGCTCCCAACCCTTTCACTCTAGATGAGAATATTGTTTCAGGCAGAACCAGCAGATCATATTCCAGTTCAATCCCTAACTTGGAATTCGTTCCTTTTCCTCTTTTTTTTTTTTTCTTCTCCTTTCGTTTTTTATAGCTGCTCCCGCAGCATTCAAAAGTTCCCAGGAAAGGGGTCAAATCAGAGCTAGAGCTCCCAGCCTACACCACAGCCACAGCACCGTGGGATCTGGCATGCCATCTGCAACCTACACCACAGCTACAGCAACGCCAGATCCTTAACCCACTGAGCGAGGCCAGGGATCGATCCCACATCGTCATAGATCCTAGTCACATTCATTACCGCTGAGCCACAGCGGGAACTCCTCTTCTTCCTCTTCAAAATGTCAAACCACTGCATTGATTTTCAAAATTTCCCACATGCCAGACCATTTCACCTACATCTAGCGCTGCTCCAACACTTTGCCTTTTTATACTGATTTTGCCCATTTGTCGCTTTCTTGGGTCACACCATTTGCCACCAAACCCTATTTGGGGGTCAAACATCCTCTATTTTGTTGCAGAGCTTTGTTAAAAGAATAAAAGTGGCTTACCGTTCTTCTGGTGCTGTGCCTTCTGATGGCTCATGCCAGAACCTTCAGCGCTGTGAAGTGGCACTCACTGGGCTGCGGGCGCACACAGACCTAAGAAACTAACCAACTTCCTAAAACCGGCCACTCTACCATCAGCAGAACCTCGCCTGTGGTTTGCAAAAGCTTATGTGGGAAGAAGGGAACTTGTGATTTCTTCACTGTTGCCAAATCATTTATGGACTGGGCTGTAAAAGTGCAAAACTGAAATTGGGGTGGGGAGAAAAGTCATTTATAAAATGATTTAAATATAACCCGAGCCAGATGTATCCAGTGCATTTTGGCAAGTTTGGGTTTATTTGTGTGTCCATGTGGGTGAGTGGGTGGGGTGGCTACTAGGATCCTTGGCAAAATGTTAAGAGCAGTGAGCTTTGGGGAGCAGGATGGGGGCAGGGATGAGGGAGAAATGGGGACATTTTTCCTTTTCCTTAGAAAATCTTGGTGTGTGTGTTTGTTTTCCAACTTGACCACAAACATGTACTCAATTTAGGATAGTGTGAACTCAATTTTTTTTTCCTCAAAGAATTCAGAGATGTACTTAACATTTGCACTGTTCCGTCTGTGTTCCGCACATTTCTAGGACTGCACGTGGGGAGGTGGGTGTGAGCCCCCAACCAGGCTGGGACACAGAGCAGGTCTTTCTCCCCGTATCTTTGTCCCTTGGCCAGTACCTGGCACAGAGTCTAAGATCAATACATGTGCACTGAATGAGTGAATGGATGAGCACGGGCATGAGGCAGGGAAATTTAATTTCTTGATGTGGTGTGCTAAGTGAATTGGATTTAAGCTCTCAAAAGGTCTTGGAAGGTTTAGCCAAGAGCAGGAGTCCACAGACTCCAGCATGTGGGCCAAGTCCAACCAGAGAGTGGACAAGGATTTTCACAGATGAACGTCTGCAACTGATCAGATGAGACAGAATGCTAACTGGTCGACTCCAGCTAGGCAAAATCTTAGCACCCCCAAACACACACAGAATTCCTTTTTTCTCATTCTTAGACCAGTAGTACAAAAAAAAAAAACCCCTACATTTGATGATTTTTTTTAAATTTTATTAAAGTATAGTTGGTTTACAATGTTGTGCTAGTTCTAGGTGTACAGCAAAGTGCATCAAATATACATATACATATATCCATTTCTTTTCAGATTCTTTCCCCAGACAGGTTATTACACAGTATTGAGTAGATTTTCCTGTGCTATACAGTAGGTACTTGTTACTTACCTATTTTATATGTAGTAGTGTATATGCATCAATTCAAACCTCCTAATTTATCCCTCTCCCCAATGTTTCCCTTTTGGTGACCGTAAGTTTGGTTTTGAAATCTCAGAGTTTCTTTTCTGTGAATAAGTTCTTTTGTATCATTTTTATTATATTCCACACATTAGTGATCTCATATGATATTTTTCTTTCTCTGACTTACTTCACTTAGTATGATACTCTCTAGGTCCGTCTATGTTGCTGCAATTGGCATTATTTCATTTTTTATGGCTGAGTAATATTCCATTGTACATATGTATATACTACATCTTCTTTATCCATTCTCTTTTTTTTTTTTTTTTGCGCTATTTCATGGGCCACTCTCGCGGCATATGGAGGTTCCCAGGCCAGGGGTCCAATTGGAGCTATAGCTGCCAGCCTACACCAGAGCCACAGCAATGCAGGATCCAAGCCACGTCTGCAACCTACACCACAGCTCATGGCAACACCAGATCCTTAACCCACTGAGCAAGGGCAGGGATCGAACCCGCAACCTCATGGTTCCTAGTCAGATTCGTTAACCACTGTGCCACGACGGGAACTCTTTCTTTATCCATTCTTCTCTCGATGGACATTTAAGTTATTTCCATGTCCTGGCTATTGTAAATAGTGCTGCCATGAACATTGGAGTGTATGTATCTTTTTTAATTATTGTTCTCTGTATATATGCCCAGGAGTGGGATTGGGGGATCATATGGCAGTTCTGTATTTAGCTTTTTAAGGAACCTCCATAATATTCTCCATAGTGGTTACACCAACTTACATTCCCAGAAGCAGTGTAGGAGGGTTCCCTTTTCTCCACACCCTCTTCAGCATTTATTGTTTGTAAACTGGGTTTTTCTGGTTTTTTTTTTTTTTTTTTTTTTGTCTTTTTAGGGCCTCACCCACGGCATATGGAGATTCCCAGGCTAGGGGCTGAATAGATGCTGTAGCTGCCAGCCTACGCCACAGCCACAGCAATGAAGGATCCAAGCCAGTTATGCAGCCTACACCACAGCTCACAGCAACGCCAGATCCTTAACCCAATGAGTGGGGCCAGGGATGGAATCCGTGTCCTCATGGATACTAGTTGGGTTTGTTAACCACTGAGCCACAATGGGAACTCCTGTTTGTAGACTTTTTGATGATGGCCATTCTGGCTGGTTTAAGATGATACCTCATTGCAGTTTTGTTTTGATTTGCATTTCTCTAGTAATTATGGATGTTGAGCATCTTTTCATATGCTTTTTGGCCATCAGTCTATCTTCCTTGGACAGGATTATATTTTGAATTTTATCCATTAAATAATTGTGCCATTTGCTTTTCTCTTATATAAGTCCCTTCACAATGCCCTCAATTTGCTTCTTGACCTGCAAAGCCTAAAACATGTACCTCACAAAAAAACATTTGCTGACCTCCGATCAAAAGAAAAGAATAGTCTAGGAATGGGATATAATATGTTTCATCTTGCCTTATATTCCTTGAATTGAAGGGATCACACTGGGGACAGGGTGGGTAGGGTAGGGTAACATTTTCACACACACACACACACACACACACACACACACACGCTTTATTGTTTTATTTTCCCTCAGGTGCTCTGTCCACCTCTCTTGCATAACCTCTGGATGACAATAAATGAGCTTTGGCAACCTTGTTACAAAGGAAGGCCTTTCCGAACTCGGACACACAGGCTTGCGGCCATTCCCAAACTTCCCTCTAATCAATGGTCCCTCAGGCGATTCAAGGCCTGACATAGGGTTTGGGAAGAGATTCCCATCACAGCAGCGACCACAGCCCATGGCCTTGTAGACTCACCCAAAACTTTGGTAATAGTCAGTTCAAAAACATCATGTGACCTCCATTCAGTCTTGTTTTCCCTTGAAACAATTGCTTAAAAAATAAAGTTTAAGAAGATCAGTCCAAGTGACCACCAGTAATAGACTGAGCGAGGCCCTTTTCAGCTAGAGAGTGGTCAGCCTTTCCAGAAAGGATACATGGCCTAGCCTTCAGGCCACAAAATGTCAGTCCATCACAGACCAGTCAGTTTGGATCTCAGAAGGCATGGCGCACTCTTGGGTCACACTTGCTGTTGGTCTACTGCCATGCCAGGCAGACCATAGAAACCAGCAACTTATTCAAACCAAATGAGTCATCACAGGTTTTTCCATACAACCAGGAACCAGAAAGATGTAAATGAAAACGGAATGAACACCAGGGCAGGACAGTCACCGCGAACCAGAAGTTGATCCCACATGGAAATTGGCCCAAGGATCTAGTCCTCTGCCCGAACCCAGAAATCAGCCATCAGGGGCCAGGTCTGCTCTGTTTGCCCTGCCAGGGCACAAAGCTCCGGGCAGCCCCTTCCTTGTTCTTCCCCTTGCCATCCACGCTGACTCAGATCTTCATTCCAAAATGGAGACCATCTGTCATCAAGTGCTCCCACCAGGGCAAGCCTATCAGGCAGCACACGAGTCCCCAACACCCAAACCCCACTCTGAGGCCCATGAGTCTCTCTGAGCCCCAGTTTTGTTATCTCTCGAATGAGAAAAATCATACTATCTTTCTCTAATGGTAGCTTTAAGGATTAAATCATGCATGTGGAACCCTTAGAACAGTCCCTAGCACAGAGTAGAGCTAGGATTACTCTACCCTCATTGTCATGGACTTCACTCACCTCCGGGCTGCTGTCCACAGGGGGCCAGGAAGACCACTCAAGGCGCTGGCCGTGACCCTCTCCTTTGGTGTCAGTGAGCATCAGGGCAGTCATAGGGCCACAGATGGCTCCTCACCATCAAGTCTGTAGTAAAAAACATGGGGAAGTATCATGGATCCCTGGAGGTGGCTCAAGACCTAGGACACGATCAGGTGCTGGGAATATGTTATTTGTCCAAAAAACAAACAAAAAACCCCATGAAATACAGAAAAGGCTAAAGTAGAAAGGGTCTTGTCAGAGAAACATTTCTCAAGTAAAGGATTTGGATGGAGAAATGTACAGGGCGATTCCTTATACAAGGCCAGATCTCCTGTGATCCCATCCTGGTTTTAAATTGAAGTGCAGAGCTCCCGAGGAGACAGACAGCAAGCTGCCCTTTGCCCGGTCAGCACGGACACAAGTGACATGAACCCTAAGACCCAGGCACAGGATGCAGCTATTATCCATCTCCTGGTCCTCATGTTCTGGTTCCCACAATTCCACAGCTTCTCCCCTCCTTTCCCTCCTTCCCAAATCCTGAGCCCTGTAACCTGCTCTTCTCAAGCTGTCTCAGTCTTAGCACTCATCCTGACTTACACCTACCCACTGTGGTCATTGCCACTGCAGCAGTTCTTTTCCAACTGTGCAATTATTTCTCATTTCAAACAGAAGCTTAGCATGCTAGTCTATACAACATCTCAGTGCCCATTACAAAATGGCAGCCTTAAAAAAAAGGAAAAAAAGAAAATGGCAGCCTTGGGATGACAAAGTTTGCTGAAGTACCCTTCCTATTGGCTGATGCAGCCCCTGATGAGGGCACAGAGCTTGCTAAGAGGAGGGAGGGTTGGATTCCAGGTTGTAGAGCAATTATCTGAAAACCTCAGTCTTTCCATCAGTTGCAGCCCATTCCTGTGTCTCCTGAAGTCATCATCTCCCAAATAACGAGCCAAGTCATCGGAAAACCCTATGGCACACTAGAGCTGGAAGGGCCCCTTATTTCATGGATGAGGAAACTGAAGCCAGAGGTCAACGGTGGTGGTGGAGAGGAGTACTGGAACTCTCACTGTCCCACTTCTGCTCTTGGGTTCTTTCCACTTCTCCTTTCATGAGTGCCCTAAGTGAAGGGTCAAACGGTATCAAGGACCCCATCAACATTTTGACAAGAGGAAGAGGCTGTGTTTTCTGGTTCTCCTCACTCCTTTGCTCTTCGTCCCCACCTCTTTCATTAAAATCTCATCATAATCCAGTTTCTCTCCAGCAATGGGTTGTGTAGATGCTGACATGAATTCCTATTGGTCCAGGTCTGCCAAAACAAATTTAGGCCTTGACAGAAGTCCCCAGACCAAAAGGGACTAGTGAAGCAGAAAATCACTGTGACGCATTTACCCACGGGAGCCCTGACTCGAGCCCCACACATCCTCCCTTGCTGACCTCTGTGGCTCTGGAAATAGGCTCTCAGGCAGCCAATACTTCAGAAGAGGGCTGGCTCCACAGAACGGGAGAAAAAGCGGCAAAAAAAGAAAAAGCTGTGATCCAGTCCTAACCAGAAGAAATAAATGCAACAACACAGAAAACAGTACTTCCATTCCCTGGAGAAGATGAAATATATCCAGCCCAGAGAGGATGATATGGTCACAGGGAGATGCTGGTCTGGTATCGGTTAAGTTCAGGAACACGGCAAACATGGAATTCCAGACAAGTTTTGGGAATCGGGAGTAGAGGAAATCTCCTCCTCATACCCCTCCTGGAATCACAGGGCGAGGCTGTATCTGGAATGTTCCTCGCTACCATCAACACTAGAGCAGTGTGGAACACTGAGGCTAATAGGGCCAGAGACAGCTGCCTTGGTTTGCTCTAAGCCTCAGAGTATCATGGAAGGAAATGCTTCAGAGAAGAGTGTGAAAGTTGGCTGAGAGACTGGAAGGGTTTCGAGGTCAGATGGGGGGCATGGGTGGATGGCGTGTGAACTAGTGAGCCACAGTTGAGTGAGTCAGTTGATGAAAGCAAGACCATCCTGTGATTGTTCCAATGTGCTTGCAGTCAGATGGAAATGTTTTTTATAGTCTGTAAAGCTTTGAGTGTTAACCATCCTTATCAGCCAGTAAAGACCAAAGTGGAAGTGAACATCGTGATAATGTGAAGACATAATAGGACTTGGTCAAAAATAGAGCTTATACAAGAGTGAAGGCTTGGATGAACCATATGGCCCTGGACTGCATTTAGAGACATCAGTATGAATCTGTGTTTAGCTAGGTGAGGATACTGATGGATAAATACAGAAATAATTCCTTCGATAACAGCTACTCCTGATGTGTTATGATGAGAATGGTACTTCATCTCTGTGGGTCCCCCTCCTCAAATCCCATAATCCCAGTCTGATCATGAGAAAAACATCGGGAAAAAAAAAATGGGGGGAACTCTACCAAAATACCTGACCTCAAAACTGTCAAGGTCCTCAAAAACAAGGAAAACCTATTAACTGTCACAGCTCATAGGAAGGAGCCTAGAGAGCCAGGATGGCTAAATGTAATGTAACATTCTGGACTTCAGGGGAAAATTAATAAAAACTGAATAAGGTATGGAGTTTAATTGATAATAATGTATCAGTATTGGGTTTTTTTTTAATTTTGACAAAAGTACCATAATTATACAAGATGCTAACAATAAGGGAGACTGGATGTGGGGTACACAGGAACTCTCTATCTCTGCAACTTTTGTGTAAATCTAAAACTATTCTAAAATTTAAAAGTTTATTTAAATAGTAAAAATATAATACATGATTATGTAAACTGAGCAAGGTTAAAACTCTCTATGTGTAATACACACAAACATGTAAAATCAAATGTGAATGTTCTCACTTAAAACAAAGAGGGGAGACAAAGAGGAATCAAAAGCAGAACATGTGTGTTCTGAGAGCAACAAAATGAAGAGAGCTATCTTTGTCCTCATCACAGCCCTGGTTACTTGCACAAGCCTGGCATATAGGAGAGACTCAATAAAAAAAGTCCCTGTTGAATGAAGGTGATGGAGGTAGAGCTGTCAAAGAAGCCAGACAAAGAGTAGTCCAAGGAAGAGGTACAGGAGCACCAAATAGTCCTGTGATGCTAAGTGGGAAGAGGATGGTTGTTCTAGAATGCAGCTCTCAACACCTAGCTCCTGCCCACATCTCCTACCTGTTTACAAAAGTTCTCCAGAAGATTTCCCATTGCCTCCCACAGAAAGTCTAACTTTCCTAGGATCACCACCAAGACCCCTTCTGATGAGCTTCGTCTCCCTTCTCAGGTCTTCAAGAGCCAAGCCCTGCTTCTGACTCATCATTCCAGATTTTAAGAGATGCTCACATTTTGCCTTCCAGCCCCCACTCCCACTCCCCTCTGGGCACACACTCACACTGCCCCCAGCCCATCCCTCTACCCAAACCTGGCTGTCTACTGTGATTCCCCCAGAATACGGTCAACTCCAAGATGCATATCTGAGCCAGCCCCACTCATGGCTGGGTTGGGCCTCCTGCTCTATGCTCCAAAAAGGCCAGGACATCCTCTGCTTCCCTCTTTCAGGAGGTTTATCATTCATTAACTGACTAGCCCAGGCCCCATTCTGGACAAAGGCTCCTTAAGGGCAGGCATTTTATCATTTTATCTCCACGCACCCAGCTCAGTGGCTGTGGGATAACAGAAGGTAAGGTCAGTAAATGTTGTTTGAATAAAGGGCCAGAGGGACGGAGAGAGAAGGGAGGAGAGTGAAGAAAAAGAAAGGATGTGTTTCACAGCCAAAGCTGACCTTAAGCAGAGCTTACTCTGTTGCACAAATTTTTTCCTTGATTAATTTATTTACCTCTCCAAGGAACCCTGTGACAGAGCGACTGTGCTTATTCCCACCTTTCATAGGGAGAAAGCCAAGCACAGAGGTTAAAGAAGGCACATTTCTCTGGTTCCAAAACTGTGCTCTTGACCACTACCCAATATTCTAAAAATGCAAAGGATTACAGCAGTCTATAAAACTCACATAACTTGGCAAAGATTATTGGTGACACTGAGTGTGGAAGAATTAAAAGCTGGGTGCTAAGGGGCTAAACAGTAGTGGGGCATGAGGCCAAACATGATCACCTCCCACTCAGTACCAAGCCCAGCAGATAAGATGACATTTCCAGAGCGCACTGACTCCCACTATCTCAGCTCCAACTCCACCATAAGCATGGACATGTAGGCTGGTAAGCAAGTTCCTCTGAAGTTGTGACCCAGTCTTTCCCAGGGTTCCCTCTCAATAGCCTTCAGCTAACAGGACTGCCTTTCACTCCTTGAGAATGCCCTATGCCATTCCTGACGCTGCAGCCTTCTTCCTGCTTCCTGGAAAGGTCTACACTTGCCCCCACCGCACCCCAGCTCTGTGAATCACAGGAACTTGCATTCTGTGAGGTGTGTTCCCTCAGCCATGAGCATCTGGGACACAGCTGTTGGTACCCTGCCCATCTCAACGGCTACCCACTTGGCCAGGCCCGCCCAGGAGATGTGCATTCTATGTTCACTCGCCAGGCCCCTCCCTGCCTCTTGTGGCATTTCATCTCCTCTGTGCCAGGCACCAGCCTAAGGCTCCACCCATGTACATTTTACATTATGCTTCAGTGGTTATTATAATCTCCACTTTGAGAGGAGGAAGCAGGTTTGCAAAGGTTCAGTAATTTGCCCAAATGAACTGAAAGCTCTGCAGAACTTGTCACTTTCTGCCCTGGAGTATATTTTGGTGGGGCCATCTTACATTCTTTATCAAAATGTCAATCTTTTGAGCCTCGGGGCTGTTTTATTTGTCTAACTTGGCCATGTGCACTTATTGGTTGATAAATGTTCATGAAAATGAACGGGAAGCACAGAATATCAATAGAAATAAGGGACATTTATTGTATGTAAATCTTTTCTGATTATAATATGACATAGTTCTAAACATTCCAATTCAGGAATGTATAACATGTAAGATGAAAGCCCTCCCTGAGAATATACAATGGAAAAAAGAAAGTCACTTCAATAAGTGGTGCTGGGAAAACAGCTAAATGTAAAAGATGATGGAAAGTCGAACACTCTTGGAGTTCCCTTCATGGCTCAGTGGTTAACAAACCCAACTAGGAACCATGAGGATGGGGGTTCGATCCCTCGCCTCGCTCAGTGGGTTAAGGAACCGGCGTTGCAGTGAGCTGTGCTGTAGGCTGCAGACATGGCTCAGCTCCTGCGTTGCTGTGGCTGTGGTGTAGGCCAGCAGCTGTAGCTCCGATTTGACCCCTAGCCTGGGAACTTCCATATGCTGCAGGGGAAGCCCTAAAAGGCAATTAAAAAAAAAAAGTACAACACTCTCTAACACCAAGCACAAAAATAAACTCAAAATGGATTAAAGACCTAAATGTAAGACCCAGTACCATAAACCTCTTAGAGGAAAATGCAGGTCCTCTAAGTCCTGCAGGCAGAACGCTCTTTGACATAAATTGCAGCAATGTATTTTTGGATCCACCTCCTAGAGTACTGAAAATAAAAACCAAAATAAACAAATGAGACCTGATTAAAATTGAAAGCTTTTTCACAGAACAGGAGGGAAAAAAAGACAATTCATGAAATCATTAAAATTTTTAAAAGTGAAAAAAAGACAACCCACAGAGTGGAAGAAAATATATGCAAATGAAGTGATCAACAAGGGATTAACTTCCAAAATACATAAACAACTAATGAAGACCAATATCAAAGAAAACGAAAAACCCCATCAAAAAATGGGCAGAAGATCTAAATAGACATTTCTCCAAAAAAGACAGATTGCCAAAAAGCACATGAAAAGATGCTCAACATGGCTAATTATGAGAGAAATAAAAATCAAAACTATATGAAATAGCACTTCACAACAGTCAGAATGGCCATCATTAAGAAGTCTACAAAAATAAATGCTAGAGAGGGTACGGAAAAAACAGAGCCTCCTACACTGTTGGTGGGAATGTAAATTGGTACAACCATTATGGGGAACGGATGGCAGTGCCTCAAAAAACTTAAAATAGGAGTTCCCGTTGTGGCGCAGTGGTTAACGAATCCGACTAGGAACCATGAGGTTGCGGGTTCGGTCCCTGCCCTTGCTCAGTGGGTTAACGATCCGGCGTTGCCTTGAGCTGTGGTATCGGTTGCAGATGCGGCTCGGATCCTGCGTTGCTGTGGCTCTGGCGTAGGCCGGTGGCTACAGCTCTGATTAGACCCCTAGCCTGGGAACCTCCATATGCAGCGGGAGCAGCCGAAGAAATAGCAAAAAGACAAAAAAAAAAAACAAAAAAAAACTAAAAATAGAACTATTATGTGATTCAGCAATCCCACTCCTGGGCATCTATCTGGAGAAAATTATAATTCAAAAAGATACATGCACCCCGACGTTCACTGCAGAACTATTTACAATAGCCAACACTTGGAAGCAACCCAAATGTCCATTGACAGAGGAATGGATAAAGAAGATGTGGTACATATATACAATGGAATATTACTTGGCCATATAAAAGAACAAAATAAAGACATCTGCAGCAACATGGATGGACCTAGAGATTATCATACTCAATGAAGTCAGAGAAATCAAGACAAATATTGCATGCTATCACTTATATGTGGAGTCTAAAAAAATGATACAAATGAATTTATTTGCAAAACAGAAACAGGCTCACGGACTTTGAAAACCAACAGATGGTTACTGGAGGGGAAGGGTTGAGGAGGGGAGGAAGATGGGGAGCTTGGGGTTGTCATACACACACTATGGTATATGGAATGGATGGTCAATGGGACCTGCTGTATATGTATAGCACAGGGCCCTCTATCCAGTATTCCGTGATAACCTATATGGGAATGGATAGGTGTATGTGTATGACTGAATCAATTTGCTGTACAGCAGAAATTAACACAACACTGTAAATCAACTATACTTCAATACATTTTTTGAAAAATCACAAAAAAGATGTCAACTTTATGAATTCTACTCAAAGATAATGACTATTAACAGTTTAGTGTATGTTCAAGATTTTCCCTATGTATGTACTAATGTATCATTACAAATAATATTTTGCAAAAAATGGGATCATACAGTATATACTGCTTTTGATCATTTTTTCCTACTGTTTTAGATATATAGATCTTATTCTCTTAGTCTTTTTTTAAAGTGGTCATGCTGTGTACATTGTATGGATGTAACATTTTACTTAGTAAATCTCCTACTGATGACATTTGAGTGTCCTAAGATTTTATTATTGAAGTATAGCTCACTTACAATATTGTTGTTAGTTTTAGGTGTTTTCTTTACAATAGTCAAGACATGGAAGCAACCCAAGTGCCCATCAGACGACTGGTTTACAAGATACATATACACACACACACACACACGTATATACACACACAATGGAATATTATTTAGCCACAATAAAGAACGAAATACTGACCTGATTTTTAAAAATTACCAACAATGTCACAATAAACATTTGAAGAGAAAATAATTTTAGAAAAACCACATTCAGGTGAGGAGAAGCATCAGCAGGAAGAAAGAGAGCAATTATGTCATAGACAGAGCATGTCTTATGAAGCAAGTTTCCCAAGTAGGAGGTGAAGCTGGGTGCTGGGGGAGAATGGCTGGCAGGGGGCTGAGAACATGCAGGAAGATTTGGGGAACCGCTACTTAATTCACATACAGGGGGGCACTCTGAAAGCACAAGAACATTCTCTGAGATTTAAGGCTCTTGGCTAGGTGGGGAGAGGAAGACTCCAGAAGGTCTTAAATGGATTCTTCAAAATCCCCAGGGCCCATTCTTCCTTCTGCCTATGCCAACATGTCTTCTTTCCTCTTTCTAATTCTTTTTCCAATCTCCACGTCTCTCAAAGTGGTGCTTTTAAAGCTGGAGAAAACCATTTTTGTTTCCTCCTTTTTCTATCTGTCCCCCAAGGGACTTCAGAACTGCCCTCAGGCTCCCAAATTTTCTGGAAGATCGAGCCAATGGTAAAGGTGTTGACGACCATCCTGCCACCAGGTGGCGCTCCCTGCCCAGTGTTTCCGAATTCCCAAGTCCCTCTTTGTGTGATAACATACGGAACAATTAAGTATAAAAATGTACACTGCTGTAAAGGCTAATGAAATCTACACATGTAGGAAAGCTTTATTCCTCATTGAGGGTCCATTTCAGTTAAGGCAAGTTTCCAAGTTTCCAAATAAAAACAACTTTTTTTTTTTTTTTTGTCTTTTTGCTATTTCTTGGGCCGCTCCCGCGGCATATGGAGGTTCCCAGGCTAGGGGTCGAATCGGAGCTGTAGCCGCCAACCTACGCCAGAGCCACAGCAACGCGGGATCCGAGCCCCGTCTGCAACCTACACCACAGCACACGGCCACGCCGGATCGTTAACCCACTGAGCAAGGGCAGGGACCGAACCCGCAACCTCATGGTTCCTAGTCGGACTCGTTAACCACTGCACCACGACGGGAACTCTAAAACAACTTTTTTATTCATAATGCACCCTATGGATCTCAAAGATTTAAGATTCAAAAAAAAAGCCAACACCACGAAGCAATGAGCTTTTGCTCCCCGATTTGGGAATAGAGAATTTCAACAAAGTAATAAGCTAGACAAGGCTCAATGTCATGAATTATAAAAGATATGAAATAAAACACAGGCTTCCCAGGATCTATTCTAAATCCACTTACTGAGTTAGATTTTGAAAAAAACAAAACAAAACCAAATTACCAAAGAAATACAGCCAGGCGGGAAATGTTTCAAAAGTAAATGAGATCGCTAATGTGTCTGGTGTGAATGTCAGTCTGCCAACTGCGATGTCCGGAAAGACAAGTTCGTTTTCTATGATTCTTCTTTTTTTTTTTTTTTCCATCTGCGCCCTAGTCATGCAGACACTCCAGGGCCAGAGAATGAACCTGCACCACAGCAGGGACAATGCCTAATCCTTAATCGCTAGGCCATGGGAAAACTCCTCTACTATTGGATGAGTGGGGGTGGCATGGGGTGCAGGTGTGCACATGCACAATCCTTTTTTTTTTTTTTTTTTTCTTTTTAGGGCCGCACCAGCGGCATATGGAAGTCCCCAGGCTGGGGGTCGAGTTGGCGCTGTAGCTGCCGCCCGACACCACAGCCACAGCAATTCAGGATCCGAGCCGCCTCTGCGACCTACACCACAGCTCACAGCAATGTCGGATCCCCGACCCACTGAGGGAGGCCAGGGATCAAGCCCGCATCCTCACGGATGCTACGCAGACTGTCTCTGCTGCGCCACAACAGGAAGTCCGAACAATCCATTTCTTAATTATTTTTCCGCATAAAGTGGACCTCTCTTTTCTCAGAAGAGAAAGGTCCTCTCTTGCCTCAGAACCAACAGGCCTCCGCAGCCCTCTGCTTCCCTTCCCTCTCAGCTCTTCTCTCCAAAAAAAGGGGGAGACGCAACCTCACCCTCTGCCGTTCCTGGAGAGCCAGATGTCCCTGAGTAGCTTAGCCTCCCCAAGCCCCTCTAGGATCCCCTAGGACCATTCATTAAGTCTCTAGAAAACAAAAGCCAAATAACCCGACTTACCCCGCACAAATCTCCCGCAGCAACACGCACAGAGCTGAAGGTCAGCTTGAAGGAGATTGAAGGAAAAAAGCAAAGAAAAGCGATGCCGTTCTCAAAGCTCACCTGGCCTCCCAGCACCATGTAAGGCGAGGCTTTGCGAAGCTTTGTCTCCAGATCAACCGCTTGGGGATCATCTGGTTCTTATTTAAAATGCAACTGATAGGACTCAAAACACCTGGGAGCTCCAGAACAGGGCCAATGAAGCTTGAGAACCGCTTGCTTGAGATGAAAATTCTTAGGCTCCAACACCAGACCTACCAAATCAGAAACTGATGTGGGGATCTGGCAAATTGGAATTTTAACAAGCCCCCCCCCCACACACACACACACTCTCTCCAGGTGACTTTGCTGCATGCTCAAGTCTGAGAACCAGTCGCAATGATTCTAAAGCTGTGGTTCTCAACATTGCCTGCGTTTTGGAATCATCTGCGAGCTGTTCTAATCACCTTCAAAGCCAAAAGCCCAGGCTAGACCCCAGATGAGTTAAACCAGAATCTGCATTGGTGGGGCTCAGCCACAGGGATTTTTGAAGAACCTCGGGTAATTTCAAAGAGCAGGCAAGGTCAAGAAGCACTGTAACAAGTGGGGAGATTGATATCTGAAGCCCCAGGACTGTCTCACAGCAAATATATACCCCACACGGTGGTATTGTTCCCAGCCTGAGAATCTCTGCAGTTGTAACCTTTGGTATTGATGGCACAGGGTCATCTTACACCTGCGTGTTCACATGGACTAAAGATTTGAATGTAGGACCTAAAACCCTAAAACTCCTTGAAGAAAACAGAGCAAAAAACCTCCTTGACACTGGTCTTGCCAATCGGTTCTTTGGACATGACAGCAGAAGCACTAGCAACAAAAGCAAAAATCAGCAAGTGAGACTACATCAACCTAAAAAGCACAGCAAAGAAAAACATCAATAAAATGAAAAGGCAATCTATAGAATGGGAGAAGATAGTTGCAAACCATACATGTGATGGGTTAATATCCCAAACATATAAGGAACTCTTACAGCCCAATAGCAAAAATAAAAATAAAACAGAGGAACTGAATAGACGTATTTCCAAAAAAGACATAGAAATGGGCAACAGGTACATGAAAACGTGCTGGACATCACTAATCACCAAGGAAATGCAAATTAAAACCACAATGAGCAATCACCTCACATCTGTTAAAATGGCTATTCTCAAAAAAAAAAAAAAAAAGTTTCCCTTGTGTGCAGTGAAAACGAATCCGACTAGGAACCATGAGGTTGCGGGTTTGATCCCTTGCCTTGCTCAGTGGGTTAAGGATCCCACGTTGCCGTGAGTTGTGGGTCACAGATGTGGCTCAGATCATGCGTGGGTGTGGCTGTGGCGTATGGCCAGCAGCTGTAGCTCCGATTAGACCCCTAGCCTGGGAACTTCCACATGCCCCACGTGTGGCCGTAAAAAAGCAAGAAAAAAAGAAATAATAAGCATTGGCAAGGATGTAGAGAAAAAGGAACCCTCCTACACTGTTGGTGGGAATAGAAATTGGTGCAACCACTATGGGAAACAGTATGGAGGTTCCTCAAAAAATTTAAAAATAGACCTACCGTATGATCCAGTAATTCTACTTTGGGGTATTTATCTGAGGAAAATGAAAATAGTAATTTGAAAAGATATCTGCACCCCTATGTTCACTGCAGCATTATTCACAAGATATGCAAACAACCTAAGTGTCCACTGATGGATGAATGGATAAAGACAATGTGAGATGGAGATATATATATATATATAATATATATATAAAATTCAGCCATAAAAAGGAAGGAAAGTCTGCTGTTTGGAACAACATGGATGAACGTGGAGGACTCTCCGCTAAGTGAAATAAGGCAGAGAAAGACAAATACTGTATGATGACTTTATATGTAGAATCTAAAATAGTCAAACTCGGAATTCCCTTGTGGTGCAGTGGGTTCAGGATAAGGTATTGTTGCTGCTGTGGCTCGGGTCACTGTTGTTCCATGGATTCAATCCCTGGCCCAGGAATTTCTACATGCTATGGGAGTGCCCCCCCCCCCAAAAAATAAAAGTAGTCAAATTCATAGACTCAGGGAGTAGATCGGTAGTTACCAGGGACTGGAAGGGGGAGCTGAGGAAAATGGGGAGATGAGGAAATGGTAGAGACTTTTGGTTATAAGGTGAATAAGCTCTGAGTATCTAATACACAGCGTAATAAAACTATATTATACACTTGAAATTTGCTACAAGAGTAGATTTTAAGTGTGGTGCCATGCACACAGAAAATGGTAACTATGTCAGGTGATGGGTGTGTGGTAATGATTTCACGATGTATACATATATTAAACCATCAAGCTGTACACCTTCAACATAGAGAATTTTTACTTGCCAATTATGTCTCAATAAAGTGGAGGGGGGAGAAAAAGAAAGAAAAAGTGAAAACCGCCAGTCTAGAGTAATATATGTCAATTGCACGTCCACTGATATAAACAAAATTAGTAAAAACATTAAGGTTTGTTTACACTAAACAACACGAAATATTCTTCTTTTAGGAAAGCCAGTGAGTTGCAAACACATGCTCATTTGTTCATGGACACCAACTTCCTGGAAAAAAGTATAAAGTAACAACTGTAATTGAGACCTTCATAAAATCATGAAATTTTGAATCCACCAAGTATCTGGAAAAGAGGAGTGCAACCAGAGTTCTGATAAATGAGTTTGGAAATCGCCTACTTTCCTGTTTAAATATGCACCATGTTCAACCATATGTAGTTCCTTTAAAACTATTTATAGAAGGTAAGTATATTTAAGGCAGTCACATGTAGCAAACCGGCTGTAGATATAATTACACAATGTCTGTTTCCTCTGCTTCAGTCCCAAACTAGTTTAAAGAATTGCCTATTGGCAGACTTCAGTAACCTGGGGTCCAGGGGCTCCTGTTCACATGGAGATTCTGACTCAGGGGGTCTGGGGTAGGATCTGAGGTTCTGAATTTCTAACAAGCGCCCAGAGGGTCACCAGTAATTTCCATTTCTCTCAATTCAATGGGCACTGCGCAATCCTCATCTTTCTCTTCAGCTCAGCAGCACGTGACATCGTGACATTGTCCTCATCATCCTTGCTTCCCGCATTTCTTGGACACCGCTCTCCTGGTTTTTCTCCTCTCCCTCTCCCCTCCTTTTCCTTTTCCTTTTCTGGCTCTTCTCTCGGTAGCTGTGAATGCTTACAATTCTTCCAAGCTCAACTTCTCTCCTCTTTCCATTCATATCTTGCCCCCATACCTCCAAACCTTGTCAGTGGTTCTCAACCAAGGGGAGGTGTATCTTGTCCCCTGAGAGACATTTGGCAGTGTGTTTTTGTAGTTTTCACAACTTGAGGGGAGGGGACTCCTAGGACCTAGTGGGCAGAGGCTGGAGATGCCCTCAACACCCCACAATGCCCAGAACAGCTCTCGCCCCAAAGCGTCCCTCCACACGCCTCAGCCCAACAAAGAACTTTTTGTCAGTCATGCTGAGAGTAATAAGCTCTATTCTAGGGCAGTGTTTCTCAAACTGTATGATGCCTGGGACTCACCTGGGTCTCTTGTTGAAATTCAGATTCTGATTTAGCAGGTACGAAGTGGGGCTAAATGAACGTCCAGGAGATGTGGATATCGCTGGTCCAAGGACCACAGTTTGAATAGCATGGCCCTAGAGCACATCATCCTTGGCCAAGGTGCCCATGACAGTCATTGCCACAGGGGACTTGAACTACATATCTCTACCTCAACTCTCTTTCTTGTGTCCCATAGACTATGGCCAACTACTGACTCAGCATCTCTACTTTGGCTATTGGGAACCTCCCCAAGTAAATACGTCCAAGCCATACTTAGGATATCCTGCCTGCAAACACGGTCCTCATTCAAGGCTGGCTGGTTCAGATAACTCATTTTTCACGTCTCAGCTCAGGTGGTCTTCCTTGGGCAGCCTCCGCCTTCCACTCCCCAATCTGACTCAGTTCTCTGAGGTGTAACATGAGAATTATATAATCTTCTAGAACATTCTTCCTTGAAAGCACTTGAATCTCTCAATATGATTATCTCATTAATGGGTTTCTGAATAAGCACTGGGGAAATGGGATATTTCTATTTCTGCTCACCAGTGTGTCCTTGGCCCCTAGCACCATGCCTGGTCCGTGGTGGGCACCCAATAATATTTATTAACTGCCTGAATAAAATGAACGAATGAGTGAATGAATGAATACAATGGACAGCTTCGAAATACTACATTAATATATCTCAGAATACAAATTCTAAATAACTACATTCTTTTGGGTGTGTGTGTGCATGCAGGCGTGCGCACATTTTTTCGCCACGCCTGCACCATGTGGAAGCTCCTGGGCCAGGGACTGAACCTACACCACAGCAGTGACAACACCAGATCCTTAACCCAGTGAGCAAGGCCAGGGATGGAGCCCGCATCCACTGAGCCACAATAGGAACTCTCTGGATTGAAGGTGTGCATTTGTTCTTTTCTACCTGTAGCTGGGAGGAGCTGGGGGTGGGGGCTGGGGGCGGGGCGGGGCGGGGAAGTGCTGGTGAGTTACAGGTCCAAGTTGTGGGCACCAAACTTAGCAAATGCTGAGTCTTAACCCCATCAGAGACCAGTGTGTATTGCACAGCTGGAGAGATGCATAAGGGACCAGCTCCCTCGGACCCCAACAATTCTGAAAACTTCACCTTCTGAGAGGAATCCTACATTCCCAAGCGAACTTCGCCAAGGCTGAACTTGGTGCAGCTTTGGTGTCCAGCCAAACCCTGCCCATCACATTCTCAGAAGAAGACAGCACTTTCTACTTTCATATCTAAACCTCGATATGGTCTCTCTCAAAGGGGCTTGTTAAAAGGAGTTTTATGAAAACAGGCTGTATCAGGGAAATGTAGACACGTGTGACAATGGAGAAAAGCAGTTATACCCAGAGTCAGTGGAACTATCAGAAGGTGGGCAGGGGGGTTAGAACAAGAACTCGATTCTGATTCATGGAGATAAAGAACCATCACAGGGTCCTAAGCAAGCCAAGTTGGCGCTACTTCATACTTCTGGATTTTTTTTTTTTTCTCTTCTTCTTGCAGGATCATAGGAAAAAGCAGAACTGGGGAAATATGGGAACTTGGATCCACAAAAAGGGACTTTCCTCCGATGTTTTAAGCAGGAAGTGGTCAGCATTCTTATGGCAGAAAGAAGAGTATGGAAAATGAAATATTATATTTTAAAAAGCCTAGAGAAATAACTTCTGGGTGTCTAAGACATTTCTGGAAAGTTTCGTGGACTCGAATTCAAAGAAAACAAGAGAAGACCAAGCAGCGATTGAGAATAGGTAATGCATAGAAGAACTAACAAATTGTTTCCCTTTAAATTAAAAAAAGTATATGAATATAGTACATGAAATGTTGAGCATAAACTTAATATCCAGCAGAAATTGTCAGCAGAAGAAAATTCCCAGATACTATTTGCTAAAAGAAAAAGATTAAAACTATTCACTGTATGGGGAGTCCCTACGTGGCACAGCAGGTTAAGGATCCTGCGTTGTCACCACTTTGGCTCAGGTTTGATCCATGGCTGGGGAACTTCCACATGCAGCCAAAAAAAAAAAAAAAATCTCTGAATAAAAAACAAAAATAAAAATATTTGGGAGTTCCTGCTGTGGCGCAGTGGAAACAAATCTGACTAGTATCCATGAGGATGCACGTTGGACCCTGACCCTTGCTCAGCGGGTTGGGCATCTGGCTTTGCTGTGGCTGTGGTGTAGGCTGCCTGCTGTAGCTCGGATTTGATCCCTAGACTGGGAACCTCCATATGCCAAGGGTACCGCCCCCCCAAAAAAAAAACCCTCACTATATGATGAATATTCTATATATATATATATAACAGCAAGTGAGCATTTCATCATCTTTGACTTGCTTCATGTTGTCTATGGGAAGCGAGCATGAAATCCCCAAGCATCTCGCACCGCCCCCCCGCCCCCCCCCCCAGCAACAGTTCTGATGAATTAACCCCAAGGGAAAGTGAAGAAGTCCGTGAACCCTCAAACTATTCCATTACTGCCAGCTTCATAGGGTGAGGGGGTGGCGGGGAAGAACAGTTAGTGGTTAGATTATTCATATTACAGAAATATGAGAAAGGGAGAGATTGCTCAGTGAGTGAGACCGGGAGCTAGAGAGTGGCAGAGGGCGCTAGAGAGGCACTAAGAGGGAGTCGTTGCTACGGAAACCCCAGTTCAACATGGGGGCCATGTTGTGTGCAAAGAGGAAATGTGTTATAGGGCAAAGAAGGCCGCTCATTCAGCTCACTCGGGCTTTTCATCTACATCTACACGTGCAAAAGACAATGCATGGCCAGCCCCATTTCAAGACACTAAGCCAGAGCAATGGGAATAAGTGGTCAAAGCACTTGATAGTTTACGGTCAATAGACTTTTTAAATTGTCCTCTCATCAATAAACAACAATGAACATACAGACCTAGATATTTCTGTATTAATACACTGGGTATATGATCAAGGAGCCACAAACATACTTTCTAAAAGAGGATTATACCTATTCTTATACGTTTTCTTCCCACATTCCGCTTGGGAGACCTAGCCAAGGGTCTCAGTAGCAGACCAGCAACACCCATAAGGTTTCACTAGGTGGCGATCTGCACCGTGCACGAATAACCACAGTCCGTATTTAATTCAGACACCAGGAAAATTACAATCAAGGCATCCTTTAAACCGTGAATACAAGCAGCAGCTCTATTTCCCAGGACTTAGGGAATTGCAAATCAGTTGACCACCTGCCTCTGTCTCTACTCAAATCTGCTCAGTGTGCTTGCCCAAACTGTCTTCACATTTTAGCCCTGAACAGAGCTGCCAACCCTATGAGGTTAAGCTATAATCTCTCCTTAAAACAAGAGCCTAGTGTGAAGCAATGCGAGTCGAAGCGCAGCTCCACTCCCTAGCGGTGGGTTAGGAGCACAAGGGTTAAACACAGAGGGAGAAAGAGAAATCGAGCATACCTGGGGACTTGGGCTTTCCTTGCTGAAGTGGTCCCTGTGTAAACAGTCCCTGGTACCCCAAAGGAAGATGTGGCACTTCCCAAATGGCTCCGGAGAGCAGCTGCTTCAGTAGCACTTGGGCTAGTTTCAGAAATGCAGGCGCCTGGGTCCCAGAGAGCAGGATCTCTGTCTGGTGTGAGGGCCTGAAATTCCGTAGGTGATTCTGATCCCCTGTAAAATTGGAGAACCAATTGGACTGGATGGACAGAACTGGGTCAGTTTGGGGTAGGACCATTCACATCCCCTGTGACCTTGGCAGTTGACTGAACACTTGGATCCCACCTTCGTCTCTGCGTAAACCCATCACTTGTAAGATGGAACTCCTCATACCAGCCTCATGGAGCTGATACGAAGATGTAAAGGAAAAATGAAGCATTGAACTTGTGTTTGGTGCTTAACGGATGTGACTCCTTTCCTCTTCCTCCTCTACATTCCACTTTATAACACTGTCCAGGTACTGGTGATTCCATCCTATGCCCTTCTTCCTAATATCCTCCTCTCTCCTTGCCCTGTCAATCCCTTGGGGGTTTGCTCTCACGAGTAGGAGCCAAAATGGTGACTATCTTAAAATTCCTTCTTCCCATGCAGCTGCCATTGAAAGGTAACTAAATGGTGGTAAGTGAGGACCTAGGGGAGCAAGATGGGCACTGTGAACCATTTTATTTAATGTGTATCACCTGGCTAGAGGTCCTGCTTGGTGGGCCTCCATTTGGACCTGGCCCAGGACAAGAATGTTACCCATTGTTGAAGGGTGACTGCAGAGCAGCATCAAACTAGATCTAATTGCCAAAATAGCCCCCCACTCTCCTTAGAAGCGTGGTTCTCCTGGACAATGGGCCTCGGGTCTGGGTTCATGGAGAGGTTACTACAAACTTCTAGGGCTCAAGGTGTCAGGTCATGCAAGTCATGACTTTGAAAAGCCTCTGGAATCTCTGAGCCGCTACATCCATCACCTTGGTCAGTAAGAAGTGAAGCAGTCACGTGTATCATACGAGACAAAGATGGTGTCCTCGTTGGCTCTCCCTCTCTGGCCTTTTCTTTGGGTGTTTTCACCAGCCAGCAGGACACTGAGAACCATTTTCTCTGCGTGGAACCAGCCACTCGTCTCACCCTGCCCACTGGTGGGCTTTAGGGATGTCTGAAAAACTACCACGAGGCCACAGGGACTTGCTCTTATCCTCCAGAACTTAATAGACTGTTTCTGGAGGGTACTTGTTATAAGACACAGGGACTCAAACCTCCTCAGGTTGCCTGAGCTCTTCCAAAATAGTTAACATACACCACCAAGAGGGAGAAGGGACAGATATATGAAGAAATACAGCCACTGAAATATCATGGCAAACATGTTAGAAATTAATTACAACTCAAGAGTGGGGTATTCATAAGGCAGAGTATTGGATCTTATCCTGTTTTTTAACTCACATGCTTGAAAGTTAAGTAAAAAGAAGATGAATTGCAATGTGACAGAGTCTGGCTAGTGTCACCCAGGGAAGGTTTCACCAAGGCGATTACAGAAGGTCATGCTCACAGAAGTGGGTGGGGATTTACTGTGGGGGGGGGGGAGAAGGAGACCAGTTTAAAACCAAAAGTACACACAAAACCACCACTCCCAAAGAGGAGAATCCACCTGCAACAACGGCTCTTTCTCTTCATTTTTGCGTAGGATGGGGCTTGCCGTGGGAGCCTAAAGCCAAAAAGGAAACTGAGAGTCAAGGGGAGGCAAAAGAAGAAAGATGGAAGAGATATAAAACCTCAGGGTGAAACTGCCCTATTGTCAATTCATTGTCACCATCATGGATGGCTCCTGTGTTATCAGGCCTTCTTCCACACAGTCTCATCCTGAGTTTGGGACTTTTTTTTCTCTCTCTAACCCTCCTCCTTCTCCATGTTGGTGGATTGGGTGGTTGGTCCATCTCTTGTTCTCTTTCATTATATTAACTCAGTGAAATGGATTAATATTCAGTCCTGATGTTTTTCAGAGAACATTTCCTTTGAGTATCCCTTAATCACGTTCCTTGGCCATTTCCCTCCCACACTGATATCTTTACTTCAGAACATACCAATAGTTCCCAGTGTTTCTTAGGCTTGAGGGTTCAATCTTCCAGCAGTTAATCTTCCACTATTAACTGTTCCCAAGCCCTGGTACCCCGAGGCTCCAAAGAGGAGCTTCCACGACCCAACTCGTAAATCTGCCCCATGAAACCTGGTTACTGGAACAACCAGTGTTCTCGGCCCACTTTAGTGTGTACAGAAGAAATGGAAGACAAATCGAACTTTATCCTCATGCCTGTTTTTAAATTGAGCCATAAATACCTCACAGGATATGCAACCTGGTTCTCCCTGGTCAGGTTGAGGAGATAAATAAAAAGCATTTTTGATGGGGTGGGGGTGGGGGAATGGCCCCCTTAAAAAAAAAAAAGTGTGCTTCCTTGCTGTCCCTTTACGGTTTCCTTGGAGACTGGGCAATAAGATGCCTATATTCTCAAGTCACCGTGCCCCCTCTCAGGTACTGTGTATCCCCCAACTATATTTAAGAGGCCAGAAGGACCTAAGACTGTTCAGAGCTGGAAATAGACTTGAGAATGGGACCAGTAGACCCTGGCTCAGGAGTGGGGCTGTGGGCAGACTACAAACACTTACTTTGCCTTTTTCTCAGCCATAAACCTGGCATCCTAATGCCTCCCTTGGCCTGGATCTGGCAAAGGCCCAAGTCTTGCTGAGGTACAGTCTCTGGGGAGGAAGGACACCTGGCCAGGTTCAAGGGTGAGAGAGGCTGGGAACCCCTTCATGGTGGAGTGGGATTTATGGAGAATTGGGAGACCCTTCCGGAGCATAGCCAACCAGAAGAAGGTCAGCTGAGAGCAGGACACTCAGAGCTTACCAGGGGACCTGGGGGCCATGCTCTCCTGATGGCCTGAGTTGGTGGCTTTTGATCTGAGCCATCTGTGAACAGCTCCATTTGAACACGACTCCACAGAGGACTGTCAGGAGGTAAAAAGAGTGACCTGTCAAGGTCAGAAAGGAATAAAAACTAAAACCACCTGTTGATGTTCTTTCGGTCATATTCTGCAACAAACCACTATACACAATTTCACGTTGAAATATGTTGTGGCTTCTAAGTTACATCGCTTTTGGCTTCTCTTCCTCTTGATCCATTTCAGAAGACGTTTAAGTTGTCTTCAAGGGCTTCATGGTTGGTAATTCATTAAAATAGCTTAAGCTTTATATATTTATGTGTTTTAAGAGAAGAAAATTGATGATGCCAACACCAGTTTTTATGACGTTATCTTTGTTTTCACTGAAGCAGTAAGGCATGTATGAAGTACAACCAAGTTTACGGAAGTTGTCAGATCATTGCCTCTAGCAACTTAATTACCTCTCTATTCCTTCCAGATTTTAATTTGGGAGGCTGTGACCTTTATTAAGTGATTACATGTCCTTTAGAAATAATTTGTATACTGTGTATTTATAGCCGCCCTTTCAGTAAAACTTCTGGCTTTTGCATATATGAGGAAAGCACAGTATCTCCCAGCAAATACTCTGGGACCCATACGCACCATCTTGCAAAGGGCACAGATACCTCTGTAGATAACTTCACGAAATAAAAAACAAACTGGTCACGTTTCAAACTTTGAAATCATGCAAACTCATACCTACTTGAAAGTAAGTGTGCCTTCAGAACATCTTGGTCCTTTCAGTTGTCACTTTTGAGGAGTGAAGCCAAAGCTCAAGACTGAAGCGTTCTCAGTGTTAATTAAGGTCAATGACCCTCTGTTTCTCACCCACCCCCTCAAATTTAAGGGAACCCATGTAACTTTCATTTCTGCGTGATAACTCTAAATAAATGCATGGTCTTGTAACTCCTTTAGAGTTTACCATCAAAACCATCTAATGTTCATGGATCAAGTTTTCAGGCAATTACAACTATACAGTGTTAGTGAATAAAGCAGTCTGAAACATCATTGGATGGGGCAATTTTTCTTTAAATATAGTACTTTACAATGCAGACAAAAATACTTGTCTTAGCTTGAGCTGCTGTAACAAAACACCATAAACTGGGTGGCTTCAACAACAAACATTTATTTCTCACAGGTCTGAAGGATGGAAGTCCAAGATCAGAGTGCCAGTGGGATGTGGTTCTGGTGAGAGCCCTCTTCTGGGTGGAAGACTGCCACCTTCTCTTCGTAGTCTCACATGGTGAGAAAACACCAAGTTAGTCCTCAGGCTGCTGCTTCTGAGACCCTCATCCCATCGCGAGGGCTCCACTCTCAAGACGTAATCTCCTCTCGAAGGCCCCCCCTCCTAATACCATCACATTGCAGGTTAGTATTTCAATGTAGGAATTTTCGGGGTGGGGGTGGGGACAAAAATTCAGTCCATAACAATATTTAAGCAGATAAATGATCATCCATGGCAAACAGCATCACTTGGTATAAAGGCAGATCATTTTATTTTTCTCCCATTTGTAAGCAGATTATGTCCATCGATGGGCAGAGATTTTTCTATTTCCCTCACAGAACCCAATACTAGGCGGGGGGGGGGGGGGGGGGGGGGGGGGGAGTGGGAGAGGGAGCCACGCTTGAGCAGCAACCACTTGTTGGTTGCCAGGTGATACTCAGTCAACTGGTTGAAGAGTCAACTGGGGTTTTTCTTGTTTTGTTTTTTTGTTTGTTTTTTTGTTTTACTAATTAACTCTGGTAGATTTTAATGTCATATCAGCAAGACCCTGAACATTTTTTCAACCCTGTTTCTATACATACCAGTACTTCTTAAGGGTAGAAGTGCAGTTCTTCACAATGTTGTGATCGTGTAGCTATGTAATAGTCACAATTAACAGAAGGGTCAGGACTCTATGTCCTCTACTTGCCACCCTTCTCCCAACAGTATTTTATAAAAGAGCAGAAGCCAGAGACTGAAGTGTAAATGAAGCCACAGAGAGATAGAAAGATGACTTGATGCTTATGTAAGTTTCCATTTTCCAGTTTCTCTGTCATACACAGGTGACTCCTCGCCAATACGGGCAATCCCAGGGCTCGGAAGATTTTAAAACACTCTTTTGGTGAGACATTTATGAGCAAACCTAGGCAGCCGAGCTTCCCCTTGGTTAAGTTAGGCAGTCACATTTTGCAAAGAGCTAGGCTGTCTCTTTGAACACCTGACTATAGGTAACGTGGTTGTCTGTGGCCAGGGCATTTTTCAGACACTGCCAGAAGTACGGGTGAGCCTGTGGATTTGTTGGCCACTCAAGAACAGAACTCCCACAGAGCCTCTTCCGAAGCTGGAAAAACTTGGACTTCTGAAGGGGCTTCTCAAGGAATATCAAGATAATTACGTCCACTTTTTCATCCATGAGCCTCTGATGGGACAAGTAAAATGCTATCTTAAATTTCTCAGTCTTTGCATACTTGTCTGTCATCACAAACACCGTCTTTTTGCTAAGCTGTATGCTCTGGGAAAGGTTTTCCAGAACTGGCTGCCCTGGTAACCAGTCCCTTTCTTCGAGACATAAATTAAAATGTTTCTCTCTTGGATCTTCCAACTTGGCCACCAGCTCATCCAAAACCCACTCTGTCACTGCTGGGTCTTTAGTGTCATAGACAATAAAAGCATCGTAGCAGGAATTGGGTGATATCAGACGTTGATACCCCTTTATCTTGGCCTTACAGAAATGGTAACTGTACCACACATCCCAGAAATAGAGATGGTTTGCTATTGTGATTACAATCAGAAAGAGAACTGCCGATAGGGAAAGTGAAAACAAGACAAAATTAGTCAGATCTAACTCACAAGTATACAGGTCTAGAGAGACCACACTCTGGCCCTTGTGTGCTCCTGGTCCCATACAAGTCACATCTGTGGCCAAGAAAGGGATAGTCACCTCTGTATGGTTAACCCACCAGACAAGCCACACGGCGTCGCAGTTGCACAGAAACCGATTATGATGCAAAAACAAAATCTGCAAATTGTTGAGAACGTTTTCTGGAAAACTAGTCTTCTGGATAACCTGGATTTTATTTGAGCTGAGGTCCAGATGTCGCAACTGGAAAGCATCTTGTAGAAAATACTTTGTTAGGTTCCTGATTTCATTATTCTTAAGTATGAGTTTCTTGAGGCTTCTGGAACAGTTGGATAATCTCTCAGGGACAGTCTTCAGCAGGTTGTAGCTGAGGTCCAATGTTTCTAGATTCTGCAGATACTGGAGTTTTCCCCAATTGAAAGACTTGAGCCCATTTTTGGCCAAGGAGAGAGTCTTTAGATTTGGAGGCATACCATCGAACACTCCACTAGGTAAGAAACTCAGGGAATTTTCAGAGATGTCCAATTCCTCTAACTTGTGCAGGTTCTTGAAGAATTTTAAGTATCTGTTATCGCCGTCTCTCCATAAAATATCCAAATGATTTCCTCGGAATTCCAGGATTCGAAGCGATTCGCTCTCCATGGTTGTGCTGGTGGAGGTGGCGATGTCATTGTTGTTCATCATCAGTTTCTTCAGAACCTTTAGGTTCTTGGTAAAGTCTAGCATGTGAGTAATTCCTTCTGATTGAAAATAGTGGCTGTTACTACTTATATCTAGGACTTCCAGGTTGCGTAGCTCTTCAAATGCTGTTGAGTGGAGTAAATCAAGCCGGTTGTTGGAGAAGTCCAAATATTTCAACTCCACTAAAGGCTGAAATTCACTGCCATTAAGAGCTTGGCTGATGCTATTTCCTGATAAGTTTAGGCATTTGAGGAAAGTGAGATGCTGAAATTCAGAGGACCTGATAAAAAATATATTGTTTCTACTTAGGTCCAAGGTCTGCCCATACATGGAACAATCTTCATTAAGAGGCAAGGAGGAAGAAGGCTCTTTGTTTTTGAACCGGCAACTCCTTGCATACTCATCATATCTGAAATAATGTAATGATTCCAGGACCTGGGGCCCATGACTTTCTGCAGAAGTTCTCATGCTAGAGCAGAAGCCACTTGCACTCGAATCTCCTGAGGGTGATATTTTGTTCACTGAAAGATCTACGAATTTCAGTGTTTTAAATTGCTTAAATATGCTGAGGTTGGCAATTTTTATAAAGTTAGTCCCAAGATCAAGCACTTCAAGATTCGGAAGATTACGTAATGGGTAGAGATTTAAACTTTTCAGCTCCTTAAAGACATATCCTTTGATCCGCAACACTTTTAAGTTTTTCAGTGAGGAAAAGGAATCTGACAGATTCATAAATGTATGATAGACCTGAAGTTCATAATTGAAAGACAGATCCAATTTGACAAGGTTGTGAAGAAGATGCAAAAATTTAGCATCCCCAATTTCTTTGGCCAAGAAGTTTTGGGAAAGATCTAGTTCCTTGAGTTTATTAAGGTTTTTAAACCATCTTTGGGGCACATACTGAAGAGAGTTACTGTGTAGACGTAAGACTTGTAATTCTGTCAATGCATCAAAAGCACGTAGATGGATCTGCAGGGGAGCATTATTTTCACAGGGTGTACAAGGAAATGGGACATTATAACAACGAGGGCAATTTCCACTTAGGTCCAGAACTTGCAGTTGACTGAGGTTATTAAAATCATCTTCTTGGATTTTTGCAATGATGTTGTTGTAGAGAAACAGTTCTGTCAAAGTAGATGGCAAAACAGTGGGAACAGCTGAGATGTTGTTATCTTTTAGGGAGAGCAATTTTAAATTTCTCAGACTGAGGAAAGCATCTTTTTCGATGGAAAATGACACATTACAAGGATTGCGATAATAACAGTTCTGGCCCAGGTAGAGCATCTCTAGGGTGGCCAGTTCTGTTAGATTCTCTTTCATGATCCAAAAGATGTTGTTGGCCTCGAGACTCAGCAGCTGTAAGCTGGGAGGAAGATCCCGAGGTATTTCTAGAAGCTGGTTTCCATCCAGGTAAAGAGCTTTTAAATAAGTGAGTTTACTAAAGCTACCGGGTTTAATCTGCAGCCTTCTGGTGCACAGGTTGTCTTTTGGCCCCAGTCGAACAGGTATACAGTTGCATCTGAAATCGATCTCTACCAGATGGTCCAGCTGCTGGAAGGAGGCTGGAGTGATGCTCGCTATGTGGTTAATGGTGAGGGTGAGGTTGGTGGCATTGGTGGGAATGCCTCCAGGGATTTCGGTCAAGTGCTTGTCTGTGCAGTCCACGATCACATGGGCATTCGGAGCATCCAGACTGACATCACAGGGCAGGGTTTTAGGAAACCATCTAGCCCCAAGGAGCTCGGATATTAGGACGATGTTAAAAAGGATAAGGAATTGTCTCTTCAACGTCCACACTGGAAAAACCTGCAAGTAGAAGAACAAATCGCCCTTCTAAAATATACCAAGAATCAGAATTTGCAAGTGCAGTTTGCTGCATCTCTTTTGCTACATTTTATTTGTTTTGTTGTTGTTGTTGTTGTTGTTGTTTCTTTTGGCCGTCGCTGAGGCATGTGGAAGTTCCTGGACTAGGGATCAAACCCAAGCTGCTGCAGTAACAATACCAGTTCCTTAACCCACTGAGCTACCAGGAAACTCCCTCTTTTTTAATATTGCAAGATAAACAGTGTTTGGCAGTTTCTGTTGTGGCTCAGTGCGTTAGGAACCCAACTGGTATCTATGAGGATGCAGGTTCACCCCCTGGCCTCATTCAGTGGGTTAAGGATCCAGCATCGGTGCAAGCTGCAGCATAGGTTGCAGATGTGGCTTGGATCCCGAGTTGCCATGGTTGTGGCATAGGCCTGCAGCTGCAGCTCCAATTTGACCCCTAGCCTGGGAACTTCCATATGCCACAGGAGCAGCCCTAAGAAAATTTTTTCAAAAATTAGGGAGTTCCCATCGTGGCGCAGCAGAAACGAATCCAACTAGGAACCATGAGGTTGCGGGTGCAATTCCTGGCCTCGCTCAATGGATTGTGGTGGAGGTCACAGACTAGGCTCGGATCTGGCATTGCTGTGGCTGTGGTGTAGGCCAGCATCTGTAGCTCCAATTAGAACCCGAGCCTGGGAACCTCTATGTGCCACAGGTGTGGCCCTAAAAAATAAATAAATAAATAAACAAAACAAAAACCATAAAATAAAAAAAAAACAGCTCAGGTCTTGCTCTCGACTGTCTAAACAGTAATAACCACCATCCCCACCTCATGACTGTAGTTGTCAATTACTGAGTAATAACACAGTCACATATTTAGCTTTTAGCACCTTAGCTTTTGAGTTATATGGCTTTTAAGGTGGTAAAAGCAGCATTTTCCTAGTCCCTGTTATTTAGAATGGTACAATGGAAGGGCTATCAATGAGCTGTCAAAGTCTGAAATTTGGGAGTAGGGGGTGGTGAAGGAATGTTAAATGCAAGTACATCTGGAAAGAAAAACACATTAGGACTTTAGTGCAATTAATGGTTGCTTGTTGAGCCTTCTCTGGTACGCTTTAGTCTTTCACCATATTCAAGCCTCTTAACATCCTAAGTCGGGAAACAAAGGTGATCCGTTATCCCCCTTTTACAGATTAAGACATAGCTCTGTGACATTTATTAACTGCTCTGCCCCAGGTCAGCCAAGCTATCTATAAGCCAGCTTTCCTCTCGGAGGGTCTTTGGAAATCATCTTCAACATGATGTGGAGATGAACACTTTCCCTTCACATCGGGTTTACATCTCACGAGTTTGGAAAGGAGTGAATGGAGAGTCTCGGCACTGCCTGAGTGACTCCAAGAGACCACGCAGGACACTCATGGGACTGAAAGGGAGGGGGCTGTCAATAATTACACATGAACTAAGACTCTCTCTGCTAACCTGGGACAGGTGGGAACCTACTTTTACCTGGGATTCTTGGGCATCCAGGTTTAGTATGAGAGACACTTGGATCCTGGGAATTAAGACCTTAAAAGGGAATATTGGGAAGCACTGGAGAACTTTACTAATTACCATATTAACTTGAGCTTACTTTGCATAGAGGTTGGTTTAACCAGAGACTAGCTCTCAGGTTTCAGGGTTTCTATCAATACTTTACTCCAGAGTATTGGTTTCAGTTTCACCAGGGCTCATCCATGGCTGTGTCTCTACAGCAGGCTTCCAGCTCAACGAATGCTTTCATCCTCCCAACTGACTGAGTCAACCCATCGTGTTGCTGTCTAATAAACCAATGCCTACCTCCCCTAATTCCTCTAATAGGGGGGAAATGAGCAAAACTTCTCCTGGGCTTTTCTTCTAATGCTAGATGCCTGAAGTTTGTTGGAGTTAGAGGTACAACACTGTCTTTTTTTTTTTTCTTTCACCACCCCATCTCCTTCTTCCCATCGTTAAAACCATTCACTGAGTCCAGCTGACCTCCTTCACCGGCCTTCTTGGCATCCTCCTTGCTTTGCCACTTCAGCCGACCCAACTGGTTGAAATGAATCCACCCTTGGTTCACTCTAACACCTCATCCTTGCCCCCAGCCTCTCACTCCTCCAATCTACTCTAGCATTGACCTTCTCAAGCATTAATCAGATGATACTGCTCTGAAATCTGGAAATGGTTTTATCTTCTTCTTTTACAGAATGAGCCCTAACTTTTTATCACGGCATCCAAAGTCTTCCATAATCTGGCCCGGTTTCCTTGTCTAGGTTGACCCGATACAAGTCCCCTACCAGCTTCTCCAACCACTACGTCCAAGCCCAGCTTGCAGTTCCCTGATCTGCAAGGCCTTCCACCTGGAATATTTCTCCCTACCGTTTCCACCACCAGAATCTCCATCATCCTTTAAGGCTATACTTCTCAGTCATCAACACTCAGAGCCCTAGGAAGATATGGCAAAACTCAGGGGGCACGGGGAACGGTTACCTAAACAGAGTATATCTTCCTTGGGCATCAGTCTTACTCAAAGACTGAGGGAAAACGTCCACCACTCAGGGAGGGGAGATTAAGTCAAGATGAGGGAAAGGGCTTTAGAAGAGGCAAAGGACAGAAGAACAGTGAGCTATTTGTGGGATCCTGGATAAGAGGATCCCAGACCCTGAACCCCATTCCGAGCTATGCTTCTGTCAGAAGACATGAATGGGTTCATGAATCCCACTATCAAAAGGTAATGGGTAATGTCACTAAGAGTGGTATTATGGACGGGGTGGTGCCAAAATGTATACAGGACAAATCATAAGCCAAGTGCTCTCTTCTGATCCCATTCCCATGAACCCAGATAACACCCTTGGGAAAAAGTGGAAGGATCCTTGGACTGAGTTAAAAAACAAACAAACAAAAAAACAAAACATGAAGTGACTGAAGCTGGGTTCATCAAACTGAGTTCTCCAAGAAATGCCTAGCTGAAATATTTCTGTGATGGAAGAAATGGAGGCTCTAAGATCAAGGAAGCTACTTACAGAAAAAATAATGACAGTGGTGTACTGATAAATGTTTATCAACAATCTTTCTCCCCCAGGCCCCAATCGCCGACTTGTTAGGTCCTGATTTATAGCATTTGTGAATTCCCATAGTGTAAATACTGCCACCATGGTCAATTTCAAGGGGTCAGTGTGATGTGACTGAATGCAAGCCTGTATGAGCTTGGTCCCGCAAACTGCCGATCTTAACATACTGGAGACATGGATATATTATAAATTATAATGAATGAAAAACAAAGCAGAAGATCTTTTTCTCCGTCATTTCTAAACTTTGTCTGGCACTGGTCCACTTTTCTCCTTGTCTGCTACCCCCTCTCTACTCCACTTGGCCGTGAGGTCTCAAACCTGGCCTACCGCACTGGACTCCAAACGGGTTTCCCTGGCTCCCCTCCTCCTCTACCATTCATCCATCCACGGCATCAGAGCAGACTTTAGAAACAGGAATGAGAGCAACCACAACGACTCCGTACATTTTGAATGAAGTCCAAAGTCTTTATCATTCTTTTTATCACGCACGTTCTGACCACAGCCTACCTCTCTGAACTTGTACCATCTTTTCCCCTTCTCTGACCACACACAAGATATCCGGCTTGTTTTCTGTTCTGCGCTTGATCCAGCCTGGGCATCTGCTGTTCCCTCTTCCTGCAATCACCCTTCTCTTCCTCATCCTGTACCCTGGTCACCCCGCACCCCTTAAACGAAGCAACATCAGAGAGGCCTTCTCTGAGTAACTTTTCAAAATACTTTCCAACGGAATAATAGTTATAAGGTCAGGAACAGCAGTTAACTTAGGTAGCACTTACCGTGTGCTGGGCAACGTTTTCAGTGCTTTGCATATATTAACTCATTTAATCTTCATACGAAGTGCATGAGGGGGACACTCCAGGTCTTCGATCCCTCATCCAAAACCTTTGGATATACATGTGTTTTGGAAGTCAGAATTCTTCCCATTTTAGAATGCGATGCATGTACCTCCTTTTATGTACCAGCCCTGCTGGAGTCTGGGGCATCTTATAAACACATAATTTTGACCGTGAAACACTGGACTGCCCACTCTGAGTGGGATTTAAAAAAAAAAAAAACTACATCATTTGGTTCAGGTCAAGATTCACCTCCAAATGAGTTCAGATCAAGTCGTGTTTGCCATCGACTGAATTCAGACAAAGCTTTCAGTTGGGGGATTTTGGAATTGCAGACCTCTATTATTATCTCCATTTTACAGATGAGTTAACTGAGGCACAGAGAGGTCTAGGTACTCTGCATCAGGCTACCCTGATTTATTTCCTTCACAGGCTTTAGCACAATCAGAAATTATGTCGCTGCTAATTGATGTGCCTCTGGTTTATGTGCTTATTTGTTTAATGTCTATGCTGCGTGAAAATGTAAGATTTGAGAGAGCAGGCTTTTGTGTGTCCTCGTGGAAAACAATGCTTGGCACTTAATTCATGCCGCACTATGTTTGCTAAATACACAAAAGGAAAGAATGAGTGCGTGAAAGAATGAAGAGCGAAACAGAGCAAAAGAGTTAAAAGAAATTTCTCCTTGGAGTAGGTTCCTTCAGAGGTCACACTCGGCCTTTTCTCTTCTAAATCGTCCTGGGGGCAGGGGGAAGGTTTAGGGAGCTCTGCTCGTATAAGGCCCAGTTCACACTCCTCCTTAAGAAGCTTTCTGTGATCAGCCTGGACAGAAGCAAGTGCTTTCTCATCTCTGACTCCGCTGATGACATGGGAAGTTGTGAAAAGAACTCCACGTGGCACATGGAAGCAGTGGGTCCTGCCCTGGTTTGGTAGTTCCCTCTCCACGTAGCTTCTGAGGTGGGGCAACCGTCCTCAGGAAAAGAACCCCTTCGAGAGGATGACCACACGGGAGAGCAAGGCCTCAGACAACCTTCCTAGGTCAAGACAGGGAACCTGGACTGCACAAGTCCCCAGCAGTTCCTTAGCTTGGAATTGTACTAAGAAGATCACAATTCCACCGATTCATATTCATTCTTTCATCTGACAAATATTTATTGGATACCTCCTAGCGGTAGCAGATAACACAGTCTCTGTCCTTAAAGAGCTCAAAGTTCAGTGGAGTACAGAAAAAATACACAGATTGAAAACACAATGCAGAGGAGTTCCCTGGTGGTACAGTGGGCTAAGAATCCAGCATTGTCACTGCTGTGGCTTGGGTCATTAGTTCTTTCTAGGAGAGATGCTGCCCTTCGTATATGTATAGATTAGCTGTTTATTGTTCTTATTCCCGGGTTATTTCCTTACTTCTTCTTCTTCTTCTTTTTTAGGGCCGGACCCTCAGCATATGGACGTTCCCAGGCTAGGGGTCGAATCAGAGCCACAGCTGCCAGCCTACACCACAGCTCCAGCAACGCCAGATCCAAGCCTCAGCTGCCACCTACAAGGTAGCTCATGATATCACTGGATCCTTAACCCAGTGAGGGGGGCCAGGGATCGAACCCGCATCCTCATGGATACTAGTCAGTTTCGTAACCCCTGAGCCACAATGGGAACTCCCAGGGGTATTTCCTGATACTCCTAATTAATTCTTTTTATCAGTCTCGTAGACTCCAGAGATTGTTATATATCTCCCAATTTTCCCCCTTTCTTTCATCTCATAGAGACAGAATCTCCATTTATAGTTGGGCATATGTCACTATGAAAAAAGATTACATGTCCCACACTCCCTTGCAGCTATGACCATACGACTAAATGAAAGCCAAGGGGACGTAAAAGGCAGTAAGATGTGCAGTTTCTGGGACATGTCCCTAAACAGTGAGACTATTCCTCTTCTTCCTGTCTATTTCCATCTGGCTTCTTGTTATATGGGTATCGTAGCCACCACCTTGAATGATACAAATGAGAAAAACATGCTAGGGATGGTGAAGCAACAAGGGAGATGATCCAGAATATCTAGATCCTCGAACAACTTCATAAAGCAGAGCGGAAATAAAGGCTCTAAACTGCTGACTTCTAGGAGTTTACAAGAAATCAAATAAAGCCTCTGAACTGCTGACTTTTAGGAGTTTACGAGAAATCAAATAAAGGCTCTGAACTGCTGACTTCTAGGGGTTTACAAGAAATCACAAGATTATTATGCTAAGCCAGGGTAGTTGGAATTACTATTGCACGAATGCAAACCTAAATTTTAGCCAGTGTAGAATGTACTGGAAATAAACTGCTGCCCATGAGAGGACCTAAAATATGTGGTATTGATATCATCGGGCCTTGGGCAAGGAAGACCCAGGTATTGGAAAGTGGAAAACTAGTGACCCGTGTTACACCATCACAAAACCCCTTGATACAACTATATCACCTACGCTACCACAGAAGGCCGAACACCTGCCAACTATGACTTCTGTTTTTCCAGCTTTATCGAGATATAATTGCCATAAAACACTGGACTCGTTTTAGGTACACAACATAATAATTTGTTATTTGTATATACTGCAAAATGCTCACCACAATAAGTTTAGTTAACATGCATCACCTGACAAAGTTGCAATGTCTTTTCTTGTGATAAGAACTTTTGGGGGGGGGCGCTGCACCCACAGCATGCGGAAGTTCTCGGGCCAGGGAATGAATCCGCACCACAGCAGTGACCTGAGCCACAGGCAGTGACAACTTTGGATCCTTAGCCACTAGACCACCAGGGAACTCCAGAGAAATTTCAAACACACAATACGGCATTGCTAATTGTAGTAACCATGCTGTGCTTAGCATCCCCGAAAAGCCAACTTCGACTTTACTCTTGGGGGAAATGGTTTGACGATATTCTTAACGATGATGATGTGTGCTGATGACTTCTTACTGTTCTGGGCAATCTCGTGAGAGAAGTGACCGAGGGCTGAAGTTAGCCTAGTAGGGATGAGAGGCTAACGTGAGCTCTTCTTCTGGAAGCAGGGATGGAAGGAAACACAGCTTTGCTAAGCAAGCTGTTCTCCCCTACAGCCTGAACTCTAACTCTTGATTAAGACTTCCTTAATTTGGGGCCAGAGGGGGTTGAAAAAGCCAACTGCCTTACCCTAAACCACAGCAGATGTAATGGATACAGTCAAAGAGCAGCCTTAAGAGGAAATAAGTGTATGCTCACATGCAGTTTTCAAGCACTTTCCATCAAGCATTTTCTAGCAGACAGTGAAAGCCAGTCCAGGGCAAAAAAAAAAAAAAAAAAAAATCTGATTAAGGGTGCTGCCTTCCTCGTGACTCAGCCAGCCTCTGGGAAGTTGATTAAATTGAGAGAGAGGAACACTGACAGAATACAGAAACTTTAGACTTAAATGGTCTAAAGCTGCTCTGTCCAATGCGACAGACACATGAGGTTGTTTAAATTTAAATGAATTAAAAGTAACTGCCATTTTAAAATTCAGTTTCTCAGTCACACTAACCATATTTCGAAGGCTCAAAAGTTACATCAGCCTCGTGGCTACCATTTTCAAGCATGCAGAGAGGGAACGTTTTTCATCATTGTAGAAAGTTCTAGTTGACAGCAGTGGTCTAGACCCGGGCTTGGCAAAGTTTCTGCAAAGGGCCAGACAGTAAATATTTTAGACAAAACTGAGGTTGCTACGTGAGTACTTAAAAAACCATTTAGAACGTGACGAATTCAAGTGGTTAAAACCATCCCTAGCTCATAAGTCACACAAAAACAGGTGGCAGGACAGATTCGGTCCACAGGTCATGGTTTTCAGGCCCCCTGGTCTAGACAAAACCTTAAACTTATCCATGGAATTAATTCTAAGCGAATTCAGTCCAAGACTGCCCAGTATGAGAAGAAATCACATTACCTGTAAACCTCCATTCCCATGCCACTAACTTCAACCAATAGCATTTCACAAATTATTTTGGTGTCATCCAAATTCTAAGAAAGAGATTCGTTTACAATGAGGACAGTGAAAGGCAGAGACTAGAGAACTTACCGGAGGTGAGAGATCAGGCAACTCAGATACAGACGCTGCCCTCAGCTATCTTGCTAGCCTACCTTTCTACGAGTCTCAGTATCAACTCACCCATCTCTCCCGCTATGAGATAAACATTCAGGTCCATGATCTGGTCTGTTTTTTTTTTTTTTTTCTTTTTTTCTTTTTTTGGCTGCGCCCACAGCATGCAAATGTTTCTAGGTCAGGGATCGAACCTGAACCACAGCAGTGACAACGCCAGATTATTAACCTGCCAGGCCACCAGGGAACTCTGACCTTGTTTATCTTTACTCGAACTCTATCACAATGACGTCTGCCACCTAGCGAGTGCAAGATTACTATCTGCTTAGTAAATCAAGGCTTTGAACATTCCTAAAATCCCATGGAAGACTCACATTCAATGATCATAAATGGTAAAGTCTTTCCAGAGGTCAGACTTTTTTGACAAGGGGATGAGGAGAGATCAGGAGGCACGGGGGCCTCTAAAAGAAGGGTTGAAGTGGGAAGGGCCACAGGAAAAAAAAAAGGGGGTGGTGTCTGGGGGAGGTCATGGGAAGCAGACCTGCAGAAAGACTCCTATACGATGTTTTCTCACAAGTTCTGCCCCCTCTGAACCTGAAACCCTAGTACGAACACGGAGCTTATCTGTCTCTCCTGAGAACAGCCACAGCCAGGATGGGACTGTCCCAGCCCAAATGGCCCTATGAATGCTAGTAACGCCAAAGAAGCCTTCTATCAGCTCTCCACGAGGGCTGCACTGAAAGCCTGAAATTCAGATGGGCTCTGATCAAGAAGATGAGGGAGAAAACGGAGTCAATGAACAAAGCCTTTCTGAATTTGTTAAAGAGAGATAACACCCTTGAGACTTCCAAACAGAAAAGATACTGCTGAGAAGATGATTTTTAAATGTGAAGTATTCCTTTATTCCCATGGACATTGCCCCTTTCAAATAACTGCTACTCCCTGCTTCAGACTGAAGAAGCCAGGACCTTTGCTTCAACTAATGCTATTTTGAAATGTAAGGGTTCATTCAGCATGGAGCCAGGTCTGTTTAGTCACTTCATACAATTAACCCACGTTTCTTTTCTTGCTTTTTTGGGCAATGACTGCCTAAAGACATGTGTCTTTTAGGAATTTGATTTGTCAAAGAGCATAAGACACCACAATAGGCCGGGCTTTAGTAACGAATCACAGCTAATTATACAAGCAAACACACTGGGTAAATGTGGATGCTCAATTAGTGAGCAAATTATGGTAAAAATGGAAATGTTTTATTCTGTATGCACAGGTGTTCTATTTTCCCAGTAAATCAACTCTTTCCTATTAATATGGAAAACGCAGCATTTATGTCGAAGAGTCATGAGACAAGCATTTGTGGTTTTGTTTTTTATAGCAACTGCCACTTATCAGGTATTTATGTGCCAGATGCCAAAGTAGATACATTGCTTCTATCACAGCACCAAGCCCTGACCATGTAGTCGAAAAGACATCGAAATACTCCCACTTCACTGATGAGGAAACAGAGATCAGAGAGGCAATTCCAAACCAAGACTCAAACTCCATTTTGACCAATCATCTTAAAGCTATTTCAGCCCAGCGAATGCACTTGCTATGATGCACACCTGCATCTTGATTAATTTCATTTTCAGGTAAAGGGTTCTTGGCAGTCTAATGTTTAAATATTGTGCTACTTGGATTTTCCATAAGAAAAATGTTCAAATATTCAGAAAAGATAATTATGATTTGAGGGGGACGAACCGGAGGGCCAAAAAGATACTTCTCAGATCATTTATTTCTTATGAGTGCATTCATGCTCAGTCATGCTATGTTAGCCTAGTTTATGGATTTATAAATTTAAGGGCATGCTGAGCTATAGCTTCATCATAAAGTATGTGCTCATGTAGTCATTCAACAAACATTACTGCGCTCTCCTCTATGCAAGGTACCATGTTAGACACAGTAGGGGAATGAAAATGAGTTAGACGCCATTCCTGCCCAATTAGGAACCAAATCCCTCTGCTGTTGCATCTCACAACTAGTGATCACCACCTAAGCACAGAGCTCTGCAGTCAGGGAAATCCAGGGTGGGAGAAAGAAGATGTTGTGGGAAAGGGACTAGTCAGGCCTACAGGTGATGCTGTCTGCCCATCCCTGAAAGATACACTTGAATACACAACCCTTTAAAGTGGCGACACATGTCCCCTGAGGTGCTTCATTTTTGTGGCAAGATTCGAGCCTATATTCCGAAGTGTATTCTCCTGACTTGTGAGCCATTTTAGATTCTTGCTAGAATGCCCACGGTACGGAGCTATGATTCTGAACAAGAAAATACAGTGACCTAGATGAGTCTAACTCTGCGCGTTGCTGTTTTTATCTCCAAGACTTTGCAAGCTTGTGACAGGGATGCAATCTGAGGAGTGAGAAGGACAAATAGGAGGAGGAGGGAAATGAAGTTATGCGGTTTGCATTTTGCAACAAGTTACAGGAAGACTAGGATTAGTCTGACTTCTCATGTTTATTTCTTCTGAGGGTTAGCTCCTGTAACTGAAAGTCCCATCAGGACTCAGTCTAGAGATTATCATACTAAGTGAAGTAAGACAAATACCATATGATATCGCCTATATGCAGAATCTAAACACCATCACATTTACAGAACAGAAACAGACTCATAGGCACAGAAAACAAGCTTAAAGTTACCCAAAGGGACAGGGAGAGAGGGATAAATTAGGAGTTGGAGATTAATAGATGCACACTACTATATACAAAATGGATAAATAACAAAGACCTACTGGATAGCACAGGAAACTATATTCGAAATCCTGTAATGAACCATAATGGAAGAGAATGAAAAAATATATATACACAGATATGTATAACCAAATCACTTTGCTATATACCTGAAACTAGCAGTATATTGTATTTTCTTTATTTTTTGTGTGTCTTTTGAGGGCCACACCCAGGGCATACAGAGCTTCCCAGGCTGGGGGTCGAATCAGAGCTGTAGCTGCCGTCCTATGCCACAGCCACAGCCATGCCAGATCCGAGCTGCATCTGTGACCCACAACCACAGCTGATAGAAACGCTGGATCCTTAACCCACTGAGCAAGGGCAGGGATCAAACATGCGTCCTCATGTAACTAGTCACATTCGTTTCCGCTGAGCCACCACGGGAACTCCTAGTATAATATTGTAAATCAACTCTACTTTGATTTAAAAATAAAGATAAAACTTTTTAGAAATTAGAAATTGAGGCAAAGAAGTCAGCTGCTTTGATGCACACCTACTGACTGAATTCTCCTTAACCTTGACTTTCTCTCACTATGAGAGCTGAGTGAACTGACCTTAATGTTTCTTTTCTCTTGCGGTTATTCTAGGACTCCAAAGCTTGGCCCAGAGCCCCCTGAAACATATCTTCCTAGCTGCCCAGAACCTCAGGCTGCTGTCATTTCAAAATGATCTAAACAAAGCTTCCAACTACTGTGACCCTCTTAAGGATTCCACAGAGGCAAAAACAGAAAACAAACAGACAAAAACCATGAGGGCATATTCTTATCATAATACACATTATGTCTTAGATGAAACTATTTTATTAGTCTGATTCGGCTCTCTGAAAGAGTAAGAATGCAAAGATATTGATGACAGGAGTTCCCGTCGTGGCGCAGTGGTTAACAAATCCGACTAGGAACCATGAGGTTGCGGGTTCGATCCCTGGCCTCGCTCAGTGGGTTAAGGATCCGGCGTTGCCATGAGCTGTGGCGTAGGTCACAGATGCGGCTCAGATCCTGAGTTGCTGTGGCTCTGGCGTAGGCCGGCGGCTACAGCTCCGATTCGACCCCTAGCTTGGGAAACTCTATATGCCGTGGGAGTGGCTCAAGAAAAGGCAAAAAGACCAAAAAAAAAGATATTGATGACAATCCATCAATTTGGAGAAATGGTTAAGAGTGGGAAACCACCAGTAGTAGAATATCAAACATCCCTTTTCAAAGAATGTAGTAGGGCAACAGGTATTGACATGAAAAGCTGTGTGAGATATACTGTTTATTTAAAATAATAAAATGAATTTTTAAAGCAGCATCAAAATAACCTATAGTATATGTTTCCTTTTCAATGAATATCAGTATACATATATGTGTGTGTGTGTATATATACATATGATTTGCATTTGTAGAGAAAAGTATGGAAGAAGACATTAGAAACTTTTCCATTTGTAGTTACAGCACATTTGTTTAAGTTTTATTGAAGTACTGTTGATTTACAATGTTATGGAAATTTGTGCTGCACAACAAAGTGAATCACTTATACATAACACACATCCATTCTCTTTCAGATTCTTTTCCCACCAAGATTAGCACAGAATATTGGGTTGAGTTCTCTGTGCTAGGCAGTGACATTAGAAAATTTTAACCATGATGCCTCCTGAGCAGCCATAAGAAGGGGGCCTTCACTAAATAGGAAAGAAGGATTTCTCATGTCCCTTCATCGTCTTCTCTACTCTTGGAGTTTTGTACGGAAAAAAAAAAAAAAAAAAAGCATTATTTTTTATTAAAACACTTGAAAAACTACAAAGGAAGTAATTTCTCTTAATAATGAGGAAGGAAATTGTGAAAAAATGAAAAACCCCAGCAGCATTTTATTGCTACCTGCTATGTGCTAGGTACCTGCCTCTGGGCATTGGGTCACATCAGTGGTCTAAACAGAAAAGCTTCCTCACTATATGTTTTTGTGTACTTCTGTCTGACACATACTGGTTTTATTTATTTACTTATTTATTTATTTTGTCTTTTCAGGGTCACAGCCATGGCATATGGAAATTCCCAGGCTAGGGGTTGAATCAGAGCTGCAGCTGCCAGCCTACACCACAGCCACACCAACATGGGATCCAAGTTGAGTCTGCAACCCACATCACAGCTCATGGCAACACCAGATCCTTAACCCACTGAGCAAGGCCAGGGATTGAACCCGTGTCCTCATGGATACTAGTCGGGTTCATTACGGCTGAGCCACAATGGAAACTCCTACATACTGGTTTTAAAGCCACTAGAAATTAAAGAGAAGATCTTTAAAAAAAAAAAAAAAAAAAAAAGACACAGCAGGTTTAAGGATCCGATGTTGTCTCTGCAGCAGCTCGAATTGCTGCTGAGGTGCAATTTTGATCCCTGGCCCAATACAATACATTAAGGATCTGGTGTTGTCCCAGCCGTGGCTCAGATTCGATCCCTGGCCCAGGGATCTGTGCTCTGGATGTGGCCAAAAAACAAAAACAGAAAAGCTTCCTGCTCTTGTGCAGCTTTATTCTCAAAATAATAAACTCAAAAATCTATCACTGTTTTCAGGTCAGATGGTTAATAATAAATGTTAAGGAAAAAGAAAACATAGGGCAGGGGGGAGACGATCAGGAACATGAGCTGGGGCTGGACTCTCAACAGGGGGGCTTGAGTGGGCATCACTGAGAAGCTGGCATCTGGGCAAATGTTATTGGAGCTCAAGGAAAGGAGGCTGGTGGCCATGCCTATCTGTCCAGGGAGAAGCGCTCCAGGCAGAAGGAAGAGCCTCATGTGAAGGCCCGAGTGGAAACAGGCTGGAATCATCACAAAAGTGGCAACAAAGCTGGTATTCCTGGAGCAGGGGAAGAGACAGCGAACGGAGCCGAAGTCAAAGCGGGAGGCCCCAGTCTTGCTGAGGGTGCCTACAGGGCCTTGTTGGCCACCCAGCCAGGAGTGGCAGGCCCATCCACTACAAACTTTTGAAGTCCAGGAGTGCCATGGTCCAACTTCCTTTTTAGAAAGATCATGCTGGTTGCACTGTTGAAAAGAGACCACCAGGGGCCGGGGTGGAAGTGCTGAGACCAGTCCAGAGGCTATGACAGTAATTCAAGCAAAAGCCCCAGCTGGCAGGGGTGGAGGTGGCGAGAACTTGCCAGATACTACTGGATACATTTTTGAAGGTGAAGCCAAATAAAATATGACTTCCAAGTTCTTGGAAGAATGTGAGGAGAGGGGCTGGAGGCAGCAAACGTTTCTGGGAAGTTTCTTTCCTCCAAAGGGGAACAAAGACACTGGTGGGAGTTCCCAGGGCCAGGAGGGTCAAGAGCATCTATTTTAGGATGAGAGAAATAACAGCATGTTGTAATGCTGGTGAGAGTGAAAAAAAGTCCAACCCCCCCCCCCAATCACTGTGAATAACAATACTGATGAGGATGCAGGGAAGGAGGGGGAGGGGGAGGGGAGGATGCAAGCACCCAGAGCCTGGGGAGGTGACCTGTGCTCCCAGTGGGAGACTGGCCTTATTGAGAAGCAGAAAAATTCCACCCTTTAGGACGAGAGCGTCTACAGGCTGGATCACCTAGCTCCCTTCGCCTTTGGACCTGACCAGGCTTGTGTGAGGGTCTAAGAGGACAGAGCAGAAAGAAGGATGCTGCAGGCCTTTCAAGGCTGGGACGAAAAAGGTGAGAGGGTTTGCACCTGACCTCCCTCTCTCTGCACTTGGGTTGGAGTCCTGAACCACCAGCTTTGGAAGAAGCACAGCTGCCATACTGGAGAGACCACGGGGACACAGAGGCGGCCCAAAGCTGGGGAGTCTCCACTAGAACCAAGCAGGACCCTGCCAGCCCTTCCCAGAGTGGACCCCCCCCCAACTCATGTCCTCCACCTGCCTTTTATCTATAGAAAAACTTTAGTCAAAGAATCAAGCACATCAGAGAAGCGAGAAAAAAAAAATACAGAGAAAAAGAAAACAGTCGAGCTAGACAGAATAATAGTTAAGCTATTCAATAAAGTCAGGGACATTTAGTTCTTCCTCAAGGACTAGAGATAATGTTTTGAGCCGTGTTCTTGAAGCTGTTTTGCAGGTGCTGAAGCCCCCACGGAGGGTTGGAAGTCCACTGTGTGCTGCCTACAAGCATGGAGAAGACCCCAGACAGTTGGAACCAGAAGGCTGATGACGCTGATTCCCAATGACCTCACCACCCACCAATCAGGAAAATGTCCAGGAGCTGACCACGCCCTGTTCCTCAAACCCTGTAAGACTCCTCACTACCCGCTCCAAGGAGGGGGAGGCACAGTCCTTGCACTAGCTTGCTGGGTTCCTTTCTTTACCTGGGAATTAAAGCTACTTTCTCTGTCTCTGAATTCCTATTTGACATCGGTGTACCGAGGCAGCCAAGATTTTGGCAACACCACCCTGGCAGCAGACCTGTGTTTTGGGTGGGTGTGGGGGCTCCAGTCCAGCCCCAGACACCAACTGCGAATGGGGGACAGAGCCAGCACCAGAGCCACCTCGCTGAGCCCAGGCAAGCCCTGGGCCCATCAGACCTAACAGTCTAGGGAGGTGGCTGTTCTAAGCCAGTGCTTTTGGGGTGATCTGATAGGCAGTGATGCATCATTGGACAGGAGGTCAGGTGGAGAGGCAGCTGCAGAAGCTCTAGGGAGGCACTCCAGGAAAGAGGTGCATTCCTCTTTGAATCAGCACAGTGTTCTCAGGGCAGCAGGAAGCCAGGTTACCCGCTCCCTCGCTAACAGTGAAGAGATGGCATGGGGCGGGGGATGGCTGGAATTGAGGGGAAGGTGGAGAGAGGGGCCCAGAAGGTGACTGGAGGAGGATGATGCCAGGTGTGATTACCTGGGGGCAGGTAAAGCCCCTCACCTTTCCGTATTTCATTTGCATTCCCCTCCCAGTCTTTATTATATATTTTTGCCTAGCTATGATCTGGTTAGATTTAAAGACTGCAAGGAAATTCTTCACAAAAGGAAATTCACCTGAAGGAAATTCACAAAAGGAAATTCACCTGACTATTTGAGGCCCTGGAACACTCACTGAAGGATTTGCTCCGTCCCGGCTCATCTAGCCCACGTGAGTCCACAGGCCAACACACCAGGCACCCCCTGTGGGCTGCCATGTGCCAGATTTTAGGGGACAATAGGTGGATGCCCTCAGAGGCACTTCCGATTTATTTTCAAGATCACAGAGCAGAAAAAAAGCCAGTTCAAAAGAAACTGTTGGAATATGCATTTGGCGGAGTGGGAGTCACTTAAGCCAAGCTATGGAAACAAAGGATTTCATGGTGCGGTGGGGCTGCCAGCCATGGACGGGCTGGGTTGAACCAGAGGTGATGGCTGGGGGCAGAAGAGTGGGAAAGGGACTTGGAAGAGGCGAGGAATGGGGAAGCAATTGTGGGAAACCATAGGCTTTGAATTCACTGAACTTTTTGTCACGTTGCCATGACATTGAACTGTTTGCTAAGTAGATGTGTTTATAGACATCACCCTAGGGGCTAACCAAGGGCTGTGAATAAGGGAAGTTACTTACTTGCTATTGTTTTACGGGCCAGACTCCACTGGAAATTTCCCTAAGAGACGGACGACCAAATATCCTCTTTTTGCCAATTTTGAAATATTTCTTTTTTTTTTTTAATTTTTTTTCTCTTTTTGTCTTTTGTTGTTGTTGTTGCTATTTCTTGGGCCGCTCTCGCGGCATATGGAGGTTCCCAGGCTAGGGGTCGAATCGGAGCTGTAGCCACCGGCCTACGCCAGAGCCACAGCAACGCGGGATCCGAGCCGCGTCTGCAACCTACACCACAGCTCACGGCAATGCCGGATCCTTAACCCACTGAGAAAGGGCAGGGACCGAACCCGCAACCTCATGGTTCCTAGTCGGATTCGTTAACCACTGCGCCACGACGGGAACTCCCCAATTTTGAAATATTTCTAATTATAGGCTGACCTCTGTAAAGTCTAATTACCATGGACATCAAAGTCTCATTATATAACAACCAGAAAAACAGCACCAGGATAAATAGACTTATCATTTGCTTTCTACCATCTTAGTCCAAATGGACCTAGTTTTCAAAGTAAAAGAGTAAAATGATATAGTTACAGAAATTAGAAAGTCAGCAACTACTACGCATCAAAACAGACACCAAAGATATTCAATCTTATCTGACCTTACACCCTTTCTCCTTTTTTCCATAAACCACAATCAGCACTCTTTCTATAAAGGGCCAGTTAATAGCTACTCAAACCGTTGAGTCATTTGCCATTGCAGTGTAAAAGCAGTTCAGACAACGTGTAAGCAAACACACAAATAAAGCCATGTCTGGGCACAAAAATTTGGATTTAATCCCAGTTTTATGGGTCACAAAAGAGTGTGACCCTTTTACATTTGTATGATGAATGATTTTTCTTTTTTCTCTGTTTATAATGCTTCTTATTTAAATTATAAAAACTTCATCAAATACATTGGGGCATCGTCCATCTTTTACAAAAAAATAGTATTCTTCCTTTGACTTTTTCAATCATTTGAAAACACTAAAAAATTCTTAGTTTGTGGGCTAAAATCAGGTGGCAGGCTGGATATGGCCCACTGGCTATAATTTGCCATCCCAGCCCTAAATTTTGGTGGGCTTCTGAGATCTAAATGAGCTATTTTGGGGGGTGGGGGCAGAATGACACTGGATCATTAATCTGTAATGACTGGTTTTCATTTTGGCATGAACTTCAACATTTATTTATATATATATATATATTTTTTTTTTTTGGTCTTTTTTTTCTAGGGCCATACCCACAGCACATGGAGGTTCCCAGGCCAGGGGTCCAATCGGAGCTGTAGCCGCCGGCCTACGCCACGGCCACAGCCACGCCAGATCCAAGCCACATCTGCAACCTACACCACAGCTCATGGCAACGCTGGATCCTCAACCCACTGAGCGAGGCCAGCGATCGAACCCACAACCTCATGGTTCCTGGTCGGACTTGTCAACCACTGAGCCACGACGGGAACTTCTTGACATTTTTAAATAATCAATTTTTTTTTTCTTTTACCGCTGCACCCACAGCTTATGGAAGTTCCCAGGCCAGACTGAATCCAAGCCACAGCTGCAACCTACACCACAGCGGGAACTCCTCATTGATTTTGACTAATGCAGTAAATGAATCCCTTACTATCTCTTGGGCTAGGAAGAAATGTGCTACCGTTAAGAGCAGAATCATGTGAGAAACAAATAGGGCCTGCTACATCAGTAAACAGGGGATGTCACAGTCCGGAGCCATTGCAGTCCCTCCAAGGGTGAGATGGTGAGCCCTGGGAGAACTCCAGAAAGAAACCAAGAATACCTGCCATCTAGCAGCCCTCAGACCGCAGCCACTCGCCATGGTGAGCCTTGAGGAAACGCAGGATGTGACAACAGGATACTGGCCCCATAGCCGAGGTGCATATCAAAGCAATGACTTCAGAGCGCCCAGACGTCTGCAACTTCCCATGCACAGAAAAGCACCAAACTCCTTAACTCGAGAGGTCTCGTTTGCTGTGATTAACAGTCATCTCGTGTTCCTACCACCTGTCCTTTGTTGCAAAACTCCTATATATCCCAGCTTCCCCCTCACCTCCGGGCGCAATTTTCTCAGGGGTACTCGAGATGCTGCCTCCCAGCCCAAGGTCTCATTTTTGTCCACAAAATAACGCTCAACTTTTAGGCTGTACTTTTTTTTTTTTTTTGGTCGACAAACGTTTTTACTTTTAAAACTGCTTACCTACTGCTACATGGGGACCCATTTCCTCTGACACTGATGCCCCCTTTCCTGCATCTATGGCACACAGTGAGAAGCATTTTAGGACTAGCTGGGGCTTTGTCAGTAGAGAGGTTTGATTTTAAATTCTCATTCTGGAGTTCCCGTTGTGGCGCAGTGGAAACGAATCCGGCTAGTATCCATGAGGACGTGGGTTCGAGCCCTGGCCCCCATGCATTGGGTTAAGGATCTGGCACTGCAGTGCTGTGGTGTAGGTCACAGACGTGGCTGCCTCACTGCTGTGGCTGTGGTGTAGGCCAGCAGCTTTAGCTCCGTTTTGACCCCTAGCCTGGGAACCTCCACAGGCCAAGGGTACAGCCCTAAAAAGCCAATAAATAAATAAATTCTTATTCTGCCACCTAAGTGCTCTCAGACTTTGTTGAATCACTTTCCCTCGTGGGCCTATGCTTTTTCAACTGTAAAATGGTTAGAATGCAGGGCTCTTTTGTCAAACTATTCAAAAAAATAGTAACACATTTATCATGCTCCATCATAAGTGACTAGATATATTTCCCAATGCTATATAGCAGGATCTCATTGCTTATCCTCTTTTTTTTTTTTTTTTTTTGGTCTTTTGTCCTTTAGGGCTGCACCCAAGGCACATGGAGGTTCCCAGGCTAGGGGCTGAACCAGAGCTGTAGCTGCCAGCCTACACCACGGACACAGCAACAGGGGATCCGAACCGCATCTGCGACCTACACCACAGCTCACAGCAACGCCGGATCCTTAACCCACTGAGCGGGACCAGGGATTGAACCTGCATCCTCATGGATACTAGTCAGGTTCGTTAACTACTGAGCCATGACGGGAACTCCCCAGATCACTTCTTTCAGAAGAGTTCCTTGAAGTGGAGTTCCCATATCGAGAGGTCTGACATATAACTATTAGTAAAATGGAATAATTTCCTTATGCTTTTTGGACTTTTGAATATTGTTTTCATGGTTTTTTTTTTTCTTTCTTTCCTTGTTCTTTTTTGGCTTCACCTGAAGCATATGGAAGTTCCTGGGCCAAGGATCCAATCCGAGCTTGCAGCTGTGACCTATGCCACAGCTGCGGCAATGCTGGATCCTTAACCCACTATGCCATGGCGGGAACTCCTTCATGAGGTTTTTCTTATAAGAGATATCCCAATTTCAGAGTTCCTGTGGTGGCACAGTGCGTTGAAGCATCCGGTATTGCTATAGGATGCAGCTGCAGTCAGGAACTTCCATATGCCTCAGGATTGTGGCAATAATAATAACTAAAAAAAGATACCCCAACTTCTCTTTTCTTAAGGCGTGAGATACCTGAAGCCAGTGCTGACTGTCTCCTGGGTAGACGTGTGTGCCGAGCCTGGTCTATACAGAGCAGAAGGGTCTCCAGTATGGCTGTCCGGCCAAGATCACAAGCTCTTACCCTCTGGAAACCCCAGGTCCTTCATCGGGGCCTCAAGAGGCTGCTTTGAGGGGGAGGTCGAATTAGAGACATCCAGTCTTTAGCACAACACGTAACTTGTGTGGTCAACACATGTGAGCTCTCTCTATTACTATCAACGCCATCATGCCATCCCTCAAGGGGCAAAGGCAGATGCGAGCAGGCATGGGTTTGCCTAAAAATAGACAGCTGAGTTTCTAGGAAATGAAACTCTAAGCTGTTGTTTCCTTTGTTAACAGAGCGCCCCACGGTTAACTCTTCATTGGACCTTAGACACCAAATGAGCCCGGGCACCAGCACTCAGATCTAGACGTCGGAGCGGGTTCCTGGTGAATGCACTCTAGTCTGTCAAAGTGGGGGGACAAAAGAATTTCCGAAAAAGACCACCCATGTCTCCGGCATGCCTACTAACTTACACTACCTGCAAAGGACTGGAACATATATTGGCTGATGTGAGCCTCACCATGCTCCCCCTGCCCCCGGCAAAGGCAACGGGAGAGGGAGTGTAACGTTCATTGTGTAGTCAAAAGAACCGAGTTTCCTAGGGCTTGGGTGATAAGCCCACGGCCCCCCAGCTAGTGACTGACAGAGACTCTCTCCTTGACTCAACTTGACTCAGGCTCCTCGAAGCTTCTAGGTCTCCAGCTTTGGGCTTTTGTCTCCATTTGCCCAGTTTTAGCAAGAATCTCTCCCCAGTGACATCTGATCATCCTTGGTGTCTCATCAAACACCCTCTCCCCTACCACCCCCCCCCCCAGGTGACATCCAGCTCCCTGGCCTGCTTTCGGCAAGAATCCTGTCAAGTGGGTTCAGCCAGAAACGCCCCCACCCCCACCCCTAATGTTTCCTCTTAGTAATTTTCCATCCACTGACCCCCTCCCCCACTTCTTGGTTACAAATCCCCACATGCACATGTCGTATTTGGAACTGAGCCCAGTCCTATACTGAGGTCTCTTTCCTCCCACTGCAATAGTTCTGGAGGAAAATCTGTTTTTACAGCTTACCCTACTGTCTGGTTCTGATTTTTCTGACACCATGGGAGCCCAGATTCCCTGTATCTCTAGTCCGCGTTCCCCGCCACCACATACTCGTTCAAATGCCACCCTACGCTAGAAAAAGCACAAAAGAAAAAGAACTTCAGTGACTTGCACGGTTTTAAAGCCCAAAATGCAGGGTGAAAAAACTTAGACCGAGGGAAGCTATTTCCCCAATTCAAACATCTGGTGCTCCTCGCAGCAGCCCGATTAACTCCTGTAGGAAGTTAGACAGACCAAGTGTTGATTAATCTGAAATTACAAAACACCCTCCATGATTAACCCTGATTATGAAATACCAGGCAAGACGTTTTCCTCGGCAAATAACCGAAATCAAGATACTTAAACATCTCTCCTGCTGGCTAGTTTCAGTTCTTCCACAAAAATTACAGGTAATGCTTTTTAGGGATCTCTTCGGTGTCCTTACCATCTTTAGTCTTCTTCCAGAATCAAACAGAGAAGCCTGGTTGAAGACAGCAGAGCATGAGAGGCGGCGTCAAGATCGGCCTGAGATGGACCCAAGAGCATCAACTAAGATAAAGAGAAAACACCAACACTTTACATGTCAAAGGCAGCAACGTACTGAAGCTTCCAAACGCTCAGGGACCATTGCTCTAATACGGGGCTGTTGAAAACATCTCTTAACAGTATTTACTTCCTCAAAACATACCGACCAGAAACATACATGAGAAAATGATTTCTAACATTATTAAAAGTCAGACTTCATGGTCAAAGAAACGACACTTGAGGCTACCAAAACTCTGCTTTAGATTCTCAAAAAAAAGTCTTTGCATACAATCTGGGTTCTCCTTCCTCCCCTCCCCGTGCCCTGAGGATGGCTCATATATCATCTGCATTTGTCCCAATGTTTAAAATACCTTTCTTGGCTGCATGGAGTGAGTCTAGTTCTGGAATCTTTGGAGGTGAAGAGATGGGCTATGGGAAGCCCAGAGTCAAGACTCCAGGCTGCCAGCCTTGGAGTTTCCAAGGCAAAGATGAGGTTAGGGGTTGGGGGAGGAGCGTAACTATTTAAGCCATCTCAGACAGGAGGTTTCACAGAAGCAGTAGGTTCCTCTTATTTTTACCACTGAGGTAAAGCCATGTCTAAATCCAAGCAAGTGGGGAGACCAAACTTTCTTCTTTTTTGTAGGAATTTCTCAACCTGAGCACGTGCGGTGAGATAATTCTTTGTGGCACCATCAGATGTTTAGCAGCATCCTTGACCTGTTCACCCCCTAGATGCCAGCAGCATTGCCCTGTCCAGTCGTGACAATCACAGATGTCCCCAGACATTGCAAAATATCCCCTGGGGAGGGAGCAGCAAAAATGCCCCAGAGTGAGAACCATAGTTGTACAGATATCTTAGAGACTTCTAAATTCAGCTCATTCTTAGGTCCCGCTGAAAGGGACCCTGGTTTCTAAGCAGGGGCAGGGCTTGCGGTGGGTTCACTGACTTCAGTGAAACAAGGGCAGCTGCACTTGAAGTCTAGCGCCAGGTCAACCCTGCTTCTCCAAGTGGGGCACCCTAGAGAACTGTTCCCTTCTGAACTGTTACTGGGGCCTTTTGTAGGTAGAGTCAAAACATCGATAGTTATGTTTAAAGTTCTTTAGCCCACCTAGTGGACCCCGAGAGAATTTGCCAAGTGCAAGTCTGCCATGAGAAAACCAGCTGAAAATGATCAGGGTTAATCGACTGTATTGAAAAGCCAATAGTGCCCCGGATCAGCTAAAAAACTAGCAGACACAATAAATAAGTGATCTTTGAGAGGTTATTACAAACCAGACACTGTTTTAGCTGCTTCATATGTATTATCTCATTAAACACTAAAAAAGATGAAGTAAATATCATCCGTTTTCTTTCGTTCTTTTATATATATATATATATATATCAAATCACGGAATTAACGCAGAAAAGATACTAGACTTTCCCCAGGTCACATACCATGTAAGTGATAGTCACACAAGCAAAAATCAAATGCCTTCCTGCCAAACCACCTTGCCATGCAAACGGTACGTAAAAATCCACAGCTTTCTCACATATAAACAATAACGAATCCAAATGGACAACAGGAGAGTTCTCAAGAAAAACAGCAACAAAAACATGAAATACTTGGGAAGAAAACTGACATGAAACGCTTGGGAATGAAGAAGGTGGGAGCCGAACAGGGGACAGTAACGCCTTACCTAGCGGGCCACTCGCTTTCCCTTTGCCCCCGCAGATCGGCTCTTCCACACCTTCCCACCACGCTCTGCGTCCGGAGCGGCTGAGCTGTAGGAACGTCATCACTAACTGGAAGACTTCCGGTTGGCTTTGGCCAATGGGAGGAGAGGACTGAGCACTAACCCCTGGCCTCCCTCCCTCTCCGCGGCTGTGGATTGGCTGCAACCCTCCAATGAAGTTCTTGTCGGGTGATGCTCCCCTCATGGACACTTTTTCCGAATGATACTCATTGTTCCTCCCTCCTGCCGTTTTTGGCCTGGGGTTGCGAAGACTCAGCCCTTGAAATGTCGCACCATTGGTTCTGATTTCCCTAAATCCTGTCCAAACGGTCATGAATAGTCACCTTGGTAAACGCATCAATTTCTTTTTTTTCTTTCTTTTTTCAGCTGCCAGGATCCTTAACTCATTGCGCAGGGCCAGGGATCAAACCGGTACCCCGACAGAGACAAGCCAGATCATTAACCCACTGCGGCACAGCGGGAACTCCTAAACTCATCAATTTCTTACTTCAGCTGTGCCACTTGTTTCCCAGAGGACACAGAGAATATGTAAATAGATATAGAGAAATATATCATTATTAAGGCTAGAGGTCACAACACTAAAAAAATGCAAAGTTGCTTCAATTGATTTGTAAATGCTGTGCAATCCCAATCAAATACCAATAGGATTTCATGAGTAACTTGCTAGACTGATTCTAAACCAGAGACCATTCAATCAGCTGGGCATTTTGGTTTATCACAAAGATTGGGGCTGTGTGATCCATACACGACATCTCCTTGGGATAGACAGTAAAGGATCCATTACCAGCTAATTCTTATAAAGATGAGGCATTGGATCTGACTGGGTTAAAACCACTGGTAAGGATAGCTCTGAATGAAAAAGTAACAAGGAGAGGATTCCTCTTCCAGCTCAAGAAATGCATTATAATGCTGCATTGCCTACAATGGCACAATGCCAACACATCCATGAAAGACAGGTGATTGCAAAGATAAGTAAAAGCGCAAATGGGACATGAGTTTCAAGTCATACCAATGGCAAAAGGAATTACTAAAATAATGTTGGGCACTTCTTGTGGCTCAGCAGAAATGAAACCAACTAGCATCCATGAGGATGAAAGTTCGAACCCCGGCCCCGCTCAGTGGGTTAAGGATCCAGCATTGCCCCAAGCTGTGGTGTAGGTCACAGATGTGGCTCAGATGTGATGTGACTGTGGCTGTGGTGTAGGCCAACAGCTATAGCCCCGATTTGACCCCTAGCCTGGGAACTTCATATGCCACAGCAGTGGCCCTGAAAAAAACTAATTATAACATTGGGCAGCTGGCTTAAAGCTTAGAAAAAATTTAACCTGTAGTCTTACTTTATTTCTTACATCAAAATTTCATATGGCTCAAAAATTGAAATGTAAGACATTGGAGTACCCCAGTGGCTCAGTGGGTTAAGGATCCAGTGTTGTCACCTCTGTGGCCCTGGACATTACTGTGGCATGGGTTCAATACCTAGCTTGGGAACTTTTGCATGCCACTGGCATGGCCAAAAATTTTTTTTTAAATATATATATCCTGTGGCTTTAAGTTGAAATAAACTAGTATTTATATTTTAAAAAGATAAGACAATGTACAGTAAAAGTACTAGAAGAAACAATAGTCAAATATATTTTTATTTTTTATTTTTTTGTCTTTTTAGGGCTGCACCTGTGGCATATGGAGGTTCCCAGGCTGAGGTCAAATTGAAGCTGTAGCTGCTGGTCTATGTGACAGCCACAGCAACGCAGGATCCAAGGCGCAGCCTTAACCCACTAAGCAAGGCAAGGGAGGCCAGGGATCAAACCTACGTCATCATGGATGCTAGTCAGATTAGTTTCAGCTGAGCCATGACAGGAACTCCCCAAATATTTTTATTTAAAAAAAAAATGGGGGCCACACCCAAAGCATCTGGAAGTTCCTGGGCCAGGGATCAAAGCCGCATCACAGCAGTGACAACACTGGATCCCTAATCTGCTGCACCACCAGGGAACTCCAACAAATATTTTTTATAATCTTCAAGTGGGAAAAGTATTCTAAGTTAGACAACAACAACAACGATAAAAAGAAAGAAAGAAAGAAAGAAAGAAAGAAAGAAAGAAAGAAAGAAAGAAAGAAAGAAAGAAAGAAAGAAAGAAAGAAAGAATTAAAGAAAGAAAGAAAACACCAGGAACCAGAGAGAGTCTGAAAGAAAAATCAATAAATTTGACTACATAAAAACAAATCTGGGAAGTTCCCATTGTGGTTCAGTGGGTTACAAACCCGACTAGTATCCATGAGGACGCAGGTTTGATTCCTGGCCTCAGTCAGTGGGTTAAGGATCTGGGGTTGCCGTGAGCTTCAGTGTAGGTCGCAGACATGGCTCCGGATCCCACATTGCTGTGGCTGTGGTATAGACCAGCAGTTGCAGTTCCAAGTGGACCCCTAGCCTGGAAAATTCCATATGCTGCAGGTGCAGCCCTACAAAGCAGAAGGAAAAAAAAAAAAAATTGCTTACTCATCTATGAGGCTGTGTGATCAGTAAAAACAAATCCAGGTTTTTATATGGTAAGATCCTGAGAGATAAGGATACCATGCACGTGGCTTGTTGACTATGCTTTCTTATAATGTTATTTGAATCTATCTCCTAGGTCCCCAATGATATTGCAGACCCCTTGAGTTAAGGATGCATTGTCCCCAGCATCATGTTCGTAGGAAGTACTTAAAAATCATTCTTCATGATGATGAAAATGAAAGTGATCACGAAAGTAAGAATAATTCAATCACTTAGATCAGTTTTGAGAGGAAGAGCATTAACCAGATAATCAATTAAGGTGACCTCCATCTGATTAGTTTCACTAATCAGATTTGAATTAACTATGACGTTAGTCAAGTGCCACCTGCCTAGTAGTTGAGTGTAAATAAAGCCTATGTTTTCTTTCTCTTTTTTTGCAGTGATTTTTTTTTTACATATAGCTGATTTACAGTGTTGTGCCATTTTCTGCTGTACAGCAAAGTATCCCAGTCATACATATATATACATTCCCTTTCTTATATTATCTCCTGTCATGGTCTATCCCAAGAGGCTGAATAGAGTTCCCTGTGCTGTACATGAGAACCTCACTGCTTATCCATTCTCTGTGTAATAGTTTAAAGCCTATATTTTCTTATTCAAAAGATATGAAGTCCTTCAATGGATGTGGTAAATTCAATGGTACAGTGGACACTGATTTTCTAATAACCCATGTCATTCTCTTAACTTCGATTAAACAGAAATTTACAAACAGCCTGTTTGTTGAAAGCCAACCTTTCTCTTCCCAACTTTTTTTCTTGTTTGTTTGTTTGTTTGTTTGCTATTTATTGGGCCGCTCCCGAGGCATATGGAGGTTCCCAGGCTAGGGGTCGAATCGGAGCTGTAGTTGCTGGCCTACGCCAGAGCCACAACAACGCTGGATCCAAGCTGCGCCTGCAACCTACACCACAGCTCACAGCAACGCCAGATCCTTAACCCACTGAGCAAGGGCAGGGACCGAACCCGCAACCTCAAGGTTCCTAGTCGGATTCGTTAACCACTGCGCCACGACGGGAACTCCCCAACTTTTTTATTTGGAAAATTCTCGGATGTATGGGAGAGTTGAAAGAATTGGAGGATGCAACCTACAGACCAGCTGCCTAAGCGCAGCAATTGTTCATAGTGAGTCTCTGCACCTGGTTATGCACGTGTCCATTTTTTTCTTGCTCATTTGAAAGTTGCAGCCAGCATGACATTTTACCCCAAACACTTAAGCCTCTATCTCCTAAAATAAGGATGCCACTTAAGAGAATTGACCACAATCCCATAATATCATCTCATATCGATTTTACATTCAAATGTCTCCACTTTGTCCCCAAATCATTTTTAGAGCTTTTCCCCCTGACTCAGGAGCTGCTCAGGGCTCACACACTGACTTTGGTTACATCTCTACTCTCTTTATAATCTTTCTTTATATAAAAAATCTTGAATTCTATCGCACCACCCTCCAAAGGTGATTTTTTTTTTTTTTTGCTTTTTTAGGGTTGCATCCTTGGCATATGGAGGTTCCCAGACTAGGGGTGAAATCAGAGCTACAGCTGCCAGCCTACACCAGAGCCACAGCAATACAGGATCCAAGCCACGTCTTCAACCTACACCACAGTTCACAGCAACGCCGATCCTTAACCCATTAAGTGAGGCCAGGGATCGAACCTGCCACCTCATGGTTCCTAGTTGGATTTGTTTCCACTGCGCCACCATGGGAACGCCTTTTTTTTTTTTTTTCCTTTTTCTTTTTTTCCTAAAGGTGATTTTAAGCTCTGACAAAAATGCTCTCCTAAATAGCTGGCTCCGATTTCCAATTATGGGCTGAGCTGCTGTTTTATGTGTACAAAAAGGGACACACTCTTACAGGACAAGGCTCTAAGATTTTGAAACATGAATCTGTAAACAATGAAAAACGTTTCAAAAAAACCAAGAACAAATGAACTCTAACACTGCCATTTACAAGTTACCAGAATTTTCTGTCTCCTTAGAGACCGAGGGAGAGAAATTTGTTGGATTTTTTGTCCCTTTCAGTTTTCTCCCCTCTCTCTCTCTGTTTCTTTCTCTCCCTGCAAACATTTTGAACGGGGCTTTCAGTTAGGTAAATATAAGGCAGGGCAATAGGCTTTTAAATTTTTCTTTAATTTTAAAAGAAACTATATAATCATGAGGTAAGAACTCATAGTGGAGTAAATAGAAAAAGAAAAGTCAGAAGAGGTAAGAGTGTAAAGGACTTTTTCTCTTATTTTAATAGATGTATAGTCATGTAATACAGAACATAGATAATATATACACATATATATGTACGCATGTGCATATATTTGGGGGGGGGAGAAAGGGAGAGAGAGATGGGGAGAGAGGGAGGGAGTGGGGGATGGAGGGGGAAGAGATGGCAAGAGATGGAGAGATGGAGAAACCATGTCAGGGGTCCCCAGGACCAGCCCCAGGTTTAGTGATTCACTAGGAGAACTCACAGGAACTCTGCATAGAGCTGACTCGGGCTATGATTCATTACAGTGAAAGGATCCAAACCCCAATCAGCAAAGGGAAAAGGCAGAAGGGGCAATGACTGACCAGAGGAAACCAGGCACGAGCTTCCAGAGCCTTCTCCCAGTGCAGTCCCACAGGATGCACTCAATTCCCTGCCCCCTCCAGCCCCACCCAGCCCCAGCCCGTGGGGAACAGGCATACACGAGGCTGTCTACCAGGGAAGCTCATCAGGGACTCCGCACCCAGAGTATTTAATGCGGGCTAGTCACGTAGGCACCCTCTGGCTGGCATGTGCCAAAATTCCAGACTTTCAGAAGGAAAGCCAGTGTTTGGCATAAATCACATTGCTTACAGAAACTGTTCAGGCACCGTGAGCCACTCTGAGCCGTTCTGGGAATGGTGAGAACCCACTAGAGCCCCCAAACGCCAGTCAAAGGCCAACCTTGGATGCAGGCCTTTCTAATGACAGCAATCTCCGGCTGGTAGGTCAGCTCTTTTCTGCACAGGTACACACCCACATGCGCATGCTCCAGAGATGCAGACAGCGTAAAAACATAGTCCACTCTCCTTATGCACCAGCCACCCACTCACCCCCATCCCATCCCCACCAGAAACTATTGTTATTAGCTCCTAATTTACTCTTCCAGAGTTTCTTGATCTTCTTAGACCCCTCCTCTTTTCACCCCCCACTATACCTTGTTAGCATATACTTCATCGCTCACTTGCTTTTTTTCATTTGGGGTTCCTCCAATGCCTTCATGTAGGGAGCAGCCGCATTCTTTTCTCACAGCCGAAAAAGACAATTCCATTGTCTGGACAGACATTGCATAGTTTCCTGAACCCTGTCTCTCTGGATGGATGTCTGGGTTGTTTCATATCTTTGGTATTACAAGCAGTAGTGCAATGACTAACCTTGAACCTGGTGCAGAAGAGTTAGGTGTGGCCCCGATGAGCTACCCTCGTCTAGGTGACACCGTGGGCCCAGGCCCCTGCATGTAATTAGCTCAAGAGAAATGACTGGACTGGATAGAGAGTTTCTATTTATCTTGTGAGAAGAGGCCTCTCATTGGCTGGACTACCCCATACTTGGTTTTCTAAGGCTCAGTGCATTTTTTCCCTTTTAGATGGAAATAAAGAAGACTGGTGGAGTTCCCTGGTGGCTCAGCAAGTTAAAGACTGGGCTTTGTCACTGCTGTGGTTCAGGTTGAATCCCTGGCCTGGGAACTTGCGCATGTCATGGAGCAGGAAAAAAAAAAAGAAAAGGAAAGAAAGAAAAGCAAGGAGTTCCCATCGTGGCGCAGTGGTTAACGAATCTGACTAGGAACCATGAGGTTGCGGGTTCAACCCCTGGCCTTGCTCAGTGGGTTAAGGATCCGGTGTTGCCGTGAGCTGTGGGGTAGGTCTCAGATGCGGCTCAGAATCTGCGCTGCTATGGCTGTGGTGTAGGCCGGCAGCAACAGCTCAGATCAGACCCCTAGCCTGGGAACCTCCACATGCCGTGGGAGCGGCCCTAGAAAAGGCAAAAAGACAGTAAAAAAAAAAAAAAAAGGAAAGAAAAAGCAAAATGGCACTTGGTGGGTAGTTCAGGTTTAGCATAGGGTTGCTAAGTTTAGTAAATTGGGACATGTGGATACTAAAAAATTATTTGTTGTTTGTCTGAAATTCAAATTTAATGGGGTATCCTGTATTTCCTCTGGCAGCCCTAGTTTAGTGTCATATTTTAATCTAGAGACTTAAGTACTGAAGGCCTCCTAGGATTAAGTTTCTGAAATTAGAAGGCAGGCTAGGCTTGAGCAGCATGCAGAGTGGTGAGTGGAGAAGGTCAAGTTCAGCTGGGGACAGAAGCCCGAGGCTTGAGTCCCAGCGTCACCATTTGACGTGGAAAGAGACATTAAAGGGGTTGAGTGGAAACTTAGCATCACACATACTCTCCTAAAGCTGATGGGAATCTAAATAAATCCCTTAAACAAATTGCTGTAGTCCACCTAAGGCTGGGTTTCCAGCATGGGGAAGTATAATGTCTTAACCTTTCTTTTTTGGGGTGACCATGTGTCAGGTAGACCCCGCTGCTTCCCCAATTTCTGTTGGCTGTTTCCATTCTTGGGCGCTCAGAGTCAGAGCTGGCTTGAGGAAAAGGAGAGAGGGCTTTAATGAAGAGCAATGCAGTATTTTTATAACAAGGCTGAAGTGTTAACCCTTTTAATCAGGTATCACCATGAACATTTGTCAAATAAAAGTCTTTACTAGAAATTTACAGATGCCACGAGCCTGCTCTTTGCAAAAGACACATAGAAACAGAACATAGCCTCCAAAGTCCCTCTGTCTATAGTGTGTTTTTAGTAGTGTAAAGCCCCAGGGTCACAATGAACCTTGTCTTTTATTTCTCATCCTGCCCGCTCACGTTTAAACTGAAACGGGAAGCATGTCTCCACTTAGTCCTGTAAGTTTCATTTTCCCTTGAAATGAAAGTGTTCTGAAAAAGTCTTTGACAGGACGTACAAATTCATATAACAAAAACCTTTCGTGTTGAGGGCTGGTCCCACGTAACTATGAGAGCTTAGCAGATGAGTCCAAAAGGTCGGTTGCTTTGAAAAAAGGTTCCGATGCAAATAATGGAATGGAGGACTTGGTTAAAAAGAGGAAAGGCTATTATTTATGGAGGCAATGGTCGCTAAGCAGTTCTGCCTGCTGTGTGGGAAAATCGGAAGCAGGTGGGCATTACAGATAATCCCTCTCGCCATCTGGTTTTTGAAGACCCGTGAGTGGCTTCATTCGTATTGAGGTATAGCTGCAAGAACACCTGCTTGGGATGGAGAGACGAGGCTTTCTATTCAAATGCGAACTCAGACCTGTACATTCCTTCATGTTTCCTATGGCACTAAGTTAGAAGCACCATCACTCCCAAAGCTTAAGAATAAAATGCCTGTGATTCATTGCAGCACTATTTACAATCCCAAGACACGGTGGCATCCTAAATGTCCATCAACAGAGGAACGGATAAAGAAGATGTGATAACACACATACAATGGAATATTATTCAGCCATTAAAAAAATGAAATAATGCCATTTGCAGCCACATGGATGGACCTAGAGATTCTCATAGTGAAGTAAGTCAGAGAAAGACAAATATCATATGAGATTACTTATATGTGGAATCTAAAAAAATGCTACAAAAGAACTTATTTTTAGAAAAGAAACAAACTCACAGATTTCAAAATCAAGCCTATGGCTCCCATAGGGGAAACCACGGCAGGGGGAGAGAGAAATTGGGATGAGAAGCTAACACATACACACTACTGTATATAAAACAGAGAGCTAACAAGGACCTACTACATACAGGGAGGTCTACTCAATGCTCTATAATAACCTATATGAGAAAAAAGAATGGTTATATGTATGTGTATAACAGATTTATTTTGCAGTACACCTGAGACTCATACAACATTGTAAATCAGCTATACTTCAATAAAAATTTTTTTTAAATTAAAAAAAAAAAAAACACCTATGAGGTAGCTATTCTTAAAACCTGATTTGGCCCCAAGGAGGAAGATGCTCAAAGTCCTATATCTAAGTAATATGCAAAACTGGGTTATAATTTGTGGGTTTTTTTTTTTTTATTATTCCACTGCCCACATTCTTCCCAAAAGTCATGTCATCGACCAGGACTTCAGTAATTTAGCCAGATAATAATGAAAAGTCCTTTGTGAGTTGACGATTCTCAAGATTTATTTTCCATATTTGATATAACCATTCATATTAGAAGCTGTCATGTTTCAGTGATCTATTGCAGTGTAACAAAACACTCCAAAACATACCAGCTTAAAAGGGCAACTATTTCATTTGCTCACTGTTCTGTCACTTGGCTGGGGCTCTTGCTGGGCTGTTTTGGGGGTCTCCCAAGAGGGTGCAGTCAAATTGCTTTGTTTACATGCCTGGTGCCCCAGTGGGGATGGGTGTGAGGCTGGACCTACTGCTTTTTTCTTTCCATGTGGCTAGCTTGGGCTTCTTTTCATGGTGATCAGATCCTAAGAGGGAGCATTTCAATATAAATAAGCCCCACTCTGCAAGCACTACTAAGCCTTGTTTGCATCATCCTTGCTAATGTCCTATTTATTGACCAAGTCCAGAGTCAACAAGGAAAGGCACTCCACAAAAGCACGAATACTGGGAGCCTCGGTTCACTGGGAACCACCAAAGTGCTGGTCTATCACTTGTGATATATGCATGAGAAAGGTAAAGGGATGCCTCTATTTAAGCCCAAATCTATTGTTTCAGATTCTTCGAAGGATATTGGATTTAAAACATTTAACTTTAGAAAACTATACAGCCTCTCAAAGTCATCTGTTAGAATACTGAATGAGACTCATATATACAGAGAACAGACTTGTGGTTGCCAAGGGGGAGCAGGTAAGGAGTGGAATGGACAGGGAGTTCGGGGTTAGTAAATGCAAACTATGACATTTAGAATGGATAAGCAATGAGGTCCTACTGTATAGCACAGGGAACCATATCCAATCTCCTGGAATAGACCATAATGAAAAAATACATAAAAAAGAAAAAAAAAATATATATATATGTATGACTGAGTCACTCTGCTGTAGAGCAGAGAGTGGCACAACATCGTAAATTAACTATAATTTTAAAAAAGAATACTGAATGACTTGGGAAAAGATAATACGCTAAGTATAAGCACAAAATGTTCTGAAACAAATACTTGTTTGGTTATATTTTAGCCAGTTACTGCCAAGCAATTATGAACGGTTTTTTCACTTACGGTTTTTGTATTTACCAAAATGTTGTCAACATATATCTATTACTTTATATATAATAAGTAAAAAAGTGATTTAATTTTTGAAGAAAAAAAGATTAAAATATTGCAGCAACAAATAGGTGGTAGATTAACAAGGTTTGAGTACAGCCACATAATATTTCCACCACTACATCGCTGTATAGATCCTATACAGGAAAACTATTTGCAGTCAATAAAATAAAGTTAATAGGCATGCAAACAAAACAATAACCCGTTATCTTTAAATCATGATTTTAGGAACTAGGGAAAAGATGGTCAATTCACAGTGTTAGCCAGGATTTAGGGACTTGGGGTGGGAGTACAAGTTGATCTAACTTTTCTGGTGAGCAATATGATACACCAGAATTAAAAACAGGGATTACTTTGATGGTGCAATTCCACCTGGAGGAATTCTAACTAAGGAGAAAATATTTTTACATTCTCCGAAATGCAGAAGCTGGCTTGTATTGATTTGTGCCATGAGTGGTGCTGCTTTGTTCTTTTATATACTCTCCTCTGCTCTTTATACTTTCTAAATGAAGTGCCCCCATGGCGACACACTTACATGTTGGGAAGAGGCGGCAGACCTTGAGGGCTTCGTGATCAAAACTATCCACTATCTTCTTTTGCTCGCTATACAAACATCCTTGAAGCGATTATCCAGAATCAAGGCTCTCAATGCCTCTGCTCATGAGATGGAGACAAATGCAAGAGACCCATGGACAATTGGCTCCCAAAATAAGTCCACTTATATAATTCAAGTTAAAATACAATATTTAAGCCACATATAAATCCTCTTTTCTTTTTTTTGGGGGGGGGGGGGCTGTGTCTGCATCATACAGAAGTTTCTGGGCCAGGGATCAAACCTAAGTCACAGCAGGGACAATGCCGAATCCTTAAGCTCTAAGCCACTAGGGAACTCCCAGATGGTCTTTTAAAAAGACTCCTTGGGTGTGGAGAAAAGGGAACCCTCCTATACTGTTGGTGGGAATGTTAAGTTGGTGCAACCACTATGGAGAAAGGTAGAGAGGTTCCTCAAACACTGAGTTACCATATGATCCTGCAATTCCACTCCTGGGCATATAGCCAGAGAAAACTATACTTCGAAAAGATACGCACACCCCAATGTTCATAGCAGCACTATTAACAATATCCAAGACAAAGCAACCTAAGTGTCCATCAAAAGATGAATAAAGAGGATGTGTGTATGTGTGCGCATATATATGGAATACTACTATGTGTTAAATGGAATGCTACTCAGTCAAGAAAGAATGAAATAATGCCATGTGCGGCAATATGTATGGACCTAGAGACTATGACGCTAAGTGAAGTAAGGCAGAGAGAGGCAATCTTCGTATGGTATCACTTATATGTGGAATCTAAAAAAATGATACAAATGAACTTATCTACAAAAGAGAAAGAGTCACAGACTTATAAAACAAATTTATGGTTACCAAAGGGGAAAGGGGACCAGCAGGATTACTTGGGAGTTTAGGATTAACAGATACATACTACTTTATATAAAATAAACAAGGTCCTACTGTATGGCACAGGGACCTATATTCAGTATCTTGTAATAACCTGTAATGGAAAAGAAACTGAAAAAGAATATATATACATGTATCTCCGAATCACTCTGCTGTATACCAGAAACTAACACATTGTAAATGGACTATACTTCAATTAAAAACAGGGCGGGGGGCAGGGAGGGGATGTGAGCAGAGAGAATATGTCCCTGAGGGGAGGTGTTGGACCCTGGGGAAAGGCTGCTGCTCCAGCTTCCCCACCCCATCCCCACCTTCCTTTCTCCCCTCCCTCCTTCCACACCCCATTCTGAAATGCTTCCATCCGGGACCTTGAGATATGTACTGATGATAACACTGGCTCTGAGGAAAATACATCGTAAACATAAGAAGCCAATAAATGTAGGGGAAAATGCTAAACGGCAGATGCACACCAGAAATGGCTATGAAAACGACAATGTATCTCCAAGCAGCATTTTAACCTGGAAGAGACGTGGTCACACGTGTTAAACAAGCGCCTTTGTTCTGATTGTTCTATTTATATTTTAATGCTGAGTCTGAATGTCTTGGTAAGCTCAATATGAACAATTCTGATTTCAGGGGGTTTTTTTTTACAATGCTGAAAAAAAAAGAAATACACCAATAAAAATACTAAAAACAAAACAAAAAACACACAAAAAAACAAACTAACTCCCGGCACCATTGCCCTTGCCCCCAGTGAATGATGGCGTCTACAAGGGTGGAGCTGTCATCCTCTCAGTTTTTTTTTTTTTTTAATTTTTTTGTCTTTTTGGCATTTTTTGGGCCGCTCCCGAGGCATATGGAGGTTCCCAGGCTAGGGGTCTAATCGGAGCTGTAGCCACCAGCTTATGCCAGAGCCACAGCAACGCGGGATCCGAGCCGCGTCTGCAACCTACACCACAGCTCACGGCAGCGCCGGATCGTTAACCCACTGAGCAACGGCAGGGATCGAACCCGCAACCTCATGGTTCCTAGTTGGATCTGTTAACCACTGCCCCACGACGGGAACTCCTGTCATCCTCTTGTGTTGCCTACATCATGTGCTTGTGGATAAAACAAGCCATGGAAACTCTAATGGCTTGATCCCTGTAAGCCTTGGTCATGAAATTTTATTTCTCTGGTACTTACATCAGAGCCCCATCCTAACACAACGGTCTCCTAGTAACTGCTCCATCAAAAGCAAGGGGTGAGGAGTTTCCTGGCAGCCTATTGGTTAAAAAAAGAAGAAGAACGAATGGGTGAGTGTGTGAGAGACAGCCTCCTTCACTTTGCTGCAGAAGAAAGACTCAAGGCAGGCTGGAAGACCATCACTAGGAACCTTGTGTTTGACGTCTGTGGGAACCAAAAGGTTCATAAGGGTCCAAATACAAAAATACAGAGAGGCATGAGGTATTTCTCAGATGGACAGTTCCTAAATTGCACACAAGTTACAAAACATCTTCAAATGACAGGGGTGGAGACAGAGTATATGGCTGCATCAACACAAGTCAGTAAGGACTTTTTTTTTAAAAATTACTCAATGAATTTATTACATTTATAGTTGTACAATGATCATCACAACCCAATTTTATAGGATTTCCATCCCACGACCCCAGTGCATTCCCCCACCCCCCAAACTGTCTTCTTTGGAAACCCTAAGTTTTTCAAAGTCTGTTGAGTCACTATCTGTTCTGCAAAGAAATTCAGTCTGTCCTTTTTTTCAGGACAGTGCAAGCATTTGATGTTGGTGTCTCAACTTAGCATGATCATTTCTAGGTCCATCCACGTTGCTAAAAATGTATTTCATTCCTTTTAATGGCTGAGTCATATTCCATTGTGTATGCGTACCACAGCTTCTTGATCCACTCCTCTGTCAATGGACATTTAGGTTGTTTCCATGTCTTGGCTGTTGCAAATAGTGCTGCAATGAACATCGGAGTATGTGTGTCTTTGCGAGTCATGGTTTTCTCTGGACAGAGATGCCCAGGAGTGGGATTGCTGGATCAAATGGGAGTTCCCTGTTTAGTTTTCTGAGGCATCTCCATACTGTTTCCCACAGTGGGTGCACCAATTTACAATCCCACCAACAGTGCAATAGGCTTCCTTTTTCCCACACCCTCTCCAGCGCTTATTGTTTGTAGACTTTTTGATGAGTAAGGACTTCTTGAGCCATGGAAAACCAGCCGTCTTGTGCCAACCGGGTTCCCTCCGTGTGCTCTTTAATGCATGGGATACGGTCCATGACTTGTGTCTTCAGGGAAGCGCTGCTCTTTGAAGGCTAACAAAGTCATCAGTGAGGAAACGTTTGCATTGTCACCGCGGGGAAAGGTCTGTCCCTCTTTCAAAGCCTTAGGAGGGTGCTCTGTAGCCCTGGCTCTAAAGACAGGATATTCTGAGGCTTAAAGAAAGTTAGGATCCTCCCTGGCTCCTCCGGCGAGTACGCGTCAATGGCACTTCCTGAGTTCACTCTATAACAAACGGACATTACCATGTGCCCCCAGAGAATTACTCGGAAGATTCTGCAAAGTGACACAAATTCACTCTAAGTCCTCACAATTGTTCTGTGATCCATGGTGTAGCTTCGAGGCAAGAAGATACAAGGTTTAACACTTCCTCTCTAGGCACCATCAGAGAATTATTCATCCACAGACACAAAAGGTCAAGTGCGCACAGACGTAGTAAGATCTCTAAATGCACAGAAGGGTGATGTCCGTCAGTGAACACTTGAGACACTGCCTTCTAGCTGGACTGTTCCCCAGGGTCTCTACAGGCCACTATGGCTTTAAGGGCAGCTGTACCAAAGGAAGGGCAGTCAAGCCAGGTCCCGAGTGTTTCCTAAAAGTGCCCCCCCCCCTTATTTGTGACTACAGCCTTCAGCTTCTATAGCTAACTGACCATTAAAAAAAAAAAAACTGTGATGCCACAGGTTGCTGGCCCATCATTGGACTTGTTATATGGACTCTTTTTGGTTGCAAGTGGCACAAGATCAGAGCCAGGCTTAAGGGATTCCTTAGCCAAGGTGGTGCTGGCGATCCAGAACCATCCCCCTTAGAAGAAAGAAAACGAGAATAACTGAGCATCCAGGTGTTCCCAGGACGGAGGGCTTTCACTGGAGAGCAAACACAGAGAAAGTCCCCTGCAAGCCCAAACAAGCTGTTCACCTGATGGGGAAGGGCCCATCTCTGCCACGTCAGAACCACAACCTTCAGCTAGTAGAAGTATTCCAGCTCAATCTATCATCAAGGTCATGGCCTATGCCATGGGACTTCTGTAATCATCTAGCCTCTCATTTTCACAAAGTGGGGCAGACACTTCCTCCGGGTCACAAACCTTGTTGTAGCATACCAGGAACCAGGCCCGAGATTGCCACACTCCCCATTCAGGGTAGTTTTCACTGCATTACAGTTTCTGCTTTCCCATTCTCTATCGTTCTTGTAGTACTGAGTTCAGCTGAGTTTTCTTTTGATCACAGGACTCAGAACAGTGCAAACTGCTGTTGATATTGGGTACCATTTTTTTTTTAAATGTTGGGAAGGTGAATGGAATCAGGTTGCTGTAAATGGCCTCAACTGGTCACCGTCTCCACTCCTACATGGCATCCATTCCTGTCATCTCTCTACCCCAGTGAAGCACCTACGACACGCAACCATCTGTCATCACTGAATGCTACCCTTGACGGAAATGGTCAGAGGCCAGGACAACGTACCCCTGGGGTGAGGGGAATCATGTTTGTAACTTGCTCACAGGCATGTGGATTGGTCTCTAGAAAGTGCATGCAAATCTGGCTTCTTCATACCCACTTTGATTCTTTCAAAGGGAAGATTTAAGATGCCTGTTCTAAAAAACCAAAGTTCAGCTCCAAAACAATCAGTTCTAAGCACTTTACAGGTAGCATCTCACTCAATCCTTATGACATCCTCTGAGTTTAGTTAACCTGCTGAGCAAGAAACCCCATTTCATATATGCAGAAACTGAGGCACAGAGGGGGTAAGCAACTCGCCCAAAGAGGCTTTGTTGTCACTGTCTTAACTCTAAGTGGTTGAGTCTGTGTTTCTGAGCACCATGCTCTTTCAGAAAAGAAGAGCTCAAAGGTGGCAGTGAAGCAAACCAATCCAGAATGTGGACTCAGAAAGCAGGGGGAAAGGTGGAGGGAGGGCTCAGTTCTTGGGATGCAGATTAACCAATAAGGTGAAGATTTGTAGTGAAAAGAAGCAACTCTGTCAACTTCGCCATGCAGTGCCCTCGAAGGGTACAGTAGGATGTTTCAGCCCATCTTCACTGGATCTTCTCACTCAAACACAGTATGTACTAAACACCCTATGCTGTCCTGCTTCAGTCCACGCTGGAGTGCAGCCACTGGTTCTGGAAAATTCTGCCATTTAGTGCCATCTATAATGGGAGGCCCTTCACAAAGCCCTTTCTCAACTTTCCAGTTTGATTCAATCCTCTGAACCCTGTAGTATTTCATCTTTCCCTTTGACACTTGGCCTGTCCCACCCTGTAGCTTAGACAGGGGGTTTGACAGGAACTGTCATATGAAATCGAACACTTTCGAGAGGTATGACAGCATTAATTAGGTAAAACTCTAAAGTCGATGAAGTGGTTTTGGTGTTTCCATCTCTCCATTTTCTTCCTCTCTTCTAGAACATTCTACCATGGTCTGTTTGAAACGCTGACCTTCTCTGGTGGACTTGGTTTTAGTTCTTGGTCTTTCACTGGGATTTTAGGTCCAAATTTGTCACTCTCAGCACTATCCATGCTCTAGTCAAGGCCGGATCCATCCAACAGGTAAGGTCTACATTGCCGCTGCGTACGGTTAGGTCTAGTCTAGTTAGTTGATAAATGTACCAGAAGCCCTTTAAAATACAAAAGTGGAGCTACATAATGATAAAAAAAAGAAAACCAATCCGTTCAAAGTTAAGCTTTACTCGGAGAACCATAATTATAAATTTATTTTGGCCCCGCAAGAGTTAAAAGTGTCACTGAATAGGCGGGTATCTTATAGGAGCAGAAAACTGTTCTTGGTGCTTCTGAAATCAAAGCACATGAAAAACTTCTATGGGGCCTACATTTAAGTTTTGTCAGCTCCAACCTATGTACACCGAACACTACTACTCCGATGAGTAATGCTGCAGGAAACATCTAGAATTCTTAAGTGGCACAGCTATTATGCTGTGGAGCAAAGAGACTGCCCATTGGTTCTTCAAAGACAGCTTCAAAATGAAGAGATGACTTCAATTAACTTCTGGCTTTTCTGTACTTTGATGTGCTGGTCTATTACTGTGAAGCAGCAAACATTTCAGGCACTCCATCAAAACACACCACTTGTCAAAATATATTACTCCACAATGATGCTACAAACTAGAAAGGAAGAAGGAGCATGATTTTATTGAAATGTTTTAGTACAGTGTTGCAAGATCTTTAAATCCCATTTTCTAAACCAATACAAGCACTGCAAACGATGCATTTCCTGAGATCCAGTTGACTTCCTCTCTACCCAAGGAAAGTTATAATCTGCATCGCTTTAAAGTTGATTAATGTTAAGTTGGAAGCTGAGCAACTGTGGTATATTCTTATTTCTCTGGGTCCCCTTTTTGGCAAGGTGTACGCCGAGTTGACCCCCGTTCCGCAGAGTTGGAAAGAACTGACATATTTGGTGGTTTCGCTTCAATGTTTCCACACAAGCAGTGAGGGGAGGCACAAGTTCTGGGATTAAGCTGCTCTCAAGGTCGTCTTCATCATCTTTGTCGAATGGATCCATCCAACAGGAAAGGTCTACATTGCTGCTGCGTATGGTTAGGTCTAGTCTAGTTAGTTGATAAATGTACCAGAAGCCCTTTAAAATACAAAAGTGGAGCTGGATAATGATAAAAAAGAAAACCAATCAGTTCTTAATTCAGAGAATGACAACACCAAGTTTTCTTTGTTTATTGGAAGATTGTTTTTTAAAATCAGCTCTATATGTTAGACTCTGTATCGTAGATGAAATGATTGCCTTTAAATCAACTGGTTTTAGTCTGTGTCAACACGTCTACACTTATATGCCAAGCCATCTGCTTGTGCACGTTCATAACTACATTTTCCTTTCTGTGCATAGAAACGTCAAGAAATACAGGTATCTCTCATTTGTCCACAATAAAAATCACATACATCTCAACAGGCTCTTTACATATCTCAAATCAACTCTTTCTAGATAAGAGTCCATCTGTATTGCATAGCTGACCTTACCAGGCTCCAATGCCATATTTTTCTCAAAAGCCATCTTAAGGTACAGCAGAATGCTAGTTTCTGCAATGAGTAAAGTCATACTCCTTAACTTTGATTCGACCTCTGCTGTACTGAAGTTTGAAACCTTAACGATTGCTATCCAGGTTTGTTGATGACTTAGAGATTTCATTTCTCCACTCATAGAATTGAGATCAGAGAACTTCTCCTCGTCAAGTTTTGAGATTCAGCAGAAGGCGGAGATTGTTATTTATTATTCTTGGGCTCTGTCTATGCAGGCACGTTTTCTTCTTTGGGGGCTGAAGCACTCAGTTGGCTGTCCGCCACCAACACGCACTTACTAAAATTCGGCATCAACGCCTGCCACCTGCCAGAGAGGACGGGCGAGGGGGGCACCCCACTCAGGAGTCGTCTAAGGCCACCTGTGGATAAAGCTGTCTTCCCTCTGCCATCACCCCTGGGCCACCACTTGAACATTACCTTAATGGAGCAACTAATGTTTACTTATTCGTCCTTTTTCGGTAGGCCTTTCTCACCCACATTTTTCATGTAACAGCTTTAGTTAAAAATCCTCTGTTGCCTAAGAGGCTTGCTCCTTCTCATTACAAAAGGCCAAAGACCATGAGCTCAACACCAAGGAAATAGTGTTAAAATATGTATTTGGAGGCACCCACAAAAGTTCACCTTTTTATTTTGTTAAAAGCAAAACAGTGATCGGACTAGTAAATTGGTGGGGACTTTAAGAAGTGGAAACCCGCAACATGAAACCACTGGAAAAAAGGCAAAGTAAAAGCAAGAGCTAAAAAAAGGGACATAAAAAACCACGATGGCAGGACACGAGGTGCATCTGGGATGGGCACAGAAGAGCGTGAATGTGACAGTGAACTTGGAGACTATCTCAAAACAGTTCCTCAGTCAGATCTACCGCTGAACACAATTTTGGGATTCGAGAACATGATATTGCACGTAAGTGACAGTCATGTTTTTCAAAAGTGGCCATAGAAAAAATTCTGAATTACACTGCCTCTGATAGGTCTAATGTTTACCCAAAATCAATGTGTCAGTGGCCACCTTCAGCTACATAAAATTTGGTCTAAATTCAGCATAATGGCCCAAAGGGTTTATTGGAAACCTGATCACTGAAACAAATATTCAACACTCAGGGTATTACACATTTTCTAAAGGTTGACTCAGAAGTAAAAGGCTAATTCTCTACAAGGTGTCATCCGAATGTCCATAGGCATTGTCATTTTATATTTACACAGAGGCTTTAATCTGACGTGACCTTTGGCAACCCCGAAACACATAAACTATGAACTTCCAGAATGGCAACATGCACTTAAGTTGTGGCCTCCAAGTACTGCCAGAACAAAGGAAAAGGTCACCTATCAGAACAGGTCAAGCTGACAAAAATACTTCTCATTGAAGGCTGTGCACTTAAAGATCAAATAAACCACCGCCCTCCCCAGCAAACTGGAAATCAATGGTCAAGAGCTTTAGAAGGAGAAACACTGGGCTGGGGAGCACACAAAGTTCTGATGCTTCTGCATTAATGTAACTACTCAGTTCTAAAGCTAAAGAAAACATCAGACAAATGCACGCGAGTCCGAAGCCAGCTCAGGCTTGCTCCACACCTCCCATCCTGGCCTTAGAGCGGGACGTGGCTGAACAGGTAAGACACAGATTCGCCGTTGTGGGTCCTGCGGATGGCCTCGGCCAAGATCATCGAAATGTCGATAACCTAAAGGCCAACGAGAAGACAGAGAGGGGGAGGGGAAAGGGGGACATCTTAGTCACGTTTAGTCAGAAACGCAGAAGCCGAAAAGCTTAGGAATGATTTCGCCAGCACATAAAAACGGGCTGCTTTCAAAACCCTCTGCGCCCATTTCTGCCGAGAGGACAGACAGTTTGAGGTCTGTCTTCCAACTGCAGACTCGTACGGGATCCTGGAAGGGAGGTTTTCCACTGCAGATGCTTCAAGGGCTTTTCAGTCTGCTCTCTTAACCAGAGACATCCATTTCTCGGGGTGCTTGTTGCTTACAAATTAATTTCACTCAATCATTTTGTTAAACGGCTGGGCCGTTTAACAGCACAGCTGTGATCATCGAACTCCGGGTCAACATGAGAACAGCCCCAGACAACACATATAGAATGGGCATGGCTGTGTTCCAATAAAACTTTATTTACAAGAACAGATGATGGCCTGGATTGGGCCTGTGGGCCTTCATTTGCTGACTCTCAGCTACTGCTAATCAGAGAGCAAAATCTAAGGCGCAGCTGTTCTGATCATTTTTTAACCAATCTTCTGGCGCCAAATGGACATGGATGGATGAGAAATCATGAAGCGGGTCACTAGGATCCATCATCATGCTCCAGTGATGGGAATGGAATGGAGGCTTCCAGCAATGAAAGAACTTGCCAAAGTTCACTGAGACACAGAGGCAAAATGGGGACTCAAACCCCTTCAACTGATTTCAGGCCAGTCAGTGTAAAACGATCACTGCCAACTCTCTGGGAGCCTCCCAAGACAGGAGGGGCAGGAAGGAGTAACGCGGCGTATGGAGGTTCCCAGGCTAGGGGTCGAATCGGAGCTGTAGCCACCGGCCTACACCACAGCCACAGCAATAAGGGGTCCAAGCCAGGTCTGCGACCCACACCACAGCTCATGGCAACACTGGATCCCTAACCCACTGAGCGAGGCCAAGGACTGAACTCTCATCCTCATGGATACTAGGCGGGTTCGTTACCGCTGAGCGACAACGGGAACCCTGACATTTTAACCATTTTTTTTTGGTCTTTTTTTTTTTTTTTTTTTTTTGCCATTTCTTGGGCTGCTCCTGCGGCATATGGAGGTTCCCAGGCTAGGGGTCGAATCGGAGCTGTAGCCGCTGGCCTACACTAGGGCCACAGCAACGGGGGATCCGAGCCGTGTCTGCGACCTACACCACAGCTCACGGCAACGCCGGATCCTTAACCCACTGAGTGAGGCCAGGGATCGAACCCGCAACCTCATGGTTCCTAGTCGGATTCGTTAACCATTGAGCCACGACGGGAACTCCCATTTTATCCATTTTTAAATATACGACTGAGAAGCATTCAACTCAACCATCACTATTACTTATTTCCAAAACTTTATCATCCCAAACAGAAACTCCGCACCCATTAAACACTAACTCTCCATCGCCTCCTCCTGGCAACCACCACTCTCCTTTCCCTTTCTATGCTCTAACTACTCTGGGGCACTCGGCTAGGTGGAACCTAGTTAAAATATCCCATGTGTCTTTCTGTGACTGGTTTCTTTCATTTAGCATACTGCTTTCATGGTTCACCCCTGTTGTCACCTTTGCCACAATCTCCTTCCTTTTTAAGGCTCAGGAGAATTCCGGTGTTAAGAAGAGACCACACTTGTATACAATGGACAGTTGTATCCACTCAACCGTTGGTTGACATTTGGTCCTTTCCACCTTTTGGCTACTGTGAATAGGGCCTGATATGAATATCTGTGCACAAGGTTTGGGGGAATAACCCTAGAGGTGGAGCTGGTGGGTCATATGGTACCTCCGTGTAGCTTTAAGCAGAACTTGTTTCTTACTGTTTTTCTACTGTGGCTCTATTCACTTACTATTTCTAACTGTGACATCTGCTGGCTCCGGCCCTTCGCAGAGATCTGACATGTATCAGACCTTCCCGTTGTGGGAAACTGCCATCTCTGCCAACCTGCCTTAGCAGCAATCACACATACAAGAAACATGCTATTGTCTGGGATGTGAGGTAGGTGCCGCACGGCTTGGCTCTGCCTGCAGTGTAACCAGTACCTGAATCTTGGAGCAGTGCTTCATTTTGTCCTCTTGTGGAATGGTGTTGGTGACAACAACAGCCTCAAAGGCGGCATTATTTATTCTGGAAATAGCGGGCCCAGAGAAGATCCCATGGGTAAGGATAGCATATACTTTGGTGGCTCCGGCAGAGAGTAGCCTATAAAATCAAAGACAAAAAATACTGTCTTCTCCTTCTGTGTTCAGTTTCAAGAAGTACCTTCTCTGACCTTTTTAAAAATACACTGAAAGTTCCATCTGGAAAATGAAAACCAGCCCATAGAGGACTTTTTTTTTTTTTCCTACCAAGAAAAAACAAATGGGCCTAGAATTGCCTTTGGTCTGAAACACTACTGCTAATAAGCAATCAGTCATAATTTGATAAAGTAGGCCTGGTATTTATTTATTTATTTTGTCTTTTTAGGGCCACACCCAGGGCATATGGAGGTTCCCAGACTAGGGGTTGAAGCAAAGCTGTAAGCTGCTGGCCTACACCACAACCACAGCAACGCCAGATCCAAGCTGCGTCTGTGACCTACACCACAGCTCACAGCAATGCCGGATCCCCAACCCACTGAGCGAGGCCAGGGATCGAACCTCCATCCTCATGGATACGAGTCGGATTTGTTTCCGCTGTGCCACGACGGGAACTCCTCTTGGGCCCGGTTTTTAAAAGCTGGCGTTTCCCCCTTTTTTAACGAGACGTCCTAGTGCTCTCCCAAACTCCCAAACCGCCCGCATACTTGTCTGCAGCATGGCAGATGGTGCCACACGTGTCAGCCATGTCATCCACGAGGATGGCCACTCGGTCCTTCACGTCACCCACCAGGACCATCCGGTCCACTTCATTCGCCTTCTTCCTCTCCTTGTGAATCAAGGCAAACTCCACATTCAACCTGTCTGCAATTGATGTGACCCTGTTCAAAGACACAGACAGAAATGTCACATACTGTCGACGCGCAGACAAACACGTGTCTTCCATGGCTGTATCTTGGGACTGTCGTAACCAGCCCGGCCCAAGATAATGCAAGAATCACGCCTCACTTGCAAAGCCAGGCCGGGTCGCTTAACACAATACGCATTAAGCGACGCACAGGGAGACACGTGCCAGAACACAGGCTTGCGTTGGTGGCGGCGGCTGGTGAGGAAAATCGGGGCACCTTGACCACAGGCTAAAACTCCTGGCTAAGAAGCCGATGCTCAGTGCCTTAGTGTTTGCAGGCACCTTTTGAAGTCAGGAGCGCAACTGAAAGCGAGTTATTCAGAAACTGCCATCTGCTCAGTTTGGGGAGCAGCCAGCAGGGACAGAGTCCTGCTTAGCATAACCACATACTCCATAGGTTTGGGACAACGGGCCTCACTACACTCGAGGCCTCCTGAGACGGCCATCACAGTCCAGACCTCTGCTCACCTACAGCCAAGACTCAGAGCTTATCAGCTCCGAAAGGCCTGAGCTGGCAATGGAAGGAGGAAAACGTGGCAGGCCAGGCTTGCCGGTGAGGCTCAGGGCATTCTGGATCTTTCCTGTGAGGAGTAAACTGCAATGATGAAACTTAGTATAAAACAGTGCCCTAGACATAAGATGACATGAAGATTTTCCTGTTTTATTGTTTTTTGGTAACGGCTGCATCCATGGCATATGGAAGTTTCCGAGCCAGGGACTGAACCTGAGCCACAGCTGAGACCTATGCCACAGCTGTAGCAATGCCGGATCCTTGGAGCCACTGAGCCAGGCCCGGGATTAAACGTGCACCTCCAAAGTGACCCGAGCAACGACAGTCAGATTCTCTCTTTTTTTTTTTTTTTTTGTCTTTTTGTCATTGTTGTTGCTATTTCTTGGGCCGCTCCCGCGGCATATGGAGGTTCCCAGGCTAGGGGTCTAATCGGAGCTGTAGCCGCCAACCTACGCCAGAGCCACAGCAACGCGGGATCCGAGCCGCGCCTGCAACCTACACCACAGCTCACGGCAACGCTGGATCATTAACCCACTGAGCAAGGGCAGGGACCGAACCCGCAACCTCATGGTTCCTAGTCGGATTCGTTAACCACTGCGCCACGACGGGAACTCCAGACAAACCATTTAAATTCCAGTTAAAGAAAGGTCGTTCCTCAGAACTTGAAACATTTTCCCAAGAAAAGACTCTAGAACACCTTATGGATGTGCATATATATGTGCCTATGTTTTATTATCTGTAAAGACCAGAAAGATCTCCATAGGGCAGGGCCCCTAGTCCACAGCTCTGCATGCAGAAGCACCAGTCTCAGGGGCTGCTGTTCTCAGCCACTCATCCAAGCAACAACCTGTGTTCACACCTTAGCCAGGTGACCCACTCTCCTGAGCCTGTGCACAAACACGCCAGCAGGGGGCGCAGAGGCCTGGGTGGGAAAGAAGCTGAGCAGTGTGGTTTGGGCGAGTGGGGGAGGGCATGGAAAAGGAATGGGGTGTCCCAGCCGCTTCAGGTACCCAAAGGTACTAGCAAACACAAAAAAGAAAGGAAAATATTCCTGCGAAAAGCCCCCTGGGTTGCTGGAACATTCCTACCTCTAAATAGGCTACAGGTCTTCTTTTCTAGGGGTATAACTAAGACTTAATACCTAGTCCTGACATAGGACGTGTATCACACAGAAACCTTAGCTGGAGGAGTGAGAACAAAAATGATACAGTTTGAGTTCCATTTCTTCTGGATACACAACTACATTCTTCCCAAAGGAGAGAGAGGAAAAATGTCTAATCTGAATTATTTATTTTCACCGACTTCCCCAACCAGTTTTATGTTACTACTAGCTCAACAGTGGGAGGTGTGGTTCCTACGGTCTCGATTTCTTGGCTTCGAAGGCTGCCCACAAGTGACATCTTGTGGCGACAGTAAGTTTTACCTGGAACAAATCAAAGCTCAAAGTTGTTTCTAAGACAAGTTCGGGTATTTCAGATAGATACGTATTTTCTTTGGTGAAACAGGACTTTCTGCAGCAAGCAGAGAAGCCACAGATAATGGCATGTATCACATGTTAGCTGCGAGGCTGTTGTGTCAGTTTGGCAAGAACTTACTCTAGAATATGAGGATGACAACGATATGAAGCAAAAATGGGGGGGGGGGAGGGGGAGGAACAGAGGTGACAACAAATCTGAAATGCACATCCCCAAAAAGCTTGCCTTTCCCTGCACAGAGGGAGCAGGGGTGGTCTAACTGGAACTGCTCTGAAGAGGATCTTTACAAAACAGCTTCTCACTGCTGGCCATTTCCTCTGGTTAGCTGATTCTGCATTTTTTTAAAGAAACAAAGATTGGCAAACAGATGGGGGAACTTGGTATATAATAAAAGATGGCATTTCAAATCGATGGGGAGAAAGGGATATTTAATAGTATAGGAACAATCAGATCGCTGGGAGGACAAAGAGTTGGATTTGTTACTCACTTTTTACTCCAAAACAAATTTCAGACAGAGGAAAAACTGCAACATTAAAGGCAACCCGGAGTTCCCGTCGTGGCGCAGTGGAAACGAATCCGACTAGGAACCATGAGGTTGCGGGTTCGATCCCTGCCCGTGCTCAGTGGGTTAAGGATCCGGCATTGCTGTGAGCTGTGGAGTAGGCCAGAGGCTACAGTTCCGATTTGACCCCTAGCCTGGGAACCTCCATATGCTGTGGGTGCAGCCCTAAAAGGACCAAAAAAAAAAAAAAAAAAAAAAAAAAGGCAAGCCAACAGCAACAACAAAAGGCAACCCTTCAAATACATGAAATCATGGGAGAAGGAAAATGTTAAGGGTGAACCCTTCATAAACCCAGAAGCCATCATGTGAAAAAGAGATAAAGATGACCACAGAAGAATGCTTTAAAACTCTTGCAGAGAACAAAACTACACAAGAGGACGGAGTGGAAAATCTGGGCAACACACAGGAGAAGCAAAGATGTCACTTCCTGCCTGTGCCCAGCTGCTGACAAACCAGAGGAAGAAGCCTGCAGCTGACAGAGGAGGAGAAAGGTATGAATGACAAAGAAACATGCCCAAAACATGACCGATAAATAAACTCAACCTTATGCACAACAACCAGAACTAACAGAAAGCGAAGCCATGGAGCATTTAGCTGATTTGTAAAGTAAAAGAAGTCTGGGAGTTCCCTGGTGGCCTAGTGGTTAAGGATCCAGCATTGTCACTGCTGTGGTGGAGGTGTGACCCCCCCAGCCTGGGAACTTCTGTATGTAGCAGGGGCGGGACCAAAAAAAAAGTAAAAGAAGTCCAAAAATTTGCTAAGCGGGTGAACCTCTGTACCAAGTCGCTGTCATCCACACTCAGGAATGTCAACTTTTTTAAAAAAGTGAATTATAGCTGATTTATGGAGTTCCCGTCGTGGCTCAGTGGTTAACGAACCCGACTAGCATCCATGAGGTTGCGGGTTCGATCCCTGGCCTTGCTCGGTAGGTTAAAGATCTGGCATTGCCATGAGCTGTGGTGTAGGTTGCAGACACGGCTCAGATCTGATGGTGCTGCGGCTGTGGTGTCAGCCAGCAGCTGTAGCTCCGATTCGACCTCTAGCCTGGGAACCTCCATATGCTGCGGATGCGGCCCTAAAAAGCAAAAAATAAATTAAAAAAAAAAAGACACAAAAATTGAATGATAGCTGATTTACAATGCTGTGTTGGTTTCAGGCATACAGCACAGTGACCCAGTCAGACACATCTACCTATTCCTTCTCAGATTCTTTTTCCCATCACAGGTTATTACAAGATACTCAATATAGTTCCCTGTGCTATACACTGGGGCCTGGTTTCTCATCTATTTTATACAGAGTCCTGTGTATCTGTTAATCCCAAAGGTCTGTCTTCTTGGAAAGGCCACATTGGGACCCTGTCCATCAAAATCGAAAAGGCTCAGGCCCCAGGCCTGGGCAAGAGCAGCTCGAGGAATGCATCCTACTCGCACGAGAATCCAAACCGTGAAAGGACTGTGGTGCCACACACAGGGCCCAAGAGCACGAACAGCAGCAGCACCTGCTGACAAGGAACAGGAAACTGATTGCAGGAATCACGACTCCACACACAAGGGCCGATTACCTGGCTTCGAAAAGCCAGAAAGCACATCTTCAGCACAGCCGTGGAATCCCTGCTAAGGTGGAACACGTTTTCAAAAAACAGTGAAGACGTGTGTGCAGCATATGAGCATCTGTGTGACATTAAAAAGGAGCGGTATGTTTGAATAAGGAAATTCTCCCTTTGGAAAGAAGAGAGGCCTCTCAGGAAGGACCATCTCCCTGTCTGAAGTTTGGCAAAGAGTATGTTTAGTTTTAGACAACGCATTAAAAAAAAATAGGGTCGGGATAGGAAAAGACAAGGCCACACAAGTTTGTGGAATCTGTGATTCTTTTGGCTTCTTAGCTATCAAAGTCAAGCTGTTCTGGTCAAAACGAGAAATATGCCCGACGCGAAAGCCACATGTTTTATGATGCATCTATTATACGAAGTGGCCAGAGAGGCAGTTCCACAGACAGAACAGAGATTAGTGGCGGCCGCGGGCCGGAGGGAGAGGGAGTGGGGGAGGTCACCCTCTGAGCTGATGAAAATGTTCTGGAATTCGATAGTCAGTCGTGATAGATGCCGACCTCTGAATACACAAAACCACTGACCCGCCCACTTTAAAATGGATTAAGTGCAGGTCCATGAATTCTACCTGCATAAGTTGTTATTAAAAACAAGTTATGGGAGTTCCCACTGTGGCACAACAGGATGGGGGGCACCTTGGAAGCACTGGGACGTAGGTTCAATCCCTGGCCCGGCACAGAGGGTTAAGGATCCAGCGTTATGTCCTCATGGAGACTACTCAGATCCATTTCCGCTGTGCCACTATGGGAACTCCTACCTCTCCCTTCCTAACCGAGGGCCCTGCCTGGGCCTTAAAAGCCCCTTCCACTCTTTCCCACCCAGACAGCAGCTGTGCTGCTCGACAAGGTAACTCTGAGTCACTGAGTCTCCAGGTGTAATAAAGTACCCTGGATCAAATCAGAGTTGCATCATTTTCACCCCGATCCTCAACTGTCTGTACCCATGGCTCCTTAACTCCCCTGGATTTGCTGAAGCCCTCTGGACCTGCTGCTCAGCACCGCCTTCTATGCCATTGAGCGCGCGGCGATGCTTTCTGCACCTTATTACTTTCCGTCACATTACGGCTTGACAAGGGTTCTGTGACCCCCATGGTGTTGGCTGCCCCCCCCGCCCCCCGTTATGTGCAGGCGCTGCAGCCCTGGCTTTTCTACCCTGGCTGTCAAGCATGACCAGGTGGTCTTCAACCGGGAGGGCTTCCCACATAGCGGGGCTCGTGGAATTGGGGACCTGCGCACCCGGAGAAGGAGGCGGATCCCTCCGCACACCTGCCCCTGGCACAGACCCTCCGCTGGCGCTCTCCTGGGTGGCTACTTTCCGGCCGCAGGCAAAGGCCCAGGGCCACGCCTGGCTTTCCGCCCTGGGCTGTAGGGGAGAGGTCTCCCCGTCACCTCCCCTATCTCCAGAGACCCCCACGCGGGCAGGAACACCCAAGCCAGCTGCCTCTTCCTGGATCCGACGCCCATCCTCCAAGCTACCTGAGTGTGGGTGGCTTGATTTCTTGGCCACAGACATCTCTCTTTCTTGCTGCTCTGCGGACTTGGATTTAAAATCCAGGTCTCTTTTGGCTTCCTTTTCTGGTGAGAAGGACTAGCCTGGTCAATCGTGCTGTTGATTAAAAGCCCAGTTTTACAATTAGGCTCACTACCTTTACAATGAGAAATTTAAACAACTTTAAAAATAACTCAAAACATTCTTTGCTGAAAATCACTCTCTGTGTGCACACGTGTGTTTTTTTGCGTGTGTTCTTCCTCCACGAGTGATGACGCGTGAAAGGCGCAGCTCTCTGCGTTGGAAGTAAAGCCTGCTGGCTACCGACGTGCTCGCTGGCAACACACACTGTTAACGAACTTAAGACCTGCCTCCTGATCTCACACACACGGAACAGAAAAAGCGGTCCAGGAGCGCAGAGACCCGCCTTGTGCCCCCGCCCCGGGCAGTCAGTACCTTTTGGCGCCGCCGGCATCAGGTGAAACGATGATGCAGTTTCTCCACTCGGCGATGTTCTCCCGAATCCACTGCAGGACCGCGGGCTCCGCGTATAAGTTGTCCACGGGGATATCAAAGAAGCCCTAAGGGGGGGAAGTGGGGATCACACTGGAGCAGGGTTTTTAAAAAGAGCTCCTCGTTCACGAAATGAATTTTTTATTCAAAAGAAGCCTTAGCAGCAGACTGCCCCTTTCTTTCTTTCAAACTTTTTTTTTTTTTGGTCTTTTTAGGGCTGTGCCCTTGGCATATGGAGGTTCCCAGGCTAGGGGGCGAATCGGACCTACAGCTGCCGGCCGACACCACAGCCACAGCCATGCAGGATCCTTAACCCACTGAGCGAGGCCAGGGATCGAACCCGCGTCCTCATGGATGCCAGTCGGGTTTGCTAACCACTGAGCCACGACGAGAACTCCTTAAACTTCTTTTTGGAAGTATAGTTGACTTACGATACTGTGTTAGTTTCAAGTGTACAAAAAGTAACTCGGTTTAGAGGGAGAGAGAGAGAGAGATATACATATATACATACACACACATATATTCTTTTTCAGATTCTTTTCCATTATAGGTTACTACAACATAATGAATATAGCCCCCTGTGCTATACAGCAGGTCTCTGCTGTTTATTTGATATAAGGTAGTGTGTATCTGCGAATCCCAAACTCCAAATTTACCCCCCCAAACCTGCCCCACTTTGGTAATCCTAAGTTTGTTTCTATGTCAGTGCAGACTCCCTTTTCTTAATTCTAACAGAATTAAATCCAGACAAATAAGTTCCAGGAGGAGATTTCAGTCCAATCCATATCTTTGGGGACCCAGGCTATTATCTTACCCTGTATCCTAAGGAAAAGGAGAATGGCTTGCAGGGCAGTGGGGGAGGAGAGGTTTGCTGTTACTTAAGCACCTTATTAGAAGCCAAATAGCTATCACAGAGTGCTTGGCTGGTTTTACAGATACAGTAACTACCTTATGAAGAGTTTTAAAAAAAAACAAAACAAAACCGAAAACCTGCATTATGATTCTCCTTTTCTACCTATTTTCCAGAAGTTGAGAAGGAATTTTAGAGTTTCTACTGAGAAGCCATTCTTGCTCCTCCAAAAGTGAGCAGTGGCAAGGCTGGGCTGGGGACAGGCGATAGCAACATTAAATTCGAAGTTCAGTAAGGATGAAAATCCAAGAGAGTCACCATACTACAAACTCAGAAACACAAGTCAAGTTACCTCCTTCGAAAAATATTCACCAGTTAGGAACGAACCACATGCATTAAGCCCCCACCCCGACCGAGGACAACCAAGAACATGCTGGAACCTGGATCTGAGAGGCATGCAGGTCCATGGTGATGATGTGATCTGCCCCAGCCACCGAGAGCATATTGGCCACAAGTTTTGCTGAAATCGGAGCACGACTCTGAAATATAAAATATGAAGGCACGGGTTTTATAACAAGGAAGAGAGGGGTGCATTGAGAGTCCTCCCACTAAGATTTCCAGGAGAAAGAGGAAGCGCAGATGCTTTACTCCCCGTGAGGAAAATTAACATTAAATAATTTAAAATTACTTAAACACTTCAATAATAGGAACTTAATTCTTTAAATGAATTCTTAATAAAGTTGTAAATTTTAGCAGCTAAAGATGCGCATCCCCTTTTATTCACCAAATACTTTTTACATCTACGCAGTGAGACAAGGTGCTTGACACGGGGAAGAGAGAACAAATATCAAAGAAGCGAATAATTATACCTAAATACATGTAATATCCCAACCGATAGACTTCCAGTTGTGACAAGTATGTAGAAAAAGAGATACCGAGACGGAAAGTGAGACAGACAGACAATAGCAGGAAGGATATCGAGTTTAAAGACCCTGGTTGTCAGAGGCCTCTCTGGGGAAAGCACTTCTCTTAAAAAAAAAAAAAAATTTTTTTTTGGGGGGGAGCCCACACCTTCGGCACATGGAGGTTCCCAGGCTAGAGGTCGAATCAGAGCTGTAGCCACCGGCCTACACCACAGCCACAGCCACATGGGATCTGAGCCATGTCTGCGACCTACACCAGAGCTCACGGCAAGGCTGGAGCCCGGACAGAGCACTTTTAAGGCGAGACCAGCATTCCAGAAAGAGCAGCCTCTGTGACGTCCTGGAGGCTGAGAGGTCACACCCGTGGATGGGACCAAGCCTAGCGTGGCCACAGGCAGCGGTCCAGCAGCGAGTGTGAGGGGGCGCGGGAAGGGAGGCAGAGGCACGTGCTGCAGAGCCCTGGAGGCCAAGGCCAGCCCTTAAAGATGAGTTTCTGCACCATGGCTGGGAGCAAATAGTGTTCCAAATTAAAGCAAAACCAGACTGAAGAAGGAACACCTTCCGGTGACACATAATTTGCTCTTTAGAGAAGGAGATGCAGCCTGAGGCTGAATCCTCTCTGCAGCCACCTAACTGCTCATAGCTTTAGTTCCCACACCATCCGCCCTGGACGGTAGCTCCATCCCCATCAAAGCAAATCCAAGGAACCACACAGGCACGATTAGACGACAAGAGTTGCGCATTTTGCTGTAAATAGTGTTCCTATGTACCCCCCCAAAAAAAACACAAGCTTAAAAGAAGATCTCACTCAAACTTAAACAGTGTCAAACCTCAATAAAGCTGAAAAGAAAAAAAGATTTCATTCAAAATAGCAACAAATGATAACAAATAAATGATCCCTGTTAAACACACACACACACAATACTCATGCAAACACACGGCGATTATATCACAATGTAAACAGCTTCTTTTTCTTTTCTCTAATAACGCCATTCTTTTCTCAAAAAACCCTACTACTTTATAATAATACAAGCACACACACACTTTTTTTTTTCCATACACAGAGAGGAAACACCCCAGAATGTTAATGGCAGATGTTTCCAGAAAGTGAGATTTGGGAGAAATGGTTTCCTAATTTTTTTTTTTTTGAATAGTGCAAACTTTTCAACTAACTATATAGTGTAACTCAGCTTTTCATCATGTAATTCTCCTGCTCTGCTCCATGTCGCCTGTGGGATAAAAAGTCCTCCCGCCAGTATGTTCTAGCTACTGAGAAGTGGTCGGCCCCCCAGCTCCACCCTCCAGCCCTCAGCCACAAGGAAGGGTCCATCCTCGCAGTGGGTACTGGGCTGCTCCTTCCCTCTTGCCCGCACTCCTGCCTTACCCTTAATTCGCCACCATCTCTGCTGAGCCCAATGCCCTTCATCCTTCAGATCTGGTTCAAAGCTCTGAACTTCTCAAGGGACAGAGTATTTGGCCTCCACCACTTGGGGCCACCTTAGGCCATGCACTCAAAGACCAACATCAAGAGCTATTTTAGGGAGCTCGCGTTGTGGCACAGTGGAGACAATCCGACTAGGATCCATGAGGATGCAAGCTCGATCCCTGGCCTCGCTCAGCGGATTAAGGAACTGGTGTTGCCGTGCGCTGTGGTGTAGGTTGCAGACGCGGCTCACATCTGGCATTGCTAAGGCTGTGGCGTAGGCTGGCAGGTGCAGCTCCCATTAGACCCTTAGCCTGGGAACCTCCCTATGCCACAGGTGCGGCCCTTAACACAAAAAAGCTCCTTTAAGTGCGATGCAAAGGTCACAAGTACACCATAAGGCCATCCCTCAAGGGCCCAAGATTGGTTTGGGAGATTTCTACATCATCTGCAGCCCCCAGCGCTGTACCCTGCATACGACAGTTCTTCAATCAATACTAATAACAGAATCTCTCTACACACCAAGCTGCCAAGGCTTAGTCACCAACCTCACTGACTGTGAGAATTATTCAGTCTAATAAAAACCCCAGAATAATTAAAAGAACAAATCGATCACAGGAATCTGACTCATCCATTTGGGGGCTCTTCCTCTAACTTGATAACCTGCCGGAAGATTCCTCCGTCCTCATCTCTCCATGGCACCAAGCATTTTTTACTTCTGGGAGCCAAGACACAGGCATGCTTTCTAAATTCATACTTTGCGATCTCCTCCTTGGTTTTTGTACCGTGTTTCATAACTTGGCGCCACACCCAAGGGCACCTTGCAGGAAAAATGATACACCGGTGAAGTGACATTACAGACAATAATAAAGAGAAAAATGTGTACGGCATTTCAACAGAGGCAGTCAAGGTACAGCAATGGAAAACAAAACATTCGACTCCCCTAATGAAAAGTAGATCAAGGAGTTCCTGTCGTGGCTCAGTGGTAAGCAACCCGACTAGGACTCATGAGGATGTGGGTTCAATCCCTGGCCTCATTCAACGGGTTAAGGATTCCACATTGCCGTGAGCTGTGGTGTAGGTCGCAGACAAGGCTCGGATCCCATGTGGCTGTGGTGCAGGCCGGCAGCCGCAGCTCCGATTCAACCTCTAGCCTGGGAACCTCTGGATGCCGCGAGTGCGGCCCTAAAAAGCAAAAAAAAAAAAAAAAAAAAGCGGATCAAGGTCAAAGGCCACACATTTTGTGAACCAGCCCAATCAGCACAAAGACTTTCATATAGTCCAGATCTTATTCAATGTATAAGATGCTGTCCTGCTCAAAGTGGAAATGTGACAAGCTTTAAAAACTGACAAGATGGGAGAGTTCCCTAGTGGTCTGGTAGTTAGGATTCAGTGTGTTGAATGCTGCAGCCCAGGTTCAATCCCTGATCTGGGAACTCAGATGGCACTTTAAGCTGCAGCATGCCACAGCCAAAAGAAAGAAAGAAACTTGGAGTTCCCATCATGGCACAGCGGAAATGAATCCAACTAGGAACCATGAGGTTGCGGGTTCGATCCCTGGCCTCGCTCCGTGGGTGAATGATCCGGCGTTGCCGTGAGCTGGGGTGTAGGTTGCAGACGCAGCTTGGATCCCGCGTGGCTGTGGCTCTGGCGTAGGCTGGCGGCTACAGCTCCGATGGGACCCCCAGCCTGGGAACCTCCATATGCCGCGGGTGCGGCCCGAAAAAGCAAAAAACCAAAGAAAGAAAGAAACTGGTGCTCAACACGGCCCCTCAAGGAAACCCCATCTAGATGTTCAATGACGGGAACATGGATCAAGAGGCAGGTGAACAATGCAGTCCCAGAGAACAACAGTGAAGCCTGCTAGGGTGTCAAAGGCTTTGGAGGGCTCTTGTCATCAGCACAGCAATAGGGGGCGCAGTGTCACATCCCCTGTGGAGGTAGGATACCAGCCACCCAGCCAGTGCTAGTTTCTCTATACCACAAAGACTTCATTATGAATGCACATAAGAAACATGGTTTGAAAACACCATCTTTTTTTTTTTTTTTTGGCTTTTTAGGGCCGCACCTGTGGCACATGCAGCTTCCCAGGCTAGGTAGGGGTCGAATCGGAGCTACAGCTGCCGGCCTACACCACAGCCACACTGGATCTGAACCGCATCTGTGACCTACACCACAGCTCACGGCAATGCCAGATCCTTAACCCACTGAGCGAGGCCAGGGATCGAACCTGCATCCTCATGGATCCTAGTCCAGTTCGTTAACCACTGAGCCATGAAGGGAAGTCCGAAGAGATCATCTTGGAGTAAGAGGTGACTGCCAATCAGACACCGGTGCAACAACAACAACAAAAATGCTGGTGTCTCAATATGTGTATCAGTTAAAAAGCAGGTTAGGGTGACAAACTGTTACACAGTGGACAAGGGCTATGTAATAGTAAAAGGAGCAACTTCCCAAAGCAGAAGCAATGTATCAAATATCTTCGGGCCAAATGCAAAAGCTACTAGGAGTGAAAGGACAATGTGATGCCAAATTACAGAATACGGAATGTACTAAACCTCCTGTTATGTGAAAGAGAAATAGTAGCAGAATATTAGCTCCTTGATGACAGGGACAAGGATGAAGATGCTAAACACTCTCATGGGAACACTCAGGAGGAAGAGCTAAGACAACAGACCACGCTGAGGGGACAAAAAGGAAATGCCTATTTAGCAGCTAAAAATGCACATCAAACTTGCAAGTCAAGTTGAGAATAAAAGCAGCTCCACAGGAGTTCCCACTGTGGCACAGCGGGTTAAGAATCCGGCATTGCTGCAGCTGTGGCGTAGGCTGCAGCTGCAGCTGGGATTCAATCACGGGCCCAGCAATGTCCATGTGCCGCGGGCATGGGAGCAAAAGAGCAGCTCCATGAATGCCAGGTGGGAAGTCAAATGCTTCCCAGCAGCAGATGGCAGCCAAGGTTTGGGCGGCCTACAAGCTAAAGCCAAGTCACCAAGTGACAGACAGGCAGACAGACAGACTGAACACTTCAGGGCACGTGGCACTTATCTAAAATTCACATGTCCGTGTCCATAAACAACTGTTTTCATGACACGCAGCCACGTCTGTTCATTGACGTACTGTCTTGGAATCACAACTGGAGTTTGGCAGTCACCACAGAGATCGAACGGCCCTTGAGACAAAGTCTGCTGACTCCCTTCTAATGTATATGGAGATTCGTATTGCAAGGGCAGGATGGCGTTCTGGAGATCAAATTTGTAGTGAGAAACGAAGCTGTGTTCACCATGGGCTCTGGAAACTACATGTGAACATGTGGGCATTGAAATTTAGGGGGACCTTGCTATAGGAATTCAAATTTATAACGGGACTTCCCCCCCCCCATTTAGGAGGGGATCTTAGGTGCTGTTGAGAAATTTGGGGTGTTTCAGAACATGAATTATGGAGATGGAGGTGTATTGGGGAAAATCTCTCTCATCACCAGTCACCCCGTCACTGGGCGGCAGTGTCTAGTCATCTGCAAGGATTCACCTGGAACTGAACGAACACCTATTCCTAAAATACAAGGCGGACAACAGCTTAAGAGTTGACCCCTGTAGAGGGGTGGGTGGTGGTCCCCAAACCCCTGTCCACCCAGAACCTCAGGTCGTGACCTCATTGGGAAATCGGGTCTTGGCAGAGGTAAGGGGAGATCAAGACGAGATCTTTCTGGATTAGGGGCCGGGGGAGGCTACACCCCAAGGCTATCCTTTAATTAAAGAGGGAAGGACACAGAGAGACACAGGAAGGCGGCTACCAGAAGCCAAGGAATGGCAGGAGGTACCAGGAACAGGAGGAGCCAAAGAAGGCTCCCCGCTGAGTCGTCGTCGGAGGTGAGCCTGCTGGCACCTTGACCCCTGAGGTCTGGCCTCCAGGACAGGGAGAGAGTACACTTGTATACACCTGAGTACACCTAAGCCTCCCCATGGGTGGTCGTTTGTTATGGCAACACTGGCAAAGCAATACAATCCCCTTGAAAGCTCCCCTCCGACTCCAACCTCCCTGACTTCTTTTGGAGGCAGAGACCATGTCTGCAATTTCTTCTTGAAACTCCCAGAGCCTCCTACAGGGCTCGTGTTAGAAAAAGAGTAACTCAACGATATGAACTTCATTCTTCTTGGAAGGTGAGAAAGAGACAATGGAATAAATGACACTTTGGATCCTGAGATAAGGTGCAAGATGAGATGCCGACAGCCAGCGTGGTACGCCCTTGGCCCAGTTCCGCAAGGTAACATTTTGCGAAACTACAGAAGGGGATCACAACCAGGATCCTGACACTCAGAGAATCCAGTGATCTGCTTCCGACTCACTGGGGGGGGGGTGTGTGTGTGTGTGTGTGTGTCTAGCTCTATCCACCACCACAAAGATACACAGCAATTTCACAAGGACGAGAGAAATGGTGTTTTCACACCTGCAAAATACCCTCTTATCTGTTTCTCTCTCTACAAATATCAGCATGATGACTGGTCCAAAGACAAACCTTTGATAAAGCCAAGGGGAGAAAGCCTATTTACTTGATCGATACAACAGAAAGCACTTTCCAGGGATCCAGAGGTACCAAGACGGGAAAAGAAACACAGCCAGGGAGTCCGAGCGCCTTCCTCCACCAGGACCCCCGGCCCCATACCTTGTCCTTTTTGTCTTGCCGGGCGTAGGGGAAGCATGGGATCACGGCGGTCACCCTGGAGGAGGAGGCGATCTTGCAGGCGTTGATCATGATGAGCAGCTCCATCAGGTTGTCGTTGATTTCGCCACAGCCACTCTGGATGATGTACACATCCTCCCCCCTCACGCTTTCGCCAATCTCCACGCTAGGGAAAGGAAGATGCCGCCTGTCACCAGGCAAGTGTGGCTGGGCCCACCCCAGGGGGCTGGCGACTGGCCGGGACTCAGCCCGCCCGGCTCCCGGCGGCCAGGCCTGCCCACACTGAAAGGAGACGGGGCCAGATCAGCCAAGGGAAAGGGCGCTCGGACGAGGTCTGGGGACACTAGGAGCAAGCTTCTGAGACTCATTCCTCTTCAACCCTGGGGAGTCACGGACGACGGGTGAATGGCCACCAGCTGTGAGCTGTGACAACACATGCGTGACCACACAAGACGTGTGTGATGACGCGTGTCGACTGGAGAAGCTCCCCAGAGACCCGGTGCCCGGGGTTTTATTGGGGGCCAGGCACGTGGGCACCCTCTGCCTGTGGATCACCCAAACTCCCGACTCACAGGGACTCAGCGTGAACCACGTGGGTCGCACAGGCTAGCAGTGAGCCACTCATACAGGTTAAGGGAGCGAAGCCTTGCAAAAGTGAAGTTCCCAGAGGCCAGCAGAGCCTTTGCCACTGTGCAAAGGGCCTTTTTCATGTATGAGGGGACCTCATATGCTCTTTAGAATTCGTCTCAGGCCTATCACATTAACTCTCTTTGGAGAAATATTATATTTCAGGGTTGGTTTGTTTTTTAACCTCTTTTCATGTTACATATGCACATTGCTTAAAAAGACTCAGGAGTTCCCATCGTGGCTCAGTGGTTAATGAACCTGCCTAGCATCCGTGAGGACGCGGGTTCGATCCCTGGCCTTGCTCCGTGGGTGAAGGATCCGGTGTTGCCGTGAGCTGTGGTGTAGGTCACAGATACAGCTCAAATCCCGAGTTGCTGTGGCTGTGGCGCACGCCAGCGGTTTCAGCTCCAATTCGACCCCTAGCCTGGGAACCTCCATATGCCTCAGGTGCAGCCCTAAAAGACCCCTCCCCCAAAAAATTCAAACCATTCTGTAACACTTATAACAAATAAACAGCCCAGAGACAGCCAATTTCAACTTCTTTTTTTTTTTTTTTTTTTTTTTTTGGGATCCGAGCCGTGTCTGCAACCTACACCACAGCTCACGGCAACGCCGGATCCTCAACCCACTGAGTGAGGGCAGGGATCGAACCCGCAACCTCATGGTTCCTAGTCGGATTCGTTAACCACTGCGCCACGATGGGAACTCCTCTTCCTTTTTTTTGGGGGGGAGGGCCGCAGCAAGCAACAGCTTGATGTAGGATCCGTTCCCAGACCAGGGCTTGAACCCAGGCCGCAGGGGTGAAAGTGCAGAGTCCTAACCACTAGACTGTCAGGGAATTCCCTGTTTCAACTCTTGCTGTGGTTTTGAGATATTATCTTCAGAGCCCCTGGCTGATGCTTGGACTAATTCATCTGGACTTGACATCGTGGGCATCATGCGTTGACTTCTTACCACTGAGGATAGGGATTTATCGCCATCCTCTCTCAGGCTCCTCCCCATGCCATCACCCCCTCCCTGTGGGGCCTTCCCATCTCATCTCGTCATCCTCCCAGCACAGACCAGCATTTCGAAGCAAAGGAGCGCTTACCTGTTAACTGGGTCAATGCTGCTCAGAACTGAGCCAGAGAGTAAACTGAAAGCCAAGTTTATACGTTCCTTTTATGCATGACTTTTTTTTTTGGGGGGGGGGAGTTGTTTGCCCTGAAGAAAAGCATCCTATCCTTTCCTCTGCTAAGTCTTCTAGGTACAAATGGCAGCCTCAACACGTAAGCCTGAGACATCAACGCCAGGGGCCTCGAGGGCCACGTCCATCCCATTGCCCTTGGCCCCTCTCTCCTGAGCTGGCCGACCTGGGTTCTCCTTCTCTCTGGGCACAGCTGCCCCCCTAGGGATTCCATCCCCACCTCCCTTGCCCTGGATTTCCCATGTTCTGTACCGTTTCTGGGTGTACTTCCTTGTTCTGTGGATGAGCATCCTCTAGGAGCTTCTCAAGAAAGTGCAAATCAGAGCTAAAGTCTTCAAAAACTGCCTATCAGCAAATTTCTGGATTTCGGGCATAGCATTCTGAGTGTTCAACATGAGAGTGAGGCGGTCCAACGCTAGCAGACACGTACGATTCCTGGTGCCCCTGCTCCTGCCATCGGGAGCCCTCACCCGAGGGTATCATCTTACTAAAATCTTTTGAGCCAGTTATTTCCAGAGAAAATGTAATTACAAGTGCCATCTGGAATGCCACGCAGTAGTCTATCTGAAGCAACTAAAGCTTCTACCCGACTTCAAGGAGAATAATTACGAGACCAAAACGCCATTTCTTTTTTTCTTTGTTCTTTTTTTTTTGGCCGCACCTGTGGCATGCGGAAGTTCCCAGGCCAGGGACTGAACCCACGCCACAGCAGGGACAACGCTGGATCTTTAACCTGCTTAAGCCACCAGCTAACTCTTCCACCCCCCAAAAAAACAAAAAACCAACAACAGGAGTTGCAGGTGCTGCTCGGTGGGTTAAGAACCCAACAGTGTCCGTGACGATGCAGGTTGATCCCTGGCCTCGCACAGTGGGTTAAGGATCCAGCGTTGCCGTGAGCTGTGGTGTAGGTCGCAAATGCGGCTCAGATCCCATGTTGCTGAGGCTGTGGCCGGCAGCTGCAGCTCCAATTCGACCCCTAGCCTGGGAACCTCCATCTGCCGCAGGTGCAGCCCTAAAAAGACAAACAACAACAAAATGCCATTTTTCAAGCTGATGGGATCTGAAAACGAGCTTTGGCCAGAGCCGGTCACGCCGTCCAGGTGCTCTGCCATAGATGCAAGAGTACGAGGCCAACCTCAGGATGCGAGCGAGACAGAATTCTCTGCAGCCCCTCCGAGCTTGGGTACCAAGCAGCTAAACCTAAGTCCTGGGTGAACATCCTATCCGCCGTGCGGAGAAGTCGACCTGGAAACCACGCTCCGAGACAGCTCAGCCCATGAGCCGAGGATGGCGTGGCAGGCAGGGCAATGGGCTCCCAAAGACGTCCCCGTCCCACCCCTCAGAACCTGTGTGTTCATTTACAAGGCAAAGGGGAAGCAGAGGGGCAGAGGCAATGAGGGCTACTAGTCAGCTGACCTTAACACAGGGAGGTTACCCTGGATTATTCTCGTGGGCCCTAAGGCATCACGAGGGTCCTTAAAAAAGGAAGAGGCAGTGAGAAGAGGTCAGAGAAGGAGATGTGAGCACGGAAGCAGGGTCAGAGCCAGGCGTCCCTCAAGCCTCCAGAAGGAACAGAGTGTTCCCCTTCGGTCCTCCAGAACTTAGGATGCGGCAGCAACGGGGCTGCCCCAGGCCCACAAAGCCTAAGAGCCTCACTACCTGGCCCCTTACAGAAAAGGTTCACCAGCTCCCGGTCTGCCGACCGTCTCTCCCCAAACTTCAACTTCTCTGGCCTAGTCTTTCTCAGCAACCTCAATCCCCCTGCCGAGCAGTCCAGAAATCACCATGGCAACTTTTTTCCCAAGCTATTCCTGCTTCTACTCTTCCGGATGGTCACGACTGATCTTTATTTGAGGTCTTTTAAAAACCGTGGCCAGAAGGCAGCATCCACCGGCTGGGCAGATGGAGGCTCTTTACTGTTCCCGAGAGAAGGCGGCTGATGGGTTTATCTGTGTCAACAAGGAATGGGTGCGGTAATTAAAAGCCAGCCGCAGACGAGCACGTTTCCCATCAAGAGGTGTGATCTGTGGTCCCAGCCCCTGGGTCTGGGAAGACTCCATGCTTGACAACACAAGGGCACAGAAGGGACCAGGCACTCTGGGGCTCAGGCCTTAAGAGCCTAGTGGCTCCCCTTTGTTGTGTTTTAGAATCCTTTGCATTTGGCCCTCAGCTTCCATGCTCCAATCAGGAAGCTCCAGCACCCTACGGATAGGTACTGAGGTTCCTGACCACGCGCCCAGGCAAAAGCTAATGCCAACTTACTGGCCATGTGAGTGAACCATTTCAGAAGTGGATCATCTGGCCCCAGTGAAGCGTCCCTGACGCCACCACATGGGAGGGAACGAAGCCGTCCTTGCTGAGTCCGGCCCAGATGGCCAGTCTGCGAGTTCAATCAACAATTACTGTTTTAAGCCACGAGGTTCTGGGGTGATGTGTGACACAACGGAGAGCCAGAACTTTGGGTCTTACAATCCAGAGAGCAGACTCTGCAGGCAGGTGAAGTGACCAGTAGAAGGGGTCACAGCAGCCTTTCAGACACTCTCGTCACTGCTGTCCTAGGATGTCGCTGTGGGATTTCACGGGTCTACGGTAAAGCTGGGACCGACATCCTCCTGCAGAGCTGACAGGATTTAGAGATGAGAAGGTGAAATCATGGAGGCTGTGTGTCCCATCAGACAGTGTCTTATAAATGAGGCATGGGGCCAGTGAGCACCAGTAGACAGCAGACCAGATTTCTGGTCCTGGCTGAGGGAGCGAGTCAGGAAGGGGCCCCTGGACATAAATTGCATCAATGCTCTCAGCCTTTTGCCCGTCTGTGTCTCATCTCTAGGACCACCTTGGTCAAAACTGGATCCCTAGAACCGTACCTGGGACAGGAGGGCCTGTTTGTAAAAACCTCTGGACCTAGACAGTTCGTGGAAGAGAGAAAAGTCAGGAAATTAACCTTTTAAAAGTCTAGATCATAAAAACATCAAACATACATAAAAGCATAGAAGGTAACTCCATAAGCAATGCCCAGACTTCATGCTGAGTGGTTTCTGAAATCTCTTGATTTCCAATTATCAAGAGGCTGCTCTAAAATAGGCAAAAGCAAGTAATTTCTCCTTGACTTACAGGCCGCCACCCATTATCACACTCTTCTGAAAGCTCCTGCAACGTGCATGGGACTGGCAAAATGCTGCAGCATTCAAACCTAGATCGACGATCCTTCTCCAGAGCCCTAGGCATCCTCCAAGACCTCGGGATGCCAAGCGGCATTCTTTAGCTGAACGACTCTTGCATTAGTACCATCAGACACTCATTCGCAAATGTTTCTTCACTTCCATTACCATCAGGGCAGCATACCAGGCATTTTCCACCTGGAAGAAGGGCTTCCCATATCCCCGAGAGCTGCCTCAACAGCCAACACCAACTTCTGGATATGGAATAACATCTCTCCTCCGTATCTAAGCCATCTTGGCCTAATCCAAGATCATTCAATTGTCTCCCATGTTTCCTCCGAGAAGTTTCTAGTTTTAGGTTTTTCATTTAGGCCCGTGATCCATTTTCAAGTTCATCTTTGAAATGGTGGGAAGTACGGATGCAGTTGTTTTTATGTTTGTTTGGGGGATGGTTTGTTTGGGGGGGGGGTCTGTGTTTGGTTTTATTTGGCAGCTGCAAAAACTGTGCCAGCACCACTTGTTGAAAAGGCTGGCTGAACTGGATCTTTGCCAAAGATATCTGAGGGGGCCACCGGCCTGACCTCACTGAACAGAACAGACTACTTGTGGACCTGAGACATAGGCAGCAGTTACCCTCAAGCCATCATGGCCTTGCTGCCGGACACAGCAGAGACCCAGGACGACGACGAAGCTGAAAAAAGTCCATCAACTCTGAGGCAGAAAAGTTAACAGCACAGGGGATCCCAGCACGTGCGCCCGCGAGTTCCCAGGCTCTAAACACTTTGCAGGACCACACCCTGGATAACTCAGACACCAGCACCCTGGACGCCCAACTCTGTCACCTGCGAGCTTTTAAAACGCCCCCAGACTCGGATCAGAATCTCTGGGGCATGGCAGGGAAGCGGCATTTTCAACCGTCCGCGGCGAATCCAGCGCGCTGCTGGGGCCGGGGACGTGGGCGGGACGCTCCCGACAGCGCCCGCCCGGGGCTTAGGATCTGCCCAGCAGGAACCCGGACCCCGGGTCGAGCACGCCCAGGGGCGTCCCTCCCCGCGTGCCCCGTACCGACGCGGTTCCCGCCGGCTGCACCCACCTCTCCCCGACACCCTGTGACGGCCCCGAGGTCGCTCTTCCGGGCTGGGGCCGCCCTCCTCGGCTTCTCCCGGACGCCGCGGCGGTGGCGCGGAGGCCGCGTAGTGGCCGTCCCGCCCCGGAAGGGGAGCGGGCGGCCGCAGAGGGGGTCCCGGGCGGGCGCCGGCCCCGGCCCGGCCCCGCAGCCGCAAGCCCAGCGCCCTCCCCGGCTCGGCCCCCACCTGGTCTCCTGGTTGCTGAACTTCTTGGTGACCACCTTGCCCAGCTCCAGGCCGAGCCGGTCGGCCACGCGCTGGGACAGGTCCTGGTGCGAGCTGCCGCTGAAGAGCACGATGTTGGGCATGGTTGGGCGCGGGGCTACAAGCGGCGCGGGGCGGCACAGGCGGCAGAAGCACGGGAGGCCGAGACGAGAGCGGGAAAGCGCGAGTGGAGGACACCCGCAGGAGCGGAGCTAAGAGGAGCTGGAGGGGGCGGAGCGCGCCGGAGGAGGAGCCGGAGAGACGGGGCTGGAGGAGGAGGAGGAGGAACCCGAGGAGCCGCAAGGCGCAGCCGCGGGTCTCGGAGGAGGAGCTGGAGGGAGGCGGAGCTGCGGGAGGAGGGGCGAGAAGAAAAGGAACGCGCAGCCGCGGAATCCGGAGGCGGAGCTGGAGGGCCCCGGACGGAGGAAGGAGGGGCTGCGGGCTGGGAAGAACGCGAAAGCGCAGCCGCGGGTCTCGGAGGAGGAGCTGGAGGGAGGCGGAGCTGCGGGAGGAGGGGCGAGAAGAAAAGGAACGCGCAGCCGCGGAATCCGGAGGCGGAGCTGGAGGGCCCCGGACGGAGGAAGGAGGGGCTGCGGGGTGGGAAGAACGGAAAAGCGCAGTTGCGGGGCTCGGAGGAGGAGCTGAGGAGGGCGGAGGAGCGGGAAATCACAGCCGCGGTTCCGGTAGGAGGAGCTGGAGGGGACCGAGCTGAGGGAGGAGGGGCTTGAGGAGGAGGTGGGGTGGGAAAGGGCCGCGGCGGAACCCGGAGGTGGAGCTGCCGGAGGAGGAGCTGAAGGGCGGGGGAGGAGGAGCTGGAGCGGGAAGGGAGGAGGCGGGGCGGGAGGAGAATCCGGCGGAGCGGGAGAGGGAGGGGGAGCAGGCTTGGAGAAAGTTCCTGCGAGTGCTGCCAGGCGGGGGATGCTAACACCGAGGCGATAGGATGAGAAACCCTGGGTGGCCTGGCTCCAAGGGAGAGCTGCGGGACCCTAATCTTGACCTTTCTGTCCTGCTTCGCGGGGGAGAGTCAATGAACCGGATTAACTGGGCACAGAGGGAGGGTGCGGAAAGTGGCGATGGAGGCGCCTTGCAGCCAGGAGCGACCCCCAACCTGGAATAACCCCAAACCCGTTGCAGATCACTGGTGCCCAACTACAGGGGGTCTGCAAACGCATGCTGCCTGTTTGTACCAGAGCGCTACACATTGTTTTACACTTGAACATGTGTGTATCGATGATAATGACAACAATACCTTTGGACTCCAATTAAGAGAAATATTATCCCCTTCAAAAAGGAACACCTTTCTCTCATTAGTGGGTGTGTACTGCAAAAAAAAAAAAGAAAAACCCACTCAAATACTATTCTAGTTTGGATTCCATCAATAAAACATTGTGAAAGTTTGTTTTCTCTCTTGTTACATATCTACTTACATAATATCCTCGCCGGTTTTCCTCTTGGCCCACAAATCCTGAATTATTTACCTAGGTTCCTTGAAAAAGCCGTAATGCCAGGGGCCATCTAAGCCCCGATCACAGGTGGAAGGGGCAAGATTGCTCTTGATGGCGAGTTGGACTGAACCAAGGCCCTTCCAGATTCCTTATTTTTAGGTGGATGTGGTAGTCCTCCAGCCAGATCGCAGCAACTCAGAGGACTCAGGTGGCCCCCAGCAGCAGCGGCAGCCCTCAACCTCTTTGGAGGCGCCACTTTTCCCTCCCTCCCTGCAGACAGGAGCCAAAAGGTTTTCTCAAGAGCCAAATACAGGCATTGGAGAAGGCGATGTGTTACATGGTGATGGAGGACCCGCAGTGTTAATGATGCTGGTCACAGTTTAACATTCCTCAATGAAAACGCATTAAACAGGTAAGATAAATGTCTGGGTTTTTACCTGACATCGCTGAAAATTGCCTCTCCATCAAGAAGACAAGGCCACTTGCAGGTTGTAGGCTGCTCTAATTTGACTTCATACTATTGGGCATTGGGGGGTTGTTGGGATAATTCAAATCATTGGAATTTTTCATCCAGGTCTATGTACTTTGCAAAATAAACTACCTAGTCCATCAAGTGTTTCTATTAAACTCCTACACCCACCTGCTTACCAAAATATTGCCCCAAACACTAATTCTGGCAGCTCTTCTGCCCTCTTTTCATTCCACCTGGAGATGTGTAGGTGCTCTATTTTTTTTTTTTTGAAAGAGAAAACCCTACTTGCAATGACTTATTCTCTGTGTATTTCATGGATAATTACCATAGCAATGAGATTTATACTCATACTCAACCATATGTCTAAAATTTTTATTGAATGAGTCTGCCAATGTAATTATTTTAAAGTCTCCTAATAAAATTTACTACCAACAATATTACTATAATTTTTATGTACTTAAAATTTGTCTCGTAGGCAAAATATATACACGACGTTCTTCTCAAAGGGAAAGCGGCTTCTTGTTAGCATGGTGAGGCTGCAGTTCTTTGATAACAAAACAGATGTACTCTGTTAAGCAGTAGAAGCTAAAGCGCCTGTCCTCTGAGTCTGTTAATGGCTGGGCGTTTGGAAGCGATGATTGAATTTTCACAAACCATGACTTCAATACTACCAGGAAGAGGTAATATCTGGGTTGGGACAGCTAATAAAATGGTTGTTGGCTCAATGCTTTGATGATGCTTAAATGCTGAGTGTAAACAAGGGGGGACTATGCCACTGGGATGGATGGCAATCATCTAAAATCATCATGAGTAGCCGACTGTCCAGAAAGCTGTCACTGGTAAATACACAGGCTCAAATAAAGAGCTAGAGATGATTTTTATTTAACGATGAACACTTTCTCTCTGAAGCCCTTTTATTCGTGATATTTGGGCAGAGGAGTCACTCTTCGTTGTGGGCCCTGTCCTGTTCGTTGTAGGATGTTTAGCAGCATCCCGGGTCTGTCTACCAGCAGCACCTCCTCATCAATTGTGACAACCAGAAATATCTCCAGACATTGCTAAATGTCCCCCAAGGACTAAAATCACCCCAGGTTGAGAACCACCCCAGCAAACAAACCACTGTCCCTTTCTTGCTCCATGTTAGCCTTTCCTTGGAGCTGCTTGGGTTTCCTCACAGTTTGGCTACTGGGTTTCAAGAAGATAAGCCTCAAAGAGCAAGAGCATATCAATATGTTCAGTAACCTCTGCTATTGTCATGTTTGCCAGTATCCCATTGGCCAAAGCAAGTCACCTGGCCAAGACCAATGTCAAAGTGGTGTGGGTCAACATAAGGACGTGAATCCTAGGTCTACCAGCCCCCCAGTCCACCAACCGTCCACCCTAGGGCACTAGCTTCTTAGAATGTGGAGTTGAGAGAGAATCCGGGAAAAAGAAACACACGTTCAAAGACTCAGGACTAAGAGGATAAAAAGAACATATTAGCATAGTTGGGTACATATGATCTCAGGCCAGATATATTGTAAAATGTTATTTTAAGATAAAATGTTAGCGGGGAAAATTAAAATCATAAGATAGTTCCATTGTTGACTTCCATCCTCACTGACTCATGAATAGGACTGAAATGGGAAAACTGATTTGAGTTTGTGACCAGTTTCACTTCTTGTATTCCGCATCCTTTAGCCAAGTTCTTTGTGTATTTAGAGAGCTCTAAATATTCATTGAATGAATTTATTTGCAACTCTCCTAGGGCTGAGCAATGGAAGAAATGGCCCCTAAGAGAATGCCAAGACACCCCGATGCATCCATTCTACCGTGTGTGTTTCACTGGGAGTATGACAAATAATTTACAACTGATTATAAAATGCTAATGTTTATAAATTATTCTAAAATATAAGTTAAAATGGATACAAGTTCTTTTTCTGACTTTTATTTCTCTGTCCTATCCTTTTCCCTTCTATTATTTAAAAAACAGTTTTTAAATAGAGAGGCGAGGATAATGAACACTCATAAGCCCATCACCTAGATTTAGCAGCTTGTCACAATTTTGCTAGATTTGCTTCATCTATTATTTTCCCAAGTATTCTAAATTATAGGCATAGTATATTCACCTCAAAATTATTTAGTCTGCATCTATAAAAGTTATATATAATATACAAAAAAATTAACTCAAAGTGGATCAAAGACCTAAATATAAGAGCTGAAACTCTAAAATTCTCAAGAGAAAACATAGGTATAAATCTTCACGACTTTGGATTAGGCAATAATTTCTTTAGTTTTTATTTTTTATTTTTTGTCTTTTTTTTAGGGCCACACCCGCAGCATATGGAAGTTCCCAGGCTAGGGGTCAAATCGAAGCTGCAGCTGCTGACCTACACCACAGCCACAGCAACACTGGATCCTTAACCCCCTGAGCATGGCCAGAGATCAAACTTGCGTCCTCATAGATCCTAGCCGGGTTTGTTACCGCTGAGCCATGATGGGAACTCCAGTAATTTCTTTATTATGACACCAAAAGCGCAAGCAATAGCGACAACAAAAATAGATAAGCTGGATATCAAAATTGAAAACTTTTGTGCTCAAAGGATATGATCGACAAAGTGAAAAGACAACCCAAAGCATGGGAGAAAAAAATGTTTGCAGTTCATGTATTTGATAAGGGATTGGCATCTAGAATGTATAAAAATGACCACAACTCAATAAAAAGACAGGAGTTCCCACTGTGGCACAATGGGTTAGGAATCTGACTGCAGTGGCTCGGGTCTCTGTGGAGGCTCAGGATCAATCCCCAGCCAAGCACACTGGGTTAAAGGATCCAGGGTTCAGTCCCTGGCCCGGGAATTTATTTATTTTATATGCCACACTTGTGGCATATAAAATAAAGAAAGAAAAATAAAAAGCCTAATTCAAAAATGCACAAAGGAAACTGCACCTGGACTTTTACAGCAGCTTTATTCACAGCTGCCAAAACTTGAAAGCAATCAGGGCGTCCTTGAGTAGATGAATGGATACATAAACTGTGGCACATCTAGACAATGGAATACTATTCAGTGATACAAAGAAAACTTGGAAGCAATCAAGATGTCCTTTAGTAGGTGAACAGATACCTAAACTGTGGCTCATCCAGACAATGGAATATTATTCAGTGAGAAAGACATGAGCTATCGAGCCATGAAAAGACACAAAAGAGCCTCAAACGCATACTTCTTTTTGCTTACTAAGCAAAGACAGCCAATCTGAAAAGGCTACGTGGTCTATGATTCCAACTATATGATATGCTGGAAAAGGCTAAACTACAGAGAGAGTGAAATGATCAGTGGTCGTCAGGGGCTAGGGGGAGGGAGGAATGAGTAAGCAGAGCACAGAGGATTTTGAGGGGAATCAGACTCTTCTTTGTGATACTCTAATGGTGGACATGTGTCTATACATTTGTTCAAAGCCATAGAATATACAACACCAAGGGTGAACCCCAGCATAAATTATGGACTTTGGTTGATAATGATGTGTCAATGTTGGCTCATCAGTTGTAACAAATGTACTCCTCTGGGACAGGATGTTGACAGCTGGGGAGGTAGGGAGTATGTGGGCACTCCCTGCACTTTCAATTTTACTGTGAACCCCAAACTGTTCTAAAAAAATAAAGTCAGGGAGTTCCCGTCATGGCGCAGTGGTTAACGAATCCGACTAGGAACCATGAGGTTGCGGGTTCGGTCCCTGCCCTTGCTGAGTGGGTTAACGATCCGGCGTTGCCGTGAGCTGTGGTGTAGGTTGCAGACGCGGCTCGGATCCCGCGTTGCTGTGGCTCTGGCGGAGGCCGGTGGCTGCGGTTCCGATTCGACTCGTAGCCTGGGAACCTCCATATGCCGCAGGAGTGGCCCAAAGAAATAGCAAAAAGACAAAAAAAAAAAAGTCCACTAAAAGAATGAGAAAAATAGGCCAAGGATCTGAAAAACTATTTCTCCAAAGAAGAGACACAAAGGGCTAATAAACACATGAGAAGATCAGCATCTTTAGCCATCAGGGAAAGGCAAGTGAAAACCACAGTGAGACCATTTCACACCCATTAGGTTGGCTATAATCAAAAAGCCAGGGAGTTCCCGTCGTGGTGCAGTGGTTAACGAATCCGACTAGGAACCATGAGGTTGCGGGTTCGGTCCCTGCCCTTGCTCAGTGGGTTGAGGATCCGGCGTTGCCGTGAGCTGTGGTGTAGGTTGCAGACGCAGCTCGGATCCTGCGTTGCTGTGGCTCTGGCGTAGGCCGGCAGCTACAGCTCCGATTCAACCCCTAGCCTGGGAACCTCCATGTGCCATGGGAGCGGCCCAAGAAATAGCAAAAAGACAAAAAAAAAAAAAAAAAGCCAGCTAATGCCAAATGTTGGTGAGAATACAGAGAAATTAGAACCCTCGTATCCTGCTGGGAGGGATGTAAAATGGTAGAGCTGCTGTGGGCAATTCCTCAGTTAAATAGAGAATTATCATCTGACCCAGCAATTTGATTCCTAGGTGGGTAGTCAAAATAATTGAAAACAGTAACTGAAACTCAGATAAACAATTTACATGAGTGTTCATAGCGGAAGCACTGTTCACAATAGCCAAAAATGAAAACAACCCAGATGTCCATCAGCTGATGAGTGGATAAACAAAATATGATCTTTCCGTACAGTGGAATATTACTCAGCCACAAAAAGGAATGAAGTTCTGATACATACTATGACACAGATAAACCTTGGAAACAGTATGCTAAGTGAAAGAGGCCAGTCAGTCACAAAGGACCACACACGGCATGCTTCCATGTCCAGAAGATGCAAATCTATAGACAAGTAAATTCAGCACATTCTAGGTCAGGGTGACCTAGGGCTTGGGGGATGGGAGAAAGGAGGGACCAGGGGGTGATGGCTAAGGCATGTGGGGTTTCTGTGGGGGCAATAAAAATATTCTAAAATTGATTATGAAGATGGATGCACAACTCTTTGAATATATTAAAAGTCACTGAATTTTATACTTTACATGGGTGAATTAAATTGTATGTGAATTATATCTCAATAAGAGTTATTTTTAAAAGATAAGGATGTTTCTTTATGACTTCAATACCATAATCAGCAGTTCCCTGGTGGCCTAGCGGTAAAAGGATCAGGCATTGTCACTGCTGTGGCTCAGGTTACTGCTGTGGCATAGCTCCGATCCCTGGCCCAGGAACTTCTGCATGCCATGGGCACTGCCAAAAAATATATGAATATATACTGTGATCAGATCTAGCATATTAATATGTCAGGTTGTCCTGCTATTGGAGAGAGTGAGGATGATACTGGTTTAAGATGGTAATGGTCCGAGTCGTCCATTATAGGGCTGTTTTCTACCCTTGCAAATGTGAATTTTCTAATTCCAGCATCCCTTCCTGTCCATAAAATTCTCCAGTAAAGAAGAGCCTCTCTCCAACTTCTGCGGCTCCTTGGTTGCCCTAAAATACAGTTTGTGCTAAAAAGCAAGACAAAGATTTCATTTTCTTCCATTTAATGACCAGTTTTCAGAGTAGGTAGTTTGGTATAACACTACCTCCCACTGAAAGGAACCAGGGAGCCTTGGTAATCTAGCAGGTCCCAAGGTCTGGAGCAGGGGACGGACAACATGAGCCAGCACTTCCTGGGTCAGCTTGTTCCAAGACAAGGAGGACTATGTCTGCAAGATAAGGAAGGCAGCTTAAAACGCTTATTTCTCATCAAAAGTAGGACAGCAGAGTTCCTGTCGTGGCTCAGCAGAAACAAATCTGACTAGCATCCATGAGGACACAGGTTCGATCTCTGGCCTCACTCAGTGGGTTAAGGATCTAGCGTTGCTGTGAGCTGTGGTGTAGGTTGCACGTATGGCTCAGATCTGGCGTTGCCGTGGCTGTGGCGTAGGATGGTGGCTGCAGCTCCGATGCAACCCCTAGCCTGGGAACCTCTATATGCCATGGGTTTGGCCCTAAAAAAAAAAAAAAAAAAAAAAAAGAAAGAAAGTAGGACAGCATAAACAGCAAACATTCATGAAAGGATAACTGCCTGAAATGTACAAAATATATAAAGATCAACGTGTCCATAACGATACACAATGAAATGAAAACCAGAAGACAAGAACCAAAGTTGACCTCACTTTGGATCCAACAATGATGAATATTAAACTAATTCCTTCTCATGAAAACTGGTCCTGAAGGAGTAAGCTTTCTGGAGAGGCAAGGTGAAGGTGGAATTAGCCAATTTCTTGGGTAATTCCATAGAATCTGATGCTGCCCAGGGGCAGATCAGTCACTTCTGGAAATTAGATAAAAGATAAAGACACTGGTGGCCTCAGTGAACTTAAGATAGCTGGATATGGCATACATAATTCAAGCAGAGGAGGCCAGGCAGGACAGCAGCACGGCGATTCCCGACCAGGGCCGAGATGGGAACAGGCGGAAATTTTGTAATGGTGGAGCTAGAAGGTTCTTCAAGCGGACAGAGGATGTGCAGTGTTTTGAGTTGCTGGGGGAGGGCTCTGATGAGAGGGGCAACGCAAAGATAAATTGAACCAAGTTTCATATTATTTATTTATTTATTTTTGTCTTTTTAGGGCCACACCCATGGCATATGGAGGTTCCCAGGCTAGGGGTCTAATTAGAGCTGCAGCTGCCAGCCTACACCACAGCCATAGCAATTTGGGATCTGAGCCGCATCTGCAACCTACACCACAGCTCACAACACCACCAGATCCGCAAACCACCGAGCGAAGCCAGGGTTCGAACCTGCAACTTCATGGTGCCTGATAGGATTGTTTCCACTGCACCACGATGGGAACTCCTTTTTTTTTTTTTTTCCCGAGCTTCCTTTTAGTGGGGGGCCAAAGTGACAGAGAAATGAAGGGTCTCTAGTAAATAAGGACCAAAAAAAAGCAAGTCACTGCAAACCCTTTCTAGAATAAGATAGCAATTGAAAGAAGGAATAATAATATCGTACATGCATATAGCACTTACTCCGTGGCGGGCCTTCACAACAACACTGTGGGGTCAGTCTTAGGACTCTCGTTCCCATTTCTCAGGTAAAGATAGTGGGAAACAGAGCGGTTAGGTAACTTGGCCAAGGTCACACAGCTATTTAACGGAGGCTGGCAGCTTTTACTCCTCACCTACTGCCTCTTCCCTCGCTGCACCATGTAAGCAGGAGCAATTGGAGAGGGCTTTCCATTTTAAATCAAGATGATGTATAAAACTCCTTCCTTAAGAAAATGTTTCCTGCTTCTTAAATAATCACAGTAATACAATTTTGATAAATATTATCCTACTCATGCAACGTTTCTTGGGATGTTGTTGGAATGCCTTGAATATGATCCCGGCCTCTTGTGTCTCCTTTGTTTCCTCTGCGAGCCCTCCTTGCCGTCATCCAGTCCCAGGACCTGGTAAATCTTGATGATTTACAGGTTCATATCTCCGGCTCTGACCTCTCTCCTGAGGGCCAGGCTTGAACATCCAACAGTGACATGGGGGTGGGGGGGCAACTAAAGGCCAAATCCTGTTCACAGCCCGTTTTGACAATAAAGCTTTACATATTCACACACAGATGAAAGCTGTCATTTACACATTGTGTGTGGCTTCTCTGTGCCACAAGGATAGAGGTGAGGCGTTTGGGCAGAGATCATGAGGCTTAAAAGCCTAATATTTACTATTTGGTCCTTTAAAGAAAAAGCTGGACCCTTCCAATGAGACATCGGCTCCCCACAACCCTAGCTTTATTGAGGTATAACTGGCATATACCTTGTGTAAGCTTAAGGTGTACACGCATTGATTTGATCCACTTATTGCAAAATGATCACCACCATACAGTTAGCTAATACCTTTGGCACATAATTACCACTTTTTTTGTGCCGAGAACAAACAAGATCTACTCTCTTAGCAACTTTCAAATATATAATACAGTGTTACTAGCTCTAACTCCTCTGCTGCAATTAGATCCCTATAACTTGAAGATCTCATCCCTAAAAGTTCGTACCTTTGACCAACATCTCCCCATGCTCCCCACCCCCCAGTCCCTGGTAACCACCACTCTACTCTCTGTTTCTCTGAGTTTGGCTTTTTTAAGATTCCATATATATATAAGTGAGATTATTACAGTATCTGTCTTTCTCTGTCTGCCTTATTTCACTTGCCACAATGCCCTCAAGGTCCATCCAAATAGCAGGATGTCCTTCTTTCTCTGGCTGTATAATATTCCATTGAGTATATAGATACCACATCTTTTTCTATTCATCTGTTGACATACGTCTTTTTGTATTGAAGGATAGCTGATATATAATATTATACAAATTACAGGTGTACAATATAGTGTTCTACAATGTTTAAAGGTCATATGCCATTATAGTAATTATAAAATACTGGCTAAAAATATACAAACAACTCATACAACTCAATAGCAACAACAACAACAAAAAAAAAACAATCGAAAAATGAGCAGAAGACCTAAATAGACATCTCTCAAAGACGACATATGGATGGCCAATAGGCACATGAAAAAAATGCTGAACATCACTAATTATTAGAGAAATGCAAATCAAAACTGCAACGAGGTACCACCTGACACCACTCAGAATGGCCATCATTAAGAAGTCAACAAATAACAAATGCAGGAGAGGATGTGGAGAAAAGGGATCCCTCCTACACTGTTCGCAGGAGTGTAAATTGGTACAACCACTATGGAGAATACTATGGAGGTTCCTCAGAAAACTAAATATAGAACTACCATATGATCCAGCAATCCCACTCCTGGACATATATCTGGACAAAACTACAATTCAAAAAGATACATGCACCCCAGTGTTCATAGCAGCACTATTCACAATATCGAAGACATGGAAACAAGCTAAGTGTCCACTGACAGATGATTGAAGTAAGAAGATGTGGTATATATATATACACAATGGAATACTACTCAGCCATAAAAAAGAACAAAATAACGCCATTTGCACCACATGGATGGAACTAGAGACTCTCATCCTAAGTAAGTCAGAAAGAGAGAGACAAATACGCTATGATTTCACTTATATCTGGAATCTAATATTGGGCACAAATGAACTTTCCAAAGAAAAGAAAACCATGGACATGGAGAACAGACTTGTGGTTGCCAAGGGGGAGCAGGAGAGAGTAGGAGGGACTGGGAATTTGGGGTTAATAGATGCAAACTATAGAGTTTGGAATAGATAAGCAATGGGATCCTGCTGTATAGCACTGGGAACTATGTCTGGTCACTTGTGATGGAGCATGACAATGTGAGGAAAAAAAAATGTATACATGTATGTGTGACTGGGTAACCTTGCTGTGCAGCAGAAAATTGAGAGAACACTATAAATCAGCTATCATGGAAAAAATAAAAATCATAAAAAAAAGAAGATGCGGTACGTATATACAATAGAATGCCACTCAGCATAAAAAAGAACGAAATAGTGCCATTTGCAGCAACATGGAGGCAACTAGAGATTCTCATACTAAGTAAAGTAAGTTAGCAAGAGAAAGATAAATACTGTATGTTATCACTTACATGTAGAATCTAAAATATGGCACATATCTACAAGACAGAAACAAACTCACAGACATAGAGAACAGACCTGCAGTTGCCGAGGGGGAGGAGGGAGGGAATGGGATGGACTGGGAGTTTGGGGTTAGTAGATACAAACTAGTACATTTAGAATGGATAAACAACAAGGTCCTACTGTACAGCACAAGGAACTATATCCAATCTCCCGGTATAGACCAAGATGGAAAATAATATAAAAAAACAATTGCATATATATATATATATATATATATATATATGACTGAGTCACTTTGCTGTACAGCAGAAATTGGTACAACACTGTTAATCAATTATACTTTAATAAAAAATGCTTTAAAAATGTAAAAACCATTCTTAGCTCAAAGGCTGTACAGAAACAGGTGGGTGGGTGAGAGGTGGCCTATAGGCCATTACGTAGTTTACCAGTCCTTCATCCAGCACATTGCGTGGCAGATTCTCACCATTTTTTTCTTTCTTTTGGGGTGGGGGCAGATAAAGAAGACAGGCAGGGAAGAACTTCAAAATGAGAAAATATTCTCCAATCAATACTCCTTAAATTTGCATTCAGAGAGAACACATGGCTGAATGCAAATCTGGTTATCATGCAATTGACATGATCAATGTAGACAGCAACCAAAAGGCCCTTCTTTGTTTTGCATCTTCCTAAAGATCTGCTTCTCTTTATGCTGTGCAGACTTAACCACCCTCATAGACACTCCAGTGATAGAACAGGAATTCATATCAAGTGACCCCTAGAAACTTCTTAGAGCAATGAGGAACAGCTCAACAAAACATGTCTCTTTTGTTTTTCTTTTTATGGAAGGTCCTGGGGCAGGGAAAGAACCTGCAACTCCACACGGACCCCTAAACCATGGCAGGTGGATTCTTAAGCCATGGTGGGAATTCCCAAAACACATCCTTCTGATGGACGTGTAATAAGGGACAAACACACGCAAACACACCCCTGATGGTTCCAGTTCCACCACTGACTTTTTGTCCCTCTGGGTTCTGAACTGTCCCATCCTTTCTTCTCTTTCTCCAGAAAAATGTGCCACTTTTCCCCAGACGACTTGGTAGTGAACCCCAAAAGAGCACGCGATTAAGCGGTGCCTGTGCTCTTAGTTGTGGTCCTTTTTGCCTTGGCTTCATTCCAGGGTCCACCATCCACTTTGCCAGCCATCATTCATGCCCTTAGGGCTGTGATGTAACATGATTCCTCTTTATCCTCCCATGTTACAGCCCTCCTGTTCCCCAGGCTCAGAGGAGTCAGCTAAAAAGATACAAACTGTTTATGACGCCTGATTAATTTAGGGGAAGGTGGTGGTGAAATGTTGCAATCTATGTTTTCTTGGCGTTTATTTAAAAAGTGTTTATTTTTGAAAAAGATAAAGTGAATCCGTGTGGAAAACTTCTTCTTTTTTTCCAAAATAAAATCCTCAAGGACATTCATCAGTGTAGCGTGTACTTTTAGAAGCTTTATCATACATAGGAATCTGATTTACAAGCACAGCTTTTTAACCAAAAAAAAAAAAAAAAGATTCATTTCCCTGAACGCCAACTTATGATAACAACTATCTATGTATCGGTTCTCAAAAGCATGATGTGATTTTTCTTGATCTTTTGAAAGGGGAATAATGTGACCTTATTCAGGCTTGAAAAAGTTTCAGCTCAAGTGTCTTTGGGGAAAAAGCCACACTTAGCCAATTATTAACTCCATTGGCACTCCTTCAAGGTTACACTACCATGGGGACAAGAAAGACTGTAGCAAGCCACAACCAGGACTTTTAGTTCAAACACACTCCTCTGAACGTTCTATTTAGACCCTTAAACTGGAGGCGCTTTAAGTTAAATCAATAAAATACACTTGATAAACATCCATCTTGTGTGAAATACAAAGCATCGAGTATAAATCATATCAGTTTAAAACGAAAAAGGCTGTGAATTCCCTGGTGGCTCAGTGGGCTAAGGACCTGGCATTGGCATTGCTATGGCTCAGGTTGCTGCTGCGGTGTGGGTTTTGATCCCGGGCCCTGGAATTTTGCATGCTGTGGGCACAGCTGAAAAAAAAAAAAGATAAAATATAAAAAGACTTCTGAGTAATTCACTCATTAACAGGAACCTCCTCAAAGGGAATGTGAGTCCCACTATGTGCCATGTTCTCCCTTAAAGTCACGTTTGACTCTCAGAGCAATCCGGTTTGCTATGGCTCCGCTAGCACAGATGAAGAAAAGTGAAGCTCAGAGACAGTTAGCTTCACTGGCATCCAAGGTCAGTGGTGGGCAAGAATTTGAACTCTGTTTTCTATGTCTGAGTTTGATTTTTTTTTTTTTAACATTGAAACACAGAAGATAGTTGCTCATTCTTCAATACTGGATAGGGTGACCTGTCCTTTGGGAACCAGTGGGACTCTGGCTAACTGATGACCAGCCACTGGGAAGATGAATGTATTTTACAACTGCAGTGGGAATAAAATTAATAGAAAAATCATACTCGACAAAGTCATAAATGCACTCGCTTTTTGTTTCTAAATACACTAAGCTGTATCAATCCAAGACCACTTACTGAGTAATCCAAGGGGGGCCAGAGTGCGCCTTAATTTTCTAATACTTTCCAAATCACTTCTGATTTTTAAAAGCTGTTCACATCATCTTTTGTTTGACACAGCAGTGACCAGCTAAATGATGCTCCTGTCTGAGCTGAGATTTGACCCAAGGAACCACATTGAACTCATCCAATGATGACCCCTTATATGGATGTCACTAGGGCCCCCAGGCCAGTTCTTGGATTTATTGCAGCCCAGGGGCCACCAGGCTGGGTACTCCAGATCTTTTGGTGGCTGAGCCTGTGGACACCAGAGCTTTCTTCATGGTTTGGACCATGAGAACTATGGCTCTTCAGACCATGGGGCCACCAGTGCCCCCTACTCCAGCCTGGTAGGCACCCGACACTGGCAGTGCCCCCGCTTGCCATTAGCTGCCTTCAAAGCTTAGTGAGCCATACTGTCTGGTGATTTCTTATCTAATCAGCAGAGAATATATGTCAATAGCAACCATGTTATTCTCAGGGCTTAATGGCCTTTCCGCTGCTGATGAACCAATAGCAAATTAATAAAAACATTTTGCAGCCACTTTTTCTAGCTGGGATGTTAGCATATTTAACATCTCTGTTGATTTATCAAGTCACTCAGCCACCCTGATGATTGGTTATCATGACATTCGATGACATGGCAAAACCTCACACTAGGTTTATATTAGAAGGCATGTTGGTAATTACTCTTGCTAGTCACAGCAGCTGCTATTTTGCTATTCACGAATTGGTAGGGAGGTACATCAATATCAGATTAAAACATGAAATTCCTGCTAATGAACCATTTATGACCTACAAAAACAGCAATTTCATGTGATCCTTCCGGGTAATTCTAACAACTGAAGGCCAGTACTGGGGTATAGAGTAGAATACACTCCCTGATAAATACGCTTTTCTCTCGGCCAGTGGTTCTCCATCAGGGACAACTTTGCCCCCTAGGGGACATGCAGCAATGTCTAGAGACATTTCCGTCTGTCACAGCTTGGGGGCTAATACTGGCATCTAGTGAGCAGAGACCAGGGACGTAGCTAAACATTTTACAACGCACAGGACGGCCCACCACAAAGAAGTAGCCAAACCAAAATGCCAATAGCAAGGCTGAGAGATTCTGTTCCAGGGGAACTTAGAGACTAGGTGGCCCTATATGTGTTTCTCTAGCTGTAGGATCTAAAGCTCTTAGGTCTATAGCTATCTTAGATCTATAGCTCTTTCACTTTCTTTTGGCCTTTATTTGTGCTTCATCTTCGCTAGGACATAACTTATACTTCATGAACGTGGTGAAGAAAAAGCCATTGAAAATCCGAAGCTAGGAAACCGGTAGACCACCGATGAATATAGAGGCTTTACTGTGATTATAAAACAGTATTTGAAGGGAGATTGAATGAGTGAAGCCACTGGCTGCTGTGTCTCCGTGGAATTTGGGTCTGTGCCAGTGGGCTCTTGTTTTCTTCCAGACTTTCCACCTACAACCTCCTGAAACAGACCCCCTGACCTACCAGCATTGGTTTACCCAATTGTCTTAGGATATCTTGTTCTTTCTGGAATTTTCACTTTCACCCCCACCCCCATCTGAACTCAGTGGTTGGTCAGCCCTTATTTCCCACTTATTTGCTTCACTTACTATAGCAATGTTCACAGACGACATGCTTGTTCAGTGTGTGTTTTACGAATTGATTAGACGTTCTTCGCACAGGTTCTTTTATATACTGTTGACCCCTCAACCACCTGGGTTTGAACTGTGTAGGTTCACTTATATGCAGATTTTTTTCAATAGTAAATACCACAGCAAGGGGTTAACTGAATCATGGATGGGGTGGAACCTCAGATGGGGAGGGTAAAGGGCCAACTATAAGCAGATTTTCAACTGTGGGGACAGTTGGGCCACTCAGCCGCCTGTGTTGTTCCAGAGTCAACAGCAGTTTGTTTTTAAATAAACTGTGTGTTGTGGAAGCATTTTAGACAGACAGAAAAGTTGCTGAGCTAGTAGAGAGTTCCCACGGACAACTTACTCAAGTCTCTGCTCATATTCAGAGCTCGTGAACTGCAGCCCGCTTGTCAAATCAAGACATTAATGTGGCTTCAACGCTACCAACTAAACTCCAGACTTGATTTGAACTCACTACTTTACCATTATGTTTAAAAAAATTTTTTTTCATTTTGGGATCTGATCCAGGACATTGCATTGCATTGACTGTAGTTTTTTCTTTTCTTTCTAAAATTGAAGTTGATTTACAATGTTGTGTCAGTTTCAGGTGTATAGCAAAGTGATAGGTGTGTGTGTGTGTGTGTGTATATATATATACACACACACACACACACACACACACACACGCACACACATAATAGACACACACACATTTTTTAGACTCTTTTTCATTGTAGGTTATTATAAAATAATGAGCATAGTTCCCTTTGCCATACAGAAGGTGAGTTTTCTTCTTCTTTTTTGTCTTTTTAGGGCCGCACCCACAGCATATGGAGATTCCCAGGCTAGGGGTCCAATCGGAGCTGTAGCCACCAGCCTACACCAGAGCCACAGCAACGCAGGATCCAAGCTGTGTCTGAGACCTACACCAAAGCTCACGGCAACGCCGGATCCTTAACCCACTGAGCGAGGCCAGAGATCGAACCTGTGTCCTCATGGATACTAGTCAGGTTCGTTAACCACTGAGCCGTGACAGGCATTCTGAGGGGTTTTTTTTTTTTCTTTAATATTTCTTAGAAGGATTTTTGAAAGAATACCAAGTACTTCCATTTCACTTCAAGCTGAAATGCAACCTGGAAGAAAATTCTATGCTCCAGGCCACAGTGAGGAAAGTAGCATCTTTGGTTCCATTTTCTTTGGTCATCAGAGTGATGCCTTTCATTGGAATGAGTCACTGACTTTTAAAATAGAGAAGATTTCATCTAAAAGCCAGATCTTGGACTTCTGTTGGAAAAATCAGAAGATGTGGCAGGACTGCTCCTGCTTTTGCATTGAACCACAGTTGTCTGTCCCCAAGTCGAGGCTGTCCCCTTTGGGGGGTGGGAGGTAGGCAGCATTCTCCTCTCTGCCATGGCCAGGCAGGCTTTATTTTCTTCCCCTGGAGGCCAAATGTGAGCTGTCACTTTCCATCCCTTTGTACCTCTCTTTGTCATCTGGCCCTGCCCTAGTCACACATTTTCTTTGCTGTCTTGGCTCTGGAAGGCGGCTGATTTTGATTGTCTACCTCTAAGCCTTAGGACCCATTTAAATGAGAGGACAAATAGCCGCCTGTGTTCAATTATCTAGGGCCTGCAGCTCAGGACGTGGCCGCATCTGGAGAAATTTAATTATTCCCCTAGACAGCGAGAGTGCTTTCACTGTTGAAGGGGAAAAAAAAAAAAAAAAAAAAGCATATCAAATAGGTCTGTATCAATGTTGCCTTCAAACATTGAAGCAAACATTCAAGCAGGAGATTTTGCATCAGCCTGGGCAGAGCCTGGCAGTCAGGCCTGAGACAGGGAAACAAGAGACCTGGCCTGAGCGCCTCACGGCAAAAGACCCGAGCCCTGCCCGACACTTTCAGAGAATTAAAAACCATCCCAATTGTAAAATGAATAACGTGGCCCTAAAAAAAAAAAAAAAAAAGAAAAGAAAAGAAAAGAAAAAAAGAAAAAACAGGTAAATGTGGAATTGCCTAATTTTAGATTTTTGTGTCTGATACTGGTGGTTGGCAACTCTCTTCTCCATTTAAATTGTGTGCATATGTAGCTCAAGATTTGCACTTCTAGTTTAACTCCCCCATATAATACTTATTTTAGAAATCTGTTTATATTTTAAATTTCTTCCAGAGAAAGGCTTGTATTGTATCAGCATCATTTGGGTAATAATTTTTAATTTTTATTGTGCATTTTCTGTACAATTTGGAAAAACTGAAATATAGCAAGTCTCTTAGTCTCGTGGAGAAACATGTTGAAAGGAAGGAATTACAACTTAACTATTTTAGCTTTCTGAAACAGGGAAACTTCCAGTAAACTTGTTTTTCTAACAGTAAAGGAAATTTACAAACGTTTCACATTTCAGTCGTTTTCTAGTGATGTGTCTGCTGAGATCATGTATTGTTCATTTTTAAATTTGGGAAAAAAAACTCTAAGGACAAACATCTTACTGTCTTGAATTAAAGATTACTGTATGCAAACCAGACCTTTGTCTTAATAAACGAATGTTTCACTCATTATATTACAAAGATATAAAAATTCAGAAAAATACTGGGGAGACTTCTAAAGAGAAAAATAAGGATTTTCCTAGGTTTTTTCTTTCCATAGCCCCCGCACTATTTCATAAAGGAGAACAGTTTGAATTATGCCTGTTATGTAGAATGATGAATAGTAAAGTAGCTGCGTACAAACCATATCAAGCTTTCTTCTGGGAAACAAAGTTATAAAACTATACTTATCAGGCACCAGTCCCTCTCATCAGGAAGCCTGCAGTAAGCCCCTGTACCAACTTCAGCCACAAGGGGAACAGACATCAGAAGTAAGAGAGGCTACAACCCTATTGTCTGCAAACAGGAGACCACATTAAAAATCTATACAAAATGAAAAGGCAGAGAATTATGACTCAGATAAAGGAACAAGTAAAAAAGCCCAGAAAAACAGCTAAGTTATCTGGAGATTACCTACATCCATGAAAAAGCCTTTAGATTAATGATAGTAGAGATGATTTAAGATCTTGGAAATAGACTGGAGGCAAAGATTGATAAATTACAAGAAACAATGAACAAAGAAATAGAAGATTTAAAGATTAACCAAGTAGAGATGCAAAATACAATAACAAATTAAAAAAAAAATTCACTAAAAGGAACCCACAGCAGAATACAGGAGGCAGAAGAATGAATAAGCGAGGTGGAAGACAGACTGGTAGAAATCACTAACTCAGAACAGAAAAGAGAAAAAAGATTGAAAAGCAATGCAGACAGTCTAAGAGAACTCTGGGACAACTTTAAATGCACCAACATCTGTATTCTAGGGGTGCCAGAAAGAGAAGAGAGAGGGCCAGAGAAAATATTTGAAGAGATAATAGCTGAAAAATAATATGGGTAAGGAATCACTCACTCAAATCCAGGAAGCACAATGAATACCATATAAAATAAACCCAAGGGGAAATACCCAGAGACACTTATTAATTGAACGGACCAAAATTAAAGACAAAATATTGAAAGCAGCTAGGGAAAAGAAACAAATAACACACAAGGGAACCTCAATAAGGTTATGAGCTGATTTTTCAGCAGAAATTCTGAAGGCCAGAAGGGAGTGGTACAATATACTTAAAGCAATGAAGTGAAAAAAACTCCAACCAAGACTACTCTACCCAGCAAGGCTCTCATTCAGATTTGAAGGAGAAATCCAAAGCTTTACAGATAAGCAAAAGCTAAGAGAATTCAGCACCACTAAACCAGCTTTACAACAAATACTAAAGGAAGTTCTCTAGGTGGAAAAGAAAGGGCCACAATGAGAAACGAAAATATTACAAATGACAAGGCTCACCAGTAAAGGTAGGAAATCACACACATACAAATATGCTACCAAAACCAGAAATCGTGAGAAGAGGATGGTATAAAAGCAGGACACTGGAGAGGCATTTGCAATTAAGAGACCATCAACTTAAAACAATATTGTTTTGTTTATATATATATATTCCTATATCAAAACTTCATGGCAACGACAAACCAAAAATCTACAATACATATACACACACATAAGAAAAAGCAATCCAAACACAACACTAAAGATAGTCATCAAACTACAAGACAAGAGGACAAGAAGGGAAAAGTCCAACAAAAACAAATCCAGAATAATTAATCAAATGGCAATGAGGACATACATATCAGTAATTACCTTAAGTGTAAATGGACTAAATGCCCTAACTGAAAGACATAGACTAGGTGAATGGATACAAAAACAAGACCCATATGTATGTTGTCTTCAAGAGATCCATCTCAGTTCTAGGGACACATACAAACTGAAAGTGAGAGGACGGGAGAAAATATTCCATGCAAACAGAAATTAAAAGAAAGCTGCAGTAGCAATACTCAGACAAAGCAGACCTTAAAGAATATTTTAAGAGACAAAGAAGGACATTACATAATGATCAAAGGATCAATCCACGAAGATATAACAATTATAAATATATATGCACCCAACATAGGATCACCTCGCTATATAAAGCAACTGCTGACAACCTTAAAAGGAGAAACTGACAATAACATAGTAATGGCTGGCGACTTTAACACTCCACTTACAGCAATGGACAGATCATCCAGACAGAAAATCAACCAGGAAACACAGGCCTTAAATAATGCATTAGACCAGATGGACTTAATAGCTATTCATAGAACATTCCATCCAAAAGCAACAGAGTACACATTCTTTTCAAGAGCACAGGAAACATCCTCTAGGATAGATCTCATTTTGGGCCATAAATCAAGCCTTGGTAACTTTCAGAAAATTGAAATTATATCAAGCATCTTTTCTAACCACAATGCTATACGACTAGAAATCAACAACAAGAAAAAGACTGCAAAAAATACAAACACGTGGAGACTAAACAACACGCTACTAAGTAACCAATGGATCTCTGAAGAAATCAAAGAGGAAATCGAAAAATATCTAGAAGCAAATGACAACAAAGACACGACAATCCAAAACCTATGGAATGCAGCAAAAGCAGTTCTAAGAGGGAAGTTTATAGCAATACAAGCCTCCCTAAGGAAACAAAAATCTCAAATAAACAACCTAACTTTACATCTAAAGCAACTAGAGAAAGAAGAATAGACAAAACCCAAAGTTAGGAGAAGGAAAGAAATTATAAAGCTCAGAGCGAAAATAAACACAATAGAAATGAAGAAAACCATAGAAAAGTTCAATGAAACTAAAACCTGATTCTTTGAAAAGATCAACAAAATTGATAAACCCTTAGCCAGAGTCATCAAAAAAAAAAAAGAGAGAGAGAGAGAGGACTCAAATCAACAAAATTAGAAATGAAAAAGAAGTTACAACAGACATCATGTAAATAAAAAGAATCTAAGAGGCTACTACAAGCAACTGTATGCCAATAAAACAGACAACCTAGAGGAAAATGGAAAATTGACAAATTCTTTAAAAAGTACTATCTTCCAAGACTAAACCAAGACGAAATAGAAACGATGAACAGACCAATCACAAGTACTGAAATGGACTAAAGACCTAAATATAAAACCGGATACTGTAAAACTCTTAGAGGAAAACATAGGCCAAACACTCTCTGACAAAAATGACAGCAGTATCTTCTCAGATCCACCTCATAGATTAATGACAATAAAAACAAAAATAAACAAATGGGACATAATTAAACTTAAAAGTTTTTGCACAGCAAAGGAAATCCTAAAAAACAAAAACAAAAACAAACAACAACAACAACAACAAAAAACCAACCCACGGAATGGGAGAAAATATTTGCAAATAAAGTGACCAACAAGGGATTAATCTCCAAAATACATAAACACCTCCTGCAGCTCCATATCAAAAAAAAAAAAAAAAAAACCAAACAACCCCATCAAAAAAATGGGCCAAAGATCTAAACAGACAATTCTCCAAAGAAGACACACAGATGGCCGAGAAACACATGAAAGGATGTTCAACATCACTCATGATTAGAGAAATGCAAATCAAAACCATGATGAGGTACCACCTTACACCAGCCAGAATGGCCATCATCAAAAAGTCCTCAAACAATAAATGCTGGAGGGGGTATGAGAAAAGGGCACCCTCTTACACTGTTGGTGGGAATGTAAATTGGTGTAACCACTATGGAAAACAATATGGAGATTCCTCAAAAAACTAAAAATAGAATTACCGTATGATCCAGCAATCCCACTCCTGGGCATCTATCCAGAGGAAACCATTACTGAAAATGATACATGTACCCCAATGTTCATTGCAGCACTATTAATAGCCAAGACAAGGAAGCAACGTAAATGTGCATTGACAGATGAATGGATTAAGAAGATGTGGTACATACATACAATGGAATATTACTCAGCCATTAAAAGGAATGAAATCATGGCATTTGCAGCAACATGAATGGACCTAGAAACTATCATGCTTAGTTAGCCAGACAGTGAGACACAAACATCATATGCTATCACTTATATGTCGAATCTAAAAAAAGGACACAATGAACTTATTTGCAGGACAGAAACTGGCTCACAGACTTTGAAAAAGTTATGGTTACCAAAGGAGACAGGTTGCCGGGGGGAAGGGTGGGCTGGGGGTTTGGGACGGAAATATTGTAAAATTAGGTTGTGATGACGGTTGTACAACTGTAAATAGAATAAAACTCATTGAATTTAAAAAAATTTAAAAAACTATACTTATCACATTTGGCTATAATGCATATTAAGCCCAGAGTATGCATTCTCTAAGCACTGTGCTAAGCATTTGCATTAATTATTTCAACTAGTCTTCACAAGAGCTGAAGAACTGGAATTACTCTCCCTATTTTACAGATGCACAAACTGCAGGATGGAGAGTAGGTCATGTGATGGACAGCTGGCAAGCGGCCAAGCTGGGATTTGAACTCAGGTGTATCTCCCTGTCAACTGAACTACAGCACACGCCATCCCTGTTCACTGCCATGGCTCTATGTCTCGTGCTTTCTATGTGTTAAGAAAAAGGAGAACAAAAGCAGTTTTTGGCCCCCCACCCCAGCCACCCCTGCTGTTTCCATGAGCAGGAAGCTGGGTTCAGGGGTTCCCTGGCTTCTGGTTTTCCCTAGTGCCCCCTCCTGACCAGATCTTCAAGGTTTAGCGTTGGAAATATAGGAGGTACATATTTCCAGTTCATGGGCTAGTTTATTCTATCCCCGTTCCTAAAGGGATTTGGGGCAGCACAGAAAGATTAAAACTGAACATGCTAATACAAGATTAAAAAGACCAAGTGGATTTGGAAGAATTATGTTCAAAAGCCAATTTAAAAGAGAACATTTGAAACCTGAAACAGCTCTGAGCTTCCTGGCAGGCAAAGGCGGCCAAGAAGGCAAAGCAGTGTATACTACTCCCCCGAGAACATTGGAGGGGTGAGGGGAGATCCCCAGACTCAGGATTTTGAAAGAAGGCTTATGATGTTTACTGAAGATCTGATGGCAGGAAGAAATGAAAGGACCACTGGCCAGAAGCTGGAAAAGCTCCGAATCTCTGTTCTAAACCCATCAATTTTATGAGCTGTTTGTTATATACAAGGTCAGCCAATCCAAGGCAGCAGGAAGGGTCCACTCCCTTCCTTCCCAGGAATTGCTTGGTGATTTCCAGCTGAAGGAGGCTTACACTTGCAAGTAAACACACTTCAAAGGCTACACAAAACCGATAATATATTTGAGACGAGGTCAAACATGTATTTGAATACAAGGAGAAAAGGAAAGGTGAGAGTGACACTGAAGTTTAAGAGTCAGTGTGTACGCTTAGGGGGATAAACAAGATTTTCCATTAGCTGAGCTGTTCGTGGTAAGAGTACAGGCATGAGGTTCTTTTGAATATGGATGAGCTGGAACAAGCCTTTTTTTTTTTTTTTTTTAATGTCCTCAGAGAAAGTATTTTTTAAAAAGAAGTGGAGGGGAAGAACAGTTCTTCATATGCCTGGAGAAATGACCTAGAAGCAGCATGAAGCCATTCCAAGGGAAGCAGCACTGGCTTTGAAGGGGCAATCATTAGGTGTGGCTGGAGGGTCTCCCAAGACTGAGCTGGTTGGTCATCAGCTCTCACGTCAGAAACACAAGTCAAGGCAGACATTTCTGTTTCTTCTGCAACATCTAGCATCAGAGCAGCCCAACCCTGTTACCCAAACAAGGAGGGGCTCTGGTTCACATCACGTGCCTCCTGGAGTTGTGCAGTGCACAACCTGTGTACCCATACATGGCAACCCTGAGAGAGGGGAAGCCACAAGACTTTGGAAAGCTTCTCTTTCGTTTTTACTGTCTGCTAGATGGCCAAGTATACAAAATAGCCAGTGACTCGGACAATATTTCAGTGAGCTTAGCCTTAAATCAAAAATGATACTGAAAACATGAATGTAGAATTGGATTTTAAGGACTTCCCTTGTACACTGTGAAGGATTGTGCTCATTGCATGAAAGTGTGCTCAGCAGAAATGAATCTAACTAGCATCCATGAGGATGCAGGTTCAATCCCTGGCCTCGCTCAGTCGATTAAGGATCCAGTCTTGCTGTGATCCGTGGTGTAGGTCACAGACGTGGCTCGGATCCTGGCTTGCTGTAACTGTGGTGTAGGCCAGTGGCTACAGCTCCTATTTGACCCCTAGCCTAGGAACCTCTATATGCCGTGGGTGTGGCCCTAAAAAGACAAAAAAAAAAAAAAAGAATTGGATTTTAAAACTGAATAATTGAAAATATAGAAAAGGGGTTTGCTATCTGAAGACATGCTGTGGAGACTTTTTTTCATAAAGAGAGGAAGCCCTTCACAAAGTAAATAATCACCTAGTATCACCACAAAAATCTGAATTTCCCTACATTCGATTTGCTGAAAATGAAGGCCGTTAAAATGCGTGGATCTGGATCTGCACATGGAAGACGCACATGGAGCCCTCGGCCACTTGCTCTCACACGCCCAGGGTCCCATGCAGACACCCATGCCCTCGGTCACAGCGCCACATCTAGGGGCAGTTTGTGCTGTGTCAAGAAAATAAGAGTCTCCATTTCCTCCTTGACAAAGTGGGGATAATTACTCAATGGGCCACAGAGTCAGGGAGGAAGCCTTAGGCCCCCAGCCCCTCCCCATAACCACAGGGAGCTTCCAGCCACACCCCGAGGCTCCACCCCCGCCCCAATCTGGCTCATCATCACTATGTCCTCCTATAGAGAAACTGAGAGCATCCAAGGAGATGCCTCAGCATACAGCACACAGATTAGACCAGGTCATCTATGCCAGCTGCCCTTGTACACTATGAAGGGTTGTGCTCATTGCATGAAAGTGTGTGCTGTGGCTGGTGGTCCCCAGGTGTGCCTGCACACTAGAACCTCCTGGGGAGGAGTTCCCGTTGTGGCGCAGTGGTTAACGAATCCGACTAGGAACCATGAGGTTGCGGGTTCAGTCCCTGCCCTTGCTGAGTGGGTTAACGATCCGGCGTTGCCGTGAGCTGTGGTGTAGGTTGCAGACGCGGCTCGGATCCCGCGTTGCTGTGGCTCTGGTGTAGGCCGGTGTCTACAGCTCCGATTGGACCCCTAGCCTGGGAACCTCCATATGCCGTGGGAGTGGCCCAAGAAATAGCAAAAAGACAAAAAAAAAAAAAACTATATATATATTAAAAAAAAGAACCTCCTGGGGAGTTTCAAGAATTCTGATGCCAGGGGCCCTCGCAGAGATGGAGATTCCATTGGTCTGGGATGCGACCTGGGCTTGGGAATTTTTTTTTTTTTAAGGCCACACCCATGGTACATGGAAGTTTCCAGGCCAGGGATCGATTCTGAGCCACAGCTGTGACCTACTCCACAGCTTAACCCACTGCATTGGGCCAGGGATTGAATCTGCACCTCTGCAGCGACCTGAGCCACTGCAGGCGGATTCTTAACCCACAGCACCACAGTGGAACCCCTGGAATTTTTGAAAGATTCCCCAGGGGATGTTAATGTCGTGACAGAGAAGAGGAAGGGGCTTGCTCTGCAAATGTACCTTCCAGCCACGCCCCGAGGTCACACCCTCTGGCTTGACAAAGGTCAGAACCACTGCCACAGTCCATTTCTCCCCCTTTCTGCAAGCAAACCTGTCATTGGTCCCTTTTGCATGGATGATGACGACAACGATGAAGAAGCATATATCAACTCAAGATACCTGCTCGCCTAAGGAGTGCTTAGGAGAGATCTTTACTGGATTATAACACTGACAAAGAGCTTCGCTGTCAATTTTGTCCGATGTCTGTTTTCTTTCCTTTCTCTGTGTCGTGTACCAAGTTGAAACTTCTGGTTGAACTACATTTCATTTGTGCAGTAAATATTTTTGAGCTTCTGCTCTGCATAAGGCACTTCAAACTCCTATTTCAAGGATCAGACTGTGGGTTTTGGACAAATAAGGGCATGTTTAAGGGGGAAGATGTGCGATTCATTTGGCCACTAGATGGCAGGAATTTGTAAATCAATAAGAACAGAAGCCCAAAGCCCAGAGTAAATCAGAGCCTTCATATTACAAAAGAAATCAATGGCCCCTGAGTGAGGATGGGACAGGCTTAGGTGGTGCTTTAAGGGAAATGCAGTTTATCTTTGATGCCTCTAGACTTCCCTTTCCTCCGTATGTTTGGGTGGCTCCGCTCCCATTGAGTACAGACTGACCTCACCTGGGTGCGCGTCTCCCCGTTCCACTCCTCCCATCGGGAGTTCCAGCTCTCCCAGCCATCAGCAAGGACTGGGCGGGCAAACTAAATGGTCAGCCATGTGAATTGTACCAATCCTTGGCTAATGCACGCAAGACCAGGAAAAGAGAATTTTTACCTTTTCCCAATCCACCGTTTCTTCCAGGCAATGATGCTACAGGTAAAACAAGGTCAGAAAGGTGGTTATATGGCTGACGGCATCCATGGAGGGAGCCACAGGCCAGTGGGGCCCTAGACAATCAGGTGCGCTGGCTTGGGAGGATGCGCCGATTAAGCTGGGATGCGTATCGTTTCTGAGTTTGAACTGTGACAGCTATGTAAAGCTGATATACATAAAGGGATTTCAATCCATCTCGAACTTTTACTTGTCATTTCTTGCAGGTGAATATGGTGCTTTCTGCTTCCGTTTTGTTTTTGGCTGCACCCACGGCATGTGGAAGTTCCCGGGCCAGGGACTGAATCTGAGCCACAGCTATGGCAACACCAGATACTTTAACCCACTGCTCAGGGCAGGGAATTAAACCTAAACCTCCACAGCCACCGGAGCTGCTGAAGTCGGATCCTTCACCCACTGCACCGCAGTGGGAACTCCACACTTCTCTCTCTCTGTTTTTTTTTTTTTTTTTTTTGCCTCAGGTCAGGTTGGTCCTCTCCCTAATCCTGAGTCCTTGTGGAAACTATGTCATTTTTACACCTCAAATAAAACTCCCTTCCTCTAATTTTCAGCCACCAAGTACTCTTCCACAGCAATGACTTAAAGTGGTGTTGATAGAGTCAGGCAAGACACAAGATGCCTATAGGACACGCATCAGATTCATTCCCACTTTCAATGGAGAAACGACATAAGTGACAACAATGAATGTCTCTTTATAAGTGTGTTTGGCTTTAAACCTCTTCTTTAGCTACTGGAATGGTGAAGATCACCAAAATCCACCTACTCCTTCCAGGGCCCCTGACCACATCACACAAATGAAAAGGTATTTGTGAGCTGGAAAAAAAACAGTTTGAGCATGAGGAGTTCCCATCGTGGCTCAGTGGTTAATGAACATGACTAGTATTCATGATGATGCAGGTTCAATCCCTGGCCTCCCTCAGTGGGTTAAGGATCCAGTGTTGCCAGGAGCTGTGGTGTAGTTCCCAGATGTGGCTTGGATCCTGTGTTGCTGTGGTGTAGGCTGGCAGCTACAGCTCCGATGTGACCCCTAACCTGGGAACCTCCATATGCCGTGGGTGCAGCCCTAAAAAGACAAAAACCAAAAACCAAAACGTTTGAGCATGTTATTTGAAACGCATGTAAAATATTGTCTTAAAATAAGTTCATCAGGAGTTCCTGTCGTGGCGCAGTGGTTAACGAATCCGACTAGGAACCATGAGGTTGCGGGTTCGATCCCTGGCCTTGCTCAGTGGGTTAAGGATCCGGTGTTGCCGTGAGCTGTGGTGTAGGTTGCAGACGCGGCTCGGATCCCGCGTTGCTGTGGCTCTGGTGTAGGCCGGTGTCTACAGCTCCGATTGGACCCCTAGCCTGGGAACCTCCATATGCCGTGGGAGCGGCCCAAGAAATAGCAACAACAACAACAACAACAATAACAACAACAAAAGACAAAAAAATTAAAAAAAATAAAAAAAATAAGTTCATCATATGTTTCATGACTTTTCAGATACGTTTAAATTTCCCAGATGCCTTTACAGTAAGGTGCGGGCACATGGCTGAGTTCTAGCCAGTGGAACTTGAGCCAAAATGACGCTGAACCTCAAATACTGCTTCATGGCCTTTTTTTGAGTCCTGCTGGCTGGAATGATGATGATTGAGAGTGCCTGGAAGCCAAATGTTGAAGATGGGGAAGCTGACAGCAGCCTGGGTCCCCGAATCACTGTGTGGAGCAGAGCCCCTCTCTTCCTTCTGCCCACTAACCTTGTACACTGCAGCCCCCTCAACTTCTATCCCTTCAAGTGTGAGGTGAGTCAGAAACTTTTCTGAATGTGAGCTGTTACATTTTAGATCTCCTTGTTACAGCAATTTAGCTTTTAACAAAAGCATGTGGATAGGGGTATTTCAACTAAAAACAAACTCACAGGAGTCAGGGAAAAAAAAGCAAGTGAGTGATGCATATTTGAACTCTCAAGCTCAGGCACCTTAAACCTCGATCTGGGAAAATTATAGGTCCCTCATTAGCATATACATACTTGGGTTGATGAAATAACTGACAACAAGCTGGAATAATGCTTTACAGTGGAACACAAAGAAAATCACATTCAGGGCAACAACTGTGTGCCCAAATCAATGTTCTTCCTGAAAGTTTGGGAATTTCAGCTCTATGTGAGCTTTATGGTTCACAGCTTTCATTGTAGAATGCTAAATTAGAACTCTGGGTGAACCCTAGTCACACGCTAATTTTAATTCACGAATACCTTACTTTAGTAACTTTTTATGACTCACCTAGATGGAAAGGCACTCAAATGCAGCCATAGATTAGAGGCAGATAGCAGCCTGGCGGTGGGTACGGATTGAAGAGGGAAATCAGTGGCCTGGAGAGTTCCCCTAGGTTTCCCACTGCCCCAGACCTCTGGCAAGCATTTCACCTCCCTCAGCCTAAGCCTTCTGACTTGTAGACCAATGCAATGCAGTGCAACACAATGCAATGCAACGCAACACAGCACAGCATAATCTCCTCTAGAGCTAACATGTTATGATTTCTAGTCATTAATGTTTAGTTGTGCTTTCTTTCAATTGACTTTTACTTTTTTAAAAAATTATAGTTGATTTATAACATTGAGCCAATCTCTACTGTATAGCAAAGTGACCCTGTCATAAATTCACATATATTTCTTTTTTTTTTTTTTTGTCTTTTCTAAAGCTGCACCTGCGGCATATGGAGATTCCCAGGCTAGGGGTCTAATTGGAGCTGTAGCTGCCGGCCTAGGCCAGAGCCACAGCAACGCGGGATCCAAACCGCATCTTTGACCTACACCACAGCTCATGGCAATGCTGGATCCTTAACTCACTGAGCAAGGCCAGGGATTGAACCCACAACCTCATGGTTCCTAGTCGGATTCGTTAACCACTGAGCCACGACGGGAACTCCTATGTTCCCTTTCTTATCTTCCATCATGGTCGATCCCAAGAGACTGGATACAGTTTTGTGTGTGACTTTTTATCAGGTAAACACTGATGGTTTTAAATGGGGGTTGGCAGAATCTAAAATACGACACAAATGAACCCATCTACGAAACAGAAACAGACTCCCCAGACACGGAGAACAGACCTGTGATTGCCAAGGGGGAGGGGGTGGGGGCGGAATGGCCTGGGAGGTTGTGGTTAGCAGATGAAAGCGATCATATACAGAATGGATAAACGACAAGGCCTTACTGTAGGGCACAGGGAACTACATGCAATATCCAATGATTAAACTGTAATGGAAAAGAGTATTTTAAAAAAAGAATGCACACGTATGTATAACTGAATCACTTTGCTGTACAGCAGAAATTAACACAACATTGTAAATTAACGATACATCAATTAAAAAATAGGAAACAAACCAGGACAAGGCAGGACATACTTAAGGTTTTGCAGGCCACAGGGACCGTCCCGGTTACTTAACTGTGCTCCAGTGGCAGGAATCAGCAAGAGAGAATACCTGCCAATAAACTTAGTTTGCGGGTACAGGCAGCAGGCTCACTGGCTGTAACTGCTGATCCCTGGTTTAAAGGGCCAAATTCTTCCGTGCCAGAACCTGCCGTGGTTATCTGCCCAGTTTCCACCACTGCACACGCCCGAGCAGCGCCCTAATCCCAGCCTCCGGCAGCCCCAGTGTTTTTTCTCCAATAAAACCACTTTCACCCCCCCCTCCCCGCCCCACCTCAATTAGCCTCTCTCTCTCTCAGTAATGCAGATACAGAGCAATTTCAACAAGGCTTCCAGGTGGTTAACTTAGAGTTTGAGACCCCACCCCCCACCCCGCCCCGCCCCAGAGGTTTTTCTTGGTTGTTTCAAATTGTAGGTAAAACATTGTTTAAAAAGATACTTGCTTTTCTCTCCAGCCCAGTCTTCCTGTCATTAGCTCTGCCTTTACCCCCAGTTCCAGAATTGTCCTCGAACCACATCATCTTTCTCTTTTGGACTCACTCCCCTCTGTTAGGGGGAGCCTTTCTTCCAGTAGCTTCCTGAGAAATGGGGCCTAGGAAATACATTTTTGTGGTTCTGCCAGTCTGAAAATGGCTTGAATGTACATGCGCACAACTTCGAACTTGACTGGATGTAGAATCCTGAATTGGAAATCATTTTCTCTTAACATTTTAAAGGCTTCGTTGGGGGAGTTCCTGTGGTGGCATGGAAGAAACCAATCTGACTAGGAACCGTCAGGTTGCAGGTTCGAACCCTGGCCTTGTTCAGTGGGTTAATGATCTGGCATTGCCGTGAGCTGTGGTGTAGGTGGGAGATGTGGCTCAGATCTGGTGTTGCTGTGGCTGTGGTGTAGGCTGGTGGCTACAGCTCCGATGAGACCCCTAGCCTGGGAACCTCCAGATGCCTCAGGTGTAACCCTAAAAATCGGGAAAAAAAAAAAAAGGCTTTGTTTGATATACTACTGGCTTCCACTGTCTCTATTGAGAAGTTCGATGCATTTCAATTCCTGATCTTTTGTATGAGGTTATTTCTCCTCCCACCCCCTTTTCCTCTCCAGAAGCTTCTATGAGCTTTTCTTTTCCCACCATTGTACCAGTCCCTCAGCGGACCCTTTTCATTCATGGACCTTGTTTTTTGGGGTAGTTTCTTCAATTACTTCGATAGTGATTTCCTTCCCTCCATTGTGTGTGTGTGTGTGTGTGTGTGTGTGTGTGTGTTTGTGTGTGCCCGTGTGCTCTTTCAGGAACTCCTCTCATTTGGTTATAGGATACTTTTGAAATCTTTTCTATTTTCCATTTCTTTACCTTTTCACTCTACTAGCTGAGAGATTTCTGAGTTTTTCAGAAATCTGAGTTTTTCATTTCTGTGTTAGGATGAACCTTATGAAATTGTCAACTTTTTGATGGTTCTCAGCCTTTAAAAATGGCCATCTCATATGCTTCAGACTGAAATTTTTTACCCTTTTTTTTTTTGGCCACACCATGGCACATGAAGGTTCCCAGGCTAGGGGTCAAATCCGAGCTACAGCTGCCGGCCTACACCACAGCCGCAGCAACTCAGGATCGGAGCTGCATCTGCGACCTACAACTCACCAAAATGCCTGGTCCTTAACCCACTGAGCGAGGGCAGAGATTGAACCTGCGTCCTTATGGATGCTAGTCAGATTTGTTTCCGCTGAGCCATGACGGGAACTCCCAGACTGATATTTTACATTTCCAGAAACATGCTCTTGTTTTCTGATTTTTTTTTTTTTTTGGCTTCATTTTGATAGTGTCCAGCTCTTATTTCAAGGATGTTCTATCTCCTCTTATCTCTCTGAGGTTATATTAACGATAGTTTTTTGTATGGTTTTTATCTTCCTGTGTCTTCTCCACAGTTACTTTTTTTCTGTCTCATTGTCTCATTCTCCAATTTTCAAATTAGAAGTTTTCCTTCACTGATGATAATATCAAATCATAAAATCAAACATCTTTGGAGCTCTTACTGTTCGGCAGGAATTCTTTTAAGTGCTTCATACATATGAATTCAGTCTTAGCAACCGTCCCAAGTGGTCGGGGCTGTGGGAGATGAGGAAATAGGCTCCGATATCTCAACTATCCGCTGCTGTTTAAGACACGGCCCCAAAGGGAAGAAAAGAAGCTGTGCAGTGAGTGGGATTTGTCAAGCACAGGTTTCATTAAAAGTGATCATACTAAATGAAGTCAGAAAGAGAAAGACCATATGACATCACTTACATGTGAAATCTAAAATAGGGCACAAAGGAACCCATCTCCAAACAGAAACAGACTCAGAGACACAGAGAACAGACATGTGGCTGCCAAGGGAGAGGGTGAGGGGAGTGGGATGGACGGGGAATTTGGGCTTGTTAGACACAAACTATGACCTTTAGAATGGATAAGCCACGAGGTCCTGCTGTAGAGCACAGGAAACTATCCAATCTCTTGGGATAGACCACGATGGGAGAAAATATGAAAAAAAAAAAAGAATGTGATGGAGCCACCGTGGTGAGCAGAATACTGGCCCCCACAGGTGTCCTCACCTTCATCTCAGGAACCTGAGAATATGCTACTTTACATGGCACAGGGGAGCTTTGAGTTAAGGACCTGGAGATGCAGAGTTGCCTGGATTACTAAGATGGACCCAATGTACATACACGGTCCTTCCAGGTGGGAGAGGAACCTGGGGGAGCCAGTGTCAGAGGAGATGTGACAATAGAAGCAGAGGCTGGGGTGATACAGGGCCATAAGCCAAGGAATGCAGGCAACACCAATCATTATGTCATGTGCCTAAAATGAATACAATGTTTTATGTCAATTATATCTCAATAAAAATGAAAACATCCCTATTCTTTGCTTAAGGGGGTGAGGTTGGAATGCAACACAGAGATAAGTGCTTCATTTTAACAGGACATCTTGTCCTGGAAATCCTGGTCACTGAATTGAGATTTGGGTGTTTAAGCAGCGACCAAAAGAAAGGGAAAATTTGGAGATCCGACTTTTCGAAACGTATACAGTGTCCTTTGAAAATGAGTCAAATTAGCCATAGAATTCCATTTGAAGCATTCTAATAAATATATTAAAAGATTTCAAATTAGAAACACATCTCTGTATTTGAATGTATTTCTTTGAAGCCTACATAGCAAATGATGGATTAGGGATAATTATCTGGAGAACATGTGGCAAAAAAGCCTTGGGATGTTTTAACCTCCACTTAAATGGCCGATTCATTTAGCCCACAGAAGTGCATTTTGCACTTAATTCATTCTCACAAGTCCATCAGAATGATGTTCATAAAGCTAGACTCTTCACAGAGGCAACTCGGGGCTTCTTAGGTGGACTGAGCGATGAGAAGGGAACAGATGGGCTCAAACGATCTTCAGCCCAAACAGCATCCCTTCCATGCTGTTTGGCAGCAACTTTAGGGCCTTATGTATCTTCCAATAAAGATCCCAAGTTCTCGGCTGAGAAAAATTACCGCTCCCCCTTGGAGGGGGTCCCCCCGCCCCCCGCCATTTCCCCCACTTTTCACAAGATGAACTGATATTCCATGTAGCTGGAAATAAAGCCTGACTCTTTCTCAGATGCACATGAACCCTATAAGCCCTTCTTTTTTCTCTCTCAAACCTCACATCCAAACACGTAACAAACTGAAAAGCCTATTTTAGAACACCTACCTTTACAGGTGACCACTGGCTTGTCAAGTGTGGGCCCAGTACCGGCAGCATCAGTATCACCTGGGAACTTGTTAGAGATGTAAATTCTTGGGCCCCACCCAGACCTAGTCAATCAGAAGCCCTGGGGTGGGACCCAGTGTTCTAAGTCCCCCAGGGGATAGAGTTGCATACTCCAGCTGGGGAAATCCCGTCTAAAGGTACTGCAGGGTAAACGGACTGCTATTTTAGCCCCTGGCTCAGAGTCTGATATACTGAAGATAATACATTTTTTCAGGGCTGGAACCTAAGAAAAACTCGCTTAAGACCTAGAATACTGGAACAGACAGCCTAATGGGCATAGGATAGCTTTAATATTTCCAAGGGCTCAAAAGAATCTGAAAAAGAATATATATGGGAGTTCTTGCTGTGGCACAAAGGGATCAGCAGTGTCTCTGGAGCGCTGGGACACAGGTTCAAATCCCCTGCTTGGCACAGTGAGTTAAGGATCTGGTATTGGCACAATAGCATCTGAGATCTGACCCCTGACTGGGGAACTCCATATGCCTTAGGGTAGGAGGGAAGGAAGAAAAAAAAGAAAGAAAGAAGGAGGAAGGAAGGAAGGAAGAGGAAAAAAGAATATATTTGTCTGTATATATAACTGAGTCACTGTGCTGTACACCTGAAACTAACACAACAGTGTAAATCAACTCTACTTCAATTAAAATGAAAAAACTGATGTGAGCCGAGATTGGCTTTTCTGCCCCCACTGTCAGGAAGCTTAGAGCTGATTGTGAATTCTAGGCTCCCTTTGTCCCCTGCCTCCAATGGGACCCTTTATTCTCGAGTTACCCCAATGTGCCTTCCGCTGGATCACATGAGTGGCCTCACAGTCTTGGGAAACAGGCTGGGTATAGATTGGAGATAAGAAGGTGCATGAAGGGCTGCAGGCAGCCCCGAGGCCAGGGTCAGTGAGCAGAAGCTTGGCTGGGAAAGTGACCTTTGATCACTCAGGCTGGCCATAAACACGAGGAAAAAGCAATGTGCGGGGGCCGTTATCAGCTTGTGCCCGAGAGCAGGTCAGCTTGGGTAGGACTCCAGAGCATTTGCTGAGCTGGGGGTGCAAGCTGGAGCTGTGGGAACGGCAAACATGAACTTCTGGAAGACCCAGATGGGCGCCTCTCTTTGATCAGAGGGGTGGCTTGGGGGATTGTAGAGCTCAGTGAGCCCTGGGCCTCCTGCTGGCGGTGCGCCTGGGCTCCTTGTATTGAGTAGGATACTCATGGATCCTTTATGTCCTGTTGCTACATTGCAGGACTTACTGGGATCTTTCCAGCAATGGTATCCTTGGACTATTGTGACAACCAAGAAGCAGTTTAAAACAAAAATGACTAAGAGATGGTGGTTTTAAAACAGGCCTGGAAAAAAGGATGTGGAGAAAAGGGAACCCTTCTACACTGCTGGTGGGAATGGAAATTGATGCAACCCCTAAGGAGAACAGTATGGAGGTTCCTTTAAAAAAAAAAAAAAAACAAAAACCTAAAAACAGAGTTACCATATGACCCAGCAATCCCACTCCTGGGCATTTATCAGGATAAAACCATAATTTGAAAAGATACATACACCTCAGTGTTCACTGAAGCACTATTTACAATAGCCAAGATATGGAAGCAACCTAAATGTCCATCAACAGAGGATAAAGAAGATGTGGTACATATATACACAATGGAATACTATTCAGCGTGAAAAAGAACAGAATAATGCCATTTGCAGCAACATGGATGGACCAGAGATTCTCAAACTGAGTGAAAACAGAAAGACAAAATGTCATGATATCACATATATGTGGAATCTAAAACATATGATACAAATAAACTTATTTACAAAACAGAAAGAGACTCATAGGCATAGAAAACCAACTTCTGGTTACAAAAGGAGAAATGGTGCGAGGAGGGATAAATTAGGAGTTTGGGACTAACAGATACAAACCACTACATATAAAATAGATAAACAACAAAGATCTACTATATAGCACAGGGGTCTGTATTCAACATCTTGTAATAATCTACAATGGAAAAGAATCTGAAAAAAGAATATATATGGGTGTATATATAACTGAATCACTATGCTGAACACCTGAAACTAACAACACTGTAAATCAACGATGCAAAAAGAATTGTACCTGAAAATTCTTTGCCTTGGCAACCATCAAGAGCCATTGCAAACAGGTGGGTTTTTGTCACTCGCTTCTAATGAGAATGCAGCAGGAGGTGATGCTTCATGCCTTCTGAGACTGTCATTAAAGGCGATATATGTGACTTCTACCTGGCTCTCTCCTTGCATCACACACTTCTGGAAGGGTGAAGAGGTCAGGCTGCTGTGAAGCAGTCACAGGGAAATAACATCTTAGAAGGACCACAAAGAGATAATGCTACAAAGAGAAGATGCACAGCTCTTCTGGGCTCCAGCTGTTGGCATTTTCCTAGCCCAAGCACCAGATGTGGCGGTGAGGACTCCTTTGAGTCTACACCACCCTCAGCCACCAGCTGACAGCCGTCCCATGAGAAATCCTGAGCCACAACCAGCCAGCTGAGCCCAGTCAGTCCCTCAAAGCCTAAGAGATCAGAGTAAGAAAGAAGAGCTGATTGAAGGCACAAGCTTCCATCCTATTCCCTTCCCTTCCCAATTCTTGCCCTTTCCTTGGATCGCGTAATTCCCATTACTCCCATATCTCAGTTAGGAAACAAGGTGGTGACAGGTACTGCTGAGAGCCAGCCCACCAGCCATCAGTGTGCTGATAGAATAGTGACCTGTTCAGGTCCCTGCTGGCAATCCGTGAACTGCAGGAGGGTGGGCTCCTGTCCCATCACCAGAGGTGAATCACAATTAGTCCAAATCAACGTAGGGACCTCATTCCCGTTGGCCACTGCTTGGTTTGGGGATGTGCATCTCTTTCTGTTCCAGCTCACCAGCTGAAAGGGGGCATTCACCTGGAAGTTTCCCTTCCCATATAAAGAGTTGGCAAAAATGCAAAAGCCTTGACAGCAAAGACCTTTGGCTGTCATTCTTTCCCGCCTCTTCCTACTTAGAACATGGTGTTACGTATGGAGGCTGGGCAGTATCTAAATCCCTAAAGCAAAAAGTCAACAAGCAAAGGATGGAGGAGACACAAGATAAAACTGCTTTGTTTCTTGACAGTATTACCACTCCCTGATCTAACTCTTTCCAGCAGCTTCCCTCTGTGCTTTTTTTGTCAGAGGGGGGAAAAAATAAACAACATATGGACGCCTCAGTGCTCTGCCTGAATTTCCTCGGATATACTTTCTTAGTTCTAAGGGCTACTTCAATTTCAGCTCACGTTGCTTCTAACTGTTCACACCTGTGATCCTTTTTGAGCCCTGCCAATAGGCTACTGAGGCTACAGCAGCTTGAGAGGACATGCTTTCTCTGTGGGCAGCCACAGTGGATGACTGTTGGAGGTAGGAGCAGAAGCACCCAGCACTAATCCCTCAAAGGGGAAGAAACTCCAAGGTGAAATTTACACCCCAGGGCTCCCCCAATTTACTAGCTACTGAGTAACTAGAATGAGAATTGAAAACCAGGCAGTCTGTCCCCCAAGTCAGAATTCTCTTCAATTCTCTTCAAACCCTTGCGGACAGACCTGTATTCGAATAATAGAAATCTAAGAATAAAACGACTTGCAGACTGGTCAGGGTGAACTCCATGTCTTCATATGTTGTTTTACCTTCTAGTTCTTGTCTATACATACATTCAGTTTTTATATATTTGCAAGAAAATATTTTACAGCATTTTGTGTTGGCTATGTACTGTGTGCATTACACTAAGCATTTCTTTCCATCAGTTGATTCCCCCCCCCCCCAATCCCACCTCTGCAGACCCTCCTTTCTCCTGCCCTTTCTCAACCTCTCATAAAGACAACTAATTTTGGAATGGTAGGAAGATGAAAACATGTTAACACCCGAATTTGTATGTTGACTGTTGCTTCTGGGCTGTGTCATCTCAGACGACGTACTCTGCCTGTTTCCTCATCTGTGATACTGGGGTCCTAATAAAGGTATTTACCTTATAAGAAGGTTGTGAGGCTCAAATAAGTATCATCTAGACTGCCGAGGAACACAGGAAGTACTCAGTATGGTTGCTATTTGTGTATTACCTACTGCTACATAACAGGTCAGGGCCATCTTGGTTGGGTTTTTCAACTGTAGTACTTTCCTCTAGTGGCTTATGGATGTTATTTCACTTCCTTCTAACTTTTACTGTTGTTTATGGAAGTCTTATGCTTGTCTACTTCTTCTCCCTTTGTAAGTAAATTATTTCAATCTGAACCATGCTTATAAGATTTTCTCTGTACCTCTGGAACTCAGAAATATTATCAAGATCTTCCTAGGCAGGAGTTCCCATTGTGGCTCAGTGGAAATGAATCTGACTAATATCCATGATGAAGAAGGTTTGATCCCTGGCCTCGCTCAATGGGTTAAGGATCTGGCGCTGCCATGAGCTGTGGTGTAGGTTGCAGACACAGCTCAGATCTGGCGTGGCTGTGACGTAGGCCAGTGGCTACAGCCCCAATTTGACCCCTAGCCTGGGAATCTCCATGTGCCTTGGGTGTGGCCCTAAAAAGACAAGGCAAAAAAAGAAAGAAAGAAAGAAAGAAAGAAAGAAAGAAAGAAAGAAAGAAAGAAAGAAAGAAAGAAAGAAAGAAAGAAAGAAAGAAAGAAAGAAAGAAATTAAAAGATCTTCCTAGGCAAAGGTCTTTGATTTTCATTAATCTTACCTGGACTTCAGTGGGCCCTTGAATCTGCAGACTTTTTTCAGACCAGAACAATCATCCTTGTATTCCGTCTTTAATTATTCACTTGCCTTTTGTCCTTTTTCTCCTTCTAGAATGCCTGTTACTAACGTACTAGGTCTCCCCAATCTGTTGTCTTCATGTATCTTATCTAGTTACTCATAAATTCTTCTTTCGTATCTTTTCTCCAGAACTTTTTCATCTTTCTAAACTGAAACTCCGCCCATTAAATAATTCTCCACCACCTACCCCCCCAGCCTCTATGATGACTGTTCTAGATACTTCACATTAAGTCCAATCATAACAGCATCTATCCTTTCTGTTTGGCTTCTTTGGATTAGCTTAACATCCTTGAGGTTAATCCATGTTGTAGCATGTGTCATATTTTCTTTCTTTTTTAAACAGAATAATATCCCATTGTGTGGATAGACCACATTTTGGTTATCCATTCACCTGTCAATGGACATTTAAGTTGTTTCCAGCTTTGGACTATTGTGAATAATGCTGCTCTCAACAGCGATATACATATATTTGTTCAAGCCCCTGCCTTTACTTTGGTTACATACTCAGAAGTAGAATTGGTGGACCATATAGTAGTTCTGGGTTTAATTTTTTGAGGAACCACCATTCCGTTTTCTACAGTGGCTGCACCATTTTACATTCCTACCAGCAGTGCAGAAGAATTCCAATTTTTCCACATGCTAAGCAACAGTTATTATTTTCTGTTTTGTTTTCTTTTTAAATAATAGCCATCATCCTAATGGGTGCGAAATGGTATCTCACTGTGGTTTTGATTTGCATTCCTTAATTATTTTGGTATCTTGAGTCCACTAACTCTGTATTCATTGCTTCCCATTGCCTATTCTATTTTATCTATGGAATTTTATTCATTTATTCAGCGATTATTGGTATAAATGTGTAATGAACAGGGGAAGGAGCATAGCAGTGCAGGAAACCCACATACTCTTTTAAAACTTGAAAATTCTTTGTTTTGTTTGATTTTAGTTCCTGTAAGTCTTTTCCTTAATGATGGAATGGAACTTCCTTAAGTTTTCTCTTTCCCTTTTTTTTTTTTCACTTAGAGGCCATATGTCTCTTCCATTTACTAACGTTCACTAGAAGCTACCTGTTCGAGGACTTTTTTTTTTTTTTTGGTCTTTTTAGGGCTCCACTTGCAGTACATGGAAATGCCCAGGCTAGGGGTCGAATCGGAGCTGCAGCTGCCAGCCTACACCACAGCCACAGCAGCACCAGATCGGAGCCACATTTGTGACCTATACCACAGCTCAGAGCACCACTGGATCCTTAACCCACTGAGTGGATCCAGGGATCAAACCTGCCTCCTCATGGATAATAGTTGGTTTCGCTACCGCGGAGCCACGATGGGCACTCCTGTTCCAGGGCTTCTTTTTGGTCTCTCTCCCAGGTTACTGGGCTCCATCTCCCAGCGATGGCAAAAGTCAGTCTCCACTTGCATGGAGCAAGGTTGACCCTCAGGTGAGCTACTGGGAGCCAAAGCCTTTCTGCTCCTACCTCTCTAGTTGCAGCTATTAAGGTCTTTGTGCCTGCAGTTTCGCTGTTTTCCCCACCTTAGGAAGAGGAATCCCACCTGTGCAGTGCTAGCTATTCCTTTGGGAGGAAAGCCAGCAGCCCCTCCTAGGTTAACATACACAGAGGCAGGTAACATTCTTGGTGGGGCAGGGGGAGTCAGGCATCAGCAACTTTCGAAGATTTAGTTCCTTTTATTGCTTCCACATTCTTTAGTAGAACATATTATGTGCTTTCTTATCCTGATAAAATAAAAGTCTGTGAAATGGTGGCCAAACTTGCTCCATAATAAGCTGAAACTTTTGGGTGATTTGAAAAGTTAACCTATACTAACTGGCAGAAGAAGCGGTTAAAAATGCTGAGTGCAGAATTTGGAGCCTGGAAATAGCGTAGCTGGGAGTCACTCCATGGGAAGGGCTCTGTACATTCCTGCAGCATCCTGTGATGAGCAGTTTCATGTACCAAAATGATAGACCGTGGAGTGCCTGGACATGTGGTGACACATTATTTCTGTAAGGGTGTTTTGGGGTGTGATTAGCATTTAAATGAGAATCCTTAGTAAAGCCGATTGTCCTCCCTTATGTGGTGGGCCTCATCCAAACAGTTGAAGGACAGAATAGAACACCTCTGGGTAAGAGAGAATTTTCCTGCCTGCTGGCTTTTAAACTGGGACATTGGGAATTCCCATCATGGCTCAGTGGTTAACAAACCCGACTAGTATCCATGAGGATGCAGGTTCAATCCCTGGTCTTGCTCACTGGGTTAAGGATTTGGCGTTGCTGTGAGCTGTGGTGTGGGTTGCAGACACGGCTAGGATCTGTGGCTGTGGTATAGGCTGGCAGCTGTAGCTCCGATTGGATCCCTAGCCTGGGAACCTCCATTCGTCATGGGTGTGGCCATAAAAAGACAAAAGACAAAAACAAAAACAAAAAGTGAGACATTGGATCTTCTTGGTTCTCTAGCAGCCCGATGGCCTTTAGAGTCAAACTGGGACGTTGGCTGTGCAGATTTTGGACTTGCCAGCATCTATAATCATGTGAGCCAACTTCTTATAATAAATGTCTCTCTATATATACATTCTACCTGTTCTGTTTCTCTAGAAAACCCTAATACACTCCCTCTCCAGGGATATCTGGAGTTTTGGTCTTTGGCCAGTTAGCTCCATCTTTTGCCTCCTGGTTCACTGGAGACCAGAGTCTTGTGCCATTCTTTACTTAGAATAAGAGAGGCCACCTCTCTTTGTCAAAAAAAAGTTTGAGCATTATGATAAATACACAAATAATTTACTTATAAATTATATACATGAACCAGTCCATGAGTAAGTCAAACATATTACATACTTTACTTATAAACTAAATGAAACGGGCCACTTCATTAACACAACCAATCTGTTACATACTATAAAAATAGGAAAAAAAGTACAGTTGAATTTCTCCATTCTAGTGGATTGTCTTGCATGAATCCTGCAATATATACATATTTTTTGGTCTTTTTAGGGTCGTACCCATGGCATATGGAGGTTTCCAGGCTGGGGGTTGAGTTGGAGCTGTAGCCACCAGCCTACACCACAGCCACAGCAACATCAGATCTGAGCCGCATCTGCAACCTACACCACAGCTCATGGCAATGCTGGATCCTTAAGCCACTGAGCGAGGCCAGGGATCGAACCTACATCCTCATGGATATCAGTCAGATTCATTTCTGCTGAGCCACGATGGGAACTCCGAATCCTGCAATATTTGCACTCCAATTTGCAGACCACTAACATAGAGACCCCTGCCCAGCCTAAGGCTTTGGATGCCCCTCAGGCTCTGGCAGGACAGCAGTTGGCTCTAGAAAGGAAACTGAATGGCAGTTGGGAGAGAAAGGAACTCTGTCTCTAATTGTCACCACCCATCTTATCTCTTCCTATTCTATTATTTGATCAGACTAATGGGTTTGAAACCAAGCCGAAGAAGTTTTAGCCTGTGTCTGCTTGCCTTTATTTATTTGTTTTTCCTATAGTTTTCCAGGTGATTATGATGTTTAGTCACTATGGAAAACCACTGAACTAGGCTAGGCCACTCTCTGCTGTCTTCTGTGAATTGTCACAGTTTAATAGGAGTGAAAATGAAAGTGTGTTTTTGCAGGAAGGTTAAAAATAAAATCAGGAACATATGCTGGTTGCTGCCCAAAAATGTTCTGAGAAGGAGTAACTTTAGGACAGATACAAGGTATATACTTTAAAGATTGATTTTGCATTTAAAAAAATTCTCAGTTTAGTACTATAAATCTCTGAAATTTTTCTGATTGAGCTTTTTATACTTTTATACTAGCTGCTCATGGAAGAGCTGCATGTAAATTAAATTTCATCACCACTCTTGAGCATGGCAGGGTCTGCGTGTATGTACCTGTGTGTGTGATTGACTCTGTGTGTGTGTGTGTGTGTGTGTGTGTGTGTGTATTTCAACTTTGAAGATCCAGGGACTGCCACAAAAAATTAAGCAGTGTTTCTACCTAGAATTCACAAGGTAGATTTGTTTGTTTATTTATTACGACAATTTCCCAGCAGACAATAATAAAATGTCTTGGCCTAAAGAAAAAAAATCTGTGTATTTCAGCCATTTTATAACATGTGAACTAAAGCATTTCCAGAAAGGAGTATCTTTTCTTAATTTGCACAAATATGCCATATGCACTACTGGCAACCCCAGGGGTAAAGGGGTTAATTAAGTGGTTGTGTTCTAGCTACTTTTGCTGTCAACTTCTCAGCTCTTGCTTCTGGACCATCCCACAAATACAACAGTCCCACTAAGGAGTGTAGATTGCAGAGACAAGCCCTATTAATTTACTTGGCATTCATTTATTGAGGCTTTCCCATGGAACTGCCATTGTTCTACTGGGCTGACGTGTGGTGACCTGGGAGGCCAAGCTGCACATCCTTGGACAGGGTTCTACAGTAAGCCAACACTCGCAGAGGGTAGAGCTAAAAAACCCCACTGGAGGTCTGCTTCTCTTCCTCCTCTGCAATTATTGGATTCAAGGAAATCAAACCACGAAACCCACTAATAGTGGCACCAGGCACGGTGGAAGGCTCTTACATGTGATTTCCTCATTTTTGTCATCATGAAAACCTATATAGTCATTATTATCTCCATTTTAAACCAAAAGAAGTTAAGGCTCAGAGTGGGTAAGTGGCTTCTTGAAAATGGCGTGACTAGGATTTGAACCCAGGTCTCTCAGGCTCCCATGACCACAGTTCCAAGATTCACTGGTCCCTAACAAGGAATGACTCTCTCTCTACTGCCTCTGTCAATCAAGACATTTGGCTTCTTCCTAAATGGAAAAAGAAAATTGCCAAAAGGGTCACACACCATGATCAAGTGGGATTTATCCCAGAAATACAAGGATTTTTCAGTATCTGCAAACAGTGTGATACACCACATTAACAAACTGAAGAATAAAAACCCTATGATCATCTCAATACATGCAGAAAAAGCTTTTGATAAAATTTAACATCATTTATTAAAACAAACTCTCCAGAAACTGGGCACAGAGGGAGCCTACATCAACATTATAAAGGCCATATATGACAAACCCACAGCTAACATACTCAACAGTGAAAAGCTGAAAACATTTCCTCTAAGTTCAGGAACAAGACAAGGATGTCCACTTTCACCACTTTTACTCAACATAGTATTGGAAGTCCTGGCCATGGTGATCAGAAAAGGAAAAGAGATAAAAGGAATCCAAATTGGAGAAGAAGCAAAATTGTCACTGTTTGCAGATGACATGATACTAATATATAGAAAATCCTAAAGACACTACCAGAAAACTAGTAGAGTTCATTGATGAGTTCAGTAACATTGTATGGTACAAAATTAATACACAGAAAATTGTTGCATTTCTATATACTAACAATGAGAGTTCATAAAGAGAAATTAAGGAAACAAGGCCATTTACCATTGCATCAAAAAGAATAAAATATTTAGGAATAAACCTACCTAAGGCAACTATAAACCTTGATGGAAGAAACTGAAGATGACATAATCAGATGGGAAGATATACTGTGTTCTTGGATTGGAAGAATCAGTACTGTTAAAATGACCATACTACCCAAGGCAACCTGTAGATTCAATGCAATCCCTATCAATTACCAATGACATTTTTGGCAGAACTAGAACAAAACATTTTTTAAATTTGTATGGAAACACAAAAGACCCCAAATGGCCAAAGCAATCTTGAAAAACAAAAATGGAGCTGAAGGAATCAGGTTCCCTGATTTCAGACTATGCTCCAAAGTTACAATAATCAAAACAGTATGGCACTGGCATAAAAACAGACATATAGATCAATAGAAGAGGATAGAAAGCTCAGAGATAAATCCACTCACTTATGGTCAACTCATCTATGACAAAGGACACAGGAATACACAATGAAGAAAAGTCTCTTCAATATGTGGTGCTGGCACAACTGGACAGTTACATGTAAAATAATGAAATTAGAACACTCTCTAGTACTACATGCAAAAATAAACTTAAAATGTATTAAATACCTAAATATAAGATTGGAATATATAAAACTCCTAGGGGAAAACACAGGCAGAGCAATCTTTGATATAAATCACAGCAGTATTTTTTTTGATCCATCTCCTAGAGTAATGGAAATAAAAATATGAATAAACAAATGAGACCTAATTAAACTTAAAATCTTTTGCACAGCAAAGGAAACCCTAAACAAAATGAAAAGACAGCCCACAGAATGGGAAAAAATATTTGCAAACAATGTGGCAAACAAGGGATCAATTTCCAAAATATACAAACAGCTCATAGAGCTCAATATCAAAAAACAAAAAACCCAATCAAAAAAATGGGCAGAAGATTTAAATAGTCATTTCTCCAAAGCAGACATAACAGGTAGCCAACAGGCACATGAAAAGGTGTTCAACATTGCTAATTATTAGAGAAATGCAAATCAAAATTACAGTGAGGTATCACCTCACACCAGTCAGAATGGACAACACCAAAACGTCTACAAACAAATTCTGGTGAAGGTATGGAGAAAAGGGAACTCTTCCTACACTGTCTGTGGGAATATCAACTGGTGCAGACACTATGGAAAACAGTATGGAGTTTCTTTATAAAAACTGAAAATAGAGTTACCATATGATCCAGGAATCCCAGTCCTGTGCATATATCTGGAGAAAATTATAACTTGAAAAGATACATGCACCCCAATGTTCATAGCAGCACTATTTAGCCAAGATGTGGAAGCAACTTAAATGTCCACTGACAGATGAGTGGATAAAGAAGATGTGGGGTATATATACACAATGGAACATTACTCAGCCATAAAAAGTAATGAAACAATGCCATTTGCAGCAACATGGATGGACACAGAGATTATCATACTATGGGAAGTCGAAGACAAATAACATATGATATCACTATATGTGTGCAATCTAAAAAATGATGTAAATGAACTTACAAATCAGAAATAGACTCACAGACATAGAAAACAAACTGGTGGTTACCAAAGGAGAAAAGGGGAGGGGAGAGATAAATTAGGAGTATGGGGTTAATATATATACACTACTATATAGAAAATAGATAACCAGAAAGATTCTAATGTATAGCACAGGGAACTACTCAGTATCTTGTAATAATTTATAAGGGAAAAGAATATATACATGTATCAAAGAATATATATAACTAAATCACTTTGCTGTACATCTGAAACTAACACAAAATTGTAAATCAACTATGCTTAAAAAAACAGCCCCGTAAATTTAAAATTAATTAATAAGTATATTAAGTGACTTGAGGTTTAATATAACAACTTTACATATGTCATTTATAAATTTAATAAAAAATTATACATACTTTAATATAATTTATAAATTAGATTTTATTCTTTATGAAATTCCTGAGTGTTCATGACAAGAGCCAAGAAATTATAGCAGAAGGCCAATTAAATGATTAATAATTAAATAATTTCAAAAGCAAATTATAAAAAACATTTTATTTTAAATATGTTTATTGTGGGATATAGGTGTTTTTCTAAAAATGTTCTTGTTTAATGTTTTACTATGAACATTTTGGAACATATAGGAAAGTTGAAAAAAATAGTGCAATGATCACCATATACCCATCACCTAGATTCAATAATTGGTAACATTTTGTCATATTTATTTACCCAACTGCCTATCTATATATTTTTGCTGAATCTCTTCAGAGTTGTAGATGTTATATCACTTCTATATCGTATAAAAACCTATATTTATATAATCACAATAACATTATTACACTTAAGAGAATTAAACATGTCCTTGATACCATAAAACCCCTAGAAGAGAATATAGGCAAAACATTCTCTAACATAAATCATACAAATGTTTTATTAGGTCAGTCTCCCAAGGCAATAGAAATAAAAACAAAAATTAACAAATGTGACCTAATCAAACTGACAAGCTTTTGCACAGCAAAGGAAACCATAAACAAAACGAAAAGACAACCTACAGAATGGGAGAAAATAGTTTCAAATGATGCAACTGACAAGGACTGTTGTCAATACAAACAACACACGCAATTCAACAACAAAAAACAAACAGCCCAATCAAAAAATGGGCAAAAGACCTAAATAGACATTTCTCCAAAGACATATGAGTTGCCAGTAGGCACAGGAAAAGATGCTCAACATCACTAATTCTTAGAGAAATGCAAATCAAAACAATAAGGTACCATCTCACACCAGTCAGCATGGCCATCATTAATAAGCCTACAAATAGATGCAAACTATAATATTTAGAATGGATAAGAAATGAGGTCCTACTGTATAGCACAGGGAACTATATCCAGTCTCCTGGGATAGACCATAATTGAAGACAACATAAGAAAGAGAATGTATGATATGTGTGACTGGGTTGCTTTGCTGTACAGCAGAAATTAGCACAGCATTGCAATCAACTATAATTAAAAAAAAATAGGACAGCAAAAAAAAAAGTGTATAAATAAATGCTGGGAAAGGTGTGAAGAAAAGGGATCCCTCCTACATTGTTGGTAGGAATGTAAATTGGTACAAACACTATGGAAAATAGTATGGACGTACCTCAGAAAACTAAACATAGACCTTCCATATGATAGAGCAATCCCATTCCTGGGCATATATCTGGACACAACTTTCATTCAAAAAATATACATGCACACCCCCCCATGTTCATTGCAGTACTATTCACAATAGCCAAGACATGGAAACAATCTAAGTTTGAAAGATGAATGGATTAAGAAGATGTGGTACATACATACAATGGAATACTACTCAGTCATGAAAAATGCCATTTTCAGCAACATGGATGCAACTAGATATTATCATACTAAGTGAAGTAAGTCAGAAAGAGAAAGGCAAATGTCATATCATTTATAGGTGTAATCTAAAACATGGCACAAATGAACCTATCTATAAAACAGAAACAGACTCACAGACATGGAGAACAGACTTGTGGTTGTCAAGGGGGAGAGAGTGGGGGACGGATGGATTTGGAGTCTGGGGTTAGCAGGTGCAAACTATTATACACAGAATGGGAAAACAACAAGGTCCTACTATACAGCACAGGGAATTATATTCAATATCCAGGGATAAACCATAATGGAAAAGAATATAAAAAAGAATGTATATGTATATATATGTATAACTCACTTTGCTGTAAGCAGAAATTGATACATTTTAAATCACTATACTTCAATTTAAAAAAAGAAAGCCCTGGAGTTCCCATCATGGCGCAGTGGTTAACAAATCCAACTAGGAACCATGAGGTTGCGGGTTCGATTCCTAGCCTTCCTCAGTGGGTTAAGGATCCGGCATTGCCGTGTGCTGTAGGTCGCAGACACAGCTTGGATCCTGCGTTGCTGTGGCTGCAGCTCCAACTGGACCCCTAGCCTGGGAACCTCTATACGCCACAGGAAGCGGCCCTAGAAAAGGCAAAAAGACAAAAAAAAAAAAAAAAGCCCTTGCCCTCCTGCAACTGTGTTCATTTTACTCAATCTCAAAACAATAACAGCCAACATTCATCAGGGCTTTAGGTCAGACACTCTCCTAAAGACGTCCATGAACTCATGTATTTCTTACAAAAATTATACGGTAGCAGCTGCTGCATCCTTATTTTACGGATAAGAAAAGAGAGGCACAGAAACATAAGGCAACTCACCCAAAATCACAGCTAGGAAAAAGGGAAATAGAGATTTATTATTCTATCAACCGGAGAAGTGTTTCTAACTCAAAAATAACTTCTTGAATCGCAAAAACAAACATCTAAATACAAAAAGGTTTCTTTTATGAATGAAAAGTTTTACAGCAATAAAAGAATCAGTTTATTTATAAAAGCAAGGCCCTACAGGAAAACTTTCCTTAATGAAGCTTGTGATAAAGAGCAGCGGTACTTACCTGCAAAAATAATTCTATGTATCATTAAATCTGAAAATTAAAAAAAATCATTTATAGCTCAGCGGCCTAACCATGGATTTGTCCCTGGAGAGTTGTATTAAGCATTGAATTATGCATATCTCATTTCCAGCGCTACCTGGTGGGGTATTCTATTCTAATGATGCTTCAAAGCAGCTAAAATTAGAGAATTAGCAGAGAGCCAGGGCCTAAAGGGCTATTTGGAGCCCAGGGTTTATTACTTTTATTCATTCAATAGTAAACATTTAATGAGTACCTGCTCTTTGCCAGGGCTATCTCTAGTTTCTTGAGAATAAATATAAATGAAACTCAGATCATCCATCATGGAAAAAATTAAAATCTTGAAAACAAAATAAAGAGCATGAATATTTTAAAAAAAACAAAAATTCATCTCTGCTCTCAAGGAAATGTTAATGTGATAAAGATATACCATTGCATTGAATAAGAGCAAAGGGCAAAGATCCAGTGAGATGGGAGGTCAGACTTACCTGGAGGAGCTCTGGTAGGTCAGAAAACAGGACCAACTTCGTGTGAATCATGAAGTTCATACATTGAAACTGAGGCTTGGAGAGGTTCAGAAATGCCCCAAGAGGATGTAAATCGCAGCTTCAAGACCCAGGTCTTCATGCTCCGGATCCAGTGTTCTTTCCTTCTTCCCAATGTGGAGACAGATTCATGTAGTGGGCTGCCAACTCACTCTCATGTGGCAGATGGTTCTAAGGTGCTCCGGTTGTTGTTCCTCCAATGTCACCTGTGTGCATGTCTGGACTCTGAACATCATGGGGGAGTTGGTCATTGATTACAGTGGTTTCAAAGTGCTTCTCAGACCAAAGATTCCCAAAGTGTGGTCCCGGGATGAGTGGTGTCAGCCTCACTTAGGAACTTGGTAGAAATACAAATTCTCTAGCCCCACCCCAGGCAGGATGAATTGAAAACACTGGGTGTGGGGCCCAGTGAGCTGTGCTTTAACAAGCCCTACAGGTGATACTGATGGAGCTAAAGTTTGAGAATCACCCTCTTGGAGACATTTAGGAACACTTTCACATTTGTTTGCTTGTTGACCAGTTGTCCAAATGTTGTAGCTATAATTCATGCATGTGATTAGCAGGGGAGACTTAGAGTCTTGCTGCTTGTGTAGCTGGTGGATGAAAAACCTCACATCTTTTGGGAGCTTTTTAAAACTGTAGAACCTCAGGCTGCCCCCAGACCTCCTAAATCCAAAATCTGTATTTTAACAAATGCCCAGGTGATCCACATGTATGTTGAAGCTCTTGAGGTGCGGGCCTAGATAATATCTATTTCCAAAGTTTAGGTTGTATAATTCTGTGAGTTTTGGGTTTTTGTTTTGTTTTGTTTTTTTGGCCATGCGCACAGTGTGTGGAAGTTCTGGGGACAGCAATCGAACCTGTACCACAGGTGTAACCAGAGCCACAGCACTGGCAATGCCAGTTGCTTAACGTGCTGAGCCATGAAGGAAGTCCATCATTCTGCGAGTTTTAATGTGGTCACAAATCAGATGGTTTTAAAAGTTAAAAAAAAATACAACTTCCATCCCCCCACCCCCCACCTCCTGGAACTGTTTTATTACTGTGGTCAAACATAAAGAAAGCCCTTGGGATTTCATTCCAGTTTTTACGAAAAGACATTTATTTGGTGCTTGCTGTGTGCTACATATAGTTCTAAGCACCAGAAATAGAAATGTGGGGAGTTACTGCTGTGGTGCAGTGGGTTAATGATCCAACTTATCTCTGTGGAGGCGCCGGTTTGATCCCGCACCCAGCACTGTAGCTTAAGGATCCTGCGTTGCTACCACTGTGGTGTAGGTCAAACCTCAGGCTTGGATTCGATCCCTGGCCTGGGAACTTCCATTTGCAGTGAGGGCAGCTGAAAAAGAAAAAAAAAAAAAAAGAAAAGAAAAGAAATGCAAATGTGAGTAAAGGGCAGATACTTCCTTAAGCAGAACAGATTAAAAAAGCCAAAAGACTAACACTGTGCGAATAAGGCAGTTAAAGAAGCAATAACAAGACACAGGGAGCTCAGGGGAGGAAGTGCTGTTCTTGAGCTCTTGAGTGGAGTTGGAGGTGCAATCAAGGAGGGCTGCCTGGGGAGGTGGCCACTGAGGTGTAACTGGAAAAACAAATAGGACTTCATGAGTCAGACAAAGCAAAGACTTCAAGATGGAGAGCTGTTTTCATTGGAAAAGGTCACTTAAAACTGCAATTACAGATTCAAGAAATATTTATCAAAAAATCAATTGTTATTATACTTTTAATCTGTACTTATTCCTGGGTTGCCTCAGGCACTTATGACCACTGCTCTGCCTTCTGCCTTCTGCCCTATATTCTCAAAGACAGATAAAGATGTCTTCCTGGATTTAGTTATTCTTTCCATTACACTTGTTCATTTATGTTCAAGTGTGATTTAGTGATATTTTACATGATTAAATATTATAATTATAATGTCTTATTTCATATTCATATGCCTTTAACAGTATGAATATTGTATAATAGAAAAATAATTCTAAAATATAGAGTAATCCTTCACTTATAACAACATGAGTGGGTAACATAAACAGGCTTGGTTTCAAAAATAAGTTTTTTTCTGGTCAAACTGCAATTTACTCCAAGAAATGTAATTCTTATTTAATGAACCTGAAAATAAAATGGTAGTTTCGCCCCATGACACACTAGAGAATGCAATTTACATATACTGTTCAATTTCCCCTGACCCTATCAACTGTGGGGTTATAAAAGGGATCAACTTAATGGAAATTAACTATGGCTAGGCTGCTTTTGTGCCCCTTGTAGCAATGGAAGATTTTTCTTTCCTGTTAATGTCTCATCCAATTTTTCCTGGGAGTTTGTGATGGTATCTCGTGTAAGTTCACCAACAGGTCTGCCCAGATTGTATGACATCTGCCATGTTCTTCTGACTCAGTTCATCCTTGTTGTGATCTATCTGCTCCCTATAAAGTGGTGGAGAGCACCTCAGCCTTTCCCCATGACACATCACCATAATGGAAGCTGTGTCATGGCCAAGGGTGTTCCCTCCAGAGAGTCCCAAGTGGACCTAAGGCAGAATATATATATAACTTCGAGGCGACACCAATCACTATCCCCAAACTGTCCACCCTTTGCCATTTCCTCCAAATATACTGCCTGTTCCACAGGATCTGAACAGAGATGTGATGCTGAGGAAATTGCTTACATCCACGGAGAAAAGTCAAAATGGTTTCCCACTTGACTTCGTATTTAAAAAGTAGATTTCAGATGGATTAAAAACTAAATACGGAGGGGATAAATTAGTTTGGGATTAAAAGATATTTAATTCACCTGAAACTAACACAACACTGTCAATCAACTATACTTCAATTAAAAAAATAAAAGTGGAGTTCCCGTCGTGGCGCAGTGGTTAACGAGTCCGACTAGGAACCATGAGGTTGCGGGTTCGGTCCCTGCCCTTGCTCCGTGGGTTAACGATCCGGCGTTGCTGTGAGCTGTGGTGTAGGTCGCAGACGCGGCTCGGATCCCTCGTTGCTGTGGCTCTGGCGTAGGCCGGTGGCTACAGCTCCGATTCAACCCCTAGCCTGGGAACCTCCATATGCCGCGGGAGCGGCCCAAGAAATAGCAACAACAACAACAACAACAAAGACAAAAAAAAAAAAAAAAGTACATGTCAGCAAATGTAAAAAAACTAAATAAGGATGGTGAAACTATAAAGCAAATAGAAGAGAATGTGGGAGAATGCATTTCTCATAAAGAATTGAGGAAGGGCTATTAAACAAAACCCTCAAAGCATACATCATAAGATTAAAAATAGGTGGGCTTGATTATTTCCACACTAAGTTTTTCTGTTTTTAAAGGAAACTATGGACAAAGATTACAAATGATGGATTCAGAGGAGATATTGGCAACGTCCCAAACCAGTGAGGACCTTTTATGTAAATGCATGAAAAACATCTGCAAATCAGCATAAAAAACGGAATTGAAAACTGGTCAAAAACACGAAGAGGAAATTAAAGGGAAAAGAACCCAAATGGTCAACTACACTACGAAGAGAGGCTCAAACACTTTAGCAATCAGAGAATGCAAATTCAAACAAGAAAGAAATATAAATCCATCACATAAGCAAAGTCAGAAAGCTGGATACTGCACATTGTTGCTGGGAGTACATGAATCAATGCCCCATGGTGTGTAGAGAGGTGCCACCATCTTGGTCACATTAAGTATACACGTACCTTGTGATCCAGTCTTTTTGTTTCTCTCTGTGTGGGTGTGTGTTGCTGTTGTTGTTACATGGGGGGATGTATGATGATATTCATCTCAGCTCTGTAGGAGAAAGTTTAAGGTCATTAACTGCACATCACTGGGGAAATAGCCAAGTAAATGTGGCAGATGTATGCCCCGGAATATTTTATAGCAACAAGAAACCAGGATCCGACCAGAGTACACATAGCAACATGGGACAGATCTTTCAATAATAGTAATATGGAAATATGATAAAGATAATAAATATAATGAGATCTACAGTATAGTATCATTCTTATTAAGTCATGATACATGCAAACAAAACAGTACTATTTTTTTCTTCCAACTTTCCAGAGGATGTGTTATACAGACGATGAGCCTCCTGAACTGATCATTTAATTTCTTTCATCCCTTTCCTTCCCCTTCCCCTTTCCTGTCCCATCTCTTGGTACGTTTGATTCATTCGGGTTTTGTTTAAGTGTAAGTATACACCCATTACCAACATTTTTCTACACTGTGGTCATGCTGTCATGAAAAGGAACAAAACTTACAGACACTGGAGGGTACATCTAGGTCCTTTGGTTTGCACCAGTGTTAGGGAATATATAATTTATTGCAGACAGCAATCTCTCTCCCTCTCTCCTTCTCTCTCTCTCTCTCTCTCTCTCTCTCTCACACACACACACACACACACTACTATCTCTATCTTTCATCTCTATCTCTCTGCTTATCTCTTTCTCACTAAGAAATCAGCCAGCCTGCTTTAGCAGCTTGCTTCGAAGGAAACCTCAGATACTCAGGAACCAAGTGAAACTAGAGAAAGCCGATTCAGAGCATCTTAGACAACCTGGTGCTCGGATTGCTTTCCTTGCTTTTGCAATCACTGTGGATCACTGGGCCTGCCTAGGAGGGAATCAGTATCTAGTGAAATTGAGGAATACCTGTCAATTTCTTAAATTCCACGCTTGAGCAGACCTCCTGAGAAAAAAATCACAACACGCATGCACAGAGAGGCAGATACAAGAATGTTCATTGCAGCAGTGTTTTTAATAGCAAAAAATTGGTAAACAACCTAAATGTCCATCAACAGCAGAATCTAAATTCTAATATGCAATAGACGACTGTAAAGCAATGAAGGTAAAGGAATCAAAGCTCTATCTTTTAAAAGGCATAGATCTTGCAAAACTAGTGTTGAATAACAAAATCAGAGTGTGGAAGGATATGTACAGTATGATACCATTTACATAAAGTTTAAAAACATGCCAAACAATGTTATACATTTTTAAGGACATGTGATTATGTGGTAAATATATGAAGAATTGCATGGGGCGGATACAAAAGCAAAGTCAGGCTTGACGATATTTGAGGAGGGAGAGAGACGCATGGGACTGGGAAAGGTTACTGAGAGTATTCCAAGTCTGTCTCTGATGTTTATTTCTTTACAACAAAGATCCAAAGCCATAGGGTAAGTCGTTAGGATCTGACAAATCTGGGTGGCAGGTACACAGGGAGTGACTGCAAAACATTGTAGATAATAACGTATGCTTCTGGTGTGTCATACAAAAATCACAATATAAATCAATACGTGCTAAAGTATAGAGATATAGCAAAGTCACCCACACAGGTAGTTGTGAACACTGAGATCATGGCCAGGGCAGGAAGGGTACTATTCACCCATGACCTCCACGCAGTCCATTGCCCACACTGTAACCCAATTAGAAAAATGTCAAACCAGGGCTCTATAGTTTATTAAAACGAATTTTATGAAAACAATGTAGCCGATAACAAATATCCGTGAATGGTTTACTCTGTTCACTGGACAATAGATAATGGCTATAGAGAAAACCGGGAGGAAAAAGAGAAATGATAGAAGGGAAACAATCTAGAATTGCAGAAAGGTGCGAACTCTCAGAAGGAAAAGATGCACTTTATTCCAAGCAGAATGAATGAAATAAAATTCCCAAACTAGACACAACCTTGTGAAAGTCACACCGTGAGTAAACAGATTTTCTAGGCAATTGGGGTGGGGGTAGAATCTTCTCAAGGAACAAGAATAATATTTAGCAAGTGGATGTAAAAAGATGATGGGGCAATGACATCCATCCAAGGAATGTCATTTCGAACCTGGAATCCCACATGCAGCCAAATGTTCAATTAAGCAAAAGAGCAAAGTAAAGGTATTTTGAGACATGCAAGATTCGAAAAGGTTACATTCCACATAATCTTTAAGGGAAAATTCCTCTAGGATATACTGGATATAGGAAACTGAGAGGTCCACTCTAAGAAAGCTGGGAAGGGAAGTCCTAGGATGGTATTTACTCATTAAAAAAAAAAAAAAAAAGGTTTATATTAGAAAAGGCAGTCAAACGGCTCTGGCAGGGAAGGATGTCTCCAGGATGAGTTAATCGCAAGGAACAGATAATGCAGTTGAGATGCTGGATCATGTTAAGGCTTTGGTGGAAGAACATGAACCAGATTAAAGATGGCCGCCGATTCTACGTCACCCTTCCGACTGAAAAGTAAAGTCTAATTCTCTTCTTGACTCTGGTCTGGTCTGGTGACCTAGTTGACCAAGCAAAGTTACTAAGTGACTTCCCAGACTAGGTCCAAAGAATTGAAGCTTCTGCCTGCTGCTATTGGGACCCTCACTCTTTCGATGCGCCATCTTAGAAGCCAAGTACCAAGTGAAAGGTTCTTCTACTTTGAGACTGCAGTGCTGTCTATTGACAATAGCCAAGACATGGAAACAACCTAAATGTCCATCGACAGATGAATGGATTAAGAAGATGGGGTATATATTCACAATGGAATACTACTCAGCTAAGAAAAAGAACAAAACAATGCCATTTGCAGCAACATGGATGGAACTAGAGACTCTCATACTAAGTGAAGTAAGTCAGAAAGAGAAAGACAAATACCATATGATATCACTTATATCTGGAATCTAATATACAACACAAATGAACCTTTCCACAGAAAAGAAAGTCATGGACTTGGAGAACAGACTTGTGGTTGCCAAGGGGGAGGGGGAGGGAGTGGGATGGACTGGGAATTTGGGGTTAGTAGATGCAAACTATTGCCTTTGGAATGGATAAGCAATGAGATCCTGCTGTCTAGCACTGGGAACTCTATCTAGTCACTTATGATGGAGCATAATAATGTGAGAAAAAAGAAGAATGTATAAATATATATGTATGTGTGACTGGGTCACCTGGCTGTACAGTAGAAAACTGACAGAGCACTGTAAACCAGCTATAATGGAAAAAAATTAAAATCATCAAAATTAAAAAAAAAAAAAGAGAGAGAGAGATTGCAGTGCTGTGAGAAGCCCAAGCCTCATGGAGTTGTCTAGTGTAAGACTCTTCTTGACAGCCTCTAGTTGAGCTCCCAACCAGTTGCTAGCCACATAAGAAGTCATCTGAAAGCCCTGTCAAGTCTCAGGTGACTCCAGCTTCAGTCACTGCCTGAATTCAACTGCATGAGACTTCACATGAGAATCCCCCATCTGAGCCCATCCCAGACCCAGGAGAGATGCGAATAGTTCTTCAAGCTCCTACAATTTGGGGTTTCTTTTTTTTTTTTTTTTTAACACAGTGTTAGATTTTTCAAACAGCACATTTTATCAGTAAGAAAAAAGGAAAACCTATAGAAACTTCAGGAAAAAAAAATGTTTAAACCTAGAAAGTAAATACAAAGGAATATGACATGATTTTGAAAAGTCAATGCCATTTCAGGAAAGATTGTCTATTTTGATGCTTTGAACATTCATTCAAAGGACTTGGAGCCATGATATCGAGTGTGTATAAGAGGAATCATCTGAGTACGATATTCATCATAATACCAATGTTGATGACTGGCTTCCAAATTGCAGATCCAACCTAAGTCAAAGCATATAACTTCATTTTAACTAGAGAAATGGAAGTGATACCAACCTTGACTTGCCCTTTTAAGAAGGAGGGATCAGCTTTAGTTAAAGGGACTCTGTGAAGCAATCACATGGAATTGCTGTTAGGCAAATGTAGGGCAGAAAATTACCTTGCTCTGGCATATTTATGAATATTCTGGCTGCTATAGAGCTTCTACAGGTTGAACGCAATTCAAATTGTGTTCTGCCTACTTTCTTTTGTCTTATGAAACTTCTTTCCTTGATGTCTCCTAATGTTATACATCCAATCCGGTGATCACCCTCTGAAATACATATGCTGCCTGTAATCATCTCTTTTGGAAATATTAATCATAGCCTCTCTGTATGTATTTTAATATTTAAACACATTTTAACTAATTTCAGGTTTAGTCACAAGACAAGGTTTAGTGCAGAAAAGTCATTGCTTCTTAAATTATATCTATTGTTAATCATTTAACATGGTGATTTTCAAACTTGAGCATGCATTAATCACCTGGTGGCTTGTTCAATCAGATTGGTGGATTCCACCTCCAGAGGGTGAGTCAGCAGGTCTGGGTGGAGCACGGGATTCTGCATCTCTAAGTTCCCAGTGGATGGTGCTGCTGCTGCTGGTGGTGGTGGTTCAAGGGACACTTTTTGAGAACAACCATATTAAGATATAATGAATTCACAGTAAACTCTATCTTTCCTTTCACATAGAGGGTTGTTTCTAGAAGAGCTTTGGATAACATCATAGCTTTTGCCAAAGCAGTAGACTATGCTGTTTTTCCAGCCTGCAGTGGTTGATCCCCAAACACTGTGGAGAACATTGCTTTTAATTGGGTAAATGACGTAAATGTGATGGTACCGAAGGCCTAACAATGACAGGAGGAAAGACTGAAGAAGTGGCGAGGTGGAAAGATAGGCTGGGGGAATAAGTAGCTTCATTCCACATGGGTGAGGAGTCAACGGAGACTATCTAAAGATGATTGAAGGAGAAGCAGAGCTGTAACTATAATATATTTAAAGTTAAATGGCTAACGAAGGATAGAACATACTAATTATATCCCTATAAGACACTGGTTAGGGTAGAAGAAGGAAAGGTGAGGGGGTAACATAAATAAGTGAATTCCTTACATATCAAGAGGTGATTGGTAGAAACTGTCCAAAGTTGGTAAGTTAACAGATTATATTATTTAGAATTAAGGAGAAAGCCATAAGAAAAAGTAAAAACAGAAACTGGTGAAATGAGTTGTCTCTGGGACTTAAGGTAGAGAGTTTGGGATGGTAGATGAATCCTTTTTGTTCTTTGATGGAATTGAAGATTTTAAAAAATACATGCTCTATTTATTTGATTAAAAACAATCAAGCTATCTACTTGGCCCCAAACTGATGAACAAATTTGCAGTTCCTGAGTTCAAATCTTGATTCTGACTAGCATTCATGATTTTGGGCAAGCTACATTTGAAGTCTCTAACCTCGGTTTTCCTTCTTAAAAAAAGGATGATACCTCAAGAGGTACAAACTGTTAGGTATAAAATAAGCTACAAGAATATAGCAAAAAAAAAAAAAAAAGGGATAATAGTAATTTCTCAGAGGTTGTTCTAGGAAATAGATGCAATCATTATGCATGAAAATCATTTAGCACAGTACCTGGTACATTTGCCTGAATAAATGTTAGGTATTATTATTATTAATGTCATTATAATCATAGTGGTAAAAGATTGGACCCCAAGTTTGCAGTAGTGAGGGACAGAGATAGACTGGAGGCAGCAAAGACAAATTTGGTCCATGTATGTATTTCTGGGTGATGTGACACTACATTTACTCACATCACAGGCATGTGCACAGGTGTGTGTGTGTGTGTGTGTGTGTGTTTGCCTTGCCACACATTTCTCAGAACTCCAGGGAGTATGAAAGGAGTACTTAAGTCAAGTGCGACTCAACAATTCAGCTTTACATAGCTTTGGAAAATAAAAGGAGAGGATAAAGCAGCACGGAATCTGGAAGGAAATGAGCCCTGCTCCATATACCTCTCTGCTGACACCCACATGAAGGAAAGAGCATCTTTTCAGGGGACTCTGGCCAGGAGTTCCAAGTTAGGCATGGTGGGCAATCGAACTTAAATGCGTGGGCTCCACTTCCAGATGAATAACAGGAGCAAGGGACGTAGAGCTGATTCACCCCCCCTTCTCATCAGTACTTGAGAAAGGCATGGTTGTGCTGGTTAAAGGTCAGCATCTTTAATAATTCATCTGCCTGTTGAAGTAGCCGATCTCACCTGACCCCAAAGGCAAATGTGACTCGAAAATGAGTGCAATGAAAAAAGTCATATTGCCACAGAAAGTTTACCTGTAGACTTAACCACTAATGAAATCCTGACCTGTACAGATCAGTACATCATAATTATTGGAGTTTCCATCCCCAGAGAAATTTGGCATATTAATATAGAAATATATCTAGTGAATGGGCCAGGGCCAGGGCAGAGAAGACCAAAGGCTGTCCACATGGCCCTTGATGACTTCTATCAGAGCTGTGGGCCCTGAAAGGCTTTCAAGTTTGTATTTCAAGTGTCTACACTATTTCTTCCGTTCAGAGGAATAGGTTCTCTGTTGAGTTGGTAGCTGAAGGAAAAGCCTTAGAGGACATTCAGACAGACCCTTGGGTGGGCCCCATGATTCCTGCCCCCTGCTGGTCATGCCCTGTACAGCCCTCTGCCCTTGGGTGTGGACGAGACCTGGGACATGCTTCTAGCCATTAGAATATGGCAACAGTGAAGTAATTGTGGAGATGTACGTAAGGCCTCCAATCAATTATCTCTGAGTTAACCAAAAGGGAGTTTATCCTGGGTGGATCTGACTTAACCCTGAGGTCAGAGATTCTCTTTGCGGGCTTAATAAAATAAGTAGCCATTTTGGAGAGGGCCCTGCGGCAAGGACCTATGGGCAGCTTCTATGACCTGAGGGCAGCCTGTGGTCACCAGCCAGTAAAACAGCAGGAATAATGGCCAGTCCTATAGCCGCAAGGAAATGAATTAGTCTAAAGATCTGAATGAGCTTGGAAACAGTCACCTCCAGCCATGCCTTAGGATGAGAATGCAGCCCAGCCAAAACCTTAATGATACCCTTTTAAGCAGAGGACTAGTTAGGCTGCGCCAAGATTCCCGACCTCCAGAAACTGTGAGACGATAAGCAGGTGTCATTGTAAGCCACGAAGTTTATGTTCATTTGTTACAAAGCAGGAGAAACGTAATACAGAAAGGTGGGGTGGGGAACATCAGGGGAGATAAGGAGGGGGAAGCAGACAAAGGCAGGAAATAATGGATTGGTGGAGATGAAACTGGTTGTCATCAAACTCTGAGCTCACACCTTCCTTTACTCCTCTCTACCCTGTATGTATTTTAAGAGGGGACTGGGCCACATCTGAGTGGATTTGAGATCAGGCCTGGAACCCAGCCAAGAACGTAATTGGGCCCAAGACCTGGTGAAAAGATGGGGGAAAGCAGAGGAAAGTTGCAGCACTGGGCTGAGGGCTGGTGTGGCATCAGACTCTGTTTTCAGAAAGGACATATTCTAGGGAACAGACTGCCCAGTCTGGCTCTTAGGTCGGTTCTGACACAATGGTTTGCATAGGCCAGTGCGTGCGTTTATCATCACAAACTAATGTGCAGTCCAAATTCACAGCAAATTTTCAGATCTTGGGCAAGAAGCAGTTAACCGTGGGAATCACGCATCATCATCTAAGGCATCCAGAGTCTAAGAACAAATGAGTGCTGTCTGGACCTCTGTCGGGGTTGGTACTGTTCAGGGGCACTCAGGTGTCTTTTTACTTGGGGCTTACCTAGGGCTGAGGAAAGAATTTGGGTCAGAACTCACAATCTAATGAGGGATAGTCTTTTACCGGCCATGCTACGGTTTCCATTAAACATACCATTTAAATGTCTTTAGCAGGGCCTGTGTGAAATGGGCTTCATGTGTACTAACTGATCAGTTAGTTCCTTCCCCCCCCCCCCAAATCTAGACAAATCCTCAGCAGCCTATCAACTTCCTTCTTTGAATTTACTGTACTCTGTCATTATTCTATTTATTTTTTACTCTTTTTTGTCTGCTTGCCTCCTAGAGGTTCATTGTCCAATATGGCAGCCACTAGCCACTGGGGAGTGTTTAAATTTAGATTAATCAAATTGTATAAAGTTCAAAATTCACTTGCCATATATTCAAAGTACTCAACAGCCACATATGATTATTTGCTACCATGTTTGGCATCAAAGTTTTAGAAATTTGCCATTATTGCAGGAATTCAATTAGACCATGCGAAATCCTACTCATTCGGCCATTTTCACCACTGGCTTCAGACTCTTTAAACACCTGAGTACAGGCAGTCCTCATTCTGCACGGCTCTGATATATGTGAATTTCCATGAACACAGCTAAACACCAGTCGTCCATCATCATGGTTGTTAACTGCGAATAATAGCGTAAAGTACAAATTTTGCTACTAGCTCTTTCATCCAAAAATCACTGTATAAATAAAAATATGCATGGTGGTCAGTGACCAATCATATCACTTCTTCCAAAGTCTGCCAGTGAGTGGTCACTGAGCCTCTGTCATTCAGTTCAGGCACAGGCAGCCAAGTGTGTAGTTGTGCTTTCCTCCCTTTATTCGGGGTGATAAAGTCACGTCATTTTATAAAAATGAATGATTGAAAGAGGGAGCTGGCCAACACAAATGAAAGTGCAGCAAAGAAATAAGAAGTGATTACTCTGAAAGTCAAATTAAAAGCAAATATAAATGGAATAACAGAAGAAGTAGGTGACGGTGGGAATATAATCACTGCCCTCATTGGAGACAGTAGATACGCAGGCCAGAGGGATGCAGTGAAGGCAGCGCTTAGCGACATAAATAAGGAGTAATTGTGATGAAATGGTTGAAGCTCTCCCTGAGGAAGATACACTGGGAAAAAAACACTCACATGAAAGAAATCTTAGAGATATTTTACAACACTGAATGTACCAGTGATAAAATGTTGGAAGCTGATCTGTAGTTAGAAAAGAGCATGAAAATTTGCCAGAGCCTAGAATGGGTGTTCATTCCATATTGTAAGTTACATGACGCATAAAAAGCAAGCACTGTTCAAACTACTTTTTATAAGGTTTTTACAAAAAGAGCCATTTTAATTCTCGAATTTTCTGTTTTAAATGAGTTCACTTACAAGTGTTTTACTATATTTTCACACTCCTATTCATTTATAACTAATAGTAAGATTTTTTTTTTGTCTTTTTTAGGGCCGCACCCGTGGCATATGGAAATTCCCAGGCTAGTGGTCAAATCAGAACTACAGCTGCTGGCCTATGCCACAGTCACAGCCATGTGGGATCCAAGCTGCGTCTGTGACCTACACCACAGCTCATGGCAACGTGGGATCCTTAACCCACGGAGCGAGGCCGGGGACCAAACCTGTGTCCTCAGGGATCCTAGTTGGGGTTGTTACCGCTGAGCCACCATGGAAACTCCTGATAGTAAGAATTTTGACAAAAAATTGTTTTGGCCATGCCCATGGCATGTGGAAGTTCCCAGGCCGGGGATCAAACCCAGAGTCACTGCACTGATACTGCCAGATCCTTAACCCACTGAGCCACCAGGGAACTCCTTCGCAAAAATCCTTATAGGGCATGGAACAATTGTAAGTTTTTCTCATTATCAAGATCACCTTGCACATTTGGGTCCTGCATGGTCATCTGTACAGTCCTGCAGTACCATACAAAAGGAAGACTGCCTACACTGACTCATGCTGAGCCCCTCCTTTCTTGAGAAAGAGCAAAAGATTACCCATTCTAGAATGGGTGCTCCATCTTTGGCAGGGACCGGGTCCGTCATATTCATCAACGTAGCCTGCCTCAAGCACTAGGCAGTGTTTGTCCAGATCCGGACATTGCTAATAGCTGTTTGAATGAATGAATGGACTCATCCTGAGTGCGTGACAGAAAGGAGTCATTTAGTTAAAAGGCAAGATGTGCGAAGGGTACAAACTCACAATGGAAATAGGAGAATTATTACTTGGTTTGGGGTTACCAAGAAGGCTCAGCTTCTCGAATCTCACCTGCATCTACTGCCAAAGTGAACTCTGCCTAAAGGTGTGAATAATTATATCACGAATGGCATTCTGGACAAGAATTTTGGTCTAGAATGTATAGTGGAAAACAAGAATTAACAGGAAGAATGAAAAAAGAAGAACCCACACAATGCTTTGAAATTAATGTGTAACATAAGATTGAGATGCAATTATAAATATGGAGGAAAGATGAGGGAAAGTTCAGCAAACGGCAGCAGGTTAATTTCAAGTTGAATGGTGAAATAAGTGACTTGGGATAATTGGTTATCTACTTCTTTTAAGCTATGGGGGATTTAACTAATTCCATTATTTTGCACAGCAGAAAGAGTTGATAAAGTTATGGATTGTTCTTCCATGGATTTCTTTCCTGTGTATAGGCTTTGAAATTTATTTATTTTTTTAATTAAAAACTTTAATACAATTTTAAAAGGTTACTTTTCAGGCTCTGACATTTAAAAGTGAGAGGGATAGGGCAGGGAATAGAAAGAATAAAAAGTATCCAACTTAGTGATATTCCAGTTGTTATGAATAAAAATTCAGTTCAAAAGGTAAGATTCCAACTCTTTGATCTTTCAAAGCTGAGGAGCTATTTCTCCAATCTGACTTTAAAGTGTTATCGAGTTTTTGGACTGCCAGAGGGGAAACGAGCACTGAAATCCATAAAGGCAAACTGAAAACTAGTCTCAGACAGAAATCCACACACACACACACACACACACCCCATTATCTACTCAAACACCTCTCCTGCACCTTTATACATCCAAACCTCTACACACCCAAACACACACACGTACACATTCCCAAATCAACCTGTTTCACAGCAGAGAGAAATCAGGTTAGAGGAGAAATAATGTAATAGCCCTGTGTTTTGATCCCTGTGAAGACTACTAAATGTTTTGAAGCGATAAGGAATCATTGTAACATAGCTGATTTGCTTTTTTTTTTTTTTTCAATTTCAAAAACGGTTAACCACAATTACAAATGGTGATGAAGAGAGCAAATCTCTCCACTGCCAAATTAAGAGTAATCCAGGAGGAAAAAAATTACAGCAACATCCTGAGTAGCTCAGAAATAACACTGAGAGAATAACTGGCACTTAGAAATAGATAAAAGAGGAACAGAAATGGAAGGTCGTCTTTCCCGAGATGAATCAGAATGAAAGATGAAATTCATAGTAAAGGGAATTGATCTCTTGTAAGGTTGCTGTGTTGGTCATTTCACCATTGTCTGAAACCTAATTTCCTCTGTGATGAGACTAATTTCAGCTGGGCTTCGGGGTCTGTGTTCATTTTAATGTCTAAGGCAATGGCATTCATTGTTGGATTTTACCAGAAGCCTAATGCTGTGAGGGTGGTTCATCTGAGCTGTCTTTCCATGCCAGTCACACTCCTCCAGCCAGTCCACTTACATGGAACATGGTGGAAGGGAGACTCAGTCGAAGGGCAAAAGTGTTCAGATTAACTCTCTGAGTCAAAAGTTAAATGCGTAAACACCGACAGTAATAATAACATTAGCATAGATACAGACAAAGGTGAAAGAAGATGCCCTAAATTATTGACAGTGATTGTCTTTGGGGGTTGGGTTTCTAGAAATGTTCACTTTCCTCATGCCTTATTTCTGTAAAATACTTGTTAATAGTAGGCAATTATTCATTTTGAAAAGTGTGAACATGTAATTATGATTATGTTTAAAAGTTCTTATCTATAGGAAGTGCCTCCTGAAAGATTCAAAGATTAAATGCTATGATGTCTAAGATTTGCTTCTACATGCAGAGTGTGGAAGGAGGTGCATCAAAAAAAAAAAAGAGAAAAGAAGACTGGACATGAATTGGTATGTGACGAACATACCGATTGATTATATGACTGTCTAGTTTTGTGTATGTTTGAAAGTTTTATAATAAAGGATTAATAAAACCGACAGGTGATACATCTGGGAAAATAGGCTGGGGACTAAATGTGAAGGACCTCAGGTACAAAGAAGTTTCATTCTCTACTTCAGCCGCCTCCAAACTTTTAGTGAAAGCAACTCTACCTGCGACAATATTAGTGCGTACATGCATCAGGCATATGCTTATTAATCAACTGATTTATTTAAAATGAGGTACATAGACCACTGTACTCTTACGCCATTATAAAACATACACAAACATAAAAAAAGGCTAGATAAAAATAAACACAGGTATCATTCTCATACATTCCTTCTGTAATCTAGTGCACCTGGACCCCACTGAGGAGCAGCACACTTAATGACTGGGGGGGCTCTTGAGGTTTTCTAAGTAGTAAAGAGTTTGGTTATAAGAAACAGAAATTTATTGGAGCACCCAAAGGTAATGGGAGATTGGTTAGAAAGGCCCAGAGCTATGTCACTGAGGCCTCTTGAAGAACTGAAATAGCCTGGGACCGTGTTCCAATCGGACATGTGACTGAACAAGGATCATCACTTCCCTGTGTACTTCTTTGATCCATGTGCAGTACGCTAGTGCATTCTGCACAGAGTCAGGATACAATATGCATATAAAACCAACAGCCTCCACAGAGGATCTTGGGCAATATATTTAATGCGATACTTATCATGATAATAACAGCTGACACTGAGTACTTACTCTTTGCCAGGTATTGTGGTGAGAACTTTACATACATAATTTTACTTAGAACTCATGACAATCCCATGGAAAGAGATCTTGCTACTGAATTCCATTTTAAGAGGAGGAAATCAAGACGGAGAAACTGATTAGCTTTCCCAAGATGAAAGGGCTAGAAAATGGCAGAGTCCAAATTTAAATCAAGAAGTTTTGGACCCCAAACCCCACGTCCTTAACTACTAAACTATCCTGCCTCCATAGGGAATTAACGATAGTGTCCAAACCATAAGAACGCTGTGATGATTAAATGAGAGAATATATATGATATGTTTAGCACATTGTCTGACATAGAACACACATCCTATTAGTATGTATTTTAGTACACAGAATATTTACCAAAAATTTCCACAGTAAACACCATTAATATTTCTCACTATCAAACACCAATATTTGTAATCAAATAATGTTTTATTATTTAAACATTATAATAACACATGTCTAGATTTCTTTTGTTTGCTACCACCTATAAATATGTGTGGCTTTTGTTACTGAATCTCTAAGGAACAACTGACGAGAGAGGGATAGCAATTGGGGACCGTATTATGCCTACAAAAATGGAAATATCTGCACTGGACACACTCCTGTCACATTTGAAGAAGCCACCTACATAAATCGGAGTGTGTGTAGCTTGAACACTAAATGAGCCATGAAGCACATATGTACATATCAACTTTATTATACAGTTGCAGACTTTGCATCCTTTCGCTTTGACCCAAAGATACATTTTGAGAGAGAGGATGGTTCTAAACACTTCTTTGTGCTCCATCAGGTTCACTTAACATGGTCAAATTTACCACTTTTTTTTTTTCTTCAGCTTTTGTGTTTCTCTCAGCCACTCCAGATTACAACACTTCACAAATACTTTATGATTTATTTAAGTATGGCTTCCATATCCGAGTAGCTCTCTCTCCCTGATTTTCTGGAACATTCCAGATTTTAAATTTTGTCCCAGTGTCAGCCTGCAATTGTCAATTTGGTTGGGAGCGTTGGCCCCTGTAGAGGTGATGCACGAAGCTCTATGCTGAGAGCTGTGATCGACGATGTGACTCATAGCCTGGTGTGCGGTTGGCTTTACGTTACTGGACCTGCATTTACTTGCAAGGATCATTAAATGTTCCTTTTTGTACTTTTGCAAATACTTTACTAAATGTTCTGTCACTCTTCAGGGAATTCTACGTTTCATGGCTGAACTGAAGGGCAGGGAGACGGTGTCTTTGGTTTATATATTTTGACATTGAGTTAAAGCAGATCTCTCTTTTCATCAACCGATCTCATTTTGGTATTATTAATTCCTTTCATTTTATGTAATTAGATTGTCTACAACTAGATACTACCCAGGAACCTGCCCATCATTCCCTCTGTTCTTCCATTTGGGAAATATTTTTAATTCTAGAAACATCATGAAGAGCATTTGTGTTGACACAATAGAATCCACTCCCACCCCATTTCTAGCCCAAATGGCATAAGCCAAAATTAAATATGTAGGATTCTTGGAAAAAAGCATCAGATAACCAAACACTATGAGCAAAAAATTAATTTATTATATATATTCTCTAATAATTCATAATAGCTTTTTGAATTTTAAATGTATTTTTGCTATTTCCAATGCTTAAAAATCATAATTTTAAAACATAAGTATTGTTTTATATACATTGTGATTTTTCTTTTTGTTTTTGTCTTTACTTCTAAATATGAATGATATGGTCTCCAAGTATCCGCTTGGAAGGAAAGGGGATAGGATTCATTGTTTTGCTCCAACACAGTAGAATTTAAAAATCTCACATCATATACCTGGAGTTTTGACTATCTGAAAAATAGCCAAAGGTCACCACTTTCTTGTATATTCCTTTTACATGTATATATATGTATAATATAAACAGAATACAACTGGATTAGTACATTTCACCTTTTCATCAATGTGACTTTCATCTCCTATTTCATATAAAATAACAAAATATACAGAGAGAAGAAAGGAGACATCTGTTCATCGTACACATAAAGTAAATAAAAGTTCATGTATGGCTTTGCAAAGGTAGATTATGACATGACTTTCATACTTTTATTTATTTAAAAGCATCTTGAGAGAACGTGTTAGTGTGCTTACGAGAGCGGCCATGGTGGTTGAATGTCGCATCGAGAGTCCAACATTGGGATCCCCAGCGGTCTTTCCAGTGGCTGCCTCAGCAGCTTTCAGGAGACAGATGTAGTTTATGACCACTTCATCAATCTTCGCTACAATTTCCTGCCGCTGTGTTTCTGAGTTCACGACTTTAACTAATCGCATGCAGGCTTCTGTTAGGCAACAGAGCACTTGAAAACTGGAAGTCATGGCTAGGAGCATCTCCTCTGGGCTTTTTTCGGCCATTGCCATTTTCCTACAGGCACTTCCCAACTGTCTAGACTCAATGGATAACAGTTGCTTGTACTGAGAAAGCGTTAGGTCATAGGCTTCAGGGCGTGACTCTTCTTTCTTCCCCTTGGTTGCCCTGACAAGGCAGAGCAGCTCATTGGCATCATTTTGGGCTGCGAGGAACCCATCGGGCATTGCATACATGCTCTCCTTTAGGGCATTTATTCTTGCAATCTGGGCATCAAAAGCCAGGTTGCTCAAGTCCACGTCATCTGGGCCACTCAAGTCTTCTGCCCAGACCTTCAGCACTGAACCTCTGGACAGCTCCCCTCCTTGCTTCCGAATCCCAACAGCCAGGGGTGGGCTGGTTGGTTCTGGCATGGCTTGAGTCATCTGCGGTCGAAAGAGGCAAGAGACTTGGCGGGTGGCCTCTCCCTCCTCTTCATCCTCCTCACCATCTTCATCCTGCCCTCGGTTCAGGAAGCAGTAGCTGAAAGGTCCCCGGCATCTCCAATTGCTGCCTTCCAGCTTCCGCAAGGGCAATGTCCTATACAGCTTTGAGTCTTTGTGAGCCACCGGGGACCTTTTGTGAACCTTCCCCTCAGAGCTAAAGTGCATGGAGCTTTGGGAACAACTTTTGGTGAGCTTCTTCCCCAGGGGGAGTTCTGCTCGCCTTTCTGAACTGGCCTCCTGTGCTTCTCTGATACCTGGACAGTTTAAGCTGACTGCACCCTTGCTTCTCTCTCGGAAGGTCTCCAAACTTACAGATCCTGAGAGGATACTGCTGCTCCGTCTCAGAGCCCTCTGGCTGGGGGGTGTCCTGAGGCTCCCCCCTCTCAGATCCAGTGGCCGCCAGCTCACAGCCTCTCTGTAGGCCTGGTTTTCTTGGGAGAAATCATTAGGGTCTTGATTTGGAATTGGCACCTTTGATTCCGAGTGAATGTTTGATGGTAGCAGGGTGGGATCAGCTTCAGGATGTTGAGACCAAGCTGAAGGCATGCCTCCTCGTCTCTCCTTCCCAGGCTCTGTCAAAGCTACACTAGGGGTAGCAGAAAAACAGAGAGAACCATTAAGCATCTCGTAGGTGGTCATTTTTACTAAATCTCTGTATCATATCTGTCATCTCCTAAGGAAGTATTCTAGAAGGGCTGCCATCTGTCAGGGTCAACCTGCTCTCCAAAGACTGCCTCCTGAAATCTTAGAATAGATTTTGACTTTAATACATTTTAAGAAACACTAGAATTGGTTGCTTCTTAAACTACTGACTCACGTGGCACTGTTTGGAAATTGAAAATATTTTAAGGGAGACAGTGGAATCTCACGAATTGCCTTGTTCCTAATACTTGTCTGTTAAAGCTTAGACACATAATTAGAAAACATACATCTCACATATATAAATATGCAAACATATTTATGATATTTAAGTTTCACTTCAAGAAGTTAGGTTAATCCTGGCATCAGTTACCTTTCTAAAAAGAAGCGGCCTCGTATAATTAATGCAAATTAAATATAGTAACCTTTTTAAAAGACCCCATGAGGTTTGCCTAGTATAGGGTTGGAAATTGAGACACTTGGAAAGTCCCCAAAAGGTTGGCGTGTGAAGAAAATCATCTCCATCTCACAGAACTTTTGTGAGAAGCAAGAGGTAAGTTAGATGAACGCTCTTTGTAAACTGCAACAGATTAAACAGCGTGCTTCAGTTAGTTTAGAGGTGAAGATGCTTAGTTGGGTGATGAGTTAAGTAACATTCACAGACGGGTTTCCCAAGGCAGGTGAAGCCAGGGGTGAGTTTTGAGAAAAGAGATAATCTTAAAAAAGGGCAGGAATGGAAATTAACCAATATAAGGTCCCACCACCATCTGCTGACCTATATGGCAAAGACCCTATAGAGGATATCATCTGAAATGGAAAAGTATGAAAGAGGGTACAGAAGGTAGCTGTGCCTGTGTTTCTACCCAGGTGTCTACTTAATTATTTGGGGGAAAATAAGGCAGCTCAGCATGCCAACCCCCCAGACCTTCCTGACACTGGATATGCCAGACACCTCCGTTTGCTCATCTGGGAGAATCTTACAGAGTGTGGAGGAATCTGTAAATACTGCTGAAAGGTAAATGATCTTCCCCAAGTCCTCCAATCTCCCAGATCCTCTGTTGTACTCTCCCTTCTTGTCTCTCAAAAGCGAAATGGCAAAATCAGAGATTTGATGTCTTGAGATGGAAATCAGAACTTTTGCGACTCTAGGCAATAAATACTATCTCGCAACTGAAAGTCACACTGAGTACTGCTCAAAGTCTATATTCATCACTTAGGGAAAAAAAAAAATTCCGCCATCAAACTCGAAAAGCAAGACAGAGCAGGAGTCTAAAGAACAAATGCCATTTCCACTCCTGCCCTGGTCTGGAAACTTCAGCATTTATGTCAACGCTGGGGGAAATCACTGGTTGCTACTTCACCTGGCTACAGTTCTGCAGCCTTTTAAAAAATCCTATCTTTGACTTTTCTTCTGAGCTTGGTATTTTTAGGTTTGTTGTGTTTTTGGTTTATGTGCTTCTGGTGTGTAATACAAAGCACTAAATCCATCACTGCTGTACCTGTGGTTTCCTTAATCTTGGGGAGTCGATGACATCCGTCTCTCAAAGTGCCAAACAGAGGTTCGGCATTAATGGCTGTGTGCAGAGCAGGCACTGTCATCCGCGGACACATCCCTTCCGTCTGGGGGTGTAATTCCTTAAAGGTGGCTCCGTGGCTGGGAAGCCCTGCGGCTCTCTCCTCTGGAGGAATGTAACTCACGCCTTTCCCCGAAGTCTCAGGAATCCGGTGCTTCCCCATGGAGGGGCAGAGTGGGGACTCCATGGGTGTGGCACAGGTGCTGCTGCTGCTGCCCGTGCCACAGCCCGCATCCACTGAAGAGCCCTGAGAGCTCTGCAGAGAAAAGTGGCCCTCGCTTTGCAATGACGACATCCGCTTGGCCAAGTGGTAGTCACAGAGGCGCCCAACGCCTTCTTCTGCTTCGGGGAGCTTGGAAGGATGGTCACAGGCCGACGGGTCAGCATCCTCCGGGTTGTCTAAGTCTTCAGCGGAAGACACGCAGGTCACATCAGTTAAGAAGTGGTCCCGTTGGCCAAGTCCTGAAACCTCAATGCCTTCTCCATCGGGAGTCCCGTCGTCCTTCCCTTCGGCCTCCCTTGTCCCCACACCCGAAGCTCTTGGAAAGGTTATCCCTGTGGCTGCTTCCAAGCCACTTTTTTCAGCCTCGGTGGCCACGTACCATCTTTGGCTGTCCTTGCGAAAGGCAGTTCTCTCCAGGTTAAAAGTGCTGAGGTGTTGACTGTCCCTTGAAGACACAGTACCGAACTGCCCTTTGGTGCCCTCGTCCGCCTCGGGTGCTTTGGTCCCCTGCTGTTTTTTCCCCGGTATGCTCCCATTAAGGGGTGCTTTCCCCTCCGCGTCAGCCGGCTGGCTTTTCCTCTTGCTGGTGCAGGAATATGCCATTGAGCCGATGTGCAGCTTGCCAAAATAGTCAGTGACGGACTTGGTCTCCATGGTTTCAGGCTCCATCTCCATGTGGTCTGAGTGAAGTATCTGCTTGGAAGGCACGACTTTGGGTGGAAGGTCGGTCACGGGACGGGCAGCCAGAGCGTGGGAGGCCTTTGGGGGCAAGCCTCCGGCTGGGGTTTTGGAAGTGGGGAATTCTGTCTGCTCTTCTGCGAGGGGGTGGTAGCCTTCGTGAGTGGCCAAGAACATGCGGGAGAGGTTTTCTGACTGCTTCTGTGCTGTGGCCAGTTCGGAACTCTCAGTCATTTCAGAAGAGTTAGTCTCATTGCCCGAGTCTGACGAGGACTCGGGACTATAAGCCCGCAGGATGGCTACACCTGCATGCCGTGAGAAACAAGAAGCGGTTAATGGATGCGTCACAGGCACTAGGAGACATGTAAGCAAATGGGACTCGTTACTATCACAACAAATACCAAGTTTTTCCCTTTGCTGTAAGGACTCTGAGTTTATTGCACAGCTGTTCCAGAGACAGGGGAAACAGAAAGGGCCACTTTTTTTTTTTTTTTTTTTAAATAACAACAAAGGAAACCATATACACAAAAAACCCATGGTGGTATTTTCAGCACATTTAGGAAATGGGACATGCGTGAAATGAAGGACATAACAGGACTCCGAGGGCAGATGGCTTGAAAGGATGAAATGATTTGGCTATCAGTGAATAAACGTAACAATCGTGAAAGAACCTGAATTGTCACTGGTCTGCTGTTCTTCTGACACGGACAGAGCCTCTAGCGCATCCAGCGTGGAAACGACGGTGTCCTCCAGGCCCTTCTCACACTTCCCCTCGGCGCTGGTGGGCACAGCGTCAATGAGGGACACGGGGATCTCGTCGCTTTGCAGCGTGCTGCCTGGCTCCTTGTCCTCGAGGAAGGAAGTGGCCTGGCTCTGAGAGTCCTCTTCGTCGGAACTATCTCTGAAGCCCGGTGGTGGGGCGGCGATGGCCATGTTCAAGGAACGCAGCAGGAAGTCATCCTCGTTGTCATCCCCTTCCGGCGGGGGCAGGGACGTGAGGTCGATGATGTCATCACTTGAGCCAGACAGGTTGAGGATGGCGGGCTGGCTCATCTCTCCCACCACGAGGTCCTCCTCGCAGCTCACCTCGTCTTCATCCTCGGCGTCGTCGGTGTTCTCTGCGTAACAGATGTCGTGCAGGAGGGGCTCCTCCACGCCCTCGGCTGCCTCGAAGTTCTTCACATCGCCTATGTTTGCATACACAGAGTTGGCCACGAACTGAAGGCTCTCTGTGTCTGGAGTGAGGGCCAGGTTGTTGATGTCACTGGCACTGCTGATGTAGACGCGCCTCTGCTTCTCTAGCAGCTCAGGGCTCTCGTCCAATACTCTGTCATAGCCGAGGGTCGGGGGAGCAAGCCCATCATCCAGGGCGAGATCGCCAAAAATAAAGGACACTTTAGCTCCTCGCGGAGACTCCTGTGCTTTCTTTAGAGTTTCGGGTCCTGAGAGGGTCAGCAGGGACCGTTGAGCTAGACTTCGGTAGTCTGCCTCGCACGGAGCGTCTCCTGGCTGGCTCAGCGGCTGGGGGACCTCGTCTGAGTTATAGGCGTTATCTATGTACAAGTGCCGGTGGTGGTCTTTTGGACACAAGGTGCCATCTGCAATCTCGACCGTCTTCTGTTTTGCATCTATATACGTTATCTGGGCTTCTTGCTCCCCTTCGCCAATGAAGGTGGTCATTTGGGGTATACAGTTCCAATCGGGGCCAAGGAGGTTATGCTTTCCTTTACTGTCAGTTCCTAAAGAGAAAGAGCCATGCAAAGACACATCATTATTGCGCTGTCTGGTTTCTGGGGGTGGGGGTGGGGTCTTGTCTCTGTTTCTTAATGTAATGGTTTGTAGCATCGCTTTTTGTAAATATGGTTATAATTCAGCTTCCCAAATATGGTAGCAGTCGATTTAGGCTTCAGGTGTGACGATTTCTTGGTTAGGTGGATTGAAACTGCAGGAAACAGAATGGCTACTGGATAAAATATACCACCCCGAGAGTAGGGAAATAGAGCTTAATTCCATCTGACCTCTGGTTCTAGTATTAAAAGACCTCAGTTACATCTATCATCGTGAATATACAATGTGCCTTTAAAAATCCTTAGAGGTGACAGTCCGCTAGGCTGCTATTCCAGAAAACAGATTGCCCTTTTCTTGGTAAAGTGAGATCTGACATTTCCTGTTTTGTGTAGGAAGATGCTGGATGTTTTCCTCATTGAGTTAAGAGAAGGTCAAGGATCCTCATATTTCTACCACATATTCTAGAAAATACTGTATTGACATTAATAAATATATATAATGTATATCAACAAAAAGTACAATGTAATACTACATATTGTAACGATACCACAAAACCCTCTATCTTTAGCCTTTTTACGCCAGTGGGTGTGAATATCTTCACATATGCACGCCTGTATGGAAGCAGAGGTGCGCACACAGGTAGGAGGCAGAAGGTGGCCCATTCACAGGTAATGGAGGTCTCTGTGCTATTTCTAAGCATACTTAATACTTTGATGAATCTCAATTTTTATTTGTATCATGAAAACTCGTGAAGATGTATTTGGTGTTCCTCACGAATTAAAATTGCCAAAACCCTAATTTAAACATCGTGGTTTTGTTTGTTCTTCAAGGGTCTTTCAACAGAGAATTCTGATGAGGAGATTTTGCTCTGATATTTACCAAGACAGGGCACTGAGTCATTCTGTCAATATTGCTTTGTCAATTCCAGAGGTGACATTTTGGGCGAAATGTTAGGGCTACAAATTCTCCCATTTATCTCATCAAATTGCTCTCTGGCCCGAATCTGGATACTACTGATATGAGATATACAGAGCTATCAGAAAAAACAATTAGTTTTACTGAAGAGGTTTTGGATCTTCCCAAAATATACAATGGACTCAAGGCTGAAAACTGTTCCAAGTCATTTTACTAAATATATAAATTTTCAGGAATAGCAAGTAAGTACAGATAAAACTGTGAAGACACTGAGTTACACACTAGCCATACTTACATGCTGCCTTATAATCAATACGTGTGTCGGGATTCAGCACTGTTTTACTAACAATAACATAGATTCTGACTGGCTCTGTGTGAATGAGTGTGTGTGAGGAGTGTGGATTGTTGAGGGGAGGGAGAGTGCTTTAGCAAAGCTGTAAGAGAGCTCTGGGTTTAAATGAGGGGTTGGCACATTTTTTTTTTCTATAAAGGGAAGGCCAGATAGTAAATATTTTAGGTTTTGTTGGCCGACTGCTCAGTTAAGCCACTACTCAACTCTGCTGTTGTAACATGAATGGAGCCACAGATGAGACATAAGCAAATGGATGTGGTGACTTGACAGGTGATGCCCTCAAAAGCTATGAGGGTAACCTTATTTGGGAAGAGTCTTTGCAGATGAAGTTAAGAATCCTGAGATGAAATCATCTCAAGTTATCTACACGAGGCCCTTTCCAATGGAAAGTGTCCAGCAGAAGGAAATTTGGGTCGCAGAGAGAAGAGGGGGAGGCCGTGTGAAGAGGGGGCAAAGACGAGAGTTATGCAGCTACAAGGAATGCTGATGGTCACTAGGAGTGGGAAGAGGCAAGAAATGATTCTCCCCTAGAACCAGAGGCCCCGCCAACACCTTGATTTGGGACCTCTAGGCCCCCAAACTGTGAGAGAATAAGTTTCTGCTATGTTAAACCCACAAGTTTATGATAATTCATTATGGCAACCCTAGAAATCTAATACAATGTACACAGCTGAGTCTCAATAAAACTTTATTCGCAAGGACAAGATTTGATCCATGGGCCATAGAGTCTGCCAACTCCTCGTTTGGACCAATAAAAAACCGAGTAAGTCAGCAGGCGAAAAAAAGCAAAAGACTTTGCTAAGGCCCAGAGATGCTTAAATATGAGAGTTCAGGAATACTGGAGGTACTTGAAGGGTTAATTTTCAAGACACTGCCGAAGAAATAGGGGCTCACTGTTCTCGGTTAGAGACCTTGACAAAGGTCTTTGATCAGTTTGAGACAAGAAGGAAATATATACTCGGTCTTGGCTTCCTTCCAGAAGGATGTACTGGCTTCTGGAATGATTTTGGAGACACAGAAGGACACGGGTTGGGAATTGGGATCTATTCTGCGGCCAGTCTCCTACAGAGTGGAAAGGAAGGACAGGCTAGGGCTGAGCTGGCCTCAACAAACTCCCCTCTCTACAGTTTTTGAGTCTCAGGAGATGTTTGGGAATTTCTGAAGAGAAGGGAGGCCTTTCAGCCATTAGAGGATACTAAGCACTGAGCCGCAGCTCTCCATGGTTCAATCAGCTGCTTTTTGGAACATGCCATCAAATTCGTCTTCCCTTCTTAAACACGTGCATGCACATATACACACGCACACGCACACGCACGCACATGCGCACATGTGTGCTGTCTGGAACATATGCCGTCACCTTCATTCTCACTGTTGAACTGAGGGAAAGTACTGCAAGGTTGAAGTTTCATTCTTTCCCTATGGTGACAGAATACTTTTTGGAACCAAGTTTTTGCCTCTTAAAACTTTATTAAACATTACCTTGTGAGTCACGATAAATTGGACAGAACTGAGGCCCTTATTACTGTAACTGTTTTTAGAATGGTTGTTTTGGTTTTCTTCTTGCACCTGTACAATCTTAGCAGTCCATGGGGAAAAGGGGAAAAGGTTTGGTTTTCACAATGAACTTTAAGAGTTGCAAATCAAAAGCCTAAAACCGATTTTCCAATGGGAAAGAATGGTGTTAAAATTGTCTTTGGAATTTTCAAGGTCAGAGTTAAATTGCTCTACATCTCCTCGCTCAGTGAGAATGTGGTCCATAGAAATAATCACCACTGAACCCAGCACACACTCACCACCTCCTTTTTGATCCTTCTTGATTTATTATTCATCTGTGTCACTTAGACACAAAAGGCACTTCAAGGTGGGGCTGGATAAAATCCAGTTCCAAGTCAGGGTTGCCTTCTGGCACGCCGTGCTCACCTCTCTTTCTCTCTGGTTTTCCTTTACCCTTTGACTGCAAGTGTTTCCACTTAACCAGCCATCATAATAAACTGTGTCCCCGTTTGTCTCTGTGTGGGCGTGGCTACATATTACTATATATTTATGGAGTGATGCTTTACGTTTTTGGCTACATGCAAACATTTCAGACATTTAGGTTGGTTCCATGTCTTGGCCATTAGAAGGAGGGCTGCTATGAACACTGAGGTTCATGTGTCTTTTCAAACTATTGTTTTCTCTGGATAGATGCCCAGGAGTGGGAATGCAGGATTATATGGAAACTCTATTTTTAGTTTTGTAAGGAACTACAACCCAAATGTCCATCAACAGATGAACAAATAAAGGAGATGTGGTATATTATTTACATACAATGAAATATTACTCAGCCACAAAAAAGAATGAAATTTTGCCATTTGCAGCAATACAGATGTACCTAGAAATTATCATGCTTAAATTCGGTAAGCCAAAGACAAATATCATATAATATCTCTTATATGTGGAATCTTAAAAAAAAAAGACACAAATCAACTTATTTATAAACCAGAAAGTGATCCACAGACATAGAAAACAAATTTGTAGTTACCAAAGGGGAAAGTGAGGGGAGATAAATTAGGAGGTTGGGGTTAACATACATACACTATTGTATATAAAACACATAACCAACGAAGACCTACTGTATAGCACAGTGTTTTATAATAACCAACAAGGGGAAAGAATCTGAAAAAGAATATATGTATGTGTATGTGTGTGTGTGTATCTGAATCACTGTGCTATACACATGAAACTAACTTAATACTGTAAATCAGTTCTACTTCAATAAAATTTTTAAAATTTTAAAAAAATCAAAAAACAAAAGTAGAGGATTTTTCTTCCCTTCTTTTTCCTCCCCGCCCCCCCCCCCCCGCCTTCTCTTACAAACAGTGACAATGGAATTTGTTCTGAAGAATTTCCTTTCCTTTTAAAGGAAACCTGGATTATGGAACCCCATTATACTTTTTTCATGTGTCAGTAGCTCTGGCTTGAATGGTAGGATCCGTCCATCAGCCACATTTACTGCGGGTCCACTGCAGATGGAGCAAAATGTTCAAATGAAAACCACTCACCCTCAATGAAGCCATCAGTTAAACAGCTGCAGCCCTCCTCCTCCTCCTCCTCACTCTGGAGCTATTTCTTCCTGTCAGGTAGCTGAGATGAATTATATGACCTTTGCCCTCTTGATGCTCCCGCCACAGAGCTAAGACGGCTGCCAGGGACCCTTCTAGAGTCCCAAGTTCAAGGGCTGGGTAATTCCCAAGTCTTGCTGTTGGTAGAGCTCCCCAAATCCTGGAGGCCAATCTGATGTAGGAGGGGGCACCCAGGCATCTGGACCTAGGGCACCTTAAGGAGGGACAAGCCCTAAAGCTGGGGGCTTACAGCTCCTACTGGGCGTTCCAGTCTTAGTTCTCTGTGCCCTGAGAGACCTCGGGAAAAGTCAGGCAGTAAAAACTCAGCCATAAAGGCTGATGCCCACGCCCTTCACAATAAGCAAATCACTGCTCCAGAAGCATGTACCTGACATGGCCAAGCGACATGCCAAAAAGGGGTGGAAAAAAAATCAACACTGTCATTTAAAAAGAAATTAGACCATATCAGAAGTATTTGAGGGAGTTCCCATTGTGGCTCAACGGGTGCAGAACCCAACTAGTCTCCATGAGGATGTGGGTTCAATCCCTGGCCTTGCTCAGTGGGTGAAGGAGCTGGCGTTGCTGCAAGCTGCGGTGTAGGTCACGGATGCGGCTCAGATCCGGGGTTGCCATGGCTGTGGTGGAGGCTGTGGCTCTGATTCGACGTTAGCCTGGGAACTTCCATAGGTACAGGTGGGGCCCTAAAAAGAAAAAAAAAATGTATTTGAAGGCTTTTGTGCTAAATTTGGACAGGCAATCTTTTCATGGGTACAATTTTAACTTTGTAAAAAGTATGCTCATTATTGCTGTCAGGTGGGAAGGGGAAGGGAGGTCAGTGCTCCATGAGCTGGGAAAGAATACCTGTCTCCTGGGTCCCTGTGCTTTTCTTGTTGGCCATGTTAAATATGGACCTCCTGGAATCCACGAGCAGCCTGTAGTATCCAGCCGTTAAGCAGGCCAGGTTCATGGCGTCGGAAGATTCCATCAGGAGCGTGATGGGCTACACAAAACAGAACTTTCAGTTAAAGCCAACCCTGCTTAATATTCCTCCCTCAAGTGACTACAATGTAGGCTTATGAAATGTGAATAAATGAAGTCATGGGAAGTCCTTCCACTGCACCAACACAAATGGTGATACCATTTTGAAAGCCTAGAGATTCTGAATCTGTGCCAAGTCACAGGTGATTAAACAAACAAAGAAACAAAAGCACAAATGCTGGTTTTGTTCCAAACAGCTAACATTTTAAAAAGTCACAGTTAAGGGGTCAGTTACCAGATGGGAGCCAGCAATCTGAAAAATAACAGGAAGATTAAATTTGGGTTCGTGGTGAAACTCAGTGTTGAAGTAAAAATCAAGTGGAAATTACTGCTAAGACTGAATGAAAAGTATCAAAGCGGTCCAGGAAAAGGATGCTTCTAATAGGAATCAAAAATTCCCAGGAGGGCAAAACAGACACGGGAGTTGAGAACAGGCCTTGCTAAAACTTTCTGGAAACAATGAAATGATAGCGTCCAATTATCACATAATTGGACCCGGATCTTGGCCACATAGGGAGGTGGTTATTCTCATTGGCTTCGGAAGGGTGAATGAGCTGGTGTGTTCTTACTGAAAGAGAGAGAAAGTGAGAGGGAAGAAAGGAAGCAACAGAGAAGCAGACATCTGGAGAGGCAGAGAAACAGTGAGAGGACAGGGGGTGGGACACCGGCCAGGACAATGGCCTTGGCTGAGGAAACCTAACTTCCCATCCACAGCCCCTGTACTTCTTCACGTGCTGCCTTTTCCTTCCATTTCAACTGCGCTCTCCCTCCCGCGGCCCCACAGCTCCTTGCTAGAGGCAGGAAACCACGCACAGGTCGGTGATGACCACACAGCCTTTCTTCGGCCCCCTTTTCCAAGAGAAGCCACTCTTCTCAGCATCTTGGGTCATGAACTGGGCAGGGGATTCCTAGCCTTTTCTTGTACTTTCATTGCCATGAAGGCAACTGGAGCACCCTGGGTTCAGCCCGCGCGGTGCCATGGGCCACGGCCAGCACGCCTGGGCCCCGCTTTCTCCCTTGCACGCTCAAGTCGCTTCCTGCTGCAGAGTACACTGATGCTTCTGGATCTGCTGCGCAGAAGCCCTTCCCCGCCTTCTCCTTCACTCCTAATCCACTTGCCCCAGCCCAGCCCCGCCCTCAGAGCGCGCCTCCTGCTTCACTCTGTCTCCTCTGTGGACTCACTGCCTCTCTTTGGGTCCTGAGCCTTTTCTCCACAGAATCATCAGACACATTAACGCTGCCCATATCCAATGACTCATCTGTTACTGGGATAAGAAGGTGGGGACAGGGGACCTGGCTTGCCTCCTTTCAACTTCTGTTTTGGGCGTAAATGCCTGCCCTTTGAGGACAATCTCAGACGGTTCTTTGAAATGAAATGGCCATGCTATTAGAGGAGCCAGATGTTTAGCCACTACTAACTGCTACAGCAAGAAAAGACAGATTGACTGTAATACCCAGCTTTTCCAAAAGAAAGAACACATACAGACACAACCTAACAAAAAGAAATGGGAGTTCTAAACAAATGTGGGGAAAGTCTCCCTGACTCCCACCCAAGAGTCACATATTCTAGGAGTTCCCTGGTGGCTCGTGGGTTAAGGATCTGGTGGTGTCACTTCTGTGGCTCGGGTCACTGCTGTGGTGTGGGTTCAGTCCCTGGCCTGGGAACTTCGTCATGCCAAGGGCACAGTCAAAAAACCAAAAAACAGAGTCACATCTTCTCGAAGGCTAGTAGGCAAACACCCCCCCCTCCCCTCCTGGCGCCAGAAGGGCCCTTAGGAAGGACCTAGCTTGCTTTCTCATGTAGCGATGAAGAGATTGAGCCCAGAGAAGTACACTCACGTGTCCCCCTACCACAGAGCTATTTAGTGCGGATGAGAGCGCCGAGCCCTGAGTGGGGCGGATTTTTTCCTGCACCCTTCGCCTCTTCGATGCGCTGCGCACGTGGGCGTTTTGCCCACTTTGTAAATATCAGCAGTGCTCTCGGAAACCAAGGCCACGTGTCTGTAAGACTCACCTTCACGTCCAACACGTGGAGCTCCACCCTCACCAAGCTCTCCTCTTCCGTGAACATCTCGATCCTGTTGACGTGACTGAAGTCGGCTAAAAGAGCCACCAGGTTGGTCTTGGTGTTGATGACATGGCTGATGCCGTATCGGGGCCCAACCAGGAGGGTCACTTCTGAGCGCTTTTCCGCCTGCTGAGAAAGAGGCGTTGACAGACTGTGAAAATCACTAGGCCTCTGAAACACCAGGCAAAGCTGAACCCGAGGGTCTGTTTTTATGAGATCACATTTTCTTTAGGAAGTGTTTCTGGGCTATACCGTAGTCAATCACCCAATTAGAAAAACCAGATATATGGCTGCAGTGAGGCGCTGATAAACTATGAATAATGTAGCCAGAAACGTTATCAGAGCACGTATATTCATTATCATGAGAGGCTTTTAGATAGGGGAGGATTTTTTTTTTTTTCCTTTTAAAGATCATTCCGGCCCAATGATTTCAAAGGAGGCCACTGTGAGAACGCACCAATTCTCTAGGCTGCTCACATTTTTCTTTTTCTAGGGCATTCTACAGGGGCGTTATCGAGCTTAACATTTCTTCTGATATTTTCAGGCTGCGGGGCGGTCAATTAGAAATGAGGGCTGGCTAAGGGTCACAGCTGATTTGCTTTTGCCATCAAAGGCAGCTCATTCAAGACAGCCTAGGCAGTGACATTTTGCAGGCCTCTGTGGCTGTCACGGAAAAGCAAGAAAAAGAAATTACCACCAATGTTGCCTTGAACACACGACCCCCATACAGTCGAAGGTCACTGAGGAACTTGAGATAATGGACCTTGGCTTGCAGTGCAGACAGCTGAGGAGAGAAAAGAAACCTCAAGTCTTCACTCCGTGCGGTGTTTAACTGTGTTCCTGCTGGACACTAGCCGCAAACAAGGGCAAAGGAGAAGGATGCTTCTAGAGCCAACAGATGGGGTGTGACAAGAGCTTTTCAGGAGGAATAAGAGCAAACTGCTCTGCATTTAGTTTCCTGATGAAGGGCTGTAACGGGACCTCTAGACTAAAATTTACTTGGGGGGTGGGGAGCATGGTTCTCCTGGGCCAGGGCACGCAACGAGTCAGAACGAGATGATAAAATTTTCCCCTACAAAGGGGTGGGTGCAGAGTTTGTGGGAGCCGTTTTGAATACATGCCCGCCATCCTTAGAAAGCCCTTTGAACAGGTTCTCTGCTCCCATCGTGTTTCTTCCAGTGTTTGCAAGTTTTTAGGGAAAACGAACTTTCCGAGTGCCAATCGTTGTGGAAATGTTTGAACTTGCTATATGTAAGTGCCTGTTTTATTAATTCAATTCTACGAATCTATTGAGGGTCATGAATGGTTGAAAAACGAAATTTTATCCAGGTAAAACTGGTCTTTATTTAAAGACTTTTAGATGTCTGAATGAGAAAAAAGTATTTGACGGAAAAAAGTCCACATTTCAATCTAAAATACAATACAAAGGAACTTATTCACCAAACACAGACTCACAGACATAAAAAACAAACGTACGGTTACCAGAGGGGGAAGGGGGCGGGGAGGGATAAATTATGAATTGGGGATTAACAGATACACACTAGTATATATAAAATAAACAACAAGGTCCTACTGTATAGCACAGGGAACTATAGTCAATATCTTGTAATAACCTATAATGGAAAAGAATCTGAAAAAGAATATATATAACCGAATCACTTTGCTGAAACAGTATAAATCAACTATAGTTCAATTAAATTAAAAAAAAAAAAAAACCAGCAAAGAAAAAAGTCCACTCTTCATACCAGATGTGCCCGTTTGTTAGGGGTGAAATTTTCCAACCAGGTGTATATCATCAAGGAGCAAGGACTGTGACATTATGTTTTCAACTGCAGATGACTTGCCACCTCACTCCTTAACATACCTCAATGCGCTACCCTGGAAGTCATTGTTATTTAGAACCAATCGCCCATCCTTGGTCTTTCAAAAATCTAAAGCATTTTGCAAATTGATTTAAAACCACTCACTCTTAACTGGAAAAAATGACCTTTATCCAAGGACGTTGATAGACTGCTCTCAGAGCAGTTAGCCAAATTATTATAAAACCAGTGGGCCAGGCTTGCAAAAAAAAAAAAAAAATCACACAAAGTCAATTAAGAACAAATAGCTTTGGGCAAATCAGAACCGACACTCATGACATTTTGACCCAGGACACCCTGCTATATTTCTGGAAGTGGAACGCTTACAGAAACTGGGAGGCACGTCAAAGGTGGCTGATAAGTGTGTCCAATTTGATGACACATTTTTAAAAAAGACATCGAGGTGAGAAGGGAGCAGAAATAAGTATGCCTTAGCCAGTAAAAAGGACTTGAAATCAGATACTAAGACCAAAGAACTACCCACAGAGTTCACTGGAGTCACTCACGTTTTCAACGCCCAGTACCCCTGAATAAGCGTTCTTGGGGTGTCAGACTGCTTCCCATTTTAAGCCTCTTCCTGGCTCCTGAAACCCTTTGCTTTTTTATCACCTAAAAACATAATGATTCTGACCAACAGTATATGTTGAACTGTCCTTTGTGTTTCTTCTACTTGTTACAAAAAAAAAAAAAAAGAGAGAGAGATTTTAACACTAACGATGGTGAATGACAGAAATAATTTTATCTTCCGTCTCGAGGTAAGGTTTAATTCAGTGGTCATCAATTGGGGCTGATTTTGTTCCCCAGGACACATGTGGCCAAACCTGGAGACATTTTTGTTGGTTATGATTGAGGGAGGGGGTGGGTGCTACAGGTAGCTCCTGAGTAGAGCTCAGGGATGTTGCTAAACATCACACAAGGCACAGGACAGCCCCTGTCCCCCAGCCAACAATGATCTGGTCCCAAAGTCAGCAGAGCCAAGGCAGAGAAACCTTGGTTTAATTAATGGGGGCATCTAGTCTGCAGCGACCCTTACCAGATGCCGCTCACTTAAGTTGGTCTGAGCGGTAAGCACGAATATGATAGAAATAGGAAATTATTTTGCAGTTCTATCTCCTAATCCCAAAGACTCAGAGCCTACGCGGGGTTCTTGTGCCTGCACACATGAATGCACACACACTCCGTGCAATAAGGAGTCTAGAGCTTGCAAGGAATAAATAGGTCTCCGTAAGAATACTTATTTTTCGTTAGTTTTAGAAACATGTTAATAGTTTAAAAAAGAAGGGTATATCGTGTTACAGCTTCTGAAAATCTGGTGCTAAGTATTTTATTCATGGGCTAATTTTAAACATTTTTTAAAATGCATGCAAGCCTCTCTTTAAAATCCATTTTCTATTAAGATGCAAATGCGATACCTTTTTACCGGGTGGTACCAAGTTTTGATTCGCTTTGACAAGGTGTGAAAGTGCTTTCTTTATGTTCTTCTCTTTCATGCTTTGCAGCACAGCAGAGGGAAGAAAAGTCTCTAATCCCCATTCTTTTCTGCAATAAAGAGCATATCTTTAATTTCACATTCTACGTTTGTCTTAGTTATCTAAAACAAAATGGCGCTCTGATGTCTGTTGGAACAAATGAACACTTGGTAAGGCAGGGAATGGAGACAAGTCCCCAATTAGGGAAGCAACTTTTAATTTACACTCCGGAAACATACTATTTGATCATTAATCCACATGTTTTTTGCCTTTGAAAAGAAACATATTCCTCACTCTCCAGAGAGAATGCTAACGAGACACTTGGGACCAATGGGAATGGAAGGGACTTTTTTTTTTTTTTATCCAACCCACCTCGGAGCCTCTGAGAATCGGTTCACATACTTCCAAGAGCAATTTCTCTCCATCCCTCTGTTGATTCCCACTGTCACCTCTCCCTGTCTGCCCACACTCTGTCTTCTCTTAGAAGGATGAATACAACTCCTTCATGTTCCCAAACCATTCTTCCCGCCCCATTTCCCTCATCAATGGCAATTTCTCTAGAAATACTCAACTGCCTTTTCTCCCACCCAGATAATGTCTAACTCCTTGCATGAACGTTTCTTGCAGAGGAGAGGAAGGAAGGGGTTGCTGGTATGAAGTCAGGAAGAGGTCATGACCTTAAGTATGTCTGGTCCTGACAGGGAGAGGCAAATATCCCTCACAGGTGTGGATATACAAGAAAAGACAAACAAATGGTTTAGTTAGTATACTCTGGTCAAGGGTCCGTTTCCCCAGCAATGGCTATGGCCCTATCCCAAGAAGGGTCCATATTTGGAATTCTAGTAAATTTATCCCAATTGGCCATGTGCCCAGCCAGTATCTTCTCAATTATGTGAAGACATTCGAGAAGGTTCTGGTGCTTTCTCCTGCTCCAAATCCTCTTCAAATTAGAGTCGAAAGACAGTCTTCCCCCACTTGACTGTTCACGCTCTTTTCACCACTTTCTTCTCCTGAACAACCGGTACTCAAACTTTTTAAGTTCTTCAAAGGTTAAGGTTAAAATGTATACTTATTAGCATTCTCTAGTTTCCTAGTATAAATATTATAAAAAACGCTCAATGAACACTGTTGAGCGAATTAATTCCTGAGAACAGTACTGTAGACTCTGCAAGGTTCTTAGTCAAGGGAGTTATCTCTGGAGGTTTTCGACTCTGCCATGTTCAACCAGGTAAAATGTGGATATCGGGAACAGGAACACGAGTGCCTTTCAGTGGTCTGAAAATCACCTCAAGCTGTGCAGGTCACCTTCTCAAATGGGAGTCAGTTTCATCTGTCCCTAAGAACCTCACAAAGGGGAGTGGATATGGATGTGAATCTATCTGCTTGAGTGTGAGACCCCGTGGACGGCTGGACTGCCCTTGAGCTCTGGTCCCAGCATGTGCGGCAAGAGACAAACCATCTGCAAAAAGGGGTTGCACTGAGATTGGAAGGCCTGGGGTTCTCAAACTGCACACAAGGGTCGGTCCCTCAGCATGACAAGAGAACCGAGAGTGGCAAGATCAGAGGCACGGGGCATCCGCAACCTGGAGCTCTCATCTTCTCTAACACAGGCTCACAAAGCTGTCGAGAAGCCATTTTGCTCCGTGGGGGTGGGGTGGGGTCACCCTAACGTGGTGGGACGCAGCAAGGCCCTGTAGGCTGCCCACGGGGAGAGCTTCTCTGGCGTGCGGGGCTTCAGTCAGCAGTATGCCTCGTACAGGTGGAGACGTAGCAGACTCTAGGGCTTTTAGTGTTAATGTGGAGATGACGCTTCAGCCGCACCATGAAGTCTGAAACATGAGTGTTCCTTTTTCTTAGCATTAAAGCTGAAGAAAGTGGTGGCCGCTTTAGGCTACAGGATCACCTGCCAAGGGGAAGCATATAGACTGGGAAATAGAGGGCTCTCTTTGAAGAGCAAGTCAACTGAAGGCCATCCAAACTGCTATTTTTTTCTCCCTGGCTGAGCCCGTGGCATGCGGAAATTCCTGGCCAGGCATCACACCCAAGCCACAGCAGTGCCAATGCCAGGTTCTTAACCTGCTGAGCCACCAGGGAACTCCCGAACTGCTTTTTTTCTAAGAGAGGATCTTTTCTGGCTAATGAGGTAGCATGCCGATGTGTAAATGCTGTATTCAGCAAGAGAAGGCATTTATATTTTCCAAACATTTGATTCATGAGGCCGTTTGTACAGCAGCCTTTCCCACTGTGTCACAGTTCTTTATTACAAAAACCGTCCTTCCTGATTATGACTCAAAGAATTCCTTTGTTTCTACTGTGTTTGATCATCTAAACGTAGCCCATTTTCTCAACACAGGTCTTCAAATGATCGATCACACGAACCACAGGGCAAAGTGGAGTCCCACTGCCTTGAGATCGAATCCCGCCCCCTCTAGTTAATAACCAGTGCGACTTGGGCAAGTTCCTTAACGGTTCTGTGCCTTGGCTTGCTCATCCTAAAATGGAGCTATGATCCTGCTGATCTCAGAGGGAGGTTGGGAGAATCAAACAGCTTGATGTCTGAAGAGTGCTGAGACCAAAGCTTGGCTTGGAACCAAGTCCGTTTAGGAATTTTAAAGTATATGCTTCATTTTAAATAGAAGCCTCAATTTAACCACAGTCCTCTAAAGGCAGATTATGTAATAAATGGATCTCTTCCACCAAAAATGAACAGAATACTCATATATTTTGCCTCTGGTTAACAAATGCTCTGCCACAAACAGGATCATTTTGGAAAGAGACACATCAAAAATACACTGGGGCGTTAAGGAGACAGCATCTCCGAAGTGGCCCTGAGAGCCAACACTTACTCGATGTACTTGAGGGAGATTTTCTGCGTTTGCTTGGTGGTCACGGTTGCGATGTACATTTGCAAGGCCGCCAGTCGCAGGGCTATGTCATACTTCAGCTCCGGCCCAAACCGCTCCTGAACGACGTCGTTGCAGCTCTGCGAAGAGACCAGCAGAGGGCGCAGCGTGTCAAAGGACACAGCGCACGGCCTGGGAGGAGGACAGGTGACACGCCTTTCCCTGGAGTCCCACCGTTACTTCAAAGGCAGGGGACTAAATGGGGAAACATTTCCACCGCTGCACGGAACCGAGTCAGCATTGGCTCAGAGGCCACGCGAACGGTTAATATTCATCACATGCAAGCTATTTAAATATTTTAGCTTTTTGTAAAAATCATGCGGAATTTAGGAATGACATTTCCAAACACGGGTGCCACGGCTGAACAGGTGAAGCCCTGGTAGCCTGATGTGGCTTCTGTAGCTAGGCTGCAGGGACTGGAATTCTGGGTTCAAATCCTCTTTTTCCACTTCCATAGAGTGACCGTGGGCAAGCCACTTCGTTGTTCTAGGCCTCACTTTCCTCTTCTGTAAGTTGGGGAGATGAAACCCCATTCACAGAGTTGTGGTGAGGAGTACACAGAGCCCTTAGAGCTGTACCTGGTGAAAGAGAAGCACTCACACACGCTAAAAGCTGTCCTCATCAACTTCCTCCTCGGCCAGCATCCCGAGCGGTACAGGGAGGCAGAACTGGCAAGGAGATGGAGGAAGCCACTCGGACCTATGCCTGCTTCGGGATCCTGGCTTTACCAATGGCCTCAGTTGACTCATCTGTGCCACGGGGGTGCATGCTCACTCCCTGGTGGGAGTGGGTAGGGGCGCGAGGACGCGGTGAGAAGCGCATATCACAGCACCTTGGCACCTTCCGTGGAGGGGGGGGGGTCCCGAGACCGCCAGTCTGTTACAGGGGTGACTTTGAGAGAGTCATTCCACACCTCTCATCCTTTGTTTGCTCATCTGTAAAACGGGGACACCTCCCAGGGTTTGTGGTGAGCATCAAATTGAAGCGAGGTGGTTGTAGTGGGTCACATCCTCCTCCACCAAAAGTGAAGGGTTCAAGGGTGGCATTCTCACCCTTCATGGGACAAACATGGAGCCAGATGTTGGTGGGAAGTATGGCACCGCTGAAGCCTACTCGGCACCATGTGTTTACTTTTGTTAGGAGAAACTAGGTTTCTTGGGCTAGAAAATACATTTAGCCTCTTCCTCTCTTCTTTACTTTTTGTCTTTTACTCCCCAAAGATTTCAAATGGAAAACAGTGTCAGGATTTGTTTGGCTCCTTTCGGAGATGAGCACTTGTCCGACCACTTCATGCACTGACTTTGCTAAGTGGGAACAGGAACCCTTGTATGGCTTCTGCACAGTATTCACCCCTGGGAAACTTCCCCGTCATGCACTGGAAATCCTACATCTATCCGGGTTGCACTGCACTCCTGGTGGAAGTGGGTCTGACTGGAGGCAGGAGATAGGGTGGCTCTGAGGGAAGGCAGCCTCTGGGAGCGATCCCAAGCTGCCATTTTGTTTTGCTAGCTTTGGGTTTACCAGTTATTTCCAAGAGCCCAGGGTTGTCCACAGTGGGGCACCATGGTTTTGGGGTCCAGACAGGGTCACTTAATAGAGTCTCATGAGGGATGAGGGTGAGGAAGGCACTTAGCATAGTGCCAGGCCATAATAGGCACTTGAAGAACAAGTTTTTTTTTTTTTTTTTTTTCCCCACTGTACAGCAAGGGGGTCAGGTTATCCTTACATGTATACATTACATTTTTCCCCCAAGGAACAAGTTTTTGGATAAACCATTTGGAGAAATCACCTCCTTCTAGGACAGCTATTGAAGGACAGATTTGAAACGGGATTTTAACATAGAATTAATTAATTTTGCTTTTTAGGGCCGCACCCACAGCACATGGAAGTTCCCAGGCTAGGGGTCGAATCCGAGCTACGGCTGCCAGCCTACGCCACAGCAACACAGGATCCAAGCCGTGTCTGTGACCTACACCACAGCTCACAGCAATGCTGGATACTTAACCCACTGAGCGAGGCCAGGGATCGAACGTGCAACATCCTGGTTCCTAATCGGATTTGTTTCCACTTCACCATGACGGGAACTCCTTCTTAACATAGAATTTAGAGACAAAAACTCCAAGTCGGATTCTAGGCTCTATCAGCTACTGATCAAAGGACCTTGGATGTGGCATTTCATCTCTCTTGAGTCTTAGTTTTATTATCTGAAAAAATGGGCCAACAACACGTAACTCTTGAGGTTGTTGGTGTACCTGCAAGGGTGTTCCATAAAATGGACTGTGCTTTATTTACCAAGATCACTCATCACTATCACTTCTCCTCAGAGTTGTGACTGGGGCTGTTTTTCCCCCCAGTCCTGTTATAGCTTGGATTTAACCAGGCATTTGGGTGAATTTTTTTTTTTGGTCAAGGTGATTAGTCACTTAAATAAATTATGTAAGTTTTTTTTGTCTTTTCTAGAGCCGCACCCAAAGCATATGGAGGTTCCCAGGCTAGGGGTTGAATCAGAGCTGTAGCCACCGGCCTACACACAGCCACAGCAATGCCAGATCCGAGCTGCACCTGCGACCTACACCACAGTTCACGGCAACGCTGGATCCTTAACCCACTGAGCAAGGCCAGGGATCGAATCTGCAACCTCATGGTTCCCAGTTGGGTTCATTTCCACTGTGCCACGATGGGAACTCCTACATTATCTAATTAGTTCGGACTCATCTCGGAGAATTAGTGTGACATCTGACTTCCATTATGTATATTTTCTGTACAAATTATGCATTTATTACTCTCAAGTATGTTATTTAAAGCACAGATATACAAGCAAATGGCAGTCATTGTTTTGCTAAACAAAGGTCTTGACACTTCCCTTTAGACCCACAAAAGTTCATTTATCATGGACAGGTTAGATGTTAAAAAGGAAACAGATACTGCTCAATGTTTGGAAACATTCTATAGCCTTATTATCCAATTGGTGTAACAATGTTTTTTTAATAGCGAGTGGACAGCTAAATGTCAGCATAGCTTCTTATAATTATGCATTAGAACAGTCTGGATTCTTAGGGTTTATTGTTATTACATATGCTAAAATCTGTCAAATATCTCATGACCCATTAATGGCTAGGAGAGTCCTATGTATTATCCCTGTTGAAAGCTCTGTGGTCATTGTCGTGGCTCAACTCGTTGATGCCCACGGTCCTCATTAAGACCCATTAGATTGAATTGACTTTTGTCTGTCATGTGACTTACATAGCTTCTGTCCGCTCTTTTGATCTTTAGGCTCATTTTACTGCATCTTTAGTACCTTAAAGTCAGCGGAGACACACAGCACCATTTGCGTGTCCACTGACTTGTGCTAGAAAGACATGTAATTTTAGACATACGCCACATTCTGTGATACAAGACGTTGGGAAACAGAGGATCCGAGCCCAGGAAATTTTCATTTCCTAGTCTCAGTAGTGGAGATATGAGAGGGAAGACTAATTTTGGTCTCTGTGGCCCACCATAAGAGGCTCCCCCTCCGCCACCCAGCATTGGCTACTCCTTGAAGCGGTAACTAAACCACCACCCATGCTACACCCAAGATGGGAAAGCAGAAACATCTCGCTTTCTGCCAGTCCCAAGGCAAAAGCAGGACTGCGATGTGTCTTTCGAATGAGAAAGATCTCCATGAATGGCATTAGATTTGAGCAAACCCCTTAAAGAGAAGAGTGCTTTGCAGTACTTTTGGTCTCCTTAAGAGATTTCCCTTCCGCAAGAGATGAGCAACCACCTTTTCTTTTAGAAAAGCCATGGATTTGAGATGTTTAAAATGCCATGGATTTGAGATGTTTAAAACAGAGTAAATGGTTCTAAAGCATCATCTTGTTAAAGGGATGAATATATAATTATAGAGAATGACAAACGAAATGTGTCTTGCTCTCTAGAGCCATGTGCTGATTGGCACCTGTAATTATTTATTTGCAACTAACAAGCTAAAAAACATGGCACAAGATCTGCACTGCAGTGGCAGAGCCCCGAGCTGGTTCTTGGCAGGACTGCGGAAAAGATGCAGTAACAGAGACTCAGGCTGCTGAATGCAGTCAGATCTGGGCTACCTGGCCTTTTGGGGAATAGGAGATATATTGAGGGGTCCAGGAAACCAAAGTCATGAGAAATCATTGTTCTGGGTAGAAAATGGGAGTAATGAGGGAGTTCCCACTGTGGCTCAGTGGAAACAAACCTGACTACTATCCATGAGGACGCAGGTTGGACCCCTGGCCTTGCTCAGTGGGTTAAAGATCTGCCGTTGCCATGAGCTGTGGTGTAGGTCACAAACCAGGCTCAGATCTGGTGTTGCTGTGGCTGTGGTGTAGGCCGGTGGCTACAGCTCCTATTTGACCCCTAGCCTGGGAACCTCCAGATGCTATATGCTACGGGTGCAGCCTTAAAAAGACAAAAAAACAAAACAAAACAAAAATACCCAAAAAACCAAAAAAAACAAAAAAAAGGAGTGAAACATTTCTTTATTTGATAAACATGGGTATATGGAAGGGGATTTGCCTTTTCCTGATGACTCTGGGTTACCTGCATGAACGTTAAATCACCCTACTGAGCTATAAATATTTCTTCTGAAGACCACTGAGGTGGAGAACGTTGCATAAGCCTTTCACCGAGTGTCTCCATCTTCAGGAATGTTCTAGTATGTTCTGCTTCTTTCTTCTCCCACTGAATTTCTGTTCTCCAGGGCTTAGTGCCATTTTAAGTTATGTCACTATTCCTACACCTCTGACATTTATCTTTCTCTCTCTGCCACCTTCTACCTATTTTCTTTTCCCACCCAACATTTTAAAGATTACAAAAGCTTTGAAATATATAAGAAAATGCTAAAAAGAGTAAAACAAGTACCAGTATATAAACTACACAGTGTTAACAAATGTTTCTTTTCTTTTCTTTTTTCTATATTCTTTGCTTTTTATTTCTCACTTAGGGCTCTGGTGGTCTTTGGTTTATACAGATATCCCCCAGCCCAAGAGAGCATTTTTTTTTTGGTTTCATTCTCGCCTTTTCTCATTTTCTTTTCTTTTTTTTTCTTTTTTTGGTGGGAGAAGCTTACATCATTTATGTTTACAACCTTTTTCAGTCATTCTAATGTAGATGCCTAAGCATTAGGTAAGTGGATTCGGTTTAATGTGATTATATTGGGAATTTAAGAGTAATCCGAGGCAGTTATAGAGAAATATAAGAACATCCCCAAGATATCAAGTGGATAAATGCCCTTTGGGACAAACTACCAAAGATTCTCATTTCTGGAAGCCTTGTTTTTTTGAGAATTATATCTCAGAAGCAGGAAGAGACAGTCTATAAAAGATACTATGTTCTTAAAGTTTTATCGCCTTGAAATTAATAATTCCACTCTAATGAATATCATGGTATTTCAGAACAATCTAAGCACTAAATAAATGAATAAGTAAATAAAGAAGCGGAAACTCTTTCTTATAGCAGAATGCCAATGAGCAAACGAAGAAATAGCGGAATTAGACAAAACCCATCATTTTCAACCATCACAATAATAATGGATTCAGGCAAGAGTCATGAACAAATACTAAAATGACTGGGTGAAAGGAAATAAGAGTTGCAAAGTGACTTGCCACAAATTACTTATTAACACTAGAAGGAAAAGTAGTAATTTCTCGATGAATACATTTGGAGCACAGCACTTAATATGAACACTGACAAGAGTCAGTATGGACCTTGCCATGAAGGGGACAAAGTGATATCATGTGCCTCCTGATAGGATGTCCTAAGGGGGACAGGGAGTCTCTCATGTTGTTCTCCTGCCCCAAACTGCATAGCCTCAATCTAATCATGAGAAAAACCAGAGGAACCCCAATTGAGAGATTTCTACAAAATAACTGATCAATACTTTGTAAAACCATCAAGGCTGTTAAGGTCAAAGAAAGGCTTAGAGTTCCCATCGTGGCGCAGCAGAAACGAAGCTGACTAGGAACCTTGAGGTTGCGGGTGCGATCCCTGGCCTTGCTCAGTGGGTTAAGGATCCAGAAGTTGCCATGAGCTGTGGTGTAGGTCGCAGACGCAGATTGGATCTGGCATTGCTGTGGCTGTGGTGTAGGCCAGCGGCTACAGCTCCGATTCGACCCCTAGCGTGGGAACCTCCATATGCCACAGGTGTGGCCCTAAAAAGACAAAAAGACAAAAAAAAAAAAAAAGGCTGAGAAAGACTCCAGATTTCAGGAGTGGATCCTGTCCTAGGGGAAAAAAAAAAAAAAAACCCAAAAAACTGGAATAAAAGACATTTGGGGGATAATAGGCAAAATTTGGATACAGACTTTAGATCAGATAATGGAAATGTATCAGTGTTAAATTTTCCTGCTTCAGTTAATTGTATAATGATTATATTAGAAAATGTCCTTCTTACTAGAAAATACACTGAAGTTATTTCAGGGCAAATGAGCATGGTTTTGGTAACTGACATTCACATAGTTTAGAAAAAAAGTTGGGGGAGGGGAGGATGACTGCAAACACTGAAGATAAAGTAAATGCAGTAAAATGGCAACAGGTGGTGAATCTGGGCGAAGGATATTGAAGAATTCTTTTACTACTGTTGCATTTTTAGAAATAAGGATGAAATGATTTCAAAATCAGAAGTGAATTTTTTTTCTTTTTTTTTTTTGCTTTTTAGGGCCACACCCACAGCACATGGAGGTTCCCAGGCTAGGGGTCCAATCAGAGCTACAACGGCTGGCCCACACCACAGCCACAGCAATGCCAGATCCGAGTTGCATCTGCGACCTACACCGCAGCTCACGGCAACGCCAGATCCTTAACCCACTAAGCGAGGCCAGGGATCGAACCTGCAACCTCATGGTTCCTAGTTGGGTTCGTTTCTGCTGTGCCACGACGGGAACTCCCCAAAAGCGAAAATTTGAGAAACACCATGGAATCCTTTTATCCTACATTAAGCTTGGGGATGAAGAGAAAGCCCATCCCGAATGAAAGAATTCAGGGGCAAAAGCCCCACACCATTAAGACGAAACATGCCCCAATTCTCACGTACCTGAACATACAGATACTCGAAAGCAACCGGATCTCTCCTTAAAAGGTCAATCGGATCCTTTGGGACGAAGCTAATGCGGAAGAGACATCTCATCTTGTGGGAGCTGGGCCGCTGTGTCACCTAGGAGAGCAGAGCAACCACGAGAACCCTTCAGGGCTGGCAGAAGCGGCTGAGGGGCAGCAGCAAAGGCAGCCTGCCCTGGCCCCTGAGGAAGGGGTTGAGGTTCTTTTAGCCTCTGTCATAGAATTATTCGTTCCCTCAACACGGCACGTACCTGTGACTTAGGTCATGTTCCCCCAAAGGAGGCCCTCAAATGAGGGTGTGACAAGGACCTGCTCGCGGGAAAGGCCGGTGAGGGAGTGGGAGAAGCAGAGTCGGACAGGAGAGGCGGCCAAACAAGGTGCCAGCTGAGGTCAGCCTGGCAGGGGCGGTGATGGCCAGGCCCAGGGAGACTCTGCTGGGAGTATGGCTAAGTCATTGGTTTCGGGCTGTCCTGGGGGATGTGAATTTCCAGGTGTGGGCAGGACGGGCGCCAGCAGGCTGTGGGCAGTCCTCTGAAGATCTGCAGATGCTGGCTATCGTAAATGACAACGGCACACTCAAGTGAGGGTGGGGGGAGGGGGCACAGAAGGGGACCCTGGGCAGAGCGCAAAAACTGGCCACTGCAGCTTATTACTGCGTAACGCTGCTATGGCTTTGCTCCTAAATTTGACTCCAGATTGACTGCAGCAGCGAGAGCATGACAATGTCGAGCTTGGGTGACATTCGATTGGAAAGCAGGAAGACAAATATCATACGACATCGCTTATATGCAGAATCTAAGAAATAATACAAATGAACCTATTTACAAAACAGAAACAGACTCACGGACACAGAAAACAAACTTAGGGTTACCAAAGGGGAAAGGCGGGGGGTAGGGAAAATTAGGAACTTGGGATTAGCTGATATACACACTACTATATATAAAATAGATGAACAACAAGGACCCGAGGCAAACTATTGCATTTGGAGTGGATAAGCAATGAGATAGATCCTGCGGTAGAGCACAGGGGACTCTATCGAGTCATTTGTGATGAAATATGATGGAGGATAATGTGAGAAAAAGAATATATATATGTATGTATGTATGACTGGGTCACTTTGCTGTACAGTAGGAATTGATAGAACACTGTAAATCAACTATAATGGAAAAAATAAAAATCTTAAAAGAACAGGAAAAAAAAAAAGGACCTACTGTATAGCACAGGGAACCATACTCTCTCTCTCTATATATATATTTTGTCTTTTTAGGGCTATGCCCACAGTATAAGGAGGTTCCCAGGCTAGGGGTCTAATCAGAGCCACAGCAATGCCAGATCCAAACTGCATCTCTGACGTACACCACAGCTCACGGCAACGCCAGGTCCTTAACCTACTGAGTGAGGCCAGGGATTGAACCCGCGTCCTCATGGTTCCTAGTCAGATTCGTTTCTGCTGAGCCATGATGGGAACTCCCATACTCAATATTTTATAATAATCTATAAGGGAAAAAGCTCGGAAAAGGAATATGTGTCTGTGTATGTAAATAAATATAAAACTCAATCACTTTGCTGTACGCCTGAAACTAACATATTGTAAATCAACTATACTTCAAGTAAAATCAATTAAAAAATAATTAAATTAAATTTTAAAAAAGAAAGCAAGAGGATAGAAATTTTGGCCTGTGCACTAAATGTTGAGTTCACAGGTTTCTAAACTACCCAAACTTCAGCTATCATTACACTGTTCAAAGGAGCTTAGGATATACCACAGGTTAAGGAATAAGGATCATTTCGATTGGTTTTCCTTTTCCCCAGCACAGTACGTGCCAAGTAATAAGTGTTCGTTTCTAAATTCTTTTTGTAACAAAGCAGAATCCATCAATGAAAAGTAGGTGCTTAACACACAGCTGAATGAACGAACGACACTGGACTTCAGGCAAGAAGGTAAAAGAAAAAAACAATAACAGCAAAATAACCAAAAAAAAAAAAAAAGAAAAGAAAAAAAGGTCAAAGCTCTTCAGTTTCCCTTAAAGAAGTCAGCACGATGAAACAAAAAGCATGAGGCATGAACCCACCCAGTTGTTGTGCTCATAGTTTTGCACACTTGGATGTACTTTTTAACGCACGTGCGCAGAGTTTTATGTACTTGTAACTGCTTTTATGCAGCAGGCCAATCTGGCAAAATAAAGATACTCCTAGTTTTATTGAGTTCCCGGTGTGAGTACATATATTCTGAGAGGTTACGTCCTAATATTGTTGAACACAATTTCAACGGGAAAACGCATCCTACTTGTAAAGGTACCCTGGGCATCCAGCAGTAGCGACGCTGAATCAGCTGTCTGGCTGTGGGCGGGAGTGCGAAGCTGGGTGACCTCTGGAGCCCGTGGGCTCGAGGCTGCCCATCGATGGTTGAGAGTAAGGCAGCCCGTGAAGAAGGAAGCGTGGGCCCCTAAGAGGCCTGTGGTGCTGGCGGGGCTGATGTTGCAGGTCGCAGAGTCATCACAGGGTGTTTCGCCAGAATGTCCGCTCTGATGCTAGAAAGTCAGGGATCAGCGTATCTCTGGCTCCGTTAATTACTGGCTAGAATCTGTCCTGACTTTTGCATAAGGCACTTTGAGTCTAGTTTTATTGTTAGTAAGTGAACACTAGTTTGGGGAAGGACACGGGAGTAATGCAAAAGCATGCTTTAGACTCATGAGAAACGGCAGTCCCATAAGAGTAAGGCTGTGAAACGAGCAAAAAGCCAATTTCTTGGAAACCTGAAGTAGTATATAAATAACACTATTATTTTCTAGACAGAAGTTTAGTGTCAAACTGCCAGAAATTCAGGTAAGATGCTTAAAATTCCTTGGGGGTTTTCATCACAGGTAAATGTTTTAAACTGATTTGTGTCCTCGGACCAATTTCTTACGCTTACTCCCGTTCTTAACCATGTCTATAAATATTTTATTGACCAAAATTGTCACATGTATTAAATTCAAGGGCATATAGCTGGTTCATTTCAGGATACTTAGACCTTCAATTTTCTAGAGCTAATACTTGAGTTTTAGCATTTTGCTCTTAGCTCTGATTAAAGACAAAACAAAGTGTCTTCGAGAAAGATAAGAGAAGAAGCAGTGTTCGAGGCTTTTGTTTCCTTGTAATGTTTTGAAAAGAAATTGAAAAATGAGACATCGATCTAGTGCAAACTATTGCATTTGCAATGGATAAGCAATGGGATTCTGCTGTAGAGCCCAAGGAACTCTATCTGATCACTTGTGATGGAACATGATGGCGGATAATGTGAAAAAAAAAGTGTGTATATATATGTATATATATAAAAACTAGGTTACTTTACTGTACAGAAGAAATTGACAGAACATTGTAAATCAACCACTATAAGAAAAGAGTTAAAAAAAAAAAGAAGAAAAAAGAGAAATCTGGGATGAAAAGTTATGGTTACCTAGCACCGAAGAGCCATTAAAAGAATCTCCGTCCAGCTAAATCAGCATGAAGCGTTCCCATAAAGGCCAGGTAGGGGACAGAAGTTCAGAGGGAAAGGAGAACTAGAAATATCAGCAAGGCGTTGGAAAATGGAAAAAAAAAAATGGGTGTGTATGGGTGGCTGGGTCACTTTGCTGTATGGCAGAAATTGAGGGAACACTGTAAATCAATTATTTAAATTAAATTTAAATTAAAAATTTAAATTAAAAAAAAAAAGAAAGTTGTGGGAAGTTTCATTAGACTCATAGTAACTGGCTGCCCACCCACTCCCCCAGGCATTTACCGCTATAGGCGGGAGGCTATTTACTGCAAACACCTGTGACCGTCTGAGGGCACCAGGAAAAGCTTCACAGGCAGGGGACAGCTGTCCTTGGCAGTAACCCACCCCCAATTACGGACAGGACGTGATCGGACAGAGCCCCAGACCCCTTGCCCCTTGGGGTGGGGCAGGGGGATGCCTCTGAGGCATGCTCTCCATTGGCTCCCAGGGTCCCCAGCAGGACTGAGCTCCAGCTGCCCACAGGGCAAACTGGCTTGATAACCCACTCTTAACTGGCCTCACCGTTTGTTTTCTCATTTCCCCTCCCGTTCCTGTCCTAGGATTTCCCAAATAAACCCCTGGCACCCAAATCCTTATCTTCAATTCGGCTTCTGGAGGAACTCAGAGCCAGTGGGACTCTGGATATGGGGGGAGAGGTTCCCCTATAACCAAGAATAAATGTCATCTGTTTCCAAGTGTGCTCTGGCACAGGTTAAAATAATAAACAATCATCAGCTGTGATTTAAGACATCAAAAGGTTGATTTGATCCTGATAAAAAGAACAGGTCAAGTGTAGACAGAAGGATGTAAGAGGACACAAATCATAACTGTGTAACGAATTCACTGCATCCAGCTGTACTGTATCTAGAGAGTCAGGGACATTTGTGGACCTGATGTGTGGCTTTTTTTCTTTTGGCTGTGCCCGCAGCATGTGGAAGTTCCCAGGCCAGGGATCGAACCTGCGCCACAGCCGTGGTCAGAGCTGCTGCAGTGACAATGCTGTATCCTTAACCTGCTGTGCCCCAAGGGAGCTCCCGGATAGGTAGCTTTTAATCATGTGACAAACAAGAAGCACTTGAGCATGACGATACTTTCTGCTACTCCATCCTCCCGGTGGGGACGGGGGCTCGACCCCCCGGCCTCTCCTCCTGGCGTGCCCTCATGCCCCCCTCTGCAATGAACAATCCTACATAAGAGGAACTTGTTGCAGCCCCTTATCCATCCAACAAAAACCCTGCTTGTGTGGAATCATAAGGGAAGTCAGGACACCATGCTGAATTCAGCAGCCCGCCCGTCTCCCCAGAGAACAATGGGAGTGGCATCTTGGTGACCCGTTGGGACACACTGGTGGGTGACATATTTACCGCAGCCAGGACTGGGTTGGGGGTGGGGGTAATTTCAGGCTTCCCAAAGGAGTCTCAAGTACACACCTGGAACTTAAAACAACAAAAGATGGCTTCGGCTTAACTTAAATAATCTCAAAAGACGTTTCTTTTTAATAACTGCTAGAGATCAAGGATCAAAACAGGTGAACAAGGCTAATTACCATAAGATAAAAGAAAATTCTGCAGAGTCATGCTCCCAATGAGCCGCTGCTGAGTCTCTGACAGTTCTGTCTGTGAGACCAACTGACAGTCTATGAAACAGTGACAAAAAGGGACACATCACCTTGAGACGCAACCCCTCCCCCATGAATGCCAGCCCTTCCTTCGGTGCTGCCCAGTGCAGCGGGGGTGGGCGGCATTTAAAGGACTCAAGGACAAGGGAGTTCTGGGCCCAGTGGCTTCTGCTCTCGTGGGCACCACCAGCGGGGGGGGGGGGGGGGGAGGGGGGGTATAGTTCACACACCTGAGTTAGGGTCTCCTGTTCATGAAGCAAGAGCAGCTTGGTTCCGGCCCCTTCCGTCCTCTGCTCCAGCATGAGGGAGAAGTGTTCGATGCCTTTTATGGAGAGCTTCTCTTGAAGGGTTAAGATGACGTCCTTCCAGGGGAAACATTGACAAGATGCAATCAAAACCAAGGCAGCCCATTTTAATGTTTTAATTTTTTTTTTTTTTTTTGCTTTTTAGGGCTGCACCCATGGCATATGGAAATTTCCAGGCTAGGTGTCGAAGCTGCCGAGTTGCAGCTGCCGGCCTCCACCACAGGCACAGCAACATGGGACCCGAGCTGCGTCTTGACCTACACCACAGCTCACGGCAACACGAGATCCTTAACCCACTGAACCAGGCTAGGGATCGAATCCGCATCCTTAGGGATATGAGTCGGATTCCTTTCTGCTGAGCCATGACAGGAACACCCAAGGTAACCCATTTTCAGATTCCACATATAAATGAACCTACATATAAAAATAGAAATAGACCCACAGACATAGAAAACAAGCTTAGGGTTACCCAAGGGGAAAGGAGGCAGGGAGGGATAAATTAGGAGTTTGGGATTAATAGATACACATTATAGATAAAATAAACAACAGGACCTACTCTATAGCACAGGGAACTCTACTCGACATTTTGTAATAATCTATAAGGGAAAAGAGGATATACACACACAATATTCAATAACTGATTCACTTTGCTGTACACCTGAAACGAACACAACTCTGCAAACCAACTACACTTTGATAAAAAAAACAAGAAATCAAGGAAGCCCTCTTCTGTGGTGCTCGCCATGACTGAAAAGTGCAGCACAAATAGGCTTCGTATCTTTTTTTTGGTCTTTTTTTAGGGCCACACCCAAAGCAGAGAGAGGTTCCCAGGCTAGGGGTTGAATCGGAGCTGTCGCTGGCGGCCTACGCCAGAGCCACAGCAAGGCGGGATCCAAACCACGTCTGCAACCTACACCACAGCTCACAGCAACGCAGAGCCTTTACCCACCGAGCAAGGCCAGGGATCGAATCTGTGTCCTCAGGGATGGTAGATTTGTTTCTGCTGAGCCACGATGGGAACTCCAGGCTTCCTATCTTTACATTTTATACCTTTGACTGATTCTAAAGCTGATGCTCCAAAGACCCTCAAGATAATAGACATGAGGCTCTCCTTGCCCTTTCCTTGGTCTTCCCACCACTCCAAATCTTTATGGGGCTCAGAAACAGAGAGGCGGCCAGGTGCATTGCTGAAGGAGCACCTTCCCTACCACCCAAGGTCTCAGGAAGACTCTCAGTGGACGGTGTGGTGTCGTCAGCTCAGTTCCCTCCCTGCTAAATGGGGTGGCACTTAAACCACCTCTGAAAGGGGTCAACCCCAGGGCTCGGCAAAATACTGCCTGCATGCCAAATCCAGTTCACTGCCTGTTTCTGTCCATAAAGTTTTACTAGAATACAGTCCTGCTCATCTGTTTCTGGGCTGTCTATGGCTGCTTGCATGCTTTGCGTGGGCAGACTGGAACTTGGTTGCAAGGGAAATGGTGTGGCCTGGGAAGCCTACAACATTTGTTATCTGGCCCTTTATGGAAAAAGCTTGCCGACCTCCAGCCTGCACCTCTGTAAGAGCATGTGGAAGGGGTGAGGAATGTAGGCTCTGGAAATAGTCTTTTTTTTTTTTTTAAAGGATTTTTACCTTTTTCCATTATCGTGGGTTTACAGTGTTCTGTCAATTTTCTACTGTACAGAGAAAAGACCCAGTCACACATACATACACACACATTCTCTTTCTCACATGATCCTCCATCATGTTCCATCACAAGTGACTAGATAGGGTTCCTTGTGCCGTACAGCGGGATCTCAGTGCTGATCCCCTCCAAATGCAATCGTTTGCATCTACTAACCCCGGCCTCCCAGTCCATCCCACTCCCTCCCTCTCCCCCTTGGCAACCACACGTCTGTTCTCCAAGGCCACAATGGAAACAGTCTGGGTTTTCACTCTCGCTCTATTTGGTATTAGCTGGCAGCTTGGGGCCAATAACTTCACTTCTAGGTATCTCTCGACTGAGGATAATAATAATAGCTCCCTCAGAATAGACATCAGGACTAAATGGGCTCATACAGAGTCAGCATTTCTTACAGTACTGCTTGGCACAGAGGTAGGGTGCCATACCGGTAAAAGAAATGTTCAATATTCGGTGGGGAAGTCATTCGGGCTTATACATGAGTTAACTTGAATTTTATGCTAACTCAAATAGCCTGTTTGTGGCCTATCAAACATACACTGTACATCTGCTCTGATTATTACAGAAAAGGGCATTGTCCAGAAGTTTAGAATGCCCATGTTAAAAATAAAGATGAAATGTCTCTCTTCTTGGGTCACTGACGGTGGCCCTCCTTTGATGATAAGACTCCCTTCCCAGGTGCTAAGGCCATGCCAACTCGCCGTGTATGTGTGGAACGTTTTTTTTTTTTGCTTTGAAACCTTGAAGGAATATATCCCTGGCTTGTTTGATGTTCTTTGTTCTGACAAGATATAAAACTGTGCTGAAAACCACGCTTCTCAGTTTCTCAGAGTAATCTCAGAAGCTGGCTTCTGGGCTCTAGTCCTCAGTTTGGATCAAATAAAACTCTTTCCTATTCTTATTATTGAGTGTTTATTAATTATTTTGACAATAACAATATACATATATTAGCTTTTAAAAAAATCTCTGGGGAAGGTAGAATGAGCAAGCTTTACAGGATTAAATATTTATGATCAGAAAGGTGTTCTATACACAAGTAGAACTGTACTGCAATGCAAACAGATGTCCTCAACCATTACTTTTTTCATGTATTTGAAAACTAGTAAATGATCTCTCTTCAAAGATAATTAATACTCAGATGCTAAAAATACCATAGAGCAGTAGTTTTCAACACAGGGAAATTTTGCCCCACAGCAACATTTGGCAATTTCTAGAGAAGTTTGTCGTTGTCACAGTGGGGTGGGGGATATAAGCGGCATCCAGGGATGCTGCCAAGCATCGTATAACACATAGGACAGCCCTCACAACAAGGAATTTTTTTTTTTTTTGTCTTTTTGCCATTTCTTGGGCCACTGCCACAGCATATGGAGGCTCCCAGGCTAGGGACCTAAGCAGAGCTGTAGCCACCGACCTACACCAGAGCCACAGCAATGTGGGATCCGAGCTGCGTCTGCGACCTACACCACAGCTCACGGCAATGCCGGATCCTTAACCCACTGAGCAAGGCCAGGGATTGAACCTGCAACCTCATGGTTCCTAGTCGGATTCGTTAACTACTGAGCCATGACAGGAACTCCATAACAAGGAATTTTTTGGTCCAACTATCAACAATGTCAAGAGGAAACCCTGCCATAAATACAAGTTTTGTTTTTGTTTTTTTGATCTTTCTGAGGTTTGACTCTTCTCTGTGGATCTTTTCCAATTTCTTCTGGCCCCTTTAAAACAAAGATCTCCATACCTACCCACCACCAAAAACATCATTTAACAGAAATTCTGGAGTTCCCATCATGGCTGAGTGGAAACGAATTTGACTGGCATCCATGAGGATGCAGGTTCAATCCCTGGCCTCGCTCAGTGGGTTAAGGATCTGGCGTTGCTATGAGCTGCGGTGTAGTCACAGACGTGGCTCAGATCCTGTGTTGCTGTGGCTGTGGTGTAGACTGGCAGCTACAGCTCTGACTCAACCCCTAGCTTGGGAACCTCCATATGCCACAAGTGCGGCCCTAAAAAAAATAAAAAATTAAAAAAAAAAAAGAACAGAAATTCCTTGACTATATCGAACTTCAGAAAAAAAACCAAAAAACTCTCTGTTTCATAATTTTTGCTCAAGGCCCAGAAAAGAGAAAAAAAAAACAACCCAGCCTTTGTATGGCAACACATACTTTATAAAACATTCCTCTGAATCACCAGGGAGGACACAAGATAGCAACAGTTTCTCCCTAATGCAACTCCGTAAGCAAAAATTTGGGCAATTTTTATTAAACGGTGCCATATTCCTTTCATACTTTGACTGTTTCCACTTTATGCTTCCCAGCCTGCATCTACTGTGATAATAAGGCTGTGAGGCACAAGATAACATAACTTTAATTTGATGTGACCTCTCTACACTGCTCCCCATCTTCACATTGTCATCCGCCCTCCTCAGGGAAATCAAACTTAGTCTGGTGTGGGTTCCTATACTAAAGAGGCCAGAGGGAATTAACAACTGGGCTCTCTTTGAAATTTAGATTTAGTTCTGTTGGGATATGCATTCACATCTTTACCTACATCTTCAGATGGGTAAGGGGTCTGATGGCAAGGAACTTTTCTGACCAGTTGGGATCACAGAACAGGCCACAATGCCAGAGGGAATTGGAATAATGTAGCTCTGTGGGTTAGGCCGGGGGTCTTCAAACTGCATCCTGGCACTTTTGTTTCAAATCTGACCACGGCCATGCATTTATATGTTATCCGTGTAGTAAAAGCTTAGTCTTGGCCAAAGAGAGGTTAGCCTCTTTACTCTTGGCCCTTGGGAGGTAACCTCTAAGCCCTTGGAGGGTCCAGCCTCATAGGAGTGTCTTTGTTGAACAGGGGGCCTTGGACTACACTGGATAGTTTATGCTAATGATGGGATTTGCGGTGGGGACATCAGGCCATGGGTATCAGCTCACTTCAGGCAGGGCAGGATAATAAAGTCAGCCATGCAGGTGGTCAGCTGTGTTTAAGTGGCCAAGCCCTAATAAGATACCAAGGCTCAGGCAAGCTTCCCCAGTTGGCAGTACTTGGTGCATATTGTCACACATTGATGCTGTGAGAAATAAGCACTGTTGGCACAACTCCACTGGGGGATGATGGCTGGGAGCTCCCTGCCTGCTTTCTGCCACCCTGAGCACTTTTCTCCCTTCTGGATTTTAATCTACAGCCTTCTGCTGTAATAAACTATAACTGTGAGTATACCAATTTGTTCTGTAGGTCCTTCGAGTGAATTCTTAAAGCTGAGGGTGGTCTTGAGGACCTCCTGAATCCATCTGTCTGGATGCTGTCATGATACAACAGGAGAGTAGCTGTAACAGAGAGCAAATGGCCCACAAAGCCTAAAATATTGACTCTCCAGCCCTTTCCAGGAAAAAGTTTGCCAGCCCCTAGGTTACCTGATCAATAATTAGAGTAACATCTCACCATAAATTAATTGATTTTGAGTAGGGATAAAGGAAGAGGATTGTTTCAGTCATCGCCACTTAAAATGAGCAGTCTTGTACAAAGGAAGTTAATATTTCATCTAGAATGATTTAAGGATGATTTAAATGCTCCATCATCAATCTAATATTGTCTGCTCTATTACCTGCTAAATCACTACCTATTTAAAGCAATTCAGAACAAGCTGCTTGCAGTATCATGGCAATAAGAATGCACAGTGAGTGGGCGTCGGTAGAAATGCTTCCACTCATAAGGTCTATGCTGATTAATGAAAAAAAACCTGAGAATTAGGGGTTGACTATTGAGACACATTTTTAATACAAAGGTGATGGTCTCTTGATATATTATTATACAGATCATCACCAGGTACTTTTTTTTTTTAAGCCTCGGTAAAATCTTTTTTTATTGTGCCATTTGAAGAAAGCCTATTTTAGCCTGATGGAATGCTAGGGAGCAATCAATTTCTGAACACACTTTTGTCCAATAAAAAAGAGAATATGCACTTTTTCCCCAGGAAGGAAACGTGGGGAGAAAGAACTCATAGGCTTTGTTATAATCCCCATTAGGGAGAACTCACCTGTGGCTCTGAATAATAGGATGGCTTTGTGATGCTTCCTTTCCACCCTTTCTCCTAAGAGCATGCCTCATTCTTGCCTTTTTATGCATTATTTCCATGAAATTGGTTAGAGCAATTAAAAGTAAATCTCATTTTACATTCCTCTATCCCTTGTTTTTGCTGGACACCAAAGTAGCAGATATTCAATTAACAGCTAACATCTTCATTGTCTTGGTGGCTGACATGGCTGAGAAATCATGCTAGTTTTGGGGAGGGTGCCAAGCCTTCTTGGTGACAGTCACGCTATTTTAATTAATCTGCAGTTGCATTAAAATGACTAGTCCTAGCATTTTATGACTGATAGCATATTATATTGTTTTGCAACACACACACACACACACAGAGCAGAACCTTGATAGTTTAAACTTTATGTTTGGGTATGTTCACACATGACCTTATTTGCAAATGACCAAAAAGAATGTCATAAATAAAGTGATAGTTCTGAATGAAGGAAGGTGTGGATACATAAGACTCACAGTGGGACCCTTATGCTATATCTGGCAGTGTCCAGGGACAGAGCTTAGCAGGGGCTCTTACCTTTATGGAGGTGCTGCAGTCAAAGCGAAATGATTTGGTCTGTCCATTTTCCAGGTAGACCTTCAGGACATTTGGCATAAAAAGAAGTGAATTGTCCTTAACCGTTTCCTAGTGAACAGAAAAAGAGGAGGGAGTGTAAGTCAGTCCAATCAGAATGCTGCTCTTCTGAAGCAGCACATACATGCAAATTATTCTAATTGAAACATAAAAAAAGAATCAAACTTTCTAGGGCCAACTGAAGTATCCCTACAGTGATATTTGAGTTCACTTGTTCATAGTAATATTCTTCTTTACTGGCTACAAATAATTCAGTTGATTCAAATAAAAAGATCTTTTCCTTAAAAAATTCCCAACAAACAAAAGTCCAGGACCAGATGGCTTCACAGGCTAATTCTATCAAACATTTAGAGAAGAGCTAACACCTATCCTTCTGAAACTATTGCAAAAAATTGCAGAGGAAGGGATACTCCCAAACTCATTCTATGAGGCCACCATCACCCTGATACTAAAACCAGACAAAGATACCACAAAAAAAGAAAACTACAGGCCAATATCACTGATGAACATCGATGCAAAAATCCTCAACAAAATACCAGCAAACCGCATCCAACAATACATTAAAAGGATTATACATCATGATCAAGTGGGATTTATCCCAGGGATGCAAGGGTTCTTCAATATCTGCAAATCAATCAGTGTGATATACCACATTAACAAAATGAAGAATAAAAACCATATGATCCTCTCAATGGACACGGAAAAAGCCTTTGACAAAATCCAACACCCATTTCTGATCAAAACCCTTCAGAAAGTGGGCATAACGGGAACCTACCTCAACATGATAAAGGCCATATATGACAAACCCACAGCAAACATCATTCTCAATGGTGAAAAGCTGAAAGAATTCCCACTGAGATCAGGAACGAGACAAGGATGTCTGCTCTCGCTACTACTCTTCAACATAGTTCTGAAAGTCCTAGCCACAGCCATCAGAGAAGTAAAGGAAATAAAAGGAATCCAAATTGGAAAGGAAGAAGTAAAACTATCCCTATTTGCAGATGACATGATACTGAGAGAGTCCTAAAGACTTTACCAGAAAACTGTTAGAGCTCATCCACGAATTTGGCAAAGTCGCAGAATACAAAATTAATACGCAGAAACCGAGGGCATTTCTATACACTAACAATGAAAGAGCAGAAACAGAAATTAGGGAGGCAATCCCATTTACCATCGCATCCAAAAGAATAAAACACCTAGGAGTAAACCTACCTAAAGAGACAAAAGACCTGTACTCCGAAAACTATAAGCCGCTGATGAAAGAAAGCAAAGATGACACAAACAGATGGAAAGACATACTGTGCTCTTGGATTGGAAGAGTCAATATTATCAAAATGACTATACTACCCAGGGCAATCTACAGATTCAATACAATCCCTATCAAATTACCAAGGACATTTTTCACAGAACTCGAACAAAATATTTTAAAGTTTGTTTGGAAGCACAAAAGACCCAGAATAGCGTGAAAAAGAAAAATCCTGAAAAAGAAAAATGGAGCTGGAGGAATCAGGCTCCTGGACTTCAGACTATACTACAAAGCAACAGTCGTCAAAACTGCATGGTACTGGCACAAAGAAATATAGATCAGTGGAACAGGATAGAAAGGCCAGAATTCAACCCACGCACCTACAGCCAACTCATCTATGACAAAGGAGGCAAGAATATACAATGGAGAAAAGACAGCTTGTTCAATAAGTGGTGCTGGGAAAACTGGACAGCCACATGGAAAAGAATGAAATTAGAACACTCCCTAATACCACACACAAAAATAAACTCCAAATGGATGAAAGACCTAGATATAAGACCAGACAGTATAAAACACTTAGAGGAAAACATGGGCCAAACACTCTCTGACAGAAACCACAGCAACGTCTTCTCAGATCCACCTCTTAGAGTATTGACAATAAAAACAAAAATAAACACTTGGGACCTAATCAAACTTCAAAGTTTCTGCACAGCAAAGGAAACCCTAAACAACACAAAAAGACAACCCACAGAATGGGAGAAAATCTTTGCAAGTGAATCAACGGACAAGGGATTCATCTCCAACATTTATAAACAACTTTTGCAGCTCCATACCAAAAAACCAAACAACCCCACCAAAAAACAGGCAGAAGATCTCAACAGACAGTTCTCCAAAGAAGACATCCAGATGGCCAAAAAACACATGAAAAGATGTTCAGCATCACTCATTATTAGTGAAATGCAAATCAAAACCACGATGAGGTACCACCTTACACCAGCCAGAATGGCCATCATCCAAGTCTACAAACAATAAGTGCTGGAGAAGGCGTGGAGAAAAAGGAACCCTAGTACACTGCTGGTGGGAATGTAAATTGGTGCAACCATTGTGGAAAATAGTATGGAGATGCCTCAGAAAACTAAACATAGAACTACCATTGGATCCAGCAATCCCACTCCTGAGCATCTATCCAGAGAAAACCACGACTCGCAAAGACACATGGACTCCGATGTTCATTGCAGCACTATTTGCAATAGCCAAGACATGGAAACGACCTAAATGTCCATCGACAGAGGAGTGGATCCAGAAGATGTGGTACATATACACAATGGAATATGACTCAGCCATCAAAAAGAATGAAAGACCAGCATTTTTAGCAACATGGATGGACCTAGAAACTATCATGCTAAGCGAAGTCAGCCATACAATGAGACACCAACATCCAATGCTTTCACTGACATGTGGAATCTGAAAAAAGGACAGACTGAACTTCTTTGCACAATAGATGCTGACTCACAGACATTGAAAAACTTATGGTCTCTGGAGGAGACAGTTTGGGGGGTGGGGGGATGCGCTTGGGCTGTGGGATGGAAATCCTGAAATCAGATTGTTATGATCATTATACAACTACAGATGTGATAAATTCATTTGAGCAATAAAAAAAAATAAAGTTAAAGAAAGAAAAACCAATTCAAAAGAGACAGAAAAAAAAAAAGATCTTTTCCTATCAGAAAATCAATCAGATGAGGGTTTCTTTAAAAAATCAAGTTTTCCACTAGAAAATACAATTATAGAAACAATTCCTTTGTAGTTAAACCTCAAAACCTGACTTTAGCAGAGCATTGGGTCTCGAGCAGAACAAGGACCAGCAATGATGATCTTTCCTGTGACACCCGTTGGTAGGAGTCACGACAGCGAACTACAAGCATTAATAAGCTTCAAGTTTAGAGTAATTTTGCGAAATAATCTTTACCCCATTTAGAGATGTTCCTTGAATGCAAAGAGGACATAAAAGGAACGGGGTCAGTGTTAGAAGAAGAAAATCTGAAGTCTCTAACGAACAGGTCATAACTAAAAAATAAGTCAAAAAAGTAAATAAAAGACATGTATTCTCTTTAACTGGAAGTAGGGAGAGATGAAAGGGGGAGTAAAAACACATGGTGGGTGAGTTCCACAGAGCCTTGGGGTGAAATGTGCTCCTCAGGCATAGTTGGTCAGGAAGTCCCAGGGGTCGGGGAGGGAGGTCGGCAGTCATGAAAGCATAAGTGCCTTGTTTTACAGACGAGGAGACTGAAGACAAGATGGCCAGAGATATGCTAACGTCCTACAGTTGCTCCATGAGTTCAGTCGCTAAGGGTGTCCATAACAGCCTCTCACCCCGTGTTTCTATCTCTGACTCGCCTCCTCTCCTCTCTACTCCTGTGGGCTTCATCCAGAACTTTCCTGCTACCCAATTCACTGAGTTAGTGTGGCTCCAAGTCCAGAAGGAAGGCCACATAATGACTCAGAAGAGCAAAAGGAGGCTAGAAAGGAAGCTGGTTATGAAGGCTGAGGGCAGACACGGATCCCCACCACGCGCAGGCCTGTGGGAAGGCCACAGGGGATGAACAATCCCCAGAGCCGTTCCTGTAGACCAACTGCCTCGAAGGAGCCCGGCTACACCCACGGACAAAGTGCAACTGCCACAGCAGCTTCTGGAATCCTCTTCTCTCTGAGGATGCATAAACAGAGAGCCTAATCTCACACTGAGAAACTTGAGAGAAGATAAGGCAAGTTTCTATGACCTTCTGTGTTACAGTCATTCCCTGTGGAACTGAGCCTTAACCCGGGACGGCCTTGTTCTGAGGTGACAATTATGGTCACCCCCACCCAAAGTGACAGGGCTTCACTGAGGGGAGTGTAAACAGGCCATGGTGTGCAAGGGGCCAGAGGGGAGGAGGTGGGAAATGGCTGTTGGGAGGACGAGGCCTCAGATGAAATGCGGGACCGGGCAGCAGAGTGACAGCCTTAGGCCCCTCCCACATGCATCGCGATAGTGTGACAGACTGGTCAGCTGAGCCCCTGGACGCCAAGTGGGGCCAATGTAGATCGGTAAGTTTGGCTGGAAGACCCTTGGACCATGAATCCTTTGCCAGGGATATGCAGGCCTCGATTTTCAAATTCCGATCCAGGACCACCTTCAGGGGAGAGTCTGGGATGCAGATAGCAAATATGTCATGGATGAGATTTTGTCCCTGAAGAGTTTGTTTAAACAACAAAACCTCGACCACAAAAGCTGGCCTTTCCAAGGTCCAAAAAATAAGAGCGCTCTAGATGACAGCTTTCTAAAAGCTAAAAACGCTGGGCGATATTTGGGGGGAAAATTGGAAGTAAGCATCCTATTGATGTTTGCATTACTCATTTTGATGATCACTTGTGTGCCTGAGTAATCACGATTTCTATCAAGACCTATTGATGGAGGTCTGGGCCGTATTTCTTCACTCCTGGTGGCACATAGGAAACTTCTCCATCACTTGAACTTCCTTCCATTTTGATCAGTTGAAAGAATAGAGAGACATTTGATTGCGGATAAGGAAAAACTTAGGGGAAATCCTTCTCGAAATAGAGAAAGGGCTGTCCTGTGGAAGAATGCTTAGTCAGCAGAACGGGGAGACCTAGGGGAACGTTTCAAAGAGGCACATTCTACTCGATATGAGGCAGTGCAGTGACCTCAAGTCAAATGAACTCCTTTGCACAGCAACGAGGTCTCTAACCCTGGGAGCCCTCAAGGAAACGCCGGACTGCTATGCACTCTGGGTGTGTAAGAGGGGACACGGCGGGCCCGACCTGCTGAGCTCTCGGGCCCTTCACAATTCCGAGATTCGACACCCCTGGGAAATGCAACAGCTGCTTCTGAAGCCATCGTTCCAGCGGGGCGACTGCTTCTGCTTCCTGCAAAGCCCCGACCTCAGGGCCTCTCTGCAAGTCACCAGCAGGTGACTGTGAACTCACCGACACTTGGCCATTGATGATGACCTCCTCAGAGAATCGCACTTTGACTGGATTGGACTTTAACCTTGCCTTTTTCGCAGCACTGATGAATGCTGACTTGGGAGACTAGGGAGAGGAAAAAGAAAACATTTGGTCTGATTATTGGTAATATAAGGCCAATTGTGTCAGAGCGGTTTTACGTCTTTATCCTCCCAGGTATGTAATAGTTTTGCTAAAAAGGCCCAATTCAAGGCCAAAATACAAATTATGGATGCAACCGAAAGCCTGTCAGGCTCATCAAGTGCTAAGTTTGATTTAGTCACCAGACCAACCAAAACTATAAACAGCATGTCCCATGTTCTTCCTGAGCACATTTCCAAGGATCTTTAAAGATAACTGTGAAAGTACACGAACTCTACTTTCAATACGCAGCTTTGAGTACCATGTGGATGGGGGGGTGAGAGCCAACTTTCACGTGGCGTTTATGACAATTAGCTCATTAATTATCCATTTTATGATGCAAAGGAACTTATTTACGAAACAGAAATGGACTCGCGGGCACAGAAAACAAACTCATGGTTACCAAAGGGGAGGGAGAAATTAGGAGTTTAGGGTTAACATATACACATTACTATATATCAAATAGATAAGCAACAAGAACCTACGGTACAGCACAGGGACCTGTGCTCAATATTTTGTAATAACCTATAAGGGAAAGGGATCTGAAAAAGACCTACTTACCTACCTATAACTGAATCACTTTGCTGTACACCCGAAACTAACAGAAAGTTGTACATCATCTATACTTCAACAAACAAGCACAGGTATACTTTAAAAAGTATCCCATTACTTTCCTTCAAACAATTATCTATTTTAACAAGGTGGGAAAGAGTCACTGATGGGTCTGAAATAATTCATAATCCCCTTGTTGTTCACATGAAGGGCATACAGGCACACGAGCAGGCCAGCGCACACACACACACACACTACGTGGCTGAAATGTGAAATGAAAGTTTCAGCCTCCTGTTGGTAACCTGTGATCCTATGCTCTTACTGGGCAGGGAAGAGAGGAGACCTCCACTTGGAACTGAAAGTCAGGAGTTCTCATCGTGGCTCAGTGGTTAACAAATCTGACTAGGAACCGTGAGGTTGCGGGTTCGAGCCTTGACCTCACTCAGTGGGTTAAGGATCCGGCGTTGCCGTGAGCTGTGGCATAGGTCGCAGACACAGCTCGGATCTGGCGTTGCTGTGGCTGGGGTGTAGGCTGGCAGTTGAAGCTCCGATTAGACCCCTAGCCTGGGAACCTCCATATGCTGCAGGTGTGGCCCTAAAAAGAAAAAGAAAAAAAAAAAGAACTGAAAGTCAACTTCATGTTCTGCCTCATCTTTTGGATCGTTTGTACTGTCTTTCATTGGAAAGAGGGCAGAGGGATTCAGTTTGTCTCCCTCAGAAATGGAAAAGTGCAGCGAGAAAACCTGCTTGGAGGGGGCTGTGATCTTGGTAAACTGACTTCATCTGAAAAGCAGCGTCCCTGCACAATTTTAACAAAGCCTGAGGGGAAGGCATCATAGCTGTCAACCATGTTGCAGGCACCATCTGTTTATTTTGAAAAAGAACTGCCTTCTCTAGTGAACCAAATACAGAGGTAAGTATTTTGCTTCAATCATAAAATTGCTATTTTATAGATCAAAATGGTCAGATACTGGAACTTGCACATGGTTCAAGCTCACATTTGCATACTATACAGTTCTAAGAGCTTGAAGCCATTGTGTAAATAATTCTAGTAATCGACTCTGGAGTCAACACAGAGACTCAACCTCCTGTGTATATTGAATGCATTAATCTCAAAAGCCAATTAAGATGTTCCATACTTTTGTTCAAGTAAAATGCAGGAAAAAAAAAAAAAAGGACTCCCATCTTTGTCAAATACAAGTATACAAAAGATCAATTAAAACACAATGTGATGGAATGGATAAATAAAATGTAGTCTATTCACACAGTGAGATACTATTTCGCTACAAAAGGGATACATTCCTGATACAAAGCTACAGTATGGATGGACCTCAAAAATATTACGTTAAGTGAAAGAAACCAGACACAAAAGGCTGTGTGTGATTTGATGACACTAAATGAAATGTCCAGAATAGGAAAACCCACAGAGACAGTAAGCAGATGAGTGGGTGCTAGGGGTTGGGGGAGGGGAGTGGGGAGTGACTGTTGAATGGGTAAGGGGTTTCCTTTTGATGTGATGAAAAAGTTCTGGAACTTAGCAGTGGCAACGGTTGCACAAGATTGTGAATGTACTTAACGCCACAGGATCGAACACTTAAAAAGAGTTAAAATGGCAGATTTATGTTATGTGGACTTTCCTATAATAAAACAAAATCACTGTTGGAAAAACATGATAAAACACGGAGGTGCGTATTCCTGGCTCGAGTTCTCCCTTAATACTGAGAAAATCATTCTGTGATTTCAAAAGCTCCCCTCCGCACCTGACCCACCTTGTGGATGGATGGTTTGGCTTCCAGAGTTTCGATTCCTTCATTTACGCAAGATGTTTTAAGAGAACGGCTGCCCTTTAAAAGCAAAACAAAACGCCCCCCCACCCAACTCCACATGGCTGCTCCTCAACAGGAGCTCTTTGTACAGGTTCAATGTGACCTTTAAAAGTCCGACTGCAGAGCCAAAGTGATGCAGCAGTGGCGTTCTCTTCGGTATCGGCATCACTGTAATTATAGGCCAAGCTTAGTCACGACGGATGAACAAATCGTACCGTAGTGAGTTCATTTGCCTTTGATTCGCCATTTTTTAGCTGAAGGGAAAACATTATTCTCCCATAATGATTTTAAGCAGGGGATATTTACATTGGCACAAGGCGTTTAGCGCAAGTGAAGCGCCTGTAATAAAGCTACCCAGAACAGGCGCTGCTAATTAGATGAGATATTTGAGCAGAAACACCCTACTTCCCCAGCATTGTTGGGGAATGAAGTATTTCACACATGTTCACTGTGCCAGATCCTGAGGTTTATTCCTCTGTGCGTGTGAATTTTTAAATGGAGTATTTAACTGTATTTTTCTAAAATGTTCTGCATAATTCCTTGCCTTAATGAAGAGTATATTTAACAGAATTTTGGTTTTTTAATGCATCTCATTTGGTGCATAATTTTAGAATGTGGTGACGTTCCCATGGAAGAACGTAGGGTTATCAGCCCCTAACGTAAGTGGCCCCATAGAACGGAAGTGGGCATGCTTGGGATGCTTGTCTCTTCTGTCGGTAGCTATTGCATGGTCACCTCTTACAGCCTCATTCCTGTACCTAGATAAACCTGGCCATCTAGGAAAACCAGAAAGGAAACTAGAGAGCCAGGGTAGTTAAGTAATATTTTATACATATTTTGAAGTCAACAGCCTTGGGGTAAAAGTAACAATTTTGTGGTTGTTCTGGATTTGTGACTATTTCATAGAATGGACACATATTTTAAAAATCACCTCTGTCTTTTTAGGGCCTCACCCACAGCATACGGAGGTTCCCAGGCTAAGGGTCCAATTGGAGCTGTAACTGCTGGCCTATGCCACAGCCACAGCCAAGCAGGATCCAAGCTGTGTCTGAGACCTACACCACAGCTCACGGCAACGCCGGATCCTTAACCCACTGAGCGAGGCCAGAGATCGAACCTGTGTCCTCATGGATGCTAGTCAGGTTCGTTAACCAGTGAGCCATGATGGGAACTCCTAAAAATTACTTTTGATAATAAACACATGAGCTCTTCAAGTCTGAAAGTTACTGGATGAGAATCCATAAAGTAATGGCTCTTTCTACTGGCTTGAATTACTTCTGGTACATGGAGTATGTAAATTAGTCACAACTGCAGTTTTGACTCCATCTCTCTTTGTGGCTCAAAAAATACACACTGCACACCACCCCAAAACTCGATGAATTAATTCTTGGCAACCTGCAGACCAGTAGGTGCTCATCGCAAGGACTTCATATCCTGTGGTGAAAGTGACAAGTCATTATGATTTAGAAGACTCAGATTTCCCTGCTGTGATGTAATTTTAAGATGCAAAGGCCTCTAATCAACCCTTGCGCCTCTTCTCAAATTTGCTATTGCTGAGGTGGCCGTGACAGAGGGCTGACATGCTCCTGATGCTTTGAGAGGTTCTTAAAAGTAATGAGAACGTAGCTTGAAAAAAATGACATAACTAAGATAAATTTCTGCAAGTGAAGTGTACAGTCTTGAACTTGCCATCCCCGGAGCTCCCAGGAAGCACGGGGAGGTGAGCAGGGAAGGGAGACAGGGAGGGTAAGGAAGCCAACGAAGCGGTCCATGTTGAGTCAGGCACCACTGCGAGCCACTGGCGTCTAACCCTGCTGGGACCTCTGGGAAACAAGGCAGGCTGCGTGCCTCAGAGCTATACTGACTGACGAGAGAGGGAGCTGGGCTATTTATCCGCCAGCCCCCGGCCATCCGTGATGAATTGGCTGCCCTTCTGGGAGTGATAATTCCTAACGAGGTGCCCCCTTCTGGCCTGCTCCCTGAGCATGCTCCTGCAGCCAGAAATAGCCCACAGGTAAAGAAAACACACTGGTGCTCTCAGGTGGAAATTGGGCTGGCAAGCTCAGCATGTCACATGCCAAGGGGATGTGTTCTGGGTTCTGATAGCATCTACTACACTGATGCTTCCATGAGGAGGTGTGTAGCTTCCTCTGTGGAACACAGTGGAAGGTGGACAGGAAGTGAGGGGCAGGCAAGCAGGTCTCGGCTCCTTGGCCTCGAAGAAACCTGAGGGAGGGTGAATTGCGGTACCTCAGGGACGTCAGAACGGAGAGAGACTGAGCCCAAGTCCCACTGAGTTGGGGTTGTGTGAGGGGAACTTATAGAGACCCTCCCTTCCTCCTTCTCTCTCTCTTTCTTTCTTTGTCTTTTTAGGGCCACACCTGCGGCATATGGAGGTTCCCAGGCTAGGGGTCAAATCAGAGCTATAGCTGCTGGGCTACACCACAGCCACAGCAATGCAAGATCTGAGCCGTGTCTGTGACCTACACCCCAGCTCATGGCAACGCCGGATCCTTACCCCACTGAGCGAGGCCAGGGATCGAATCTGCATCCTCATGGATGCTAGTCAGATTTGTTTCCACTGAGCCACAACAGGAACTCCTAGAGCATCTTTAAATAGTCTGTCTTAGGTAAGGTTGGACTGAGACATTCTAGACTTGGGAACTATGGAAAGGAAAGAAGGAAGTAGCTGGCCCAGAAAGATCTGTAATTTAAAAAATGGTAACAGTGCAAGGAAAGCAGATGGCTCATCAGAACAAAACAGATAAAATCTATGAGTAGCCCCGAAATTCTTCCTCTAAAATTCCATCCTGAGGAAATGCTACTCAAAATAGATAAAGAATGAGCACTCCCCTTCGTGGCTCAGGGGTTAGTGAACCCGACTAGGATCCATGAGGATGTGGGTTCGATCCCTGGCCTCCCTCAGTGGGTTAAGGATCTGGTGTTGCCGTGAGCTGTGGTGTCGGTTGCAGATGCGGCTCAGATCCTCTGTGGCTGTGACTGGGGTGTAGGGCAAAAGCTGTAGCTCTGATTCCACCCCTAGCCTGAGGACCTCCATACCCCATGGGTGCGGCCCTAAAATGCGCGTGTGCGCACACACACATACACACAAAGAATGAAAGGCTTAATGATGGGGGTTGGTTCAGTGTAATGTTTTAGAGTCATGTATATAATGCTTATACAGAATCCTTGACGACATAGGAAAATGCTTGTTGTACTAAGTAAAAGGAGCAGAATAAAAGTGTCCCTTTTATGGTCTCAATTACTGACAAGGCATTAGAACAAAAAGACTGGAAGGAGATGGGCCAAAACCCTAGTTGTCTTCTGGGAAAAGCACTGCCAACCTGCATTGTTCTGCTTCTGTATTTCCTTCTGCACTTCACTGATTTTTCGCCAAGAAATAAAGTGAAAACGGTGGAGAGAGAGAGCCCTCCATAATACTTTAAGTGAGAAGACAAAAACCTGGTAAGAGTTACTTCTTAGTGAAGAATCTGGGGACTCCTAAGGCTTTCCTCCCAGGTCGCTTCTCACTGGAGAATGATTTCGATGGCTGGGTTGTGTTGGCACAAGGTTTAGACACTGGCCTTCTGCTTTGACTGGATCTTACTACACAGAGATACTATAACACAAAAAATGCTGCCCTGCAAGTTGCAAAGAAATTAAAAGGTTAACTTTTATTGTCTGTAATAAAAGTAGAATGTATGGCCTTTCTCTTGGTCTGGTGGGCCCTCTGTTCCTGTCCATCAGTTCTGGTGGCCAAGAGAAATGGTTAGCAAATAAGTAAAACCTAAGGAAAAAAAATTTAAGAGCCACCGGCTTGTAAGAAAATGCAAACACAAAAATTTAAGCAAAACTTCAGTCTCTCTTCCCACTTGCGTTCCTCTCTCCATTTAATATATCTATTTAAGTAACTGTGGGGTTTCAACTCCTATAATTCAGAGGAGGAAAGGGTGGTGATGGACTGGATTAATGACGGGAGACTTTAGGTAGGACGCTGGTTCCCCAGTGGGGGGGATTCTGGTCCCCAGGGACACGTGGCAAGGTCTGGAGACATTTTTGGTTGTCACCACTCAGGGAGAGGATGCTACTGGCCTCTAGGGTAGAGGCCAGAGATGCTGGTCACATCATTCTGTGCAGAATGGCCCCTGACAACAGAGAATTCCCCAGCCCCAAGGTCAACGGGACTGATGTTAGGAAACTCTGAGGCAGCATTTAGAATTTGTGCTGAGACTAGAAAGGTGAGAAGGACCTGGCGAGGCCAAGGAGGGGGTGAGTGGAGTGTGTGATGGGCATTGCAGGAAGGAGGGCTGGTCCAGGCAAAGTCAAAGATGAGAATTCATCTATGGTGACTGGCCGGGAGAGAGTGACTGAAGAGCAGAGGTGCAACTGCTAGCCGTAAGGACACGCAACACTCTTGAGTGCTGTGGCTAAATGTTGACTTGTGATACAATGTAACAACAGGAGCCAGCTGAACTTCTGGAGAATTCCAGATTTTTCATCGAAAGTAAGTTCCATGATTCACAGGTAGAAATGGCTGTTCATATGAATAACAAGTCATGTAGACTCAAATGGCCAAAAGAGCAAGCAAAGCCACAAGACAGACTCTTATAGTGACATGGGATCCAAGCCACATCTGCGACCTACCCTATAGCTCACGGCAACGCCGGATCCTTAACCCACTGAGCAAGGCCAGGGATCGAGCTCACAACCTCATGGTTCCTAGTCAGATTCATTTAACCACTGAGCCACAATGGGAACTCCCGTAATCTTTAACTTAAACGCAAAACTCTTCTCAGTTTCCCGCACTGCAAAAACAACCTGGTTTGGAGTAAAATGGTTCTGATCTTGCATTGCTAAGAGGTTATAAAGTGGAGACAGAGAATTCAGGAAAGACAACGTACACTTGAAGTTCCACCAGGACTTTGTAGCTCGTCAATCACTTGTTTATTATAGACACTTATATTGGCTTGACAAGAATGTACTGGCCCAGTGCAGAGAAATGAAGAAGTGTGGATAGATTTAAAGCAGGTGTGAGGGACAACGGGGTTAACTGAAACAGTCTAAAAACAGATGAGCTAGACTTTATATGGGGGGAACTGAGGAGTCAGGAAGTGGTGGAGTAGATAGAGAAGCCCTGTTGTAGTGTTGGGAACTCAAATCTTGGTTCTCTTACATTCTGCTGTCTCCTCAGATTTCAAATCCAAACGTGTCTGTAACTCTCAAGGAGTTGGGACTAAAAGTAACAAATCAATGTTAAACTGGACTTTTTTTTGTTTTTTCCCATGCTTTTTAGGGCCGTACTCGCGGCACATGGAGGTTCCCAGGTTAGGGGTTGAATCGGAGCTGTAGCCACTGGCCTACACCACAGCCACAGAAACACAGGATCTGAGCTGTGTCTGCGACCTACCCCACAGCTCATGACAACGCCGGATCCTCACCCCACGGAGCGAGGCCGGGGATCGAACCCGCAACCTCATGGTTCCTGGTCGGATTCATTTCCACTGTGGCACGAAGGGAGTTCTGTGACTTTTAATATATGTAGTAATGTCCCTGAATGGCATAACTAGCTGTCTTGGTTAGTTCAATTTGTGATCTTATCACAATCTTGAATTTTTTTTTTTTTTTTTCCCTGCCTAAAATGCCTAGCCCATGGTGATTAGAAGGAAAATTCAGGGACAGGAGATGTGAAGAGTTTGGTCAGAAGAAGGAGACTGGCAAATGCCAGAGCCCCTTTTTTCTTTCTTTTTAGGGTTGCACTGTAGCACATGGAAGTTCCCGGGCTAAGGGTTGAATAGGCCTGCGCCACAGCCACAGCCACACTGGATCCAAGCCGCATCTGTGACCTTTACCACAGCTCATGGCAATGCTGGACCTTTAACCCACTGAATGAGGCCAGGGATTGAACCCACATCCTCATGGAGACGATGCTGGATTCTTAAGCCACTGAGCTACAACGGGAACTCCTAGAGCCTTTTAATTGATGTAGAAATCTCTCTGGGGAAGAAAAGAGAAGCTTAAGCAGGTTGAAAACTCTGCCGCTCCAATGTGAAGGCCACACAAGAGACTGAGAGTGAACACTTGGGGAAAAACCTGGAGGAAATGGGCCTCAGTATTTTTTAGTTCTCTGACAATGTATGAAATTCACAAGCAACTGCAAATCTACAGAAACAAATAGTAAATTAGTGGTTGCCTGTGACTGGGTCATTATAAACGGGAAGGAGGAATCCTACTGGGGAGACGGAAGGGTTCTCCAAATGGATGGGGGGGGGACTATTGTGAACCCCAGTAAATTTTATAAAGATTACCAAACTGTGCACGGGCGAATTTTATAATATGTGAATGACACCACAATACATTTTTTTTTTTTTAAATCATGGGAACTGAAGGCAGAGCAATTTTAATCACTCTCCACCCTCCTGACCCAGGCGGCTGAATCAAATTCTGATGGCCACGCTACCTCTGAAACCCACCTCTAAAGCAGGGTTCATTGAAACCTGTTTAACCTGGGATTCTTAAGCTGGCAACTTGAGAACCACCAGAAAATTCCTCAGTTCTGTGTTATTTCCAGCTGTGAGAGGCACAGAGGACTGAGTATTTGTTTTTCAAGATATTTAGGAAACGCACGACTTTCTTCTCCAATGCACGGGCTGCATCGTGGAGTGCAAAATACCAATAATCCAGATTTTGGGACTGGTGCTGGGAAGGCATGCTCTTATTCTCTGCTGTTATTCATCAGGCTGGAGTGGGAAGAGGAGGCTGGAAGCCTGAGATGACAGAGTGGCGTTTTTACTCACAGGACACTTACAGGGTAAGGCTGGATGACCGTGAGGAGTATCGATTCTTTGCAGCTTCTGTAAGAGAGAAAAACAAACATATGACATGCACGGGGCCTGGACTCGAATGGCGACAGTATTCTTTTGAAACAAGATGTGTGCTGGGTGGATGAATATTCCTTGGGCTTCCAGGACAGGGAAGCAAAAAGCTCCGAAGTGGGCTTTCAGACCCCAGAGAAAATCAGCATCAAATGTTCACCCGGTGTAACAAACAGCCCAGTGGAAAGCTCCTTATTGGGTTTATGTTGGGCGGTACCATCTGCAACGCCAAACAGCAGGGCTCTAGAATAAAACTGGCCGAAGGAAGATCAGATTTTAGCAGGATCAACGCACTCTCTCAATATTGATCCTCGCCATCCGATTTCCCTTTAGCCGCTTAAAAATACCTGCGTACTTTCCCGGAAGGGGATAGATTTTTTAAAAAAATTTATCTATCAATTCACTGACCATCATTCAAGGTTGTTCTATCTATCAATTCATTTCTATCACTCATTGACCAGGGAACACCATTATCTTCTGAGGGTCAGCATCACCAAAGAAAAATGCGACTGCAGGCTTCTTACGTAAAAACAGCATCGCGGCAAATGCGACACGCCAGACCCCGTGGCTCTCAAAGGCCGAGCGGTAACAATGCCTGTGACCTTGGGCGGATAAACGTTTCAGACGGGTGCTCCCTGGGAAACAGCACTCACCGGAGGGAACACTTTGTAGCTAAAAGCCGAACAATGTAATATAATGGTTTATTTAATTTCTCCCAAGTAACCCAAACCTTTCAAAGAACTCAAAATCCTTGGGGGGAAATCATATTATGGGTTATAATAGTTTTTTCGCCTTCCTTCCTCTGTTCCTTTGGTTTTTTTATCCTGAGTAGGAGAAAGGTCAGTTGCCATTTTTGTGGAGGAGGATCTGACTTTTTCTACTTCGGGAGGTAATTCATTACCTGCTTTCGGGATTTCCCACCCGAAGGACTAAAGCAAAGGGGATGTGTCTTCGTGCAGCTTCCCCCGGAGAAGCCGGGACAAACGTCATTTCTAGGATGAAGCCCCTTACTGGAAGCCCATTCCAGGGCTGGACCACGGTCTACTGACCTGCCATAGCAGCAGTGGGGGTGGGCCCTGGGGGAGGGGGTGGGGGCAGGGAAGGAGAGAAATCAATGGGGAGGAGGCATCACAGCATTGAGGATGATGGTGACAGTGGCCTGTTTGTGCCCACCAGTTGCCAAGGGTTGGTGGAAAGCCCCAGGAACTGGAAAGGCCCCCAGGGTTCCCATTAGACGGAGTAATAGAGCAACAGTGTGATCAAATGAGCATTCAGAGGCTAAGATGATCGGGGGTGCCTGGCTGGTGGCCGTGTAGACCTGTGTAGCAGTCTGGCACCCCCTAGGCAAACTTCAGTGTCAGGAGCGCTATGACCCAGCTGTCCCATGCTGGTTTATATCACAAAGAAATTCTGCCACTAGCCTTTAAGGGAGTATGGATGAGGGTGTTCGGTGCAGTGCAATCTATGGACGTGCAGCACTGGAAGCAAGGTGGGCGTCCATCGCCAGGAGGGTGGGCACGTGACTGTGTGGACGGCGTGCCAGGGAATGGTGTGGCAGGAAGGGTCAGTGGGGCAGAGGTGGTGTGGGCCTGTTTGTCCTGCCTGGCCTGCTCTAGCTGGGTTAGCCCCCAGAGCCCTCTGTAGCAGGCAATGGCCCCGGACCTCATTCCTGACGCATAGCTGGTTGCATCTGAGCGTTGGAATGAGCCCACTGGATGTCCCCTGTCCAGAATCAGAACTAAGAGATGCAGACGAAGAGAGCTGGGAGCCAGGTGAGATGCGTGACTTGTCCTTCCTGAATAAGAGTAAAGGTTACAGATGCCAGTGTCCCCTGAGCAGGCCTGGTCCCCACTAGCTGTTCCTGGGGGCTAGCTGTTCACTGTTCAAGTAGAAATAAAACAACTGATGTGAAATACCTCAGTATGATACCTATCCTCAGTTCTGGGAATGGGCTTTATTTGTTTTCTCTCATCTATAAGTACTTAATTATCACCTGCCAGACAAAAAGAATTCACTCCATAGTGCTTTGGGTCTCTTAGGATTCCAATCCCAGAAAAAAAAAAAAAAAAAAAAGGTTCGAAGCCATATGTGTTCATATGTTACAGGGTGCTACAATAACTGAGGCAGTCCCAGCTGAGGCCTCATGCCAATCACTTCCACACACCAAAACAGGCTGCTGTAAGACTTTCACAGGAAGTACTAAAAACCAGGGTTAGGGACTCAACCCCTTATTCATCTCAGAGTCTCACTCATGATTTAATTTTTTTACAAAAAGGTAACAGGGAGAGGCCAGTAGAAGCAGCACACGCCCAAAGAGCAGAGGCTACATTTGTAAAATGACTACCCTTCCACGAAGGCAGGTCCCAAGTGTGCAATTCCTGTGGAAGAGCCAGGAGAAATGGCGCCCTGGGGTCACTGAATTAAAGGCATCTTGCTCAGCGAAGCTTCTTCTAAGGGCAAGAGGGCCTTAGCCGAACACTGTAGAAAGTAAGGAACATTGGACACAGCCAGCCATTGGGTACTCTCTGACTCAAAGGAGCTACAGTTGGAGCAATCCAATTGAGAGATCTTCTACAAACGTACAAAAGTGCCCCAAGGCAGAGACTCAACCCTCATGATCTTCCACGGACAGAGGAAACCAACGCCAGATAACATTGGTGCGAATCAAGTGAGAACTTTCCTGCTCCTCACCTCACTGTTCTGGTCTCATTTCAATGTGGAAGGAGCCAAAGCTACAGAAGAATGTTGGCAAATGCTCCTTAGCTCACTTCGGCCTTCACGGGACAGAAATAGGGGCAAGGGAGAAGTTTTGTGGGGTTGGCGGTTTGACTATTACGTGACAAGAGAACCTTTTAATTACAGATTACAAATTGGGATTACAAGTATACAAGTGATTGGAGAATTTTTCTGAACCTGCTCAACACATTAATGGAGGCTACATGAGATTTCATTGAGGGCTAAGGAAGACCTGGAGAGCTGTCATGAAGGGCAAGGGGCTGGGGTGGGGCGGGGGGAATAACAGTTGCTCTGTGATTTCACCCTCTCAGATCTACTTGCTATCCTGATCCCCAATTTCTATTTACTTAAACTGACTTGACTAGATCAGATTACTTGAGTCCAAACAATTCTTGCCTAAGACAGTGGGTGCTTAGACCCTGAAGAGGAAACCAAAAAGTAAATGCAAGAATGAGGGGTAAGAGGTGACAGGTGGAAGGGTGGGCAGGAGAATGGATGGGTCCACAAAGCTGTGGGAAAAATGCTAGTTTTTCCTAGAACAATGCTCATTGGTACCATATTCATCTGTTCATTTCAGGAAAGAGAAGCAAATATTCATAGCTCTTGTGCAGTGTGTTAGGAGCAGACAAGTCCTTGGAGAAGGACTCGTTATTCATCTTACATGCTAACAAAATAAGCATAGACACTGCATTAGCTTCCTATGGCTGCTGTAATAAATTACCACAACTTAGTGGCTTAAAACAACCCAATTTTTTTATCTTACAAGGCTGGAGGTCAAAAGTCTGAAATGAGCTAGGCTAAAATCAAAGTGTCAGTAGGGCTGCATTCATTCTGGAACATTTTCCAGCTTTGGAAGCTTCCTGGACTCCTTGATTCATGGCCCCTTGCTCCGTCGTCAAAACTGGCAATGTAGCAAATTTCTCCCTGACACTCCTGTCTCCCTCTTTCACCTATAAAGGCCCTTATGATTACTTTGGACCCACCTGGATAATCCAGGAAAATTGTCCCCTTCTGAACTGAATCACATCTGCAGTCATAAGCTCTGGGGATTAGGATGTGGTTATCTTTAGGGGACCTTTATTCTGCCCTACCATAGATGCTAGCTTTGTTAGTTATCTAGTGCTGCATAACAAATTACCATAAACTTAGTGGCTTAAAACAACACACATTATTACCTCACAGTTTCTATGAGTGAGACATATGAGTATGACTTAACTTGGTCATCCTTTTCAAGGTTTCTGATGCGATTTCAATCAACATGTAGCCCAGGGCTGAGGTCTCATCTGAAAGTTCAATTGGGAAGAATCCACTTCTAAGCATGCTTCTATGGTTTGGGGTAGGATTAAATTCCTTTGGGGATGTTGTGCAAAGGGCCTCAGTTCCTTGCTGGCAACTGGTTAGAGATCACCCTCAGTTCCTTGTCATATGAGCCTCCCCCCCCCCATGGCAATTTGCTTCATCAAAGCAACAAAGGAGAGCATCTCATTTGGTAAGATATAAGGTATAATCTTATGTTACATAACTGAGGAAGTGACATCCCATCACCCTTGCCATATTCTACAGGTGAGAAGGAAGTCATAGGTCTCAGCCATAGTAAAAAAGAGGGAAATAAGCGAAGTTATGAACATCAGGAGGCAAGGATCACTGGGGGCCATCTTAGATTCTGCCTAACACATCAACAAAGAAAGATTCATAAGCAAGTAACCTGTAAGTATCTCAAAAGTAGTGTCCACCCATGACTTCACCTTACAGAGAAGTTTTTTTTTGTCAAGAATGTCAGGAAGAATTATTGCTCAGCTTACCTTGTTACTTTGAAAATGGGAACCTTTTTCAAAATATGCCTATTAGAATTCTTTGTGTCTATAGTAATTCTTTGTAAATTGCCTGAAACATAGCCTATATTGACTTTAATTTTACTACCGAATGAATAAATGAAGTGATTGAAATAAAATATTCTATTATGTTACTTATGATTAGGACTAGGGATGTGTTTCTTCTGTTTACTCTCATCTCTAATTATTTAATTATAACCTGCCAGACAAGAAAAGTTAACTCCATAATGTTTTGGATCCCTTAGAATTCCCAAGTCTAAGATCCTGGGGTGGGGGAAAGATGTAAGCCACATAAAAATAGCCTTAACAGAAAGATAAGAATTGAGAATGAAAGATTCCACACTGAAGTAGTAACTTCTTTTTATGAAGGTCTAAAACAGCTAGAGACTTTTTTTACAAATCCAGTTAGAAGCACATTTAGAGAAGTATTATCTTATAATAAATGCCAAGTGAACTTTCTAATTTGATGACTAATTTGAAATGACAGTGCAAATATTTTTTTAAAAGGTTGCATTTGTTAAAAACATCATTCTAATCCCTGTATTACGATGCTGACCTCTAGAAGATAATACAGTCTAACCTACCCTCAACCACTCCTATCAAATTTACCTTCAATTCTTCTCTCTTTATTCCTTTAACAAAGGTCTTCTGTTATCCTTTTTCAATGGAAAGTTGCTTGAAACACATTTGGGACACCCAGCATCAGTGGTTGCAGGTCATGCTTTGATATCATAGCCCATTTTCAAATTTTACTGGAATGGGACTCTGTTGCAGCAAGCAAAGTGAGGTAAGGCAGAATCTCAGATTCTAATGAGGCTTTTGGTATTAACATCCCTTTCAGTGATGAAGCTACAGTCGGTGTTTGCTTTCTCTTAGAGCAGGATAGCTTGGTACCTTTCTTTTCTTGTCTTTTTGCCTTTTGAGGGCCACACCCATAACATATGGAGGTTCCCAGGTCAGGGGTCCAACGGAGCTGTAGCTGCTGGCCTACACCACAGCCACAGCAATGCAGCATCCAAGCCTCGTCTGCTCATGGCAACGCCGGATCCTTAACCCACTGAGCAAGGCCAGGGATGGAACACATGTCCTCATGGATGCTAGTCAGGTTCCTTAACCACTAAGCCACAATGGGAACTCCAGTACCTTTCTTTAAATGACTTGCCCACTTCATATTTACACAGACTTAATACTGCAATATATAATCATATTGGCATATGCCATCATATATTTCCCTTCTAGACCAACTAAATAAGATTCCCTTGACTAACTCAGAGATCAACACAGATTTACAGAGTTGTGAAGAACAATGAGATTTCCTCATAGATTAGGAAAATAGAACAAAACAAAGCAAAACCGAAAAGATACAAAAATACACTTTATGTCAAAATTCAAGAGTCTTGCTTTTGTAAAAGTCCAGACAAGTTAACCATACAATTTTAAACTTCAAAAGTGGAAATAAGGAATCAATTTATGAAGCCTGAAAGGTTAGGCTTTTAAAAGGCAAAATAAAGAGGCAATTTAGAGCTATATATAAAAGAATTTTATGAACTGTAAAATGACATTTGAACGTAACTCAAAAGACGGATGTGCGGTATTTTTATTTGGAAGGAAAGGTGGTGAGGCACAGTGAAAGGGCCTTTGAACTCTCACTTCTAAGGTAAACACATGCACACATAAGAGTCTTTCTTCTTCCTGAATTTCAGAGTTCCTAAAAGAGATTAGAAAAATATTCTTTTTCTAATCTTAGAAGCTAGGGCATCTTAGCCCTTAAACTCTCTGCTGGTGGACAGCTGCTGTTCATGGAAATAAGAATGGATTAAGAGCATTTCTCCAAGAGCCTTTCTGCAGTCCTAGGGTGTTATGAAGCCACTGGGACACCTTCTACTTTCTCTTCCTTACCCGAACCTGGAGATGTGAAAAGAGCACTGAGATTTTTGTGATCTGATGACCAGCCATAACATAAAGTCAGCCTAGTCAATTGCTGCCAAAGTTGAGGAAATAATGTCCCTGCTTCTTAGAAAAGTCACCATAGGACAATTTGAAAGGGGGGTTTAATGCTTCATCCAGTTGACCTCTCCAACGTTCTGAACAGAGATTGTAATTATCCACTGTATCTATTCCTAACAGGTACTGAATACATTAGCTGGGGAGAATGGAAATAGCTGGCGAGCGACCAAGCATTCAAACAAGGTCAACATATTAAGGCTAAGTGTGATCTGTCATGGACTTTATGAAATGTTTATACTCTCCGCATTGTAGCTAAATTCTGCCCTTACTTTGATAACGGCAAAGAAGAGGAACAGGATTATTTGTCATTTCTCAGTTAGCTTCAGGGAATGCTGAGAAAAGAAATAGCCATAATGAAGCCACCACAGTCATCAGGGCAACAAAGGAAGAGGAGATGGCTCAAAGGGTTCACCTGTCCAGGAGCACTGGCTTGGTTTCTACCAATTCTACAGCCAAGGTCTCTCCCACCACCATTTTCCCCCTGGAGGAGGGGTGATGCTACTGAGCCAAGAAGACTACCAGTTTGGTGGCCAAAGGGAAAAGGAAGAGAATTTAAGGAAAGATTCTTAAGTAATATGCTAAAGAGTTCACTCTAAACCACTGTAGGATTCTACCATTCATCTCTTCCCATCTGTGGTACAGAGGCTCCAAAAACCAGATCTCAATGAACCACACCTTTTGGTACTCTCACCTTTCTGTAGTCTCTTCCCCATGAATCTGGACTAGTTCTATGACATACCTTTGACGAATAGGATGTTATAGAAGGGACAGTGCATGACTTCCAGGCCTTGGTTTGAAGAATCCTAGAATCCTGCAGTGTCCAAGTGGGTATCTTGGAATGCTCACTCTGTGAGAAGCCAGCTACCATGTTAAGTCCCACAACCCTGTGATCAACATGTGGTGGGGAAGCTAGCCCTGTGGAGAAGCAGCGTGGGGAGAGGGAGGTTGGCCTGGCCAGCTGCAGTAGTGTCAACTGTCCAAGTCCAAGCAACAACAGAAGTATGAAAAAGGCACCTTGGATCTACAGTCCAAATAAGTCTTTATATGGTTCCAGCTCCAGCTGTCCTTTAACTGCAGCCACAGGAGCGAGAGCAGCAAGAACCACATGAATGAGTCCAGTCAATCCACGGTATCACAAGAGAAGAAACAATCGATTTTACTAAGCCATGACATTTGCTTAGTGGCAATAGAATACGAACATCATCTGTCTATAAAGAGCTTGAAAACAATGTTTTTTAAAGACTGGCAATCAAAGGATACCAATGCTTTAGAAATTGAGCATCTCTCTCTTTATCAAGGAAGGGAAAGCATTCAATCTAATGACTCTCCAGAAAACTGTAATGGAGACCCACACATGAAAAAAATATGTCATACAAACACACATGGAAGTTCGGAGGACAACTCACTAAGTGCTGGAAGTGGGGCTAGCACAACTGCAACATTGACTACAGACTTCTGGAGACTGGGCTAGAGGGGAACAGAACTATAAACTTAGGGGACAGGAAAATACTTGATCAGAGTCTTGGACCAAAAATGCTTCACTGCAAAGAAGAATTTTAAGGGCACAACTGACAGTGCCTTGTGGGGTATGTGTTTGAACTTTGCAGAGAAAGGATTAAGGCACATTGTAATTTTTGGCTTAGAATCAAACAGCTTACATACAACCAATGACTAGAATATAAACCTAGGGAAAGACTAGAATTCTTTGAAAAGTCTAATTCACATTTTCCTGAACGCATTTAAGGCTTAGATTGTGCTTTTCTTTGTGAAGAATATTAGGTTGTTAGGTTAAAATCCATATAAATGATGCAGTGATTATCAAAATTAACATTTTAATGAAACTGTCTCACTTCTGGCCCTTTATGTTATTATATTTTTTACACCTTTGCAGTAAAATTTCAAGTGAGGGGCTCTGAATTTGGAAGCTGCTGTGCAAGAGTTTTATTTGTGTATGGTATTTGTTGTGGGTTTGACCTAAATTTTTTGTCCATTCAATTCATTTTTTGCTGAATGAATATTGTCTTTGGCCTTTGAACTACTTATCTTCTTTTTCTTTTTTCTTTTTTTTTTTTGTCTTTTTGCCTTTTCTAGGGCCGCTCCCATGGCATATGGAGGTTCCCAGGCTAGGGGTCAAATCGGAGCTGTAGCTGCCAGCCTACGCCACAGCCACAGCAAGGCGGGATCCGAGCCATGTCTGCGACCTACACCACAGCTCACGGCAACACTGGATCCTTAACCCACTGAGTGAGGCCAGGGATTGAACCCGCAACCTCATGGTTCCTAGTCGGATTCATTAACCACTGAGCCATGACGGGAACTCCTGAACTCTTTAACTAATGGATGAAACTGGTAGGTAAATTTAAGGTTTATAAAGGGCAGCAGGATCTCTTGAGATAAAAATTAAATTATTTTATATACCTGTAGAATACCGAATAGCTCTTGCCTCATTCTTTCCCTAAATATTGACTGAGTGCCTAGCAGGTGAGAGGCATTTGGGATACAGCAGTGATTCTCAATGGGGAATGATTCTGCCCTGTAGGGGGCACTGGGCAATGTCTGGAGACATTTATGATTGTCACAATGAAGGTGGGAGCTACTGGCATCTAGTGGGTAGCAGCCAAGGATGCTGCTAAACATCCTACAATGCACAGGGCAGCCCCATAAACAAAGAATTTTCAGCCCAAAATGTCAGTAGCACTGAGACGGAGAAACCCTGGGCTACATCAGATGTATTATCCCCCTGCTTCACCTCCCCCCCACCCCCCCCATCCCAACTCCCCAGGATAACCATTAGCCTGGCTTCTAACACCACAGAATAGTTTGACCTCCGTTGGGAATATAATATTAATATAATCACATAGTGTTAACTATTCATTTTTCTTTCTTCTATCACTCACTGTTGTGTTTGAGATACATCCAGGTTGTCACATGCCTACTGCATGAATGTCCCACAATTTCCTTATCCACATTTTACCTTTGATGGACATTTGGGGACTTTTCAATTGGAGGCTGTCAAGAATAGTATTGCTGTTAACAGTCTTATAAATGCCTTTTGGTGACTGTGTATATGCACGATTGTTTGGTATGTTCCCAGGAGTGGAATGGCTACGTCATAGCATATGCACATGTTCAGGCCAAGACCCTGTTGTCTTTAGCTACATCATTCCTTCCAGATCTCAAGAAATTTTTACCTCTTGAATTCTATTAGTTCTAATAGTCTTCCTTTACTTTATTCTTTTACTCTTCTGAGCATCTGAACGAACTCCTCTATTCTGCTAGCTACTGGAATAAGCAGCTGCTCATCGGATACCTGCTGTCATGTAAACACATGTTCTCGAGGACATGAGGAGAAAGTGCTCTTATGACTGAAAGGCATCATGTTGAATAAGTAATCGATTTATGTCCTACAAAGGAGGGTTGGGAGAAGAATGTCCTAAAGTTACCCAAGAACTAGTTAAAGCTTTGTCAGCTGAGTGAAGGGTGCAAGAAAGTGTGAGAATGTAACATTCAACACGCCCACGCTAACTAGTGCAAACTCTATCAAAACTACTGGAAGCCCCAAAGTCCTCATCAGCAACTGGTAGCAGCTCACCATGATGAGCAGGGAAAGGAGAGGGTTAATCCACATTATCTCATTCATTTCTGGCTGCTTCAACCTACTTCTGGTATGAGAGCATATTTCCACTTTCTTTTTGTCTGTCTATATCTTCAAGGATGTGTTATTTAAAGAGTTAAATATCAAAACAAATTTCCAAGAGCATTCTAGTTGGCTCAAAACATGCAAGGAACCCTCTAAACCTGTGGCTATTTAAATTCACTAAATAAAATAATATTAAGTTAAAAGCTAATTCCTCTGTTGCGCTCAATAGCTGCAAGTAGTTACAGATTCTTGTATTCCATCACTGCAAAACGATTTGTTGGACGATGCTGTCCTAGGTGCTGATTGAGAGATTATTTACCCAAGAAATACAAAGAAGATCCTCCTCCAAAATTTTAGCATGATGCCTATTGAACTGTAAAGGAGAAGGGCAGTTTGGCCATCTGGATCTGATGGCTAGAAGGCACACAGAGATAGAAACAGTGTTCAGGGGCAAACTATGATATTTAGAATGAATACACAATGAGGTCCCGCTGTACAGCACAGGGAACTATGTCCAGTCTCTTGGGATAGACCATGATGGAGGATAATATGAGAAAAAGAACATGTGTGTGTGTATGACTGGGTCACTATGCTGTACAGTAGAAACTGACTCAACACTGTAAATCAGCTACACCCTAATGAAAAATAAATTAAAAAATTAAAAAAGAGAAGGTCCTGTCATATCCTAACTGGCTGAACCACAACATAGACCTGTGCTTTCTGATTCCAAATCCAATGTCCTTAATTGTTCAGTTGTTCTGTAGAAATTCTGATGTAAGTCTAGAAGCACAGAACTCAGAGGGCACCAGAGAGGCATTTTGTCAGTCCTGGTAACACTTCTAAGTGTGATGAGCTTTATTAGTACTTAAAAGAAGCTTCTATTTCTCATATATATTTTGGGGCAAGTCACATCACCCTACTAGGCTTCACTTCCTTAACTAGAAGAGGAGGGAACTTGGGAGTATATTAATGGTTTTCAAACTATGCTCTGTGCCATCCTCCTGAGAAAGGGACACATGACAGCAGGAAGAGCCCTGGAGAACATCGAGGTCTTCTCAACCACAAACGCTCCGCTGTGTTATGCATTGGGATTGTGGTTTAGGTTTCTGTTGAAGAAAGGGTTCTACTGCTAAAAGCAAGAGGGAGACCAATGGCTAAACCGATTGCTACTGCTTCAGCAAATTTGAATAAGCCCTACTCTGCAATGCAAAATTCCATTTTGAATTTCCATGAAGGTGCCCAGCATTCTCTCTCTCTTTTTTTTTTTAATGATTTTTATTTTTTCCATTATAGTTGGTTTACAGTGTTCTGTCAATTTTCTACTATACAGCAAAGTGACCTAGTCACATATAAATATAAACATTCTTTTTACACATTATCCTCTATCATGCTCCATCACAAGTGCCTAGATATAGTTCCCAGGGCTATAGAACAGGATCTCAATGCTTATCCACCCCAAATACAATAGTTTGCATCTATTAAGCCCAGATTCCCAATCCGTCCCACTCCCTTCCCCTCCCCTTTGGCAACCACAAGTCTGTTCTCCAAATCCATGAATTCCTTTTCTGTGGAAAGGTTTATTTGTGCCGTATATTAGATTCCAGATATAAGTGATATCGTATGGTATTTGTCTTTCTCTTTCTGTCTGACATCAACCTTACAAATGTTTTCTTAGGTCAGTCTCCCAAAGCAACAAAATAAAAGCAAAAATAAACCAATGGGACCTAATCAAACTGACAAGCTTTTGCACAGCAAAGGAAACCATAAAAAAACCAAAAAGGACAACCTACAGAATGGGAGAAAATAGTTTCAAACGATGCAACTGACAAGAGCTTAATCTAATAAAATATCCTCTTTTAACTTAAACTTCTTTCCTTCAGTGAGTAGCAAAAAGAACAAAGGTTTATTGGATTTTGTTGCTTTTCTGGTCTTTACATGCTCAGAATGACAATATCGCTTGCAATTTTATACTACAAGTGTGGAGCAATCCAGTAATAATCACAACACCCTAGGAGCTAGGTACTATTATTATCCTCATTTTACTGATATGGGTAAGAGGCTCAGAAACGTTACCATGCTTGTAATAAAGTCACGTGGCTAGAAAGTAGTGGCATTTACTTACCTGACCCTGGACTTTGGGCTTGGCCAATGACTTGCTACGGCCAATGGAAGAGGTACAGAGTGACAGGTCAGAACCTACTGCTTTAGAGGCCTCATGTGTTCCAGATTGTCCACTCATGCCCTCGACTGCCATGGGCATACCATACCCAAGCCAGCTCCCTGGTCCATAGAAGATGAGAGATACGTGGAGTAGACATGAACCTAAACCGCATCTTCCAGGCAAGCCCAGCAAAAATGTATGAGAGAAATGCTTATTTCCAGACACAAAAGGACAGCTATTGAATGATTCTACCTCTATGAGAGACCTTGAATAGGTAGATTTATACAGGCAGAAAGTACACTGAGGTTATCCAGGGCTAAGAGTAGGGAAGAATGGAGAGTTTCTGCTCAATGGGTCCAGAGTTTCTGTCTGGTGTGATGAACGTTTTGGAAATGAGTGGTAGTGATGGTTACACAATACTGTGAGAGTACCGAATGCCTCTGAATTGTACATGTAGAAGTGGTCAACAAGGCAAATTTTATGTTTGCCTTGTTATATGTTTTACCACATTCAAAAAAGAACTGCTTATTATTGTCAGCCATTGAGATCTTGTAGTTACTTGTCACCAAGCAACAGCTGACTGATACAGCCCCTATCTAATAGTAAGACAGGTATTATGAAGAGAGACAAATCAGAGTTTGCTGTAACACTGAATATGAGTAAGAGAAGAGGAAAGGAGGGGTTATATCAGACTCAACATCCAGTCTGCTAAATGAAATCTCTCCAAGTTAAAAAGAAACTGGGTAGTGGGCTATGGGAAGAAATGATTGTTGGGACAATTAAAAGAGATCATTTACCAGTGGCTTATGCCATTTGAGGGTCATTCCCATGGAAGGACTGCTGTCATGGGTTATGCAAGATGACCAGAGGAATTTAGTTAGCTGAAAACACTTTGTGTTTTTGTTTTTGTTTTGTCTTTTTATGGCTGCACCTGCAGCATATAGAAGTTCCTAGGCTAGCGGTCCAGAGCTGTAGCTGCCGGCCTACACTATAGCCACAGTGATAGCAACGCAGGATCCGAGCCGCATCTGCAACCTACGCCATAGCTCACGGCAACAATGGATCCTTAACCCACTGAGCAAGGCCAGGGATCGAACCTGCGTTCTCATGGATAGTAGTCTGGTTCATTACCACTGAGCCACGATGGGAACTCCCAGAAACACTCTGAAAATATTAAAAAAAACTGGAAGCCAACACATGTTTAGGTTCTGAAAGACTGGAAGAAACTGGCAAGAGATAGGTAGTGTCATCTGCCAAGGTGAAGATGTTAGAAAGTGTAGTTCATATCTCGAGTCAGTTCTTGAAAAAAAAAAATCATATTCTTATGCAATTCAAGTCAATTTGCCTTGACAGCTGCTTTCCATTTGCCTCTCAGTTCCGCAGATATATTTATGTTTGATTCTGCTCTCTTTCAGCGCTGACTTCACCTTCTCCTCCCCAGCCCTGCAGTGCTCTTACAATATAGGGATTTAATATATTTTTAAACGATAAAATTAAACAGAGGGCCAGAGACTGTAATGGAATGCATGGCATGATCACAAGTGGGAGGTGGCAGTTGAAACCTTTTTTATACATATGCTGAGGGGCATAAGATTGTTCAAAAAATAAGGTGGGAGCCAAAAGTCTCAGCAGCGAGCAATGTGGTTGCAAAATGGAAATAATAATAATAATCATAATGGTAATAATCATAATGATAGGCCTGTTCAGAGGATTGTTGTGAGGACAAATTATAGATGGGGGAACTGCTTTTAGTATCTTGGAGGAAAGGTGTTATGTAAATTTCAGTTCGTTTTCTTTTCATTATTTTTCCTTAAAGACTGCCAAAAAAAAAAAAAAAAATCCTAGTGGGTGGATGAGAGCAGGGATTGAGGGAGGAAAGGGAGAGAAAATAATTTAAAGAAGCAAGTGATAAAAGAACTTCTTGGCCATTGCTTTTGCTTTAATCTTCATCCACTGAGCTGCACAGCTACCTAGGAGGTGGGGTGATGGCGAGACCCCCTCCCTCATCCCCGCACTTGCTCTTGCCCAGGAAATATCTAGATTTTATGTCCATTTTGCCAAGAGCATCCTCTCCATCTTGTTGGCATGGCTGCTGTCTTCACTTTCATCATTTTTTTAGCGGTGACCGAGAACATTCCCCCCAGGGAACTATAAATGAGAGGTCCAACGGTAGACACAGATTCTGCCTGCTCCAGGACAGCTGGCATTCCAAGGCCAGTATCTGGGCCTGGTGTATTAAAGTGAGCGTTTTGGAAGGCAAGCCTGAATGGCAGCTTGCTGCAACTCACAGCAAGAGAAGTTCAATTCCGATCTTGGAATCCATGGGGATGGTCGACTTTGCCATGTGAGATGATAACAAGAAGCTTATGGCTTTCGGGACAACCAGGACATGAACTGTTTTTCAAATTAATTCATTCGATACTAACCTATAATGAACAGGAATCTGAAAAAGATTCCTTTATGTATGTATAAAACTGAATCACCTGAAACTGTACACCTGAAACAAACACAACATTGTAAATTAACTACACTTCAATAAAAATGGCTTCAAAAGGTAAGAAAATTAATTCACTCAATAACCCTATTTGGGGAAAATGACATTTTTTTTTTTTCTTTTTACAGCTGCACCTGTGGCATATGGAAGTTCCCAGGCTAGGAATTCGAATCAGAGCTGCCAGCTTACACCACAGCCACAGCAATGCCAGATCTGAGCCACATCTGCAACCTACACCACAGCTCACGGCAATGCCGGATCCTTAACCCACTGAGGGAGGCCAGGGATCAAACCCGTATCCTCATGGACACTATATCAGGTTCTTAGCCCGCTGAGCCACAGTGGCAACCCTGGAAAAGGACTTTTTAATCAAGAAGTGGAATGCCTCCTGTTCCATTTCTCCTTGGTTTATTTGGAAGCAATTTGATCCATCTTACTGAGGTATGTTGATCATGCCACTTGCCTTCTCAAAAATATGATTATTTCCACTGCATCTCAGATTAAATTAACATTCCTCATCTTTTTCTCCTAATAGGAGATACCTCTGGTAGCTCTCCACTTATATTTCAGCTTTAAAGACCACGGGACTTCATTAAACAAATGTCTGACAATCCCCTACGATGCCTCAAAGAGTGTTCCAGGCTATATGGACACAGTAGTGAAGAGAATAACCCCTGCCTGTCTGGGATTACCATTCTATGGAATCCCTTGGGACACAGGCTTTGGGGAAGAGGATGCCCTAGTGGCTGGGAGAGGCCTGGGTTGCGCCCCTCACACCTCTGGCCATCTGTCTTCTTATCTAGAAGACGCAGAAACTGGACCAGACCTCAAATCACATACCTTTCTTCCGAGAGACCCAAAGCTGCTTACCATTCCAGTTAATGAATCCCTTACATTAATTAAGCTGTTTGGTTCAATACCATTCACCTAAAACTTCCTGTGACCTCTCCTTCAACAATAAATGATAACCCCTGCCTCTTTATTCAGAACACTCTCCAGGAAGGGGTGAAGACTTCCCAAATGACCTCATCTGTTCCCAGGCCGACTAGTGCCCATTCCAATATCCATGGACAGCTCTGCAGTGGCTGGGGGTGGGGGCAGTGGTGGGGAGGGAAGACTCTGCTCTTCCTTAAAGCAAAGAGGGAACAGATTGGGAAAGGAAAGAAATAGCTTGCTTGGCTACCTGGAGTCACATGGCCTGGACCGCTTTTATCAGAAGGCTATGCTGCATAAGGTTTCAATACACACAGGCACGGAGGATGGTCAAAATCTATGGGGGGGCCAACCGGTGATCACTGATTTCACATCTACTAGTGTGCTAGGGTCTGTGTAAAGCACTTCATACCCAGTGTTTCTCATGTACTCCTTCCAGTATATGTAAGGGGTTGGGTGTTGTTATTCTCATCTAGAGATGAAGATACAGAGGACCTGGAAATTAACATACTTGGAGCCCAGGTGCCAGAAGTTTAAAAAAAAAAAAATCCCCTCATTTACCAAAGCACATTTACTCCTGCTGCAGGAGGAGGGTCCTTGCTACAGACCCAGTGGCAGGTCCCATGCTGGGCAGACTGGCCGTGAGTGGCAGGATGAAACAAGATAAGGGATGAGTGATGCCCCAACCAACACATCTTTAGAGGTGCTGCTGCCTGCTTCTGTTGTTATTAAAACCACTATTGTTGCAATTATGATGAATTCCTGTCCCCAGGGCCCTGAAGGAGAGCATTCAAGGAGATACAGAAGAGAACCGAGCCCAGCCATCAAGTTGGCTCATTTCACTGCTGCGTCAAGAATTGCACCCCGGCCCCGCAGTCCATGAACGCTGCACGTTCTTGGAGCTTCTGTCTGAGCGCACCACCCCTGAGGCTCCCGGAATAACCCCTGTGGCAGCAGAGATGATGCTCTAAATGGCTGTCAGCTGTGAGTCTGGGTAGCCCAAGAGGGTGGCGCTTGACAAAGCAGGTTTTGAAAGCAGGATCTTGACATCTGTCCAGGTCGGCAGCCTCCCAGGGTGGAATTCAGTCTCCAGGGTCTGACGATCACTCCCTCTCGGGCCTTGTCAAGTTGTGTAACATTGCCTCTTGCTTGGCCGTGCATCCTGATCAGTACAGTCCACTGTGGGAGATGATAAGGGAACATTGGAAACCATCTGAGTTCAAGTCACCAGAGCTATGTCGACTCCCATTTATTATTTATCACTGACTGCGCCAGGCCTCTGGCGGGCCTGCTTGACCCCCGTCCTCTCTAGTCTTTAAATAATCACTCTGCAAGGGAGGTTTCATTATTTCCACTTTACATGTGAGAAAAACAGGTTCTCTTCAAAGAGGTTAAGCATCTTGTCCAAGGCCACAGAGCTCACTCAGGGTAGAGCCAGGAATCCAATGCAGGGCATTTGTGCCAATGTTCTCCCCCTCTGTCCTTTAGGTAAAGTCATTATCAGTAATCAGAGTGCCCATCTCCCCCAGTTCTGCCTTTCTCTGTTGGCTCACTAAGAGCTGCCCAGTAAAGATACATGTTGTGTTCGTCTTTACAGGCTCCAAAGCATGTTCCCATATTGTGTCTTTTAATCCCCATAATGCCACTGGCAGGTAAGTATCACTTCCTCCACTTGGTAAATGACTCAACTGTTGTGCAGTGTCTAAGCAATGTGACCACTGTAACCCGCAGAGCAAGATCTGACAGCTGTAAAGCAGAACTACTGATGATGTTCTAGAAACACAGGATGGGGAAAGAGCAGCTCCAACGTGTGGGAGAAAGGAGGACAATCGGCGGCAAGCCAGAGAAGGCAGCTTTGGAGCGTGGTCTCAATGGAAGGTACGAGCTTGACAAGGAAAGGGGTTCCCAGGAGCACTGAAGGTACAAACAGATCTATAGGCAGGGATGCTTTGGGTTTGGTTAGGGAATGGTGCAGTTGCCAGTGTAACTAATACACAAGATGGGTGGGTAGTTCTCGAGAGAAAGAAGATGGAAAGGAAGGGAGCTCCCTGGTGGCTCAGTGGGTTGGGGATATGGCATTGTCATTGCTGTGGCCCGGGTCACTGCTGTGGCATGGATTTTATCCCTGCCCCTGAAATTTCCACATGTCACGGGTGTGCTCCCCCACCGCCTGCCAAAAAAAGCAGGTGGAAAGGAAGATGGGAGAGCCGAGGAAGATCCTGTTGATGCAAAGAATCCTGGTGAGAACCACCCTTCAGCAGTGGAGTCATTACAGCGGGAGGGGATAATGCTAGTGAATAAGAGCTGGGAGAAATGATCCTGTGCATAGGCAACCAAGTGGAGGTACAAGTGGAAATGGAAATGTATGAGTGCAACTTGTGTTTTTAGTGGGTGTCACACAGCAAGGAAAGCTCTAAAATGCCTGTTGCTACTATTAGAATTTAGAGGAAACCCATTAATTTGTTCCGAAGGAAGCCAGACATAAGAATAATGTTTTTGAAACCAAGCTGCCAACTCAGGATCTCAGGCATTCATATATTCATTCATTCACTTTTCCTTTCAGTCAAACATTTCGGTACCTGGGACCCTGGTCGGCTATAGGGGAATGAAGAACCTAACAGTTTCCTTGTCCTCAAGAAGCCCAGAATCTAACCTGAAAGATTAATATGACTCCAATGAAGGCGTCATGAAGAAGCCCGTATGGGTACAGGGTGGCCTGAAGGGTGAAGGGTCAACCCTTCCCAGGGTGTATGTGAAGAAAGTCACACTCAGGGTAGCATTTGCCACGTGGGAGATGCTTCTGAGGGATAGAGGAGTTGTCTACCAGGTGGGGAAGGAAATGAGGGCAATTTCAGGCTGCGGGAATAACAAGTCCAAAGGAAACAAGTCCAGAGAAAACCATGCACTTGGGGGCTGTGGGAAGTCTGAGAATGCCCTACCAGAGTCAAAAAAGTCAAACAAGAAAGGATGAGAAAATAATAATAAGGCAATAGTAAGGGCTTTGAACGCTCGTTCCAGTTGATAACGTTCACACGCATGTCAAGGATGGGGGCAAATGTAAAGTAGAAAAATGCTATTTTTAGTGCTGGTAAGGAACAGAAAGGATGCCATTAAAGAAGATGCAATTCAAAGATGGCGCATGAAGAGACAGCATGCAAACAGCTACAGGACAAAATGTGCCTTCCTACCAGGAGGAAAAAAATCAGGTTAAGGAAGAATAGGTACACAACTCAAACAGAGCTACTCTGAAACAACACCCCAAACCTCATGAAACATAGCAAGGTCCTAATCCTCTCTGAGAGATGAAAGACTTTCAGTCAACCAGTGATCATACTTTTATTGATGGAAAGAGGTTGTGGGATTTCTATTAAATTTTTGAAGTGTGCCTTCCATGTCTGAATTTAGCCCCAACCTAGGAAAATGATTTACTCTCATCAATGGCTATAATTTCTCCATGGCAAGGCTTAGAGAAATCCCATTTTCCTGTCTATTGGGAAATACTGCTTTGAACATGAACTTGGACTGCACTAACCCTGCAACTGAATTCTGAGACCTTTCTGCTTTGGATTAATAGGGTTTGGAGTCTGCATCTAGGCTGCCTACATGAAGACAGAAAGTGTTTTACTCACAACAGCTCTCCAATTACTACATGAAGAATCATATCAAGATGACTTTTCAAAAGCAGATATCCACTGGGGTTAAGAACAAAGAAAAAAACCAAGTAAACAAAAGGAGTGGAAGAGCTTCCTTGCCATAGAACCTTACAGCATAGCTTAGGTCATTCCCCTCTATATGTCCTAAAATAACAACAGATTAGAGGTTTTTTAGTATCATTACAAAAAACGTTTACTCTTTCTACATTCAAGACTATGAAGAACAGAGAGGGTATGGATTGGTGATCTCCATTTTTAATCATCCTATATTTTCCACTCATGCCACCAAGCAGAGGCTTAATCCTTTGCCAGAACCTGAGTGAATTAAAAAGAATGCAAATAAAAAATATATGCCACAATCTTCTATAAATAGGAACAAATTTTTGTCTCTAATACTAAATGTTTTTCTTTTCCCCTTGAGTTTCATTAATGTCCAAGGCAGATCAATGTTCAACTAAGCAAAAAAAAAAAAAAAAAAAAAAGAAAAGTCCTGTAGGTGGGTGAGGGGCTAAGAAAAGGTGAATATAGAAACTGAGTTAAAGAGTGAGTTTTCAAAATTACCTGATGCCTAATATGCAAATACTATGCATAGAAAAACAGTATGAAATAAAATACAGCAAGGTCTAAATGGATCATGATATAATGGAAACAATGGTAAGAAATTAGCAGGAAATAGAAGATAGACTACTGCTATGTGCATATTATTTTGATAATATTATTTGATGAACAGTAGTAACAGTACAGACATGATTATACATATACACATTAGGAGTTCTTTTAAAAAAAATGCATTTTCTTTGCCCAAATGAGACCTTAATGGCTCCTTTGAAACCAAGGAAATGTATCTTATGTTTTTAAACATATGCCCTATGGAACTGTTAGGGGAAAATCTGAACAGAACAGGTGAAGTAGTCGATTTGTATAGTTACTAACTTACTCTTCACATGCTTTGCTCTTATTCCCGTGCAGTTCCTCCATGCAGACAAACTGCTACTCATTTAAAGAGAGAAAGCAAAAGCCCTCTGTGGAGATCCCAGAAAATGATGAGACATGAATGGTACTTTGAACTGGGATCTGAAATGTGGCTTGGCTAGCTGCACCTTTCAAGTGGCGCTAGATTCTGACCTGAGCCTGGTCTGCTGCTTAAGGAGATGTGGGTGGTGGTGGCTGGGGCTTAAGATTCCACCTGAGTGGAGTAGGGAGGCCACCAGCAGAAGCCCCTTGCTGCCCTCTCAGCTACCTAGATGGGAAGATGAGCTAGACGGGGGAGGTCTCGTTCAAGCTTGGGGCCCTCAGAGGCATTCCCGTCCAGTCTATGGCGAAGCACAGTCCTAGGCTCTCCTGACTTCGGATCAGGACCTGAGGAATGTTGGTGAGTGGGTCCCCCAGGGGTGCCAGAGACAACATAAAGTTATAGTGACAGCAAGAGCCCCACAACTCTTTTGAATCCTAAACTGTTTGTCCTCAATGATGCTCTTTGCATAGTGTATAGAGATACATACTTAATTCACACCTGAATGATTTTAAACAGTGGCCTAAGATAGTGTTTTGTAAGATGAAGTCCAAAATTAGCTCATTTTTATGCATAATATAAATTACATAAAACTTTGTCCAATATAAGCAACGAGGTACAAGATTACAGGTATATCTTCCTAAAACAGATTCTTTCAACTGTTTCTTTGTGGCCCGAATACATAATTGCTCCAAATACTGGCATGAAGAGATTTATTGTTGGTGGTTTTGTGTCAAAGGCACTCATTCAATTAAGAGTTAAACCCCTATGACGATTCCTAGAAGAAGCCACAATGTTTATCATAATAGCATGATGACGTGGTCTCCAGCGCAGACCCCATGACTTAATAACAGAGAACTCTGAGCCACTTAAACTTATCTACTCAAATTGTTTCTGCGACTCCAGATGGCTGAGCTCATTGACTGGCACCATCATTCCCGCTTGAGATTTGGGACTGATCCTTGATTTCTCACTGTCCTCAATCTCCACATCAAATACACCGCCAAGTCCTACCGATTCTTCCTAACACACTTTGCTCTATTCCCAGGACTACCCTGGTCCAGTCCTCTGGCTGTTATTTCCCACCTGGACTCTTTCAAGAATTTCGAATGGCTTCATTGTTTCTACTCTTGTCTCCTTTATTCCTTCTCCATGAAGTGCAGCCAGAGTGACAGTTTTAAAATGCAAGTTGGGCTATTTTACTCCACTGCTTAAAACCTTCCAGTGGTTCCCTCTTTCCTAGAATAAAATCCAGACTTTTTTTTCATGGTCTAGATCAAGGGTCAGCATACCTTTTTGGGAAAGGGCCAGAGAGTCCATAGTTCAGGCTTTTCGAGCCAGGTCTCTACTCTGCACCTGCAGCACAGAAGTAGCCGTAGACAATATGTAACTGCAGTGTTGCTCTGTGCCAATAAAACTTGACCTTACAAAAATAGGCATCAGGCCAGACTTTGTGGGCCACAATTTGCCAACTCTTACTCTAGAAGACCTTCCATCACACTGTTCCTGTCTTTCACACTACTTTCCCCTTTTCGGCCAAGGGCAGCCACCATGCTTTTGTTTCTCTTCTCCAAACACTCAAAGCTCTTTCCCTCCATTCACTCGTAGTCTGGTTGACTTTTCCCATCCTCTCAGTCACAACTTAAATGTCATGGCCTCCTGGAGGACCCCCCTGAGTCCCCTACTCATATGCCCTCATTCGCCCTTACAGTGTCCTGTTCTTTTCCTTCGTGGCACATGATATAATTTATAATTATCAAGGTATTTGCTTGTTTCACCTCTTACCATCCATCTTCATCATTAGACCACATGCTCGAGGAGAGAAGGGCCCAGGTTGCTACTCTATAACCAGCACCTCCCACCATGCCTAGCTCACAGCGGGTCCCAATAAATATTTACTGAATGAATACACTTCATATCTTTGAGTCTCAGTTTCCTCATTGCTAAAATGACAGAAACAATACTTGCCTTAGAAAATTGCTGTGCTGATTAAATATGTCGAGTAACCAGGGAAGTGCCTGGACTCAAACATTTTCCTTGCATGTGGTTCTTTTCTGCATTGATACAGACTTAATGGACAGGATTACTTCTTTAAAAAAAAAAAAAACCCATTCTTTCAAATGGCATGCAGGCAGTTCGTGGTCTATCTCCTGAGTCAAAATATTCAGGCTACTTTGGTTGCATATTTATAATGCAAGTTAAAGATCAGAAAAGCATGGTTTTCTTTTTATAGGAGGTTTCTTTAATGGTTAATTTAATTCACCTTCAAGTCCTTCTTCTAGGGATAATTGTCAATGAATATGGAATGTTAGGCTAGAAACAAATGTTGGACTAGGTACAGGCAAGAGAAATAAAAGCAAAAATAAGCAAATGGGACCAAATCAAACTTATAAGCTTTGGCACAGCAAAGGAAACCATAAACAAAACAAAATGACAACCTATAGAATGGGACAAAATATTTGCAAATGATTTGACTGACAAGGGCTTAATTTCCAAAATATACAAACAGCTCATATAACTCAATAACAAAAAAACAAACAACCCAATTGAAAAATGGACAGAAGACCTAAATAGACATGTCTCCAAAGACGACATCTGAGCACATGAAAAGATGATCAACATTGCTAATTATTAATTATTAGAGAAATACAAATCCAAACTACAATGAGGTACCACCTCACATCAGTCTGAATGGTCATCATTAAAAGGTCTACAAATGACAAGGGAGAAGGTGTGGAGAAATGGGAACACAACTACACTGTGGGTGGGAATGTAAATTGGTGCTGCCATTATGGAGGATGGTAGGGAGGTTTCTCAAAAAACTAAAAATAGATCCAGCAATCCTACTCCTGAGCATATATCCAGAAAAGATGAAAATTGTAATCAGAACTGATACATGCACACCCAATGTTCATAGCAGCACTATTTACAATAGCCAAGACATGGAAATAAGTTAAATGTCTACTGACAAATGAATGGCTAAAGAACATGTGAAGGGAAGGATTAGGAGTTTGGGATTAGCAGATACAAACTTATCTGCGACATATGGAGGTTCCCAGGCTAGGGGTAGAACCTGAGCTGTAGCTGCTGGCCTACACCACAGCCATGGCAACACGGGATCCGAGCTGCATCTGAGATCTACACCACAGCTCACAGCAACACTGGATCCTTAATCCACTGAGCAGGGCCAGGGATCGAACTGAGCAAGGCCAGGGATTGAACCTGTGTCCTGGTGGATGCTAGTTGGATTTGTTTCCACTGAGCCATGATGGGAGCTTCCTGATTCTAAGGGCTTTAACTCCCATCATCCAGCACCTAGACTTTTGAACTGTTGCTGTGTTCAATAAATACCCTCAAGCTACTGAGCTGGCTGTTGCCTGAGGGCACAAGAGGGCGGGCGGGCAGGAGGGAGCGAGGAGAACAAACTTTCCACATCTCTGCCTCTGATGGGACAACTATGAAGGAGCTATCCAGAACTCCCTTGTGGACAGAGCCAAAGTTATCCACCTTGGACTTCGCCTGATGTGGCATCTTTGGCTTGCTTTTCTCCTAGGTCTTACTTCCCCACTCTCATATTCATTTTCTCTGGGAATTCTTCCCATTAAGTCATTTGCACATGGATTCCCATCTCAGGGTCAGCTTCTGGGAGCCCAAACTAAGACGGTGAACAAGAGCTGCATGATGAAAAACCGGTATTCTCCCTGGAAATTGTCATTTCCATCCCAGGTCTTAGTGATCACAATTTGGGTAAACGTTTTGTGGAAGGTATTTACAGGCAAGTCCGGCTTACTTGAAAAGTTTAAACACATGCCGTTCAACCAATTTCTGAACCGGAAAGACAAGAAGAAAACGCAAAGTATTTGGAGTTTGCAAATAAATAAGAAACAGACTAGATTAAAAGTAGAATCCCCCATGTCAAGGTCATGCTGGGAACATTTTCTCTCTATCAAAACACACTGAAATAACCATCATTAATAGGGATCATTCTTTTAAAAGAATGACTGGAAATATTCTTTTAAACAGAAGAAATGCCAATCTGCATTAGTCTTACATAAAGATTTCACTGAGCAAAGAGGTAATTACAGCCTGACAGATGCCTAAAATAACCCTGATTCTGTGTTTCTTTTTCAATCCAGAGGTGGGCAGATACCACCCTGGTGCCTCTGGGAGTTAGAGCTTATAAAACCTGGCAGAAAAAAATTAGATCTATTGAATTGCAATGTTGAGACTATACAAGTCTTGCAATACCTTCTCCTGCCCCCTCCTCTCCTGAGTATCTTCTCTAAGCAAATGAAAAGTCTAAGTTTTCTCCTTCAAAGGCAATGGTTAGAATCCCTTCCTGTGTTGAAAAGAACGGTGCTACGAGGTTTCTGTGTGTCCTGGTACAATGGTTCTTTATGTTCAGCCCTGGGCTCTGCTAGTTACTGGTTCTAGAAAAATATTACGTTCTTTCTTTGAGGCTCTACAGCCTACCTGATAGGATAAGGAAAACTTTTCTTTTAGTCCCCCATTTTGTGAAGGTGAATGGTCCCTTTACTCATAAATATTAATCAAGAAAGAACATACAACATGAAAATAATCCGGGAAGAGGCAATGCCTTCAATGGATCAAATATTTCCCACACTACTTTATACTGTACTTTGCAGGCAGTCCATTTTTTAAATCTAAGCTTTGTTTGATGTCCACAAGTTTAACGCTGTCAACATTTTGTTCTCAATAGATCAGCTAGGTTTTATTTTTTCTATCATATATGATGTTTTCTTCTTTATTACAAAAAAAGAAGGATTTCATCTGAGCCTCTGAGAATTACTATTTGTTGATATTTGTCTGCTGGAGAGTTACTCAAATGAAAGCGCTACAGGACTATAAGAGATACTGAATATTTACAAACACTTTTCTAAAATTAAAACTTTTTGATAAAATCTGTAGCCCCTGGAGCATTACGTCAAGCTGGTAAAAGAGACTTTGAACATCCTTGAGTTCTTTCATTAACAGGGGAGGAACCAACGAGGACGGCAAAGCCAAAAACCCACAGACAACATCTCCAGCAAAACTACGTGGGAGATAGCTCCATGAACACCTGATGGAGCTGCACCACCAAGGCATCTGTGGGGGAGGCAGAGAGGGAAGGGAAAGGGGCTCTGATGACTCAGAGACCAGAAACACCCCGATTGCCTACAGGCCCTCGCAAGAAGTGGGAGAGCCCCATCCAGGGGGAACAAGCTGCAGACATCTCTCCTAAGTAGAATGACAGCCACTAAGGCAGAGCATCGAGGTATCAACCCACACTTCCCTGTATGACGACCATGCTGGTGCTCTAAGGGTAACAGGGAGCAGCTCTATTGACTCTCTCCCGACAGGGTGGATGTTGCACATCGATCCACACCAAATGGGGGGAGAAAGAAGAAAGTTTACAAAGAGCAGAGGTAGGTGGCTGCTTGCCTCACAGGTATTAACATGAATTATGAGTATAAAGATAATAGTTCAAGTCAAATGTCCACGGAGAGGACAAAAAAGGCAAAGAGGTTACTTGCTAATATCAATAATGTTCAGAGTGAGAAAGCGAGAGACAACAGCCAGATAATTTAAAAGGTGGGTAGGTGGGGACAGGGGGTGGGGTAAGAAGAACTAGGCTATCACACAAAGGTGTCAGCCTAATGACAACCACTAAAACAAAAGTAGACATTTTCCTAATGACTGCTTGTGTGAATGTGTGTGTGTATAAAAACATGATATGATATATATAGTGACTGGGAGGATATAGAGTTAAGTGAAAAAAGCCAAGTGAATAACAGTCTGCCTACTTTACTACTGTTCCTAATTAAACAATGGAAAAATACTACTCAGCCATAAAAAAGAACAAAATAATGCCATTTGTAGCAACATGGATGGAACTAGAGACTCTCATGCTGAGTGAAGTAAGTCAGAAAGAGAAAGACAAATACCATATGATATTACTTATATCTGGAATCTAATATATGGCACCATTGAATTTTTCCACAGAAAAGAAAATCATGGACTTGGAAAACAGACTTGTGGTTGCCAAGGGGGAGGGGGAGGGAGCAGGGTGGACTGGGATTAATGGATGCAGACTATTGCCTTTGGAATGGATAAGCAATGAGATCCTGCTGTGTAGCACTGGGAACTATGTCTAGTCACGATGGAGCATCATAATGGGAGGAAAAGGAATGTATATATGTATGTGTGACTGGGTCACCTTGCTGTACAGTAGAAAACTGACAGAACACTGTAAACCAGCTATCATGGAAAAAAAATAAAAATCACTACATAAAAAATTAAAAAAAGAAAAGTGAACCATAAAATAAAATTTAAAACTAAGTGTTACATATGTGGAAGGGAAAGGGAGGGGCGGATAGGGATAGAAGTTACATGTACTTCTTTGAATATACATTTTGTACACTTGACTTGGGAATCATGTAAATATATATAATTATAAAGCAGAGGTAAAGAAAATCCCTAAAATTTGCTTGTAAAGTGAAATAAAGAACCTGGGTATCCAGCTGGTGGCAGTTATGGTTACAGAGTTTTAAAACAAAACCAAAGAGCCATCCTTAACAATTATAAATACAATAATTGTACCTGTGAATTTAGTTAGAGGCAGAATGACACAGAGAGGAACTGTTTCAAGTGATTTGAAAACAGTATTTTGAACATCCTTGTGGGATGGGCCATAAAGACAAATAGACTGTGATAAAAAAAAATCTTCAAATGTGTTCAGCAATCAGGTTATTTGCAGTAGTGTTGTTATTCCGAGGCTGGTGTGTGTGTGTGTGTAGTGTGGGATCAAGTTGAGAAATGATGATGGGGTCACTAAGAATTGGAGATAAAGATTTAAGACAGAAGCAATTATATAAAAACTTTGATCCTGAATGTGAATCAAACCTATGATACTAGTATGAGCTCATGATCTATTTTATTTTTGAAAAATGCACACAAATAGCTTAGTTCTGTCCTTATCAATGAGTGCACTAGCATTTGGATGACTAAATGCTACCTCCCATTGGAAGGAGTCATGGCTCCTTGACTATCTTATCTCATCGTGAAGTCAAGACACTAAGAGAGACCATGAGGGCCCTCTTGAGAGGACTCAGTGGCCCTCTGTAACAGGCTCTCAGTGACCAAAGATGAGACAAACGGAGCTCTAACAAGAAGAATAATATTAACTAATTTAAATCATCAAATATACTTAAATCCATGTGTTTATAATGATACCTAAAACACCCCACCAACCTGTTTTGGGGGAATGCCAATAATATAACTAACTTTCTTTCTTTTCTTTTTAGGGCTGCACCTGCGGCATATGGAAGTTCCCAGACTAGGGGTCCAACTGGAGCTCCAGCTGCTGGCCTACACCACAGCCACAGCACCTCGGGATCCAAGTTGTATCTGCAACCTACACCACAGCTCACGGCAATGCCAGATCCTTAACCCACTGAGTGAGGCCAGGGATCAAACCTGCATCCTCTTGGATACTGGTCAGATTCATTTCCCGCTGAGCCGCAACAGGAATTCCACAACTATTTGTTTTGAAGACTGGTTGTGAAAAGTGGTGAATAAAGGGACAGAATCAAGTATCTGTCCGTCTTTCATATGAACAGTTTCTCAGGGTAGTATCACACACTTCCTCTTTACAGAGTTATTCAGAAGAAATGAGGGAATTAGAGTATTGCTTCTTTATAATCACTCATCGATGGATAAATCAAAGATTATCAGTAATTTCTTATAGCATAGAATGAGACACAGATACCATGCACCTCTAGAGGATGAAAATACACAGCATCTTCCATGAGAGAGATCAGACTCTGAGAAGAAAAATAGGAGGACAGATCATGCGACATGACACACTGGGAGGCAGTCAGCAAAATTCAGGCTTTGGGCATCTTGACAGGACAAATAACTTGTTTCTTTAAATATATAGAAATTGTTTCAAAAGACAATAAAAAGAAATGGAAGGGCAAAGTACAGATTACAAGAGTTCCACAAGACATATTGACATATCATAATACATGGCCTTTATGTGGATCTTGATTCAAATATACTGCAATAGGAAATTATTTTATGAGACCATGGAAGATAATTTGAGTACTGACTGGATATTTGATACTATTCAGAAAATATTTTTAATTTGTAAGGTGTGATATGGCTATTGTGGGGTTTTATTTTTTATAACGAATGCTATTCCTTAGAGATACATACTGAATTATTATACATGAAATGATGCAGTGCCTGGGGTTTGATTCAATGTCATCAAAGGGTGGGACAGTGTCTTGGGTGTGGACGACTGGCCATGAGTTGATGGCTCTCGAAGCTCGGTGATGGAACAGGGGTTGACTGTGCTATTCTCTACTCTTAGGATTCTGTTCAACATTTTCCATAATAAAATGCGTCCAAAACAACCCAGAGCCAAGAGTAACCAGTTGTAGTGGCAGTTGTTTCCTTTGCCGAACTACTCTTCGAGCAGCAGGCACCAGACTTCCTCTGCAGAAGCAACCTCCCCAGGGAAAATCCAGGTAGGTTGATCCCATCTCCATCATATGATGTGGACCAGCGCCCCCCCTCCCCACCCCCGAACTGGGCATAGTCCACTCTCTGAGTAGCACTGATTTGTTTAGGGATGGCGTGTCACCATACCGGGCCAGTGAAAGTCCTGTCTGGGAAGTGTGGTTGGATGTGCAAAGGAAATCATGGTCTTTCACCTGCTCAGGATGTGAAGCTAGTGGCATCCAAGTCTGAAGCTGTGGTTCGACTCACCACTAGTGGAAGAGACTCTCCCAAGAAAGAAGCCAGGATGGGAAAGGAGATGAAAGAGGGGGTGGATGAAGGAGTCCTGATACTGCTGGCTCTCATACCGAATGCCCCGAATGCCTGACCAACTCTGCCCTACATCCTTTGGAGTTCCACGAGCCTACAGATCCCGTGTTTTCGTTTAATCCAGTTTGAATTCCACTTCACTTGAGCCTGAAGGTTCTTATTCATCACAGCCAGGCTACTTTTAAAGCCATACTGTATACTTGAGGGCCCAAGGAGAGGGGCTTCACGGAGAAAGAAAACAAATTACAGGGAAAGGCTACTGCTAAGGGTCTCCCACATATTGTATTACTTTGTCAAATAATGGAAATCGGTATCTCACTGTGTTTAAGAAACATAATACATGCAGGAAATTAAAGGGTGAGAAATGTGCGTGTGTTTTTTTTTTTTTTAATCTTCGTACTTTTAGAAGCTTTCCCCAAACGTGGTATTTTTGATTATAAATCCCAAAAGAGGTTTCCTTTGTGATTGTGTTTAGCTCTTCAGTTTTAAAATTACCAAGTTCCAAGTTACCGAGATACCCCGAAGTGTTCTACCAGAAAGAACTGAGGCTGTTGATTGGGTTCAACGAAGAACAGTCTGTTCCACCTCTAATATCCTTGATTTAACATTAAATATAAATGAAAACACCCTGGGGTAGGGTTTCGGAGCATGTGATGAAAATTCAGCTCTGGCATGCTTCTTGTAAAAAGCCAAGAATCCTCAACCCGCAGAGCAATCCCATTTATTAGACACAGAGATGTAGACTATTTTGTGCATAAAAATATAAATAGAACAACAGCAAGGAGCTAAAAGGGGGAAGAAAGATGTTTAACAGTGATAAGCTCTCACACAGGGAAAAAATAACCTGTCTTTTTTTTTTTTTTCCCTAGGTCCTTTATTATTATTTGACCTAGAATCAGTAACACATTTCACCTTGGTTGTGTAGGTCGGAAATACTCAGAATACAAAAAAGCAGAGATACTGAAATCAGAGTGAAATCCTACTTGGAATCTGAATGTGTTACAATTACTTCTGCCTAAATGACAAGATCTACAAATTTGGGGGGTGGAATTTTTTGTCTAAACACGTGTATCACATGGCGAAAATGAGTCTATTTTATGATTTAAGTTGTTATCAAGTGGCTTACTGACTGCTCTTTCTTTCTTTCTTCTCTCTCTCTCTTCTTTTTTTTTTTTCTTGTATTTTTAGGGTCATACCCACAGCATATGGAGGTTCCCAGGCTGGGTAGGGGTGGAATCAGAGCTGTAACCGATGGCCTATGCCACAGCAATGCAGGATCCAAGCTGTATCTGCAACCTACACCACTAGCTCGTGGCAATGTCAGATCCTCAACCCACTGAGTGAGGCCAGGGATCGAACCCACAACCTCATGGGTCCTAATCGGATTTGCTTCCGATGTGCCACAAGGGGAACTCCTATTTCTTTGAATTTCTAAATAATGTATTTTTACTCTGAACTCCTGCCCAGCTGGCGGGTGGGAAACCCATTCTCAGTCTTAGGAGAGTTCCTCTCTTGCCTAAGTCATGCCAGGGTCCTGGGGGATGCTACTCAGCTCTCACCATTCAGAAAAGGCCCTCTGGTGGTTGAACCTACACATCTACCACAGCCTGGTTGCTCAGTGTCCAAGGGTCCTGGAGAGGCCAAGTGACAACACAGAGTAAGAGAAGGTGCCCACCACAATGGACATTGGGCTGAGTTCCTGATTTCCTCAAGTATTGCTGAACTGACCTTGAACAATGTACAGAACTTTCTAGTAGAGTACAGAGCCCTGCATTCAGTTAGCACTTGTCTAATCCTGTTTCCTTAACTATAAATGAATCCAATTACGCTCAATCACAGAGATGCGCCAAGATGTGTGTATGTGGCCCATAAAAGGGCTTAATAAATAGTGGCTGCTTCCCTTTTCCTTTTTTTTTTTTTTTTTAAAATTCAGTTCAAGTGCCTCTTTCAGCAGCTTCTGTTTGCATGAAAAAACAAAGTAGGAAAAGAGTGTCAAGGGAGTAGGAAATCTCTGTCTCTTCCTTGTTCAAAGAATCCTTTTCTGCCTCAGATTTATAAGCCAGAACATTTTTATAGGTCCTATTTATAACGAAAATCCACTGTCTTACCATCCTGTTTATGAACACGGGGGTCTCTGCTACCACACCAGCTGGGTTCCCAGGAGGGAGAGGGTGGATCTTGATAATTGCTACCTCCCTGGTCCCTGCTCCTGGCTCTGTTGCTTGGGAACAGGGACAGGCCTAGCCTCATTACCTCCCTCTGTTCTTCTCAACCATCTCATGGATATTCTGCCATCTTGGAACATTCCACCCACTGGGAAACCATTCCTCTGCAGGAATGTGAAAATTGCAGCCTCTTGAGAAAAGGGTGTGTGTGTGTCCACTAACGATCACAGTACGATTAAGCTGGAAACATTTCCTAACAATCATCTCCAGTGCTCCTCAGTGGGGCGGGGGCATCCCCAGTGAGTGGAAAACACCATCAGGATTTAGTGGAGGAGGCCACAGGTGGTCAATGTCCTGCCATTCCAAGACAGAGCCGTGCAGTGAAGAACGGCTCAGATGGAATGCCTTTGGTTCCCCATCCGCGCCTTCTGAGGGGTGAGGACCATCAAGCTGTCCCAACCCCACAGCGACAGAGCTGGTCTGGAGAGGCTTGGCATAGAACCATGACCACCTCTCTCCCAGATGCAGGCGTATTCTGCACTGTGACACTCTCCGAAGCTTAACAATAAGAAAGGGATGCGTGGGGAGAGCTTGGACCCTGATCCAGTTAGGAAAGGAGGAGGGTGTTTATCGGCAAGTTCCTGTGTAAACTTAGGGCATAAAAACAACCCTTAAAAGCCCCCCCACAGAAGGGCAGTAAATAATCTCCTTTCCCAGAGGAAAGACCAGTTTCTTTTGTTTGTTTGTTTTGCTTTTTAGGGCTGCACTTGCCAGCATATGGACGTTCCCAGGCTAGGGGTCGAATCAGAGCTGCAGTTGCTAGGTGTACACCTCGGCCACGGCAACGCCGGATCCAAGCCATATCGGTGACCTACACTGCAGCTCACAGCAACACCGGATCCTTAACCCACTGAGCAAGGTCAGGGATCAAACCCGCAACCTCATGAATACTAATTGGGTTTGTTTTCACTGCGCCACGATGGGAACTCTCGGTTATTGAGTTTAACCTCAAACTCGAGATCATCTTAAGGGTGGGCGCGACGTGATTCTGGCTATGTTTGCTGCACAATGTGACACTAGATGACTCTGGCTATGTCTGCTCTATGATGTGACACTGGATGAAGACACGGGGGCAGGTTAATTCTAAAATGATCATTTCAACCCCTCACCAAATGCCTTATTTCAAATTTCAGGAATGGAGACTAAGATGACGTGAGGAGACTGAGAAGAGTGAAGTGAGTAGAAGCGAGGCAGATGGAGATAACAGAGTAAGTGATACCCACAGAGTGATGGAGAGACGCTTGGGACATACGCTATGTCAAGGCTAAAAGCAGGAGCCAAGCAATGGACCTGCTTCTGGCTTGAGGTCTGTGTAGATAGAGTCATCCACAGCCCTTCCTTCCTCTTCCTCTTCTGCATTTTAAGAGGGACAAACGAGGAGCTACGGGTCACAGATGGCAGAGTCACAACGTGGAAAGGGTCTGAGTTGGGTGTCCAGATTTACCTCCTTAAGGAGAGCTGCCTGGCAAGCTGGAGCACCCATTACTGACTATGTGATGGACGACTAAACTCCTAGAGAGACTGAATCTTTGTATAGTTTTGGATGTGTTACAGCAGCTAGTGCTGTCCTGATCCTGGTCCCCGTCATGAAGAAACACACAGACTTGTGACAAAGAAAGACAAGTTCACATGTAATGGTAACATTGGGTGGTAGAGATTACAGTAAAAATATATGTACATTTCAGTACATCAAGATTTGGGAGTAATTAACTTTGGGAAGTTACTGGGGGGGGATCAGAAAAATCACCACAAAAGTCTTTGACGCTTATCTATTTGTTTTTCTTATCATTTTTCCCTTTCTCTCTACCATTCAAAAATGACTTTAGGTGGCCAGGAAGTTCGTAACATTTGCTTGATCTTTATTATTATTGCTGGCAAAAAAAAAAAAAAAAAAAAAAAAGAAAGAAAGAAAGGAAGAAAAGAAAAAAAGGCACAGCACCCTCTGCTTTATTTCTCTGCTTTTATGTCCTCTTATCTTCAGATCAAGTCTCTTTAAGTTTCATTGGTTTAAGTCAGGGGTTGGCAAACAATACTCTGTGACCTAAATCTGGCCCACCCTTCTGCTTGTGTAAATAAAGTTTTATTGGGCTATAGCCAGACAGCCATGCCTCTTTGTTTACGTATTATTTACGGCTGCTCATGTGCTACAATGGCAGAGTTGAGTTGTGAGACCATGGCCTGGAAACCCTTAAATAATTACTACTTGGTCCTTTGCAGAAAGAGGTTGCTGACCCCTGATTTAGGTCATTCCTAACCTAATCTCACCCGCATGATGGCACATGCTAATGGTCCCAAATCTTTCCACACCCCCTTCACCCATCGGACACGACATTCTCGTTCCAGCCACCACATCATCACACTGTAGCACACCTGTGTGGTCCCCCAGGTCAAGTTCACTACCAATCACTGCTGGGTCCTAGCACTCCAGGGGTGAGCTATGGCTGCCTTTGCAAAACCAAGTTTCAGGGCTTTTGAACTGCTCCCCAAATTACGTTCAACCTAAAAGACTAAATTTCTACCCAGGATCCTCTCTGATTTGGGTTGAAATCTGGGTTTGTGCTCCAGTGCCCCAAGAGCAGCAAGGGTGGCATCTGAGTCCTGTACATTACCTCCTCTGACCCTTAGACAAAGCCTTCGAAGTGCAAATTCTAAGCAACGATGTTGATGGTAACCTGGATAAAGACAACAGTAACTCAAATTTATGAAGAGTTCCTCCTGTGTTCTTACTCTGCCGGGAGCTTTACTCTGCTGAGAGTTTTACTCTCTGTGGTTTATCTAACTCACAGCAATGCTATGAGATAGGTCGTCTTCTTTTTTTTCCTTTTATGGCTGCACCCATGGGATATGAAGTTCCCAAACCAGGGGTTAAACTCGAGCCATAGCTGTATACTATGCCATGGCTGCAGCAATGCCCGATCTTCCACCACTGTGCCAGGCTGGAGATCAAACCCACACCTCCACAGTGACCTGAGCCATTGCAGTCGGTTTCTTAACCCACTGCATCACAGTAGGAACTCCTAGGTCTTCATTTTATAGGTCAAGAAACTGAGGATTAGAGAAATGAAGTCCCTGTCCAAAGATACACACAGCTAAACCACGGCAGAAGTAGGATTTGAATTCAGATTCTTCTGGTTTCTAAATGATACATTTGTCTTTTTTTTTTTTCTTTTTCTTTTTAGGGCCGTACCTGTAGCATATGGAGGATCCCAGGCTAGGGGTCTAATCAGAGCTACAGCTGCCGGCCTACACCACAGCCATAGCAACGTAGGATCCAAACTGTGTCTGCGACCTACACCACAGCTCATGGCAACGCTGGATCCTTAACCCACTGAACAAGGCCAGGGATCGAACCCACAACCTCATGGTTTCTAGTTGGATTCGTTTCCGATGCACCACGACGGGAACTCCACATAGGTCTTTTCATTGGGTAGCAGGACAATATTTTGAAATACCCACTGATGTTCACCTCCATGTCCATTTCTTTGCTTTGCTTGGCCAGCTCTGTTTCTTTGCCCATCTGGTCAGCTGACCACACAACACACATCATTCCGGGGAAGGGTTCTAATAAAAGAAAGTACAGAAATATCTAGGCTCCAGGAACACAGTAAGGGCTGGGAAAGGTAACAGGATAATAGGGTAGGGGTGGGGGGAATTAATAGGCTAGGAAGGATATTCAATAAATGAGAATAAACTTGCCTCACCTCCAGAATGGGGACTAGTCAGAGGATGGAGGAGATAGAGTGGGTCTTAGGGCCAGCAGAAGAGAAGCAATTGGCAGGTGCCAGTGAAAGAACAGGCATGCTCCCCCTTTTTTCAGAAGCAGATCCTCCAGGAAGCATCAACTGGGAAGCCCACACAGCTTCGTGGAATTAAAGAGCATCGTGACCTGTGTCTTCTTTCCTAGTCACAATCCGGAAGGTGACGAGCTCCCAGAGGGAATTAGCCCTGGAATTTTTCAGTGTCCCAATATGGCTCAGTGGCACCCAAGATGACAGAGAAGTGGCTGCAGAAGGGTTGACAGTGGTGAACAAAGGATGACATGGTGGCTCATTGCCTAAGAAGTGATCAAAGGAGGACCAGGTGGGCCCAAAGATAGCTCAGCGAATTCTAGTGAGATGGATGATGAGGCCAAAGAGTGGACACACTTCAACTCCCCCAGCACCTCCTCCGTTACACCAACCCTCCTTAATGAAGACTCAACACCCCAGAAAGAAGGATGAGTTGACCAATGGACACATTCATAAGGATTTGAAATAAAATCTGGATTATTATAGATAACAGATACATAACAATTCGCTTCTTGCCCATCTGAGTGTGTGGTCTGAGATTTTTGCCAACCACACCCTGCACTGTATTGTAAAAATAGGATCTGGGCACCTAAGACCCTCTACCAAAATCTCTGGGAATGAAGCTTACACCTTGATCTCCAGCATGTTCTAACCACAGGCTCATCAAGGTAATTTCTCTGTCTTTTCAGCTACTTATACAAAGGGCATGGAATAATTTATAAATGTGTAGTGCTAAAGGATTAATAGAACATGGCATAAGACCAATAATTATCTTCCTCCATTTTTTCCCCTTAATACAAGTAAGGTACTTGTTAAATTAATACGAGTTAAGACATTCAGTAGATCACTGAAAGCAGGCCCGAGTTTCCATTTTTCTCTGCTTCTTCCATTTCCAACATTCATTTTCCATTCATGAGTTGTATAAAAGCATCCACAGCAATGGAGAGTCTTAATGAGAGAGTGGGAGACGGTTATGAAAATCTAAGGGACATTAAACTAATCAGAAGGCATCCATTTTTCTTATTCATTTTCATCACTGTATGCCATTATAACTTTTATGAACTATGGGCTTAAATCCCTTTTCCTACTTTATCCATATTAGAATGTTTCCCCACACTTTCCATTTTCTAGAATAGCCAACCTCCTTCTCCCCAGGGCTCTGTAATTTGCAATGTCAGAAAATGTGTACACTGCCAGTGTGTATTAGGTGAGACCACAATCTCTAGCGTCAGCATACCGAGGGGCTGTTCTTTTGTGTTTTCCCTGCAACTGCTTGCTGGTTCTTCTCTAATAAGGCCTTATTATATCTTACATCATCGTGCATATTTTATCTGCCTGATGCTTGCGGTGGATGTTCTTTGCTTTGTGATCTTACTCAGAAGCACCGTGAGGCCCCTGAGCCCAACTGAAATTAGGCAGGAAGGTGACCTTCCTAATAGATTCTTCTGCAGGCACAGTGCCCCTGGAACAAGATCTGATTTGACTTGCCATTATCATTCTGATGAGGAGTGACTGATAAAAAGACAGACGTGCTGAGATCTAATTGACAGATGGGTCCCTTCTAAATGGTTTATTTTGCTCTTGCTAAGCTTGCCAGGCTCCTCACCCCCGCCCCTTCCCTGACCCCAACAAGCAGGCAGTCTCGAGCTTTTCCTACTAAAATTACTATGAATGTCTGGCCAACCTGGGATGGGAGGCGGGCTACTGGTGTCTAATCCGAAACTGGAGGTGCCTATGCTATGAAGGCACTAAGCCCCAGGTTCCAGAGCCCAAATACAGCTCTGTTGTTCGCTGGGCCCACTAAGTAGGGACTGGATGCCAGAGAGCTGGTTTGGTTCCCTTTGGACCACCAAGTCCCAGTAATTTGTAGTGGGTTTCTTTGGCGCCCACTGCATGCCCCCTCCCCCTTGCCCTGAGCAAGAGCTTCAACCTCTCTATGCCTCAGTTTCCACTCTGTAATGTGGGTCTAATAAATGGTTCTTGCCCTCAGGGCTGTTTTGAGGAATTCACATGATGAGCTGGTTAGGAGCACTCATCCATGTGCCAGACTGGGTTTCCCTCCGCCGCTTACTGGGCAAGGGATTTTTGGGCACATCCCTTAATCTCCTTGGGCCTCCAATTCCCCATCAGTGAATTAGAGGGAAGCATGGTATCCATTCACCATTGTGAGGATTAATCGAGTTGTAATACCCAAAAAGCACCTAGGGCAGGGCATGGTAAACACCATGTAAGGGCAGCTGGTCTGAACACTAAGGAAAAGTGTTTAGCAGAAGGTTTAGCATGGAATAAAGACTTGATACATATTAACTCTCATCGTCATTATTGGTTGGGATACCACCAATAATATTGTTTTCTTGAAGTGCCAAAAAAGTTATCCTTAAAAGTTATACACAAAGCTATGACCTTGATGGTGGAAGTGAGCTGGCTCATTTCCTTTGTAGGGTTGTACGTGTTCCAGGAAGACACAAGTCCTCCAGAAAAGTCTTCCTGGTCTTAAAATGAAAATCTTTCACTGTTTGGCATATGTTTATATATATTAGTCAGTATATAAGATATATTAACAACTCAGGTTATCAGTGCAGAAGGGGTGAGAGTTGTGGGCAACCTTCTGTAGATGTGGCCATGGCTGTAGCACAGCCCACTCGTAAGATCAGCAGGAATAGTCAAGTGAGGTGGAGAGAGAAGATGGAGGGAGAGTCAGCTGTCCTATTGCAGAGGATGGGAGAAGGTGGAACTAGTTTCTAGTTCAAACCTTATGCCTTCTTCCTATGTGGCGGACAGCCTTCAGCTTCTACTGTTCAATGGAAAGGGTTAAGATGAGTTAGTTGCTCACATACTTGGCTCTTCCAAGCTACCTTCCAGCAGTGATGAAGGGAGAGAAAGGGAGCCAGTACTTTAAGAGCTATTACGGCTCTAAAACTGGGGTTGGCCATGGCTGGGGGGGGGGGGGCGGTGTCAAAGAACATTCTGGTATTACATGCAAAACTGTGTATACAGGTGGATTTTTCTGAGTGGAGGGATAAGTCCATGGTATTGATTAGATTCTCAAGTGACTCTCTAATCCCAAAGACTGATGCCTTCAGCCTCATGTGAGCCAGGAGTCCTGCTGCTGCTCTGAGGAGGCCATTTAAGGGGAGACAGGAGCAAATTTGAGGTCGCGGTTCTGGGTGATGGCTATTTCCATATCTGCCAGCTGGAAAGGGAGTGTCCCTCAGGGGGGTCTGGGTTTACCGGAATACAAGAGGGAGATCTCTTTTACACCCCTCTCTCCATGCATAAACCTGCCCTTTCACTAAGGACCAGTGGCTGTGCCACCATCACTACATCCCTGCGTGTCTCCATCCATCCCCATTCAACATTCCTACTCAACACCACCCTCTGCCAGAGCCTCTCACACTCTTCAACACAGTGCGATGAATGAGTAGTCTCCTCCTTGAGGGCAGGAATCACGTTTTAGGTATTTACACATTCACAGTACTCTATATTACATTTGCCACCTAGTTAATGCTCAGTAATTGTAAGCACTGTAAATGAATTACAGAAATTAATTTCAAAAATGAACTTAATTGGACTGACTAGCCTTGGGGGATGGGGCATGATTCATAGTGTCTATGAGCAATTATACACCATAGTTTTTCAGAATAAAACTTTGGAGATGGTTTTAAGTTAATCTGCCTAGTTGTGAAAAGCCAAGGGAGATTATCCTCGGATACTTTTAAAGAAGAAAGATATGGTAATTTGCAAAGGGCATGAATTCTTCAAAGATTTCAGTCCTCCACCACTACAAAGTATGAGTTAGAGTTAACAATTTAGAAACCTATGAAATGAACGGAACTCATCTAATTTCAGTGCAGCAATTATAGCTCTTTTTGAGGCTACATGAAAAAACCCAAGTGTGGTTACTATAGCAGTAAATTGGTCTCTAAGAAATGCTTTCATTTTCTCAAGGAAAAAAAAATTCTATGCTAAAGCAGGCAAATGATAAGAAAAATAATCCACAAAGAAACACAAATGTATCTGGAAACAAAAAATGATCCACGTGCAAATACGGCAATGGGGGGAACAAAAGCAAAATAAGACCAAATCACGTAGGCAAGTGAATGGATGTCAATTTTTAAAGAGAGAATTTTACAGTGTTATTAAAATGATGAGTGTTTCCCCAAATTTCCTCAGTGGCCAAGAAAATGGGATAGTTTATCAAACAGAAGGGGAATTTATCTTGTGTAAGATATAGACATTGAAACACGTATTGGCTGAGAAGCCCAATAAAAAAGAGATTATATTACCAGAGCTAAATTTTCAGGTTAGTACACATATGGCAGATAGATGACTGAACTGATGAGAAGGCACAGGAAAATTGTCTAATGGATGAACTTTTGCACGAGCGAGAAATACATTATTTCAAAATTCTGGTTGAATGAGTTTGAAGCTTTCCCTTACAGTACGGACTCCACCACCAGCTGCCTTTCACTTCTGTGACTCGCACTGTGTCACTGTACTTAGATTGATTTGGTTAAAATCAGGTATTCTGTTACTTTTATAAAGGTAAATGTATTGCCTTGAGATTAAAAGAGAGTAAGTTTTAGGATGACACATGTTCACAGTCGCAGGAGCACTCGGGCCGATGTGTTTTTATCACTAGCGAAATCCTTTCAAGCCCGACATTCCCTTAAGTGCTCAATGTGGGGGCCGCTCTGTCTTGAGGGGTCCCACCCTAACAGATGAGACGTAAGCTCCCCAGAGACTGGGCTGTGGCTCACCTATCCCCGTGCCTAGCTCGGTGGCCTGCATCTCCAGTAGGTGCCAGAAAGTGTGTCCTAAGTCGGGGACAAAAACCAATGCTTTCTGAGGAATGGATTTGTTAGCTGACGTTTGAAGTCAGGGAACAGCTGCAGGAGAGCTTGGGGGACACCATCTAACTCGGGTGTTTCCAAAGCGTTTTCTTTAGAGCCCCCCCACCCTCTCAGCACACCGTTTGTGGGCATCTCCTATGGACCTGGCATTGGTCCAACACAGACAAGGTCTCTCTTCTCATGGAACATGGGGTCCGGGTCACCTGCTTCTACAATGTCAAGCTACAGTCCTGACTTAAACTGCGTCCTTGTCACCCACCAGTGAGACACCAGCCATGGGACACACAGACAGTTCGCCACAACTTTCTAAGAGGAGGCCCTGTGTGATGGGCCTCTGCTGGCTACTGCCTCCTTTCCCCTTCTCCTTCTGGAAAGGGTGGGGGAGGGCCGTGCAGCAGGGAGAGGGGCCAGGAGCCTGTGAGAGTTCCTGTCCTCGCCTCTGGGATGAGGTCAAGTGAACATCGTGAAGAGGAGCTGGTCTGGCTGGTGCCTCAGCCCAGAGGTCTTGTCAGGGGAACCAGCGGCCACAGGCTGTGCTCCTGTCCTGCTCCCACAGAATCCACAGAAGAGCTTCACCCGAGAGCCAGCATGTGGCACCAGGGACATGGAGGGAGGTGACACCTAGTGCCAATCAGAAGGGGGAGCCACGGTTCACTCTGAGAGGACTCAGCTGAGAAAAAAGCCGGCCTGCTGTATACTTCAGTCCATTTATTTATTAGCCTTTTTTTTTTTTTCCCTCTTTTCAGGGCTGTACCTGAGGCATATGGAGGTTCCCAGGCTAGGGGTCGAATTGGAGCTGTGGCCACCAGCCTCCACCACAGCCACAGCCGCGCCAGATCCGAGTCACGTCTGCAACCTACACCACAGCTCACGGCAACACCGGATCCTTCACCCACTGAGCGAGGCCAGGGATGGAACCCGCATCCTCACGGATACTAGTCAGGTTTGTTGCCGCTGAGTCACAATGGGAACTCCATCCACTTCAGTCCATTTAACACACCACGATCCCTCATCAAGTGAGTGGGAATCTGCTATCATCACCATCCTATGCTGAGCGAAATCGTCTGCACACATTCCTTGGGGTTTTCATCTCAATTTGCCTTCATCGAAGAAAACGTGCCTGGTTACCTTCCTATGCCCTCAGGCGGGGGTTGGGAAACCTTCTCTGGCAAGGCCACAGAGTAACAATGTCAGTCTCTGCTGGTCACACATCCCTGCCACCGGTATGCAGCTGGGTGATGGGAGGGACAAGGCAGTCTAGGTCCTGTGACAATGAACGGGCACAGCTGGTTTCCAATCAAATTGTATTTATGGGCTCTGAAATTTGAATTTCATACGATTTTTCTGTGTCACAAGATATTCTTTCATTCCCCCCCCCCCAACCCTTAAAAATGGTAGAAACGATTCTTAGCTCGTGGGCTGGATCGGGATTGCAAGCTGTCGTCTGCTATCTCCTGTTTTAATTGGTTCATCTAGTCAACAAATCTTCATTGAGCTCCATTACACAGAAAGTCCTACCGAGACTTTTGTTTACAGAGACGCCATTTTCGTCCACGGTGTATGAAACCGGAAGGGGAAAAGAAAATCTTTTTTGGGGGAAAAAAAAAATCTTCCCAGGTGTCCCGGGAGGATTGCTTATGAAACGATTCCCCCTCTGAAGAGAGCTTTTGCTCCATCTCCATGCTGCAGCAGGCAATTTAGTCACAGCAAACACGAACAGAGATATTTTATTTCCTCTGTCATCCTCTGAGCACTGAAATCAATAGGACTGATCACAGGAGCATGTGCCTCGGGGAAAACACAATGGCCATGTGACCTGTCATCAGCCCTACACGGCACTCCAGGATGCGAGGCCACAGAAGGCTTCGTGCCCGCCTGCACGAGGTGCATTCCTGCCCACAAGCAGGCATATCCCGAGACAGAAGTGGTCCCAAGGGATCACCCTGCAGCTTCCGCTCCAGGGCTCCAAAATGCAGAGCCACCCCCTATCCTTGCATCCCAGGTCCCCAGGAATAATGGCTGTGTGCCCAGGGCTGGCTCCTGTCGTGAGACCTTCCTTCCTTTGGAGGTTTGGACGCCCATGAGGACAGGCACTTGGCTGGCCAGCTGCCAGGGCCCCACTCTGTGTGGCCTGCTCAGGAGCAGGACGTTTGATGATCAACTGTCCCAGGACCAACGGGTGTCCCAGGATGTGGCCTCTCTGTGCTAAAACTGGGCCGGTGAGTCACCCTAAAAATAAGCCCCCTCCACTTCTATTTCTGTCTTCTCATCCCTGTCCAGGTTCTTCCCAAGTGCCTGACTATCAAGCACTTGCGAATTAAAGCAGAAGCTGAACTAAGCCTGGGAAAGAAACTTTCTCCAGAAAACACCAGAAACACACCCCTTTCTCAGGGTACAGATGTACCTTTTGTTATGAGAAACCATAAATGTGAAAAGATGCCCTTTTCAGTTTAAAGTGTTCTGAGAGCCTTAGCTTCTGCTTCAATCTTGTCTATAAAGACGTCTTTATAAAAGACAAAGGTCACACAAGCCGCTATCCCTCAACGCCTGGCAGCAAGAGTGGATTCATTCATCTAAAAAGGCAAAGCCTCATCTGGAAAACGTCTAAAGACCCCTTTGCACTAAATTCATGGTAGGACTGACTCTAGTGGGCTTTCGAGGGGATCCTTGCCCAATATTTTATTTCACACTTTTTTTTTAATGGTCATGGGTGTGGCCTATGGAAGTTCCCAGGCTAGGGGTCAAATTGGAGCTGCAGTTGCCAGCCCACACCACAGCCACAGCTATGCCAGATCCGAGGTGTGTCTGTGACCTACACCACAGCTCACGGCAACGCTGAATCCTTAACCCACTGAGTGAGGCCAGGTGTTTGAACCAACAACCTCATGGATGCTAGTTGGGTTCGTTTCCACTGAGCCAGGACGGAAAATCCATGCCCAATATTTTAACATCACATAAAATACATTTTCTGGTGCTCCCTTAAGCATATCACATAACAAATGATTTACATCTATGCTGAAATGAAACTAATAAACCCAGCACATTTTTAAACTGGCCTTGTTTTGACCTAATTACCCTTTTTCCTTGGTTGATGGTTTCAATATTCAGTAATGAATCACCCAGTCAAGTATGAAAAAAAATCACTGAACTGTGTGTTTGTGCATCCATGGGATTATGCGTAAGAAAATTATGCATTGGAGTTCCCGTCATGGCGCAGTGGTTAACAAATCCAACTAGGAACCATGAGGTTGTGGGTTCGATCCCTGGCCTCGCTCAGTGGGTTAAGGATCCGGCGTTGCCGTGAGCTGTGGTGTAGGTCGCAGACGCGGCTCGCATCCCGTGTTGCTGTGGCTGTGGCGTAGGCAGGTGGCTATAGCTCTGATTCGACCCCTAGCCTGGGAACCTCCATGTGCCGTGAGAGCAGCCCAAGAAATGGCAAAAAGACAAAAAAAAAAAAATTATGCATCCCTTAAGTTGGGCTCAGGTATTGCATGTTGATCACCTTGATTATGGAATATCAATGTGTTAGTAATTTTGGAAGGAAACAAAAATGCAACCCTTGGATAGAGCAATGGACATAAGAGTCAAAGAGATTTCAAGGTGAAGGCTATGTACCCCGAATGTTAGCACAGAGCGGGCAAGCAGGTGTTCTGTGTTTACGGAGCCTGGTGTTTCACCCTAGAGGTCCGTGTCACCAACACTTTTGAGGTGAACATGTCAGCTTGTGTTTCTGCCCCAAAGTAGCCCATGGGAAGCCCTTTCTCTGCCAGGTGAGGTCTCAGAGCTGAGCAGCTGCCTGACGGGGCTCAGGTGAGTGAGTCACCTACCTGACCAGGTCGATGACCCGCTCCCTCGGTGCGGCGCTGACTGGCTCATCATTAATCATCACAATCTGATCTCCTGGGATCAGCTTGCCCTCGGAGGGGCCTCCTGGAGACAAATGAGAGTGAAGAGCAGGTGAGAAGACCAGTGGTAATCCCGCCAGCCGGCCAGCCAGCCAGCCAGCCGGCCAGCCGTGGCCTCCTCTCCCCATCATGATGCCTTGTGACCAACTGGTCCTATCAGCCAAAACCAAACCCACTCGTGGTCTCTGCCCCATCCTTCTCAATATGAGACAAAACCTGGGGAGCAGGGAGCTTCAAGCAAGCTCCTGAGGGCCCCACCACACCCTGGCCAGTGAAATCGGAATCTCTGGAGGTGGGGCTCAGGTAAGGTGGAGATTAGCAATGCTTCTCACACTTGAAGGGGGGATATGAATCCCTTGGGACCTTGTCACCCTGGGCTGATTCAGTAGCTTTGGAGGAGTATGGGGCGACCAGATGCGTTCCTCACAAGGTCCCAGGGGCTGCTGCTGCTGGCCAGCTGGCCACACTCTGAGTATCGGGGCCCCTAGAAGAAGGTATTCTTCCAAAAGGTAGCCAGTTGGCAGGGCTGATGCCTGCAGCCAGAGCTGCAACCTGCTGGGCACACCTGGAGCACAGTACATTTATTTGCTCTGCACAACCAGAGAGATGGCACGCTGAGGGGAAGTGTGTGGCAGCTCGACACGAGGCTGCTGAGAAGGGCTCGGAGGATCTGGCCTATGTGCTTTGGGAGGAGGGGTCAAGGAAGCGGGGGGCTTTGCTCTCAGGAAGTGAGGGTAATTCTGTCAGGAGCATCTTAGTAATTCTCGTCGGAAAGGGAGGTGGAAGGAAGCAGGGCTAAAGCTGGGATGGGTATAACGAAGCAGCAGCCTCCCGTGCCAGCTGGGAGATGAGGTTGTTTGGTCACGTCTGTGGTTGGGACTGTGCTGGGATGTTTGTGTCAGGGCTCACATGTGATGATAAAGGAGTCCTGTTTTTAATCTTGATCCATTGCAGCCTCTCTCAGTCGTTTTTCCGAGGAGGTGGGGGGAGAACTAATATTTGCTGAGCATTTACTGTGCACCAGGCAACAGGCTAAGTGCTTTAGCTAGTAACCTCAATAATGCAATAATCCCGTCCATGTAATGACTGAGCTGAGGCACACTCAAAAGAAAGAATTGCCCGGAAAGACAGGACTGGAGCTTGGCTTAGGTCGGGGATCCTTCCGAGGTCAGGGTGGCCCCTATCTCTTTTGAATGTGCTACTATAACTCAACAACTGGTCACCGCCAGGTCTCTTGGCACACAAAGTCACAGGTGCAAGCAGCACACATCTGTATTAAATAAAACCTAAAAATAAATGCTATGACAACATGGACTGTCTTCACACGTCAAATAGAATCACCCTCCAAATACCACTGGGGGACCATATGGTACTGGGATTTGAATTTTACCTCCGGAGGTCTGTCTGGATAATAGGAGCAACTGAAATGTTATCTTTCAAATAGCATCACTTTTACTTCATTCCGCAACTGAAACGAACACTTCACACCCCAAATGTGGAACTCAAGGCCATTCAGCTGTTCTGAACCCACAGCCACTTGGCATCTGTGTCACTCAAGCTAGAGGAGACACGTGTCTTATTTCTGGGGAGTGAGAGCACGAGAAAAACCTTAACGTGTCCCTGTATCAGAGAGAGGAAGTATTCATTTCCAGCTGTGGGAGCTGAGATTCCGTGTTGGCATGCACGAGGGACTCAGAAAATCATGGGAGGGACCCTCGAGGATGACTGGATTACGTGCGGATGATCACTCAGATTCAGTCAAACAAATGCTTAGAAGTCAAATGCTGGTCAGATAGAGAACAATCTTCAAACTGTCTGCATGGCAGATGTTACCTGCTCTAATGAGAGAACCACCTGCATAAGGACACGACGTAGTTTTGTATCTGACTTAGGCTTTCTGAGCAAATGGCAACACCCTTGTGTAAGCATGAGTTATGGGAGCAAGTGACACCCAGCTCCTTCCAGAACATGAAGCACGGGGCACACTCACTTCAGAGACCTCCCATGCCCTTTACTCCGAAGGTTGGCTCGCCTACTACAGAAAATGTGGTCTTGCCACTGGTATCACTTAGGACTTCGGAAGAGCCATTTTCTGAGAGGCACAGTTTAGGGGACCAGTATTTTCACTCATAGAAATGACTAGAAACCGGGCTCTTCGACCTTAGTTTTCACTTTTTCCACTCTTCTCAAAACAAAAACCAAGACCTGAGTCTCCAGTCAGCTCCGAGGAGGACACATGCGGTGGAGAATTTCATAACCAGAGATGTTACAGCGTCTCATGCCAAAGGGGACCCCAAGGAGGACAAAATATGTGTACACGCATGCATATAGTACATTATATGTGATATGTAATATATGCAAATGTATGCACAGAATGACCTACTATACATATGTTCTCCATGTATAAAATTCTTACACGATGGAAGATAATGTAAGAAAGGAAATGTGTGCGTGTGTACATATATATGTATATATATGTATGTATATGTATGTATATGACTGGGTCACTTTGCTGTACAGCAGGAAATGGCACAACACTGTAAACCAACTATACTTCAATAAAACTATAAAAAAATGAAAAAGGAGTTCCTATCGTGGCTCAGCGGGTTAAGAACCTGACTGGTATCCATGAGGATGCGGGTTTGATCCCTGGCCTTGTTCAGTGGGTTAAAGGATCCAGTGTTGCTGTGGCTGTGGTGTAGGTCAGCAGCTGCAGCTCTGATTCGATCTCTAGCCTGGGGATTTCCATAGGCCGCAGGTGTGGCCCTAAAAAGACAAAACAAAAAACCAAAAAAACCTCTTGGTGGTAGGAACTCAGGTGATTTTTAAAAAACGTGACCCTCCATGTTATCTACACTCTTGTTTTTTCTAAAAGCACACGTATCCTTTCATTGTTAGAACAAACAACAAATCTCTCTGGAGATTAAAATTCTCAAATTGAATCAAGTTTGACAAGCCCACGTACAGAACTAAACTGTGACCTATAGCTAATGAAGCAAGAAGCTCGGCAGATGGATTAAGAAGGTATATGGCAAGGCAGTGGTAGGACTGAAAAGGAAACTCCTTCTCTGTGCAAGTCTAAAGGGTTAACTCTATTTGCAGTGCTTGCCTGGGGGGCAGAATGTGTCAAAATGATGAAAAATGAAATTCACTTTAAAAATCTACACTATGGAGTTCCCGTCGTGGCGCAGCGGTTAACAAATCCGACTAGGAACCATGAGGTTGCGGGTTCCATTCCTGCCCTTGCTCACTGGGTTAACGATCCGGCGTTGCCGCCGTGAGCTGTGGTGTAGACTGCAGACGCGGCTTGGATCCCGCGTTGCTGTGGCTCTGGCGTAGGCCGGTGGCTACAGCTCCGATTCAACCCCTAGCCTGGGAACCTCCATATGCCGCGGGAGCGGCCCAAGAAATGGCAAAAAGACAAAAAAAACAAAAAACAACAACAAAAAAACTATACTAGCTCGCTCATTGGCTTTCCTTAACTGACAGACTCAACTGGCCAACTACTTTAAAGCAACAACAACGACGACCATGACGATGGTAAGCATTCCTGGAATAAGTATGTAGCTGACACGTTTCTAATGCATTTCATCCTCTCCCAAGCCCTAGAAGGTAGATACTATGTTCCTCATTATCCAAATGATGGAAAGAAGTTACATCCGACTGAAATGGAGGGAAGTTAACACAGAAGCTAAAAAAAAACCCTAATTAAGAGACAGAGGCAGGATTCATAACCATCAAATCCAGGCAGTCTCATGCCAGAGTCGGTGCTCTTGACTGCAGTACTTTATGTTTGAACTCTGTGACTGATTTGCAAAATCCTAGAGAGAAACAGACATACTTTTGCTTTCGTCTGAAAATAAATCCAAGTCCATTAAAATAAATGCATAGACACTAATAATAAATAAGTAATAAAAGAGCATTGTTTCTGGAAAAACAAAGGCCGTCCACAGCAGGCAATTGCGTCATCAACTATTATACTCAACTGTGTTGATGTGGAACATCTGTAGACTCTAATGACAATGACTGAGGCCAGGTACATTACCTACCTGATCATGTGGCAGAGTTTAAGAGATTTGCCACACACTGTATCATCATCATCATTTACTGTGTAACGAAACACCCCGCAACTCAGTAGGGTCTCTTCTCATGCTTATGGGTCTCTAGAAGAACTGTGGATTGGCCGATCAGGATCAGACCTGGCTGGGTGGTTGTGCTGTACACCGAAGGTCAGGCTGTACTTCGCTTTAGGCTGCAGGCTGGTGGCCCTATGTGTTCATTTTGGGGGCTCAGGTTGAAGCGGAAGCAGCCATTTCAGGGAAACTTTTTTTAAAAATTAAAGTATCGTTGATTTACAATTTTGTGCCAATTTCTGCTGTACAGCAAAGTGACTCCATCATATACATATACGCATTCTTTTTAAAATATTCTTTCCCATCATGGTCTATCCCAGGAGACTAGATATAGTTCCCTGTGCTAGACAATAGGACCTTGTTGTTTAGGGAAACCCTTCTGATGGCTATGGCAGCAACTCAAGAAACAAGCTCAACTCCGCAAGCCTATTTCAAGCCTTTGCTTATGTCATATTTGCTAATATGCCATTGGCCCAAGTCAGTCACCTGGTCCAGCCCAACAGCAGGACAGTAGGGAAATAAATTCTGCCCCTACTGGAAAGGGAGGGGAGCACATCTTTGTAAAAGAATCCACCCACCTGAACGAACCTGAATTAAAGTTTGGAAACTTTAATACAATTTTTTTCTGCTTTCTCACGAAGGAGTTTGTCATGAGCTTACTGAAAAGAACCCAGTACCATTCTCTTGATATTTGCATTTATACATCAGGAGGTGGGTCACTTCCATGGGAATCAGTGTTTTCCTAAGTCTAGAGAGATCGGAAGGATTTGGCAGTTTAAAACCTCATTTGCCGAGCCATTTCTGTCCCTCTGGTGGTCTGGCTCTATCCAGGTGTTGGGAAACCTCAAGTAGACTTTACGGCTCAAAAGGGAACAGCAAAGAACTTGTGACACGGAACGGCAGTGGTGCTGGTGGGGGGTGGGGGGTGATCCCCAAGGACGGGGGCTGGAAGGAGCTTACCTGGGGTTACCGAGCGAACGACCACTGGCTTTTCACTCCCCGCCACAAAACCAAATCCCAGCACAGGGTCCCTCCTCATCTCCACCCTCCGTGGAGCCGGAGGGATGATTTGGCAGCTCTCCAGACGAGGGTCATCAAATGGGATCGCCTGTGTCATGTGACTGTGGGAAAAGCATACACAAGAGAAGCGAGGCATCAGTGCATGTGTTGGGCAACGGCCTGGTGACTATATTCTCTCTAGTTGCGAAATCTTCTATTCTCCAGGAGAGAGCAGGGAAGATACTGGGGGACTCCCTGTCCTGCTTCTTGCATGGCCCTCTTTTTCCTGGAAAACTCCAGGCCCACTTTTGCTTTAGGCCTCTGCACCAGCTACTCCCCCCAACCTGGAATGCTTGTCCTGCAGATACGTGTATGCCCACCCTCACCTTTCAAGTCTCTACTCAAATGTGACTTTCTTTAAGAGGACTATCCTGGTCCTACATTTTAAAACTACAGCCCCTGGAGTTCCCGTCGTGGCTCATTGGAAATGAATCTGACTAGCATCCATGAGGATGCAGGTTCAATTCTTGGCCTTGCTCAGTGGGTTACGGATCCGGCGTTGCCGTGAGCTGTGGTGTACGTCGCAGACGTGGCTCGGATCTGGTGTTGCTGTGGCTGTGGTGTAGGCCAGCGGCGGTAGCTCTGATTCAACCCCTAGCCTGGGAATTTTCATGTGCCTAAAAATATAAAATAGAATAAAATAAAATAAATAAAATAAAATACAATAAAATTGCAGCCCTGCTTTGCCACACCCAGGTCCTTTTACTCTTTCTACTTTTTTTTCCATAGCACTCATTACTTGCTAACAGGTTGTGGAACATAATTATTCTTATGCTTTTTTCTTTTTTTTTTTTAAATTGTTCTGCTGTCCACACTAGAATGTAAGCTCCCTGAGGGCAAGGCATTTTGTTTCATTCACTGATTTATCCCAGGTGCCTGGAATGGTGCCTGGCACTTAGTGGATTCTCAATAAAGACTTGAATTAATAAGTAGAGAAAAAGAGAGATTTGTGGAGAACTATCCAATTATAACTGATATGCTGAGGAAGAACCTCAGAGGGTTATGGACATTGGGTAGGTAACACAAAGGGCTTTGGGCTCCAGTGAAACTGAAGTGATGGGGATTGTTTTGGTGGCAACAGTTCCCCTTTGGTGTCAAGTAGAGTCCACCCTTTCCAAAGAAGTTGAGGAAATAACTCTTGGCATTTCTGCTCCGGAGAGACTTTCAGATCATCTACATGAATCTTTTTCACACCAAAACTTCGGAAGTCTTAGCACCGTTTTAAACTTGAAATGTGTATAGCATTCAAAAATTATCAAACTGCTTCCATGAATGGCTCATTAGATCCACAAAACGACCTTGAGAATGAAGGAACAGAGCGGGTATTATCACCTGCATTTTTCACTGGGAGGAAACTCAGATCAAAAGAGTGGCTTATTGTCACTGAGGGCCCATGGCTGGTGTGCTAGAGGGTCGGGTGGAAAATCAACTCCCATGACTCTTAATGAAATCTTCACTCATGCACATAATCCAAAGCAGACATCTTTGGGGGAAGAGTTATTAGTTTGAACCCTAGAAATCTCCTTAAAGTATGTAAGCCAAGATTATTTCAATGACACGGGCTTAATTCGATTTTTTTTTCTCTCTCTAATCATCTTCAATAAGTAAAAGAAGATCATTTTTAAGTACTCTGAAAGATGCTACTCTATATGCCATCTGGACAACATATTGTTCAAATGTAATAAAGAAAGACAGACAAGGAAGAATCCTGTTGTCCTTCAGTGTAATTAAGAAGAGTTAAGAAAAATCAATGAAAACCTGCTAGGATCTGTCCTTTAGGACATGTATCACTGACTAGGAAAATAAAAGTTTAAAATCCCTTTGAAACAGAAAGGAAGGAAATGTCTTTTCGATTTAGCAGCTTGTGATCTGGAACACTAGGAAAAAGAGAAGTGTGAGCTGAAAATGAACCTGTTGTGTGCCACGTGCTAACACTCATCTGTCACCTTGTTTCATCGTCACAATCCCCATCATGGAGGGCATTTGACCTCACCCACCTCCTCTTTGCAAATGCCCAGAGAGGAAGGTTTAAGCCAGGTGCAATTCACACCAGGTCTTCTGATTTTAAGTGTCATGTGCCTGACCAGCTACTTCATTTGCAAGGACAGTGCAAAATGATTATGCGGGGACCCTCCTTCAAACTTCAAGAGAGCAGACTGTGAAAAGCAGCGCAGCGCCTTGAGTGACTGCATGGGTCACACGCCCATGAAGCTGGGCGTGGTCAAATGCTATCCCATGTCCCATCACCATTCCAGAAATATCTAGGCTCAGAGTAGCAGCATTATAGGGTCAAAGAGGGAGGGGCTGTCTTCTGTGAAACTGCAGGTGTTTCCCTGGACCCAGAGATTAGATATGGCTACCGTGGTGGGGCATGTGCTTGGGACAAAGGGAGGTGGGCAGAAGGTCACACGGAGAATCCTAGCAGTCTGAAGGACAGAATTTAAGACTCTGATCAAAGCAGGAAAAAACAATACAGGATGAGACCCAGTATTCAAGGAAAGAGCTGTAGATGGGACCCTGGGCAGGGAGGGACTAAGACACAGGGAATGGGTGGGGAAGTCAGGACTGGGAACTAGGCCACCCAGGAGGTCCTCTCATACTCCTACAGGGGGCCTCCCTTGGTGGAATCTGACCCTCAACGTTGACCCCCCCATTGGCATGAAACGTGCATGGCTGTATGTGCCTGGGGGAGAGTGTGGCTACCTGGGAGTTGAGGATACTGTTCTATGCTCTCATCTCCTCTACAAGAGGGCTCCAACTCAGAGTGTAATAGACAAGAACACACCTGACTCCATATTGGATCTGTCCCTTTAGTGCTAAGCCTGTGCTCTGTGGTCTGTGCTTAGTCATGCTGGCTCTCTGCACCTTTGTAAAAGAATGCTGCTTATAGCCTGAAATATATAGGATAGCCTATTCTTAAGGCTCTGACCTTTCAAGGCACAACACTTTTCCATTCGTGTAGAGATAAAAAGTTGCAGAACAGAAAATAACAAATGTCTTGTTGGAGGTTTATAGGATCCTTGTGACCAGACCTATGTGGACACCTGCAAGAACAAAGGATTCCAGCCGCAAGAAGTCTGTGACAACCAGCCACCCTGCCCCACCCCCACCCCGCCTGAATTCCACCTTGGGGGAGATGATTCTCTGGGACACTAGTCCACCATCTTCTGAGACTGTTGGCTTTCTGAAAAACGTCGCTATTCCTTGACCCACCAACTTGTCTCTGGATTTATTGGCCTGTCATGTGGCAAGCAGAACGAGCTTGGATGCAGTAACAAAAGCGTGCTATACGCTAAGTACATGTGGAAATGAGTCTGTCCTTTTATCCCCAGAGGGAACAAAGGAAAAAAAGGAGGGGAAATCCACGTTTTTTGGCCCTGAACTCTGAGTTGGCACCAGAATTCACAGAAGGCATATGCTGAATGAGGAAAGTTGTAGAGGTGATGTGATTTGCTGATGGTCATAGATGTTGTAGAATAGACAATTGAACTCTGGTTGGCATAACTCTCAATTCCATGTCTAGAGAGAGACTGGGGAAGACATTTCCCCTTCCTGTAGCCGGTCGTGTGAAAAGCTTCTAGCAGTGGTTCCCAAACTTTGGTACATATTAGGATCACCTGGACAGCATTAAGAAATCCTAATACACAGGTCTGACTCCAGATCAATCACATCAGAATAGGTGAGAGTGAAAGCCTGGATCAGTTTTTTAGAAAGATTCCCCCAGTGATTCCAAAGTGTAGCAAGGTTTGGGATCATTCACCTACCCAGGGAAGGGTGTGTTCTAGTACCTCTGGATAATCGAAAAAGAGGACACAATGCTGCAAATGTTGGTTAAAATAACGAAAGCATCTGTAGCTAGATTATCCTCTTTCCTCTACATGATAACGTAATAGTCTCCAATTTTTAATTCATCATTCATTTAATAAGTATTATAATGTATTTTATTAATACTTGACATTTATTAAACAGTAATTTCATGCTAAGCCTTTTTCCAGTTAATTTCCATGTTAGTTCATTTAATTCTTGAAAACAACTCTGTAATGCATTCATTTATTCATTCAGTCAACAAATGTTTATTGAAGGCCCACTGGCTTCTCACTTCTGGGGATACAAGAGCAATGGAAGCAGAATAAAAAAAATAAAATGTTCACTGAGGTGTTGAGAGGCAGGAAGTAAACTAATAAACTAGTAAAATGTATGGCATATCAGGTCATAAAAGCGCTAAGGAGAAAAATAATGCAGGAAAGAAGCTGAGGGAGCAAGGGTCCTTCAAGGTTATAACAGGGGTCAGGAAATATCTGGAGGAGGAACATTTCGGCAGAGGGACCACCCAGTGCAAAGGACCTGAATGGGCATGAGGAAGGGAGAGCCTGGCGGCCAGTGGTAGGGTGGGAGGGAGGCAGGGAGGGGAGTGGTAAAGAAGGGATGAGGGAATGACCTGAGAAAATACTCATGAGGTTGATGTCAGAGAATGTTTTGCCTATGTTCTCTTCCAGGAGGTTGATGGTGTCTTGTCTTATATTTAAGTCTTTTAGCCACTTTGAGTTTATTTTCATGCATGGTGTGAGGGTGTGTTCTAGTTTCATTGATTTGCATGCAGCTGTCCAGTTTTTCCAGAAATTCTTGTTGAACAGACTTTTTTCCCCCATTTTATGCTCTTGCCTCCTTTGTCAAAGATTAATTGACCATAGGTGTCAGGGTTTATTTCTAAGTTCTCTATTCTGTTCCATTGGTCTGTATATCTGTTTTGGTACCAGTACCACACTGTTTTGATGACTGTGGCTTTGTAATATTGCTTCAAATCTGGAAGAGTTATGCCTTCTGCTTGGTTTTTGCTTCTCAGGATTGCTTTGGCAATTCTGGGTCTTTTGTGGTTCCATATAAATGTTTGGATTGTTTGTTCTAGTTCTGTGAAAAAATGTCATGGGTCATTTGATAGGGATTGCATTGCATCTGTAGATTGCTTTGGGTAGGATGGCCATTTTTACAATATTATTTTTTCCAATCCAGGAACATGGAATATCTTTCTATTCCTTTACATCTTCTTTGATTTCCTTGATTAATGTTTTATAGTTCTTAGCATTTAAGTCCTTTACCTCCTTGGTCAGGTGTATTTCCAGGTATTTGATTTTTGGGGGTGCAATATTAAAGCATACTGTATTTTTATATTCCTTTTCTAATATTTCATTGTTAGTGTACAGAGATACGACTGATTTCTGAATGTTAATCTTATATCTTGCTACTATGCTGAATTTGTTAACCAGTTCAAGTAGTTTTTGGGTTGAGTCCTCAGGGTTTTCAGTGGAAAATAAATAAACAAAAAAGAAGGGCTGAGGGGTTGAAGATGACCCAGGCTCTTAGAAGGACTTAGTGTTTTGTTCTGAGTGAAACAGGAAGCTGTTGGCAGGTTCTGAGAAGAGAAGAGATGTGCTGGCTACCATACTGAGAAAGAAAGGAAGGGGCACTGGTGAGCACGGAGAGCATCCTAGGGCCCACTGCATCAATCCTGACAAAGTATCATGGTGGTTTGGACCAGAGTGAGCACAGAGACAGCAAGAAATCACTGGGTTGTTAACATATAGCATTGGAATCCTGGCCCCCCCACTTCCTAGTGGTGTGACCTGCACAAATTACCTCATCCCTCTGTACCTCAGTTTTCTCATCAGCAAAATGGTGATAATAATAGATACAGACTCCTAAGATCACTGTGAAAATTAAATGAATGAATAAATGTCAAGCAGTGAGCAAAATGTCTGTATGTAGGAAGCACTCGAAAAGCATGAGCTGTTATTTTCATCTCTTAAGATGAAACAGAAAGGCATCATAAACTCATTCAATTTTCAAATATAAAAACAAATGCAATGTTTCAACCTCCTGTAGCCCAGCTCTCAGTGAGATGCCTTACAAATCCGAGGTAAGCTCTGAGGCTTTCAATTTGAAGAATCACATCAAATGCAATGAGAGTAAACACAAATGTATGCTGATATGCAAGAGGCAAAACGGTACCAGAATACAGAAGGACAAAATCTAGGCTTCTTTAGCGGCTGAATCACAGTTAATAAAGATTTCCTCTGCCATGTTTCAAAGATTACTAAGTGACCATGAAGTCCATGGCTGGGGAGTGAACCTAGGTCATGGGGAAAGGGAGCAGCCCTAACCCCATTGTAAGGAATGAGAGAGGGGAGCTGGCCCTTAAATCTCAGATCTGTGTCAACAGAGAATTTGACATTGGTCCATATGACTTCCCCACCTTAATAAGGTCTGAAACTTACAACCATGTGTGTATTTTGTGGTCACTGATTGTCCTAGTATTTTCTTTTTTATTTAGGATTTTTACATTCTTTTTGCTTTGCTTGAACTTTGAGGATAACCTTCCAATGGCATCATCATTTTCTCACTCAACAGGTTCTATTTTCAGAATACATGAACTAACAACAATCAACCCCTGTCTCTTTCCCAGTAACAGTGGATCCATACTAAAATGTTCCCCCATGAAACATCATTTTGTTCACTGTGTTAGGCAAGAATTTTTTGGCTCTCTCCTGGCAATATTTTTTAGACAGATGCTTGAGTCCTTTTATAATGAGCTGAAAAAGCAACATCTTTTTACCTGCTGAACATGCTCCAGTGAATTCTGATGCTGAGGCTAGAAAAATACAATTGATGAGCTGTACAAACTTTCATCCCCTGCCCCACCCTTCTTCGACAAACACATACAGATAGCCCAGGAATTTCTGACCTAAAAAATCCAGAGAGTATTAATGGTGATGGAAAATATGTCCACTGAGATTGAATGAACAATCTTCCTGCTTCTGACAGATTCCATTCAAAAGGAATGATGGGAATCCTGCTGTCTAGCTCACTGCAACAAAAGGAAACGTCTGTCTTTTAACTCTGGGAGTCTTTTTTCTTCAGCAGAAATAAAAGACTGCTATACCCAATGTACCACAAAGAATTACTTTGACTAGTCAAATGTGCCCTGTAAGAAAACTTACAGTAGTTTCAGTTGTCCATGTTCTCATTAGAGCCAGAGAGGTCCTTTTTTGGAACATGTACTGGGTGTAAAGCCTTTGGAAGGAAGAGCCAAATTAGAAGCCATGGCCTTTGGTGTGGGGGTACTAAAGCATTTAGGAAGATGGTGGCAGGTGGGACACCTGGGTAGTTAAGCCTGGAAGGAAAAGGAGTGTAAATAGTTCTGCTCGAGAAGATCATTGTTGGAGTTTGTTACTTTTAAGGGATGGGCAGCTGTGATTATGTGAGAGTATTAAACGTCTATATATTACATTCTCATCTTGGTAGCACTGGCGTGTGTGGTCGACTGAATTAGACCTCATTTTCTCCCCAGAATGTGATTTGCCACTGGATGCCACACGGCTCTGGAGTGTGGACAAAGTACACACTTCTCTACCCCTGAACTCTGCTAACATCTCATTGCCCAAAGCATCAGCATGAGGAAACCTCGAGGTAGCCACTGCCCCATCAGCTTGGGCCCTGGAATGGACACAGTGGGACAGACCAGAGCCAGCAAGGAGCCAAGTGTAGCAGAGCTGCCCAGCCCCTCAGCCTGGATCAGCCAGCTGAATGAGGGATAACAAATGGTGATTGTTTTATGAAACATTCTGAATTTGGGGGATGTTTGTTATGCACCCAAAGCTCACTCATACAATCTGTAAATAGTGTTTGCAAATAGTATTTAATAACCCTGAAATGTTACATCCCCAAAAGATTCTCTCTACCAACTCTATTCTTCATACCATTTACGGCCATATATGTCACATTTTACAAACACTACTGACACTTCCAAAGCAAACCCCTCCCCCCATTATCCCAGCTGATATGGCAGCCACAGGCACACCAGGGTCTATTCTTCATGACTTTCTCATATCTCTGACTGGATTGGGATAGTCGTGGCTCCCGAGCCAGTAATTCATAAGCCCTATTGTGGCCTGTGAGGGGGCCTAATAAGAAAGTCTCTGAGCAGAAGTACTGGGCCAGGCAGACTAGAATTCCCCAGACTAAGAATGTAAGGAGGAGAGAAAAAGAAAGCAGAAGTATGAATTATTAGAACTGATAGGCTACAAATGTGAGGGATTGTGAGTCAGATTAGACCCCATGATAGGTTTCCAGCAAGTCCAAATCACCATGATGTGTGTGGCAACATAACATATTGAAAAGAATTTTTGGAGTTCCCTGGTGGCCTTTTGGTTAAAGGATCCAGTGTTGTCACGGCTGTGGCTGAGGTCGTTGCTGTGGCACAGGTTCGATTCCTGGCCCAGGGAGCTTCTGCATGTTGCAGGCATGGCCAAGAAAGAGAAAGGAAAAAAATTTTTGTTGCTTTGTTCCCACTGAGCTTTTCCTCTCCCAGGTCTAATAAGGTAGAGAGGCTTTGTTCAGTCCCTTGCCTCAGGAAGATACATTTACCAGGGCCCAGAGCAAAAGCTGACTGCAGAAACCCTCTCTCCTGACGTTTGTTTTCCTGAAAGTCTGGGCAACTTGGCTTAAGGTTCAAGGGCAGAGGATCTCTGCAAGGTGGCAGAAACTTCAAGAGAGAGAGCTTGGTGGTATGTCCAGCAAAGCACCAAGATCTATTGGCTGAGTCTACAGAAACGGCAGAGGCAGCGAACTTCAGGGGACCATGCAGGCTTGGACTCCAGGATCTTAGGACTGAAGACTACAAAAGCCTATCTGAACTCTCTCTGCTCTGCGGAGATTCTGAGGACTTTTGAATATTCAGCACGATTACATGTGCGTTGCCAACCAGAAGGAATGCTATATGACAATACTCACATGAATTTAAGCATAAGAATTATACTGGCCATGTGAGAAAACAAAAACCATGAGTAAACAGCATCTTTGAGGGAAAGGAGAAAGGGGAGTTGGAAGAGAAGGGATGCAACTTGGAAAGAAAGCATACTGTAGCGTGACATCACACGAGGAGATCCAGGACGTCCTGCTAATGGGGGTCCTCAAGCGTCTCTGAATCTAGAGCTACGTCCTAGAGGTGCTGCCCATGAGGCTTGGAGGCACAGCCAGGCTGCATTTCCATTGTCATGTGTTCATGGGGTTCCATCTATCTTAGGATCTATCTTTTTTTATACTCAACTCTCTTCCCTGCCCTTTTAAAAAAATAAATCCAGGCAAGGCCTCTTCTTTGGGATCAAAAGGGCCCAAGCAAATCCCACCACTGGAGATAAGTTAATTTTGTTTTGTTTTGTTTTTGCTTTTTAGGGCCACACCTGTGGCACATACAAGTACCCAGGCTAGAGGTCGAATCAGAGCTACAGCTACCGGCCTATACCACAGCCACAGCAACGTGGGATCCAAGCCACATCTATGACCTACACCACAGCTCACAGCAACACTGGATCCTCAACCAATCGAGCGAGGCCAGGGATCAAACCTGTATCCTCATGGATACTAGTTGGGCTAATTATCACTGAGCCACAACAAAAACTCCCAAAGGTTAATTTTAATATAAACACAGATAAGAGGACACGATATGTTTCCAGGTCACATAACATAGTGAATCTCAGGCTTTCCGCCTTCACGAATATGCAGATTATGGGTTCAGCGGAACTTAACCTGAACTAATCAATTCCACAGGCCACTGTCAGTCAATTCCCACCACAGATCAGGAGCATTTAAAGGTTTGGACCTGTTTAGTCAAGCTTGGAAACTTACTTTGTACTTGAAAAGCCAAGAGAATCCAGGCTGCTCAAACTCAAAAACCACAAAATGTTTGGAGGAAGGAAGTATGTTAGCGAATTTTAGGAGGATTGGAAAGAAATGGGGCTTCTCCTTAATGGGAAGACTAAAGATGAAACATTTCCATTCATTTCCAATTCATTTGTAGATTTAATGCCATCTAATAAAGCTATCTCAATAGCCCTTCTAAAGAGAGAGAATTCTAAATTTAATGATATAAAAGAACACTGTGAACCAGAAAAACACCCTGGTTGTCTAGCCTTATAAGATACCAGAACTCACTCAAAAATAACTCTTACGATGCTGAGACACTGGGACAGATAGAGAAAAGCACAAAATGATGAAGGAACCACTTTGACTAGAATAAACAGGGGGTCCAGGGTAAATTAAGAGATGAATGCCCTCTTGAAAGAATTCAATGCAAGCTATGGCATCAAGCAAACTGAAGTGCTTTAGCATGTCAACAATAAGGCTGCTTTCACAACAAAACCAGGGACGTACAGCAGAGTGGCTGGGAAAATCATTTATCCTACATAGGGGTTATTGGCTATCTGGCAACAATGCACTCAAAGAGCTGTCTCTTCAGAGTATAGGAGATATTATAATAATGAATGAGAAAGTAACTTATTTTTCAAAAGCAACTTGGACTGTGGTAAGAAAGCAGGAAAACAGATGTTTGGAAATGATTCTGCCGTTATGTGCTTCATTTATTGAAAATTATGCAAATAGGTATCTCTAAAAACAGCAGCCTTTGAAAACTTAAAAATGAATTTTTCTAACCTGTTTAAAAACCCTCCAAAGGAGTCACTGCAGCGGGCTGGGAAGTCGTGTGTTAAATATGATAAACTGCAACAGCTTCCATTTGGTTTGTGTCCATTCGCCTGTTCACATGTTTCTGCAGTTCCCTTTTTTCTCCCACGACAATGATTAAAATCAAGAAATAAGCTGAGCTTGCAACCAGACCTTCAAAATGTATCCACTGAAGTGGTAAATCAAGATGTTCAAAAATAAATAAGCACCTTCAGTAACTCTGCTTTCATTTACCAAAGTAAATAATTGTTAATGCAGCAGGGAGGGCAAAAATGTTTACAAGTGATTAAAATTTGGATTTCACCTCCATCTCATTCTAGCATCATTTTTGCATATGCTTTATATTTTCTACCGTATCAACTTTACAGCAGGATATATGTAATGAATAAGTGGATATATGTTCGGGGGTACATGTTCAAAACTCTTTTACTAATAGGAACACAAAAGCAATACATGTGGAGACTTCTAGCTATATGCTCTAGGGGGTTCCTGACCGTGTGGGTCCAAAGGGTGTTTTCTATAGTCAAACAGGATGGACAGAATCACTGATTTTCACAAAGCTCATCACTGCTCTTAGTAAATCCAGCTCGCATGTTCGGAAATAATCAGTGGCATTTTCAGAAATTTAAACATGAAGTTAGAGTGCTGATGGGAAACAGTGCATGTCCTTCCTGTTTATCTGATGCTACCCAGCCACCAGGATGAGACAGAGTGGCCCCAGGTTTAAGTGACTAAAGGACAGACAGATTGATAGTTCTTACATGTGCTCTCGCTTTGGGCTCCACCAGATTGAGTCCTATGGGGTTTGGAAATCCAACCATCCCCAAATCGTTCTAAGGTATCATGGACAGCTACCACGAACAGAACATAAGGTACTACATGATGGGTAGCCTTTTTCTTCTTGATTGATTAGGGCTTTTTTTTTTGTAACTATAGGAAAATATGTTTTTGAACTAAAGACTTGATAACCGTGAGCAAGACTTTTCTCAAACACGTTCAAACAATTACTTTAGGTCTGAGAGTTTGTCAAACTGGATTCTATCCATATTTTAACGCAGTCTTTAGGGCAGGGGGAGGGTTGAAGACATGGGATGTCCCCTCCTCACCCCAAGGGGCTATTGTATACCCATATCCCTGTGATCTCTGTGTATTCTTTGAAAATTTATATTACAATTTATACTTATTATGCTTAGAAAGTGAAAACAATCCCATGGTTTTTGTTAACTGAAATTATAATGGTGTTTGTTACAGACAATATTTTACAGCATGAACTGATTTTCATAAAAGAGATACTTTTAGAGAGATGATTAGCCACACTTTATAAATGTCATGATTTTATAATCTTTACACAAAGGATTTTCAAAAGTGATCAAGTGATAAGGGCTCACTTTGATGATGCAGAATTTCTGACAGAAGTGGTAAGGAAACCACAGAAGCAAAGGTTTAAGCTAACAGTCCTGTGTTAATGAAAACTTGTGATCTCTTAATCTCTTTCTCATTAAAATAATTATTTCTACCCCCTACCCAGCGTATTTAGTTTCCTTAGTCATGAAACTACATGACTGCCTAAGGTTACCCGTCTTTTCTGTTTTGAGTTTGGTTTGCTGGCTTATGTTTCACTTGTTCTAAGCTCCATCACAAGTGAACTAACCCTCACTTCGTACGCCTACATCCACACCTGGCTCCTTTGCTACAAGCTCTGTGTGCAGCATCTCGTGGGCCCCCTGCCCTCTGGCTTTCACCGGGTTCAACCAATGGGAGGGACAAGCGAGGAGAGGAGGAGAAAGAGAACAGAGGCTTTCATCCTCCTACTGTCTCCTTGGTTTGCTGCAGTTCTGCAGTGACTTTATCCACTCTGATTACTGTCCCTGTCGCATGAGGCCCTCTTGAATGGCTCCAAGACTCAGCATGCTCCATGCCAGGCCCCTTGAGCCCAGTGGTGCTAACAGGTTCCAGCTGCTAGCCCTCGGGGCCCTCAACGGAACTTGGAGGTTTCCTTGTATGAACCCACAGCAATCCATTTCCTGCCAGAGCCAGGCACCGTGTCTCCCTCTTCCATGAAGCGACCTTGTCAGTCCCAGGAAACAAACCCTGCCCCTTGGATGGCACTGAAGGGGAGTCCCCTTGTGCTGGCTTCCAGTGAGAAATGCAATTCTAGCTTGTTTTTTGATTCTCGGCCAAGAGATAATAAAGATGTTTATTATCTGAGAGCAGCACTGAGATCAATTATTCAGCTAATATTATTTACAACCTATCCACCATACTTATATTTATACCCATGGTTTTCAAAACCAAAAACTCTCCAAAAAACCTATGAAATAAACATTTCTTTCTGAATGAAACATATTTTCCACATGTAAACCCTTAAACAGAATGAAGACTTTAGGAGTTCCCTGGTGGCCTAGCTGATAAAGGATCCAGCATTGTTACTGCTGTGGCACAGGTTTGATCCCTGGCTGGGGAACGACTGCATGGCATGGGCATGGCCAAAAATAAATATTAATTAATAAATAAAATGAAGACTTTGCATTCATCCACTGACCACTGTGGAATCAATTTCTATTTGCCTAATTTCAATGAGATTCAACCTCTTTTCACCTTAACTGAGGCAGTCTTGCTTTCTCCCTCTGCCAAAGTGTTCTCGGTAAACTTTTCTTTTTGGTCAACATTACATACAGTAAAATTTGTAAGGGAGATAATATCACTGAATTTGAGACCTGGATGAGATCTTGGCTAATGCTTTTATGTTTTAGAAGGGTTGATACACTCATTTCAAGATTTTGTCTACCATTTTCTTTCAAATGGGCAGAAACTGACTTTTCAAATTTCAAAAGTAGTCCTTTTGCTTATTTACAGTGAATCAAACTTATCCACCATTTCTTCAACAACTATAGAAGCTTTCTATGTACCTGGTGCCCAGGATATGGCTGCGAATGAGACCAGCAAGCTGATATTCTAGTGTGGGCACCAGCAAACTATAGCTCCTGAGCCAAATCTGACCTCTGCCTGCTTTTGTAAATAAAGTTTTATTGGAACACAGCTACACCATTTATTTGTGCATTGTAGCTGTTTCCATGCTGTAATGGCAGAGTTCAGCAGTTACAACAGAGAGTGGCCCACAAAGCCTTATGCATTTACTATCTGGTCTTTTACAGAAAAAAATTGTTAAACCTTCTTCTAGTGGAAGTACTAAGACAATAAAAATCAAATAAACATAAACTATACCAAATACTGTCAGAGGCTGGTGGTTTTTTTGGTTTGGCTTTTTTTTTTTTTGGTCTTTTCTAGGGCCGCACCGGCAGCATATGGAGGTTCCCAGGCTAGGGGTCGAATTGGAGCTGCAGCTGCTGGCCTACACCACAGCCACAGCAACGTGGGATCCGAGCCGCGTCTGGGACCTATACCACAGCTCATGGCAACGCCGGATCCTTAACCCACTGAGCAAGGGCAGGGATCGAACCCACAACCTCATGGTTCCTAGTCAGGTTTGTTAACCACTGTGCCACGATGGAAACTCCAGAGGCTGGTGGTTTTCATGAAGGATAGCAGGATAGAAAGCAAAAGAGGGAGCAGAAGCCTCTCTGAGGAGGCTATTTTTGAGATGTGAGTGATGGGAGGAACTGAGCTACGAGGGCACCCCTGAGAAAAGTATCCCAGGCAGAATAAACAAAAGCATAATGACCATGAATGACTAGTCTCCACACCATTATTTTAATCACGCATTCAAGAAATTTTTATTCAAGAAATCTCTAGTGAGCATCAATTTACTGTGAAGTTCTCCTTGGTTCCATGCCTGCAAAGAAATTCTGACCCTGTAGGAGGAGGCAGATATATAAACACCTAAGTATAACACATTGCTACAGGCAAATGTGCTGGAAGGATTCACCCCCATACTGTGGGGTTACAATTCATGAGGGGGGTGGTGAGTCTAACCCAAGAGCAGTGAATTGGGACCAGGAAAGACCTGACACAGTAGATGCCCATGAGGTGAGTCTAGAGGTGTGAAGCAGTAACTACTAAAAAGAAGGGAATTACACTTCAAGCCAAGGGAACAGTAAGCAAAGCTATAGAGGCATACAAGAAACTGGTGTTTGGGCAACTCTAAGTGTTGCCTGTTGGGTCATGGGGGAGAGTGTTTAGGAGAGAGAGCAGTACCAAGGAGAAATGAGGTTACAGAGGAAAAATATATGCTGTGTTAGAATGCTGTCCAATATCAGCCACACACCCTTTATGCAAGCAAGAGCACCTCCTTCCCGGAAAGGTCAGAGGCTCTAAAATCTATCACTTGATTAGGATCTGGTATGCCATGGGTTGATGAAATAAAACTCCTGAAATTCTCTCCATATCCTAGGAGATAGAAGTAGGATATCTTAGAAAATAAGGTGAACGTGGTTCCTACACATTAATGTGAACACATATATTACTAATTTTATTTATGAATCACTGTATTATGCATTTTGAAAGTGATAGTTCAAAGGACCAGAGTTTAAACAGAACCCAGACTGATGTATTTTTCAAGCCATGCCTTCGGCTTTAGCAAATGAGATGCAATACATCAAGGATCTATTAGGGCTTGTATAAATTAACATCCAAAATAGATTCCACTAATTCATGATCAAATTTCCCTGCAAGGACTCAGTTCTATTTGTCAATACCCCTACTGAAAACCATTTCAACAATTAGTCTTTTATCAACATCCAGATCATCACCTCGGATTTGTGTCATCGTTAAAGACGATGAATTCAGCGCCTGCAAAATGTTTATCGACTGTGCCTTGTGATTCTAATTGAAGGAACTAAAAGGGCAAAATGTTTGTCAGTTTCTTTAAGGCTGCAAAATTCCTTCAGCTAGGCTGATAATCAATTACATTAATTGAGTTCAATTCAATGTGTTTAAGAGACGCCTTTTATGTTAATGACACTCTAATGTGACAAAGCCAATAATCCTCAAGACACGTCCTTGGGTTGATTGAGACTGTGAGCAGAGCTGGTAACTCTCAACCTCACCTCACATGATCAACTCCAGATATGCATCATTCCCAAGAACACCCAGTCTTAGATGAGATTTACTGCTGATTAAAAATTTAAAAGACAGGTACTGGAGGCAGGTAGCCAGATAATAAACATTCAGACTCATATGTGCTATTAGGCAATAATTAATACAAAGAGTGTGATATCCAGGTAACCATAAGTTAATGTGAATTGAATCTGAGAGAAGGCTCTAGAAGACTTGAAATACCACTAGGGAGATTTCTGGAGAATTCATTGGTACAACCACATTAGAAAGCAATTTATCAGTAAGCTCAGGCTTTTAGTCTCAACCCTGACTTCAGAGGGGTTGGGTAAGACCCAGTAGCAGGGATATCCGTATCATGTTAATGGTCCTTCTGGGATACTTGGAGGGTAGTCCTGTGGTTTCAAGGCTTTACTCTAGCTAGACTAGAGGTGCTGGTAAGCAAGGTCAACCTCAGGGGAAAGTGCTAGGAGGAAACCGGAGGATGTCATTGCTCAGACCCCATTCAAGCGAGGGAGGCCTTCTATTTCAGCAGGCAGAAGAGAACAGTCACTGAGAATAGAATGGTCACTGTCTCCCAAGATGAAGAATTTCCCACTCCCTGTCTCCAATTGAAAACAAAAATATTAAGCTTAAAATAGTTAAAGAAGTTATACCAATGTTCTGGGATTTTCTATGATATACTTGGATGATATTTGCTTTAAAATATTTCATTTTTCAGGAGCTCCTGTTGTGGCTCAGTGGATTAAGAACCCGACTAGTATCCATGAGGACGCAGGTTTGATCCCTGGCCTTGCTCAGTGGGTTAAGGATCTGGCGTTGCCAGGAGCTGTGGGGTAGGTCACAGATGCAGCTAGAATCCCATGTGGCTGTGGCTGTGGCATGGGGCCCCATGTTGCCATGGCTATGATGTAGGCTGGAAGGTGCAGCTCCAATTCAACCACTATGCTGTGGGTGTGGCCGTAAAAAAAAAAGATTAAAAAAAAAAATCTTCATTTTTCAGACCCAAGTTAGCTGATTACCTAAATTGTATGTCAATTCTCCCCACTGGTTAATCTAGCATTATCCAGGACTCTGTGTTTTTAAAAGGCATGTCAGGCAATTCTGGTGCAGGGTTCAGGATTACACTTTGAAAAGCACTGGCTCAATGGGTAACATACACCGCATCCCAGACGGAGCCAGCCAACCTCCACATATCTTGTACTTTGCAGCTCCCTCTCACTCTACAGCCGGCTAGAGTGCTGACCTCTGTTACAGCATCTTAATTCCTAATAACTTTCTTGAGAATCTAGGGTCCCAGATGGAGAAGCATTTATGGGAAGCAATAGCAATTCTTGATCAACAATTTGATGGGGGAGTTCCCATCGTGGCGCAGTGGTTAACGAATCCGACTAGGAACTATGAGGTGGTGGGTTCGGTCCCTGCCCTTGCTCAGTGGGTTAACGATCCGGCGTTGCCGCCGTGAGCTGTGGTGTAGGTTGCAGACGCGGCTCGGATCCCACGTTGCTGTGGCTGTGGCGTAGGCCGGTGGCTACAGCTCCAATTGGACCCCTAGCCTGGGAACCTCCATGTGCCGTGGGAGCTGCCCAAGAAATAGCAAAAAGACAAAAAAAAAAAAACCAATTTGATGGCTTGAAAAAACATTCACCACTATATATATAGGAATCCAGAACCCTGCAAAGCGTATTGATTAATGACAGGCACACATTTCAAAACTATTTCTTAAGCTGTACTGTTAAGAAGTGATGCACCATCATCTTGTGGACAAAGAAAACAACCCTTCATTGGGTTTTATTTTCATTTCCTGTGTTGCTCCTACACAGACTGGAGGTGCTGAGACTTGGGAACATTGCTACCTGAACATCTGGAGTCTAAGCCAAGTTTATTTTATAGACCCTTTGCTATGGCAATTTGTGTTTGCCTTTTGTCTTACTAAGAGAACTTTAGGGAAAATTTTACTTCATTTTATATTGTTAGATTCATTTGAATAAGCTCAAAATAGCTCGGGCTTTCAGAGGCCAGGCACGCTTAATGGCATACTGAAATTTTTAAAGAGCTCAATTATTTTCCAGAATAATTAACATGTGTCAGCAGTATCCATTTTGCTAGTTGCAGATTTCTTATGATCATAATTGATGTTTAACAAAATATGGAACATAGGCATTTTCAATGACATACATTTAACAATTTTATGCATGCCTAATTAACTTGTCACAATAGTATTCAGTTAATTCAATTTAAGGGCTGAAAATTACTTTCAACCTTTATTAGTGTGACACTTATTTTCTGGGCCACACAAGCTATAGGGGAAACAAATCAAAGACCCAGGATAAAACTCTGGGAGATTTTGCCCCAATCCTTCTCCACCTTTAAAAAAGGGCATTCAAACTTCATGCCCTTCTCTCTTCCTCACAAGTAATTCCCATTCTCTTCAATAATTTACATTTTTTAAAATCTAACTTTGAAGTTATATTTTTCAAATCAGGCACTGCACTAGACCCTGAAGAAGAGAATCATTACTATAACAGCAGCAGGTGCTACACAGAAGCACTGAGCTTGCCAAGTACTGTTCTTGATATATATATATATATATGGTTTAGCACATATATTTTAAAACAAGCCTACTAGGTGGGTAGTATTCGTATTAACATAGCCGATACTGAGGAACAGAGCAGTAACATTTAAGCTATCAAAGTGTTAGAAGAAAATACTAAAGAATATATTGAGAGTCTTGGAGTAGGAAGGGCATTTCTAACTATAAAGTGAAATTCAGCAGCTACGAAGGCAAAGACAGATCCAACTACATATTAATTTAAAAAGACAAAAACAGGAGTTCCCGTCGTGGCGCAGTGGTTAACGAATCTGACTAGGAACCATGAGGTTGCAGGTTCGATCCCTGGCCTTGCTCAGTGGGTTAAGGATCCGGTGTTGCCGTGAGCTGTGGTGTAGGTTGCAGATGTAGCTCGGGATCCCGTGTTGCTGTGGCTCTGGCGTAGGCCGGCAGCAACGGCTCTGATGAGACCCCTACCCTGGGAACCTCCATATGACTTGGGAGCAGCCCAAGAAATGGCAAAAAGACAAAAAAATAAATTAACTAAAAATAAAATAAAACGACAAAAACATTAGCAAATTTATAAGACAACACACTGGAAGAAAATATCTTCAACATATAGAACAGATAAATATATAATATACATAAGAGATAATGATCTTATACAATTCAAAAAGAAAAGACTACCCAAATAAAAAATGATGAAGTTTCAATCAAGCACATAGATAAAATAACATAAATGGCTGATAAAGTTTTGAAAGATATTCATTCTCACTAAGAAATGCAAAGAAAAGTACTGATATATCACTTTTCCCCCTTTGAAGTAAAGGTATAAAGCGGTACATTTCTTTGAAGGACCATCATAAGCTTTCAAAATTTAAAAGCATATGTTATGTGTCTCAGCAATCTCATTTCCAGGCCTGTAGCCTACAAAATAACTAGGTAGAGCTGTGTGCCCCAGAATTTGCACTGCAGCACTTTATTGGGGAGAAAAAAACCAGAAAGAAACATGAGAACGAAGGAGTACTCTTGGAAGTCAAATAGGTAATTTCATAGTCAACTCAACAGAAAGCTTGAAGGATGAATTAAAAAAAATCTTATGGAAAGTGGAACAAAGAGACAGAGTGCTGGAAATAGAAAAGAAACAAATTTACAGAGACCAATTCTGAATCCAATATAAGATTGATAAGAATTTCTAGAAGAGAAAAACAAAAAGGAGAAAGGAATTACTGAATAAATGAACTTGAATAGTCCCTAAGCTGAATGACCTAAGAATTTAGCCTGAGAGCCCTTAGCCTGACAATAAAAGCACCTTCACACCTGGATGCGTCATGATGAAATTTTAATAGGCCAAGGATAAAGAAATTATCTTTATCCAGAAAGCCACAGAGAGAAAAGATATATTGAGGATGAAGGAATGAGAACCAGATCATTATCTGACTGTAGGACTGCAGGCAAGAAGGCGCTGGAGCTTGACTTAAAAACTTCCATGAGAAAATCATCTTCAAGCTGGATTTCGATGTCAAGTGAGAAGGCAAAATAAAGATCTTTCCAGACATGCAAAGATTTAGGAAGTTTACTTCCCACACATTGTTTCTAAGCAAGTTAGCTGAGGATGTGCTCCAGCAAAACCGAGAGATGGAAAGACATGGGGTGAAGGCAATCACGGCTCCAACACGGGAAAAGAAAGAAGCAAAACCTTGGGATGACAATTGTGTAGCGGCCAAGGAAGTCATCAATCCAGAACAGAGCAAGAGGAGAAAATGAAGAGGGGGTTGCCTAAGAAAGAAGTTGGTCTCAGAGATTTGACTCTATTCTTGAGAAGGACAAAGTATTTAAGACAGGACATGGAAGTGGTGGGGTGGGGGGAGGAAAATTGCCAGAGACTGCTAGAAAAACAAAAACCTGTAAAATAGTGGCAACATAACCAGCAATGATTAGCTACACGATGAGTAATATTTGCTCAATAAGAAAAATAAAAACTCTTTAGTGGGTTTTAAAATTTTAAATGAACCTAGAGGAGTTCCCGTCGTGGCGCAGTGGTTAAGGAATCTGACTAGGAACCATGAGGTTGCAGGTTCGATCCCTGGCCTCATTCAGTGGGTTAAGGATCCGCCATTGCTGTGAGCTGTGGTGTAGGTCACAGATGCGGCTCGGATCCTGAGTTGCTGTGGCTGTGGCGTAGGCCAGCAGCTACAGCTCCAATTCAACCCCTACCCTGAGAACCTCCATATGCCACAGGAAGTGGCCCTAGAAAAGGCAAAAATACAAAAAAAAAAAAAGAACCTAGAGATAAAGTCCAAATGACTCAATAACAGTTACAGGACAACTGTAAATGTTTTCATCCTTTATATTATTAAAAATAAAATATTAAAAATAAATATTAATATTAATATTAAAAGTAAACTGACACAACATTGTAAACCAACTACATACTCTAATAAAAATTTTAAAAGAATTCAAAATATTGGAGTTCCCTGGTGGTGTAGTAGGTTAAGGATCTGACATTGTCACTACTAGGGCTTGGGCCACTGCTGTGGTGCAGTTTTGATCTCTGGCCCAGGGAAATTTCTTATGCCACGTGGCAAAAAAAAAAAAAAAAAAAAAGGACAAAATATGGAGACAAAAGTTGGGAAAGGAGAAGTTTAGAAAAGTAAGCAAGAAGGGTGCATGGATTATTATATCTTATATCTTACTAAGTGGAAATTACTGGTATCAGGACATGCTGCTTACAGTAGGAGGAAAAAGAAATAAAAGTATCATCAAGCATTTAAAATCACAAAGATAACTGGCAACTATACTGGAAAAAGGTAGGTAAGAAGATGGTGAGGAATGGTAGTGCAATGGGGAATGCAGCACTTACCTGGCAGAGTATGCAACAGCAGGTAAGCTTTAAAATTGGTAGTCCTAGAAATAGCAGTTTAAGCCTATTATTCAGATCAGGAATTGGCAGATATTTTTTTCTGTCAAGGCCCAGACAGTAAATATTTCTGACTTTGCAGATCATATGGTCTTAATTAGCACTATTCAACTCTCCCGCTGGAGCACAAAAGTAACCAAAGACAACGTATAAAGAGTGAGGATGACAGCGTTTCGATAAAACTTATATATATATATATAAAAAAAAAAAAGGCAGAGGGTCAGATTTGGCCTATAGACCATAGTTTGTTGAGCAGATCTGGACGTATAGGGAAAATCACCATATTTACAAAAACAATAGAGCATCATTTTCCAAATTCTCACTAGGGAGACCTTAAAGGTGAACGAACACCTAAATGTCCTTCATTTAGTGCTTAAAAGGAATCCTCTCTTTTGATTCTCAAAGCTATGTCAAGAGCACAAGTGCTCCACTAAGAGCCTTTCCCCAGTATTTAGGACAGGAAAGGTCAATGGATGAAATATACTTAAAATGGAAGCTTCAGTCCAGAATCTGTCCAGGTAAATCACTGGTAAATGCATCCTCTTGGCAATTTTAGAATTAAACTCTACTAGATTTTGAACTCCTTGAAGGGTGTGTAGTACTCTCTTTATTTTCAGTCTCTACCACAGGGTATGGCACAGAGTAGGTGTGCAAAAAATACTTGGAAAATATAATTTAGCCAAACATACGTCATCAGTTAATTTTAAGTTTAATATAAAAATATTTCAGGGGTTTCACAAAGAACCTCAGAGATGTCATATCCTGTTTGGCATTTTAGAATCATTGGTTTAGTTTTAAATCTGGTAGAGTCAACTTGACTTTGTCTAGTTAGAAGAAGAGAGAAGCTATATCTATATTGAAGCTATGAGTTAAGGTTAGAAACTTTTGCAAGGCTCCTTTCAGGCTTTAGAATTGCATGATGAATTAACAGGTTTCTTTCTGTACAGGTATTTGCAAAACTATCACAAACTGTTAAAAATATTTTTAAGACAAAACTCAAAATATAATTGTCAATAATTAGCACTTTTTAAAAGTTTGCGAGCAACACTTATGACCAGTGAATAGGCAACCATATTAAAGTTTCCCATTATTCTTCAAGAAATTATCTTCTCTCCTGAAATTAAAAAATTCCCACAGGAATTTAAAACGCTCTTGGAAATGAAGTGCTTGTTTGTATTCCACCCCCAAACATCAGATGAAAGTTAAAGAAGAGAAATAAACCTCTGTGGTTTCAGTTCACATAAAGCCTTGTCTACACACTGGAGCATAACCACATTTCATCATTTAATTATAGATCGTCTCATATGATAATTATGCAAAGTAGACTTCCATTATGTCTCAAACTGAGCCCTGAAAAGTGTGGATTCAGTAGGTGGAAGGAATCAGCTGATGAATTTTTGCTATGGAGCTTTGTGCTGTTTATCACAACCACGAAGTCAGAGTGGATGGAGGGAGAGAAACGGAAGAAGAAAAAGCCGGGTAGAAATATCTAGAAATTGATCTACCTCTCGTTTTCTGAAAAGCGCTGCCTTTGAAATGTTAAGTATTATTTTATGAGCATTATAAAATCAGGGACAATTAAGAAGCAAATTAAGCATGGAAAGGTCACAGCTCACTCTTCATAGCCACGTCTCAGGAAGGGTTGAATGGGGTAAGAGGGTACAACATTGGAGCCTGGGTAAACTAGAGGCTTGTGCACTTGTTCTCAGCTCATATTGAATTTAGGAGTTTGTAGGTAATGATCATATACGTGCCCGTCCTTTTTATCTTACCTTTGCTGCATGAAAAGATAAACATTTCCTATGTGTGACTATTACTGCAAAATGGAATGTAACCCTTCCTCTGTTCAATTTCAGATAAGATTAAAATCTGAGAATGTTCGCATCGGTGAGCCTGGGAGTCTCTCCCCATAGCGTTTCCCTTGAGTTCTAAGAATTCCTGAAGGAATGGCTGAGTGGACGATGGCGTGATCTCTGGAAGGATAACTGTGTTGCCCACTTTCATGAATACTATCAGGAAGCAATAAAAGGTTCAAATGAAACACCCAGCTGGTGTCGGCAAACTGCTCCGTGTGTGTGTGTGTGTGTGTGTGTGTGTGTGTGTGTGTGTGTGTGTGTGTGTGTGTATTAACTCCCACACGGTGGAAGGGGGTGCAAAATCTTGGCTGTACACATTATGAATGTACTAAATGTCACTAAAGGTAAATTTTAGGTTACGTGTATTTTACAACAATAAAAAAAATGCATTGAAATATTTCCTTTGGAGAGACTAGCTTTCTCCCTGAAGCTCCCTCATTCCCCTCTAGGCTCCTGGGGGGTGTTGCCTGGGAGGAAGGATGATACTAAAAAGAAACAAAAGCTCCCTCGCAAAGTACAAGCATTATATTTCAGGAATCATTATTCACAGGATCTTTTCCAAGGAAGGGAGTGGGAGAGAAAAAGGAGGGAGTAGGGTATCCATGAAGGAAGAATCTGAAAGAGAAGAGAATGCAATGAATCCTGTCTGGTAGTGGAAGGTTCTACCATAATGTTTGGGCAGGTTCTCGGTCTGATAAATAGTGTTTGTGATTCTGAGCAGGAGACTCCTTGCTGCGGAATTAGCTTTTCGTCCTTGTAGCTCATTGTATCATTGAGCCAACAAGTGACAGCTAAAGCGTCTGTCTGCGAGGTCTGCTTAATAGTTTCGATGGCTCCATTAAAAAAGATGGGCCACGGATCCAGATCACACTTGCAGGCAGCACCCAGCACTGATGAATGTTCAACTCTGCGGTAAACACGAGGGCAGGCTAAGAGCCCAAGATGCCGTTGTCAGATACAAAAGATGCCGCTTTATTTGAGGAGCCATGGAAACGATCTCCTTTGCATTGGAGCCAAACTTCCTGTGTTTAGCAGCAAAGAGCAAGCTTTAAGAGAGGTGGAGACCAAAAGTTGACTGCCTGGAACCAGCTGGTTGCCAGAGGGTCTAAGTGACTGGGCAGAGCTTCAAAGTGGATTTTTAGCTCTTTGAATATCTGGCCAAGGCCAGTTCGCCAGTATTTCATCAACTCTTGGCTTTGGCAACATGGAAGAGAAGGACAGTCACAGTATGCAGTGTGAGGGGCACTTGGCATTGTAAGTAACTAGTGTTGGCCTCTAGTTCCACCTTCCATGATGCAGCGAACACTTATCGAATGCCTCTATCGTTCCAGACCCTACAACAAGCTCTTCATGGAGTACAAAGATATGCCAATATATCAACCATCTATTTTGAAAGTCTTCTCTGTACCCGACACTACACGTATACTACTGATAGTCTTCATGACCTTGACTTAGAGATGTGACTATTCCCAATTTTTGGAAGACTTAGGTGTAGTTCAGAGTCTAAATGATTCTTATCCTTAAAAGTTTCCAGTCTGGTGAAGGCTGACAAGTAGATTCATAATTTTAACACACTGGGAACACTGAAAGTCACAACATTGTAAGAATTCTGGCCCCAGAAAGGATCTGAGTGATCAGCCTGCACACTCATGACAAGTGAGTCTGTGGACGGTGACTTGTCCAAAGACAAATAGCAATTTAGGGAGAGACGTGGTGGCAGATGCCAGGGTTAAGAACATAACAAGAATTCAGAGGAGCAAGGCTACTGTGACGTCCTGCGGCTTGGGAAAGGTCTGGTTAAGAAGGGAGTAGAGGAAATCAGTCTTAAAGGATGAGTAGGGATGCTAGGGTGGTGGCAAGATAGGTCAAGAGTAAGCAGAGCTGAGAGTGACTACGGCAACCAGTGAGTAGTAAGAATGCGGATGCAAGAGCGGTGGATGTCCCCTGGTCCTAGGCCTAGAATCCCTTGAATGTTTCCTTATATCCTGCTTCCCGAGGCTCTCACTCCCAATAGCTAGTGTCATACTAATGGACAACTGGAAGAAAATACATCTTGTAGGATAATTAGAATTTGTAGATACAGTTACACGATACCAATTATTATCCTGTTCTTAAACTGGAATAACTTGGATATAGGCTAGACCCAATATATCACATTCCTTTCTATGGAAAAAAAAAAAAGAGAGAGATCTAACAAAACATTTAATATACCAAAAAAGGACTGCCTCGGATCCTTTTATCCTTTCTTGAAACTTTAGACACCACATTGAGAGAATTCAATCAGTCACTAACCAGACTGCAAGTGACTTAAAGCAAGAGTTCTTCTTTATAATGTATCAGCCCCTAATGTGTATAGTGTTATATGAATCTTAAGGATACTGTACTTATTTTTCAGATATCACATTTTTTAGTCCTGGAACTTCCATTTTTTATACTTTCTACTCCTCCGGTGAGACTTCCTATATTTTCATTTATTTCATGCATATTTTCTTTTAGACCATTGAGCAGAGTTATGCTCATCTGTGTCATCAATATTGGTCTCTCTTGATTTTCTTTTCTCTTAATAGTGGTTCACATTTTCCTATTTCTTCATATGTCAAATACTTTTGGAATATATCCTGGCCATTGTGATTTTATACTGTGAAGACTCTGTATTATGTTTCTCTAAAAAGTATGTGCTTCAGTAAATTAACACGATTAGACTCAAACTGCGTGCTCTCTTAGGCATCAAATAAAATTTCAGTTTTGTTCTCTGATGGTTAGCTAGACTACTTAGAGTTTGCTTGCACATGTGTTGTTCAGGAGTTAGAGATCCATACAGTTTATACAGAGAATGACGGCCACACCCTCTGGCTTTCTCCTTTCTTTTTTCTTTCTTTCTTTTTTTTTTTGCTTTTTAGGACCGCCCCTACAGCATATGGAGGTTCCCTGGCTAGCGATCAAATCAGAGTTGCAGCCGCCGATCTACACCACAGCTACAGTAATGTGGGATCTGAACCGTGTCTGTGGCCTACACCACAGGTCATGGCAACACTGGATCCCCGACCAACTAAACGAAGCCAGGGATCAAACCTGCATCCTCATGGACACAAGGTGGCTTTGTTTCCGCTGAGCCACGATGGGAACTCCTGGCTTTCTCCTTTCTGAGATTCCCCCATCTACTTTCCATCAGCACTGATTGTCCCAAACTCTGCCCTCTTGTTCTTCAGGACAGAAAGACTACAGGTTTTCTATTGAAATTTTAGCCACTTGACGAACTGTGACATTAAAAGCAATAAATCTTAGTAAAATTATCCCTTGCCATTCTTTTCCTCTAAGTGTCAACTTCCCTCAAGAATCTGCCTGCCACTGTTCATTTTCCAATGCCTTGTGGCAGGTGTTTAAAAAATTTTTCCCAGAGATTACAGATATTATATAGAAGAGGATCAGTTTGATTTCTTAGACACACTGGAAATGGAAAGACACTTTTATTTTTTTTAAATCTGTAATTTGAACTTTTTACCTATTCTCATAGCTTCCTTCCTCCCTTCCTTCCTTTTTGGCTGCACCTGTACGTACAAAAATTTCCTGGGCCAGAGATCAAGCCCATGTGACATCAGTGACCTGAGCCACAGCAGTGACATCAGATCCTTAACTACTAGGCCACCAGGGAACTCCTCTAATAGCTTTCTTTTTAACTGAATAAATTTTATTTTCCAAAGACATTTTATCTTCTAGTTTTGGCATCTTCTCTCCTTACAATCTCATCTTTTTCTGAAGCCTATAATAAAAGAGCATTTTGAGTTTTCTTGTGTTTATTGGGAATATTTTTAAATTGTAATAAAGCATTCATGAAGGAAAAAAGATTCAACTCTATCCAATAACATTTTAAAGGCATTAACTCCATCGTAACTTCCTGATGGACTGAAAAGTGATTTCTGTCTGCAAGACCCATGAATTTTTTTTTTTTTCTTTTTAGGGCCGCACCCACGGCATATGCAAGTTCCCAGGCTAGGGGTTGAATTGGAGCTGTAGCTGCCGGCCACAGCTACAACACAGGATCCAAGCCATATCTTTTTTTTTTTTTTGTCCTTTTGCCTCTTTCTAGGGCCACTCCTGCGGGCATATGGAGGTTCCCTGGCTAGGGGTCTAATCAGATCTGTAGCCGCCAGCCTACACCACAGCCACAGCAACACGGGATCCGAGCTGCGTCTGCGACCTACACCACAGCTCACGGCAACACTGGATCCATAACCCACTGAACAAGGCCAGGGATTGAACCTGCAACCTCACGGTTCCTAGTCGGATTCGTTAACCACTGAGCCACAACAGGAACTTCCCGAGCCACATCTTTGACCTACACCTCAGCTCATGGTAATGCCAGATCCTTAACCCACTGAGCAAGGCCAGGGATCAAACCCACATCCTCACGGATAGTAGTCGGATCTGTTACTGCTGAGCCACAACCCACACTCCCCAAATTCATGAAATTTTAAAACAAAATATTCAAAGCATTGTTATGTAATTATGGAGACATAGAACTAAACATTAGCCGCCAGGCTGAACAGAGCATGCCTAGTCCAGTCCCCGACTCGAGATCCCTGCACCTGGGCTCCACTGAAGGACCACAAGGATTTGGAGACAAGGTCAGAAACAGGTTGCCCCTGAAGCTGAAACTACTCAAAGCAACACATAATGGATCTGCTGACGTAACTCTCCTTAGTACATGGCTTAGAAATGTATCCCTGATGAGACTGGAGCCTGCAGTCTAATCCAATTAAGAAAACTAAGATGGTTCTCAAGGGCTGTCAACTACTCAACTGCAGTATAACAAGTATGAGACAATTTGTGTATTATCATAAAATTGGAAGGGAGGACTGAAGGGCGTTCTAAAAAAAGCAGGATGGAAAAACCAGATTTTGAGACTTCATTCAGCATGGTCAAAGAGATGGCAATATTTTCTCTATTATAGAGTTGGATATATTTTTGCATTCAAGTAGGGTTTTCTGTGTTAGAGGGAGGAATGGTCCATCAGACATTCCTATACATTAGACGGAATATTCCCATGACTAGCCAACTGTTATTTTTTGAGTTAATGCTCTTGAAGTAGTTTTTTCCCCCATCTACTACTTCAGTTCTCCTGGTCCTCATTTGTTTGTTTGTTTGTCTGTGCCTGTGGCACACAGAAGTTCCTAGGCCAGGGCTTGAATCCGAGCCACGGCAGCAATCCAAGCCATAGCAGGGACGAGGCTGGATCCTCAACCCACTGTGCCACCAGGGAACTTCCATCCACTGTCCCTGGATATAAGATGGGAATATCCATTCCTTTGGAAAGTTACACTTTTCACTGTGAATGAATAAATAACATCTGACTTGGGATCCTGACACCGGTGCAGTAAGCGGATACGCATGCATTCACAGAGACCCAGGCATATACATACATATCACGGATTCTCAGTGGGGGTGCTATCACTTCCAAGAGGGTGAGAACTGGTCCATGGGATGAGGGGGGGGGCACAAACATATGACTCGTTTTATATACAAAGCACAGAGACACATGTAGTATGTAAACTTATATACAGTGTAAGTGTCCATGGTATTACAATTTCATTGAAGAGCAATTAGGGAAAATAATGTCTAAAAAGGCTCCTTTTGGTAGAGAAGATAGTGAGAAAGAAGCTCAAGAAACACTGATATGAATACACACATTACACCTATGTATATATGTATATGTGTACCTCTAAATATATTTAGGTATAGACATATTTGCAATTATATGATCAATGCATAAGTAGGTTCATAGACATTTTATATCCATAACTTTTTTTAAAAATCAGTTTGGGGTTTGGGATAAGTCTGTCCGTTCACTATCACGGTCATTTCAAAAAAGCTAGCCCTCAGGTTCGATCCCTGGCCTGGCTCAGTGGGTTAAGGATCCGGCGTTGCCGCGAGCTGAGGTGTAGGTCACAGATGCACCTTGGATCCTGTGTTGTTGTGGCTGTGGTGTAGGCTGGCAGCTACAGCTCCGATTCGACCCCTAGCCTGGGAACCTCCGTATGCCGCAGGTACGGCCCTAAAAAAAGAAAAACAAAAGCCAGCCCCAACTTAGATCTGCTAATTACCCACCTCGCACCACAGATAAAACCACACAAAATGAGCCACTAATGCACATCCTGGGCAGATCTAATTAGATCTTCTCTCATCTCAGCAGCAGTGCCAATGAGTGGGCAGGCATCACTCCCATCCAAGCAGCTCTCCTCTGTTGGACTGGGTTTACATGACTGATGCCGACCTCTGCCTTGTCCAGCCCAGCAACTCGGCTTTGGCTAAATGTGGTGGCTTCAGGCTGTCCACACTTCCTCATCTCTTTGTCCCTTCCACCATCTTCATCTGAAATAAAATCCTACTGATCATCAACAGCCAACTCAAACAGAGCCTCTTCCCTCAGGCCTTCCTCTAGAAATGATGCCTCCCCACCCACAATTCCCCTTCGTGCGCTTCTGCTTCTCCCAGTGCACTTGTCAGGTTTTGTTCACGTGACAGCTGTCTGCGTAAAGATCCCTCTTCTGCTGAAGCATAGCCCTCTCTAGGAGAGGAGGTGGCTTTTGTTTTGTTTTGTTTTAATTGGATTTATTTTAGAAATCCAGAGCAGCTACCCCAATGCCTGGGGTGAATAAATTGTTATGGATTGGGTTAAGGATCCAGCATTGCTGTGAGCTGTCCTGTAGGTCACAGACACGGCTTGGATTCCAGCGTTGCTGTGGTGTAGGCCAGCAGGTACAGCTCCAATTTGACCCCTAGCCTGGGAACTTCCATGCGCCTCCAGTGCAGCCCTTAAAAGCAAAAAAAAAAAAAAAAAAAAAAAATGGGGGGGTTCAAACCAAAGTGTCGTCGTCTCTCCCCAAAAACTAATAAATATCTACTGCACACCCACTAAGTAAGAGGCTTTTGCTTCTGCGGGAACGAAAGGATGATGAATGTGATGCGATCCCTTTCTCCTTCAAGGACTTTAATAAGAGTTCAGCAGGTGCCTTAGACTGGTCCATGGATTTCTAACTTAACAAGAATCTGAGGCTAAAGTGACAGCCATCATGACATTCAGGCCATCCTTGGTCCCTCAAAGACCTCTGGCCAGTCCAGGTGACAGGCACAGCTCACTGAGCTGGCCTCAGGGGGAACGCCCACTCCCGTACACTTTCTGACTACAGACAGAAAATGGCTACAAAGTGGCGAATGCTCCCCATCAAAAGATCTTAGTTTCCTTTGCAGTTTGCAAGCCAAGTGCTAAAGCGGATGTCTAAACTTTTAGACAAAACCCCGGTAGCAGCAGGTGGAGAGGACTGGCTATGGAAATCGCCCATCACATTCACTTCATCCTGTCCTGCCTGGACCCTTAGGCTGCCTCCTACAACCCTGACAAGGGATTTGTTTTTTTTTTTTTTGCTTGACTACCCACGAAACAGAGCCTGAGGGTGCTCTGTTGGGCAGGAAGGGACTGACAGGTCTCTAGTTTCACAAATTTAGCCTGCAGGCCTTAAGCAGCTAAGGATGTGGTCTGGTATGAACATAAATTCCCCTGGACAGACGGACTGCCTCCTGTGTCCTCATAGACCCAGACACATCTTAGGTCTCAATGTAGGCTCTGTTTGGAGCAAGGATCTTTTTTTTTTTTTTTTCTTCCTCGACTTAAGCATGATTAATTAGCTGTCTGGATCGAATCTCTTTTTCTTAGTTTGGTTGTAAAAAAAAAAAAAGTCCATCCAAGTGGAAGTCAGGCCCTTTATTTTAACTCCTTGAACTTGGCTATGAGTGAGAAAGAAACATTTGTATGTTTAGAAACAAAGAGCACAGGTGACTAGAAGTTAGAGGTTTGGGTTCTACTGCCAGCCATCGAATGAGATCTGGGAACGGATCATGGGGTCCACACCCTGGGTCAATCCTGACCAGAAATGGACACGACGTTGGGAATCGGTGCATGGGTGCGCACTCTTGAGCTTCCTACTGAGGCTATGACAAACTGCCATACAGTTGGTGGCTTCAAACAACAGTCATTTGCTATTTTATAGTTCTGGAGGTCAGAAGTCTGCAATGTGTCTCAGTGGGCTAAAAAATCAAAGCATCAGTAGGGCAGGTTCTTTCCTGGAGGCTAGGGGAGAATCTGTTTCCTTGTCTTCTCCAGCTTGTAAAAGCTGCTTGCATACCTTGGCTTGTGGCTTCCTTTCATCGTCAGAGCAATGGCTGGTCAATTTGTCTTCATGGGGCATCACACTGACGCTAACCCTTCTGCTTCCCCCCCTGCTCCTACACATGTAAGGAGTCCTGCAATCACACTGGAGGTACATGGAACACTGAGGCTATTCGCCCGGTCTCCAGGTCAGCTCATGAGCACCCTCAATTCTACCTGCAACCTGAATTCCTCTTTGTCATTTTACATAACCTATTTATTTATTATTATTTCTTTTTTAGGGCTGCACCCATGGCATATGGAAGTTCCCAGGCCAGGGGCTGAATCGGAGCTGCAGCCGCTGGCCTACACCACAGCCACAGCCACGCGGGATCTGAACTCTGTATGCAACCTGCACCACAGCTCACAGCGACGCCGGATTCCCCAACCCACCAAGCAAGGCCAAGGATCGAACCCACGTCCTAATGGATACTAGTCAGGTTCATGTCCGCTGAGCCACCACGGGAATCTCTACAATACCTATTTACAAGTTCCATGGGATTAGGGGCATGGACAGATTTGGAGGCCATACCAAAGGCATATCCCGTGGGGGGGGGGGTTACTTGCTGTCAGATTCCTAAAGGGGAATTTAAGAACCACTGGATTCAGTGCTAAAAGGTTTCTTGAAGCTCTAACCCAGCTTGATTCTGTGAATGTCACTGACATGCTCCAGGGTAAAGGATTTAAGCTCATGCAGCTGGGCATCAACTTTATGAGGACTCAGTAATAGCGAGGGTCACAAGAGAGGTGAGATGTGGTTCTGAAAAAATAGGTCTTTACTTATAAGAATTAATTTATTGCCTTTTTGCGGGGCGGGGGAAGACGGGGGGAGGCAGTGGGCAGGATGAGAGTGTCTTGGGTGGTTTTTAGTACCGACTCCACAAATGAGAAAAATGAGGGAATAGTTGGCCTGCTGGATTCTTGGGAAAACTGAGAGGCGATTCTGATGATCCAGGCTAAAAGTACATTTTCTGTTTCTTTCAGCATTCAAATCATGCACATTAATTAGGTTCTCGATGAACAGTATCACTGGAGGGACCTCCCTGATCTGTCATTTCCAGCAGGGCACAATGGACATGGCGAGGAGGAAAGCAAGACAGCCGAGCTCTCGCGAGATCAGAGCTTCCCTTTCGGAGTTAGGAGCAGGTGAATGCTGACACAAATGCTGTCAGGAAGGGAGACTGGGCTGGGTAGACTTTCGTGTTTAATGAGTACCCTCAGGAGACAGAAGAGGAGCCTAATTTTTAACGTGGCATTTTATTAGGTTGAGATGTTAATGAATCCCAGCTCTGGGACTTCTAGCCACCTTTTAACCTGTATTCAAAATGCTCCTCCGTGCTGCAGGCTTCTCTCTTCGAGTTAAGTCTGATCTTTCCATGTCCAAGGGCTCCCAACAGAATATCCTCCCTTTCTCGCAGAGCATGCCTTAAGCTCTTGATCTCAGGACCTCTTTATGTGCCTAAAAATTACTGGGGATCTCACAGAGCTTTTGTTTAGATGGGGTTATTTCCATTGATAGTGACCATGTTGGAAATAAAAATGGAGACATTTAAAAAAAACCTTATGAATTCATTAAAATCATAAGAAACTCTTAATATTGTAACATAAGCAACATATTTATAAAATGCAACTATATTTTCCCAAACAAGAAAAATTAATGAGAAGAGTGGTATTGCTTTCCATTTCCATAAATCTCGGTAATGCCCAGCTTAATAGAAGACGGCTGGATGTGGCATTTATTCTCTTTTGATATCACCCAGAAAATGCCTCTGTACCCCTATACTGGAATGAGAATGGAAAGGGTTACTCACGTCTTACTATTATGATGAAAATAGTTTTGATATCACTGATCCCAAGATGGGTTTGCAGCACTCCTCAGGGCCCCCACTTTGAGAACCACTGCTCAAACACACTTTGTGTATCAGGGAGTTAGTACTGTGTGGTACCCTGATAAATGACAAAAAAACTTGGGGGCTGCAAAGAATGTATACTGCGGCTGAAGTCAGAGAAAAATCGTCTTAAAAAGAAGTTTTATTCTGATTCCAAAATATAAGCACTTTAAGTGAACTTAGTCTTTAAAACAGTAAGAAGCAGGAACAGTTTGGGGGCTCTGGTCTCCCAGGCAACTTCTGCCTTCTTTTCGCTCCAAGATTCCTTCTACAGAGCTCTGGTCTCCTTCTGACTCCTCATTTTGTTCTCCAAGTTTTCAAGCTACAAGAGTTTTTATGCAGCCATTAACTAGTTTCCTAGGAACAAAAGCCCATTTCCCTTTTAAGTCCCTTTTAATAAGAAAAACAGGTAAAGCGCTATTACGCTTCAAAGGTACAAAGTCGAAGTATTTCATCAGTGTTCCCATTGCAAATGTCCTGGCGTTACCATTCGATTACATGAAGCAACTAACTTCAAATGTTTTTGTTTGTTCCACCTTAAATATCGGATGCTGCTGGGAGACAAATCCTGAACAACTTTTAGTATTTCATATAGAAAATGAATGGTTAGCTCCTCACTGTTAGGAAGCTTGCTTGAATGCAGTGGCTCTCAAAGGGGGGGGGGGGGCAGTTTTGCCTGCAAGATCTTTGGCAATGTCTGGAGACATTTCTGGATGTCACATCTGGGGATAGGGACTGTTCCTGGCATCTAGTAGAGGCCAGGGATGCCATTCAACATCCTAGAGTACGCGAGACAGCCCCACGACAGAAGAATCTGGCCTCAGATGTCATCAGTGCCACAGGTGAGAAACCCTCATATTTTTTTTTTCATCTATTTTTGTCTTTTGTCTTTTTTTTTTTTTTTATATACCTGCGACATGCAGAAGTTCCTAGGCCAAGGACCAAACCCAGACCACAGCAGCAACCTGAGCTGCTGCAGTGACAATGCCAGATCTTTAACCTACTGTGCTACAAGGGAACTCTTAATTTTCATCTTAGAACTTGGGCATGTCTTTTTCTAAAGGCAGTGTCTATGTCTATTCTAAATGGGACCCTAGGAGCTACTGCTGTGGTACAGTGGGATCAAGGGGGTCCCTAGAGTCCTAGGATACAGGTTCAATCCCTGGCTCCGCATGGTGGGTTAAAGATCCAGTGTTGCTACGGGGGCTGTGTAGGTCAAAACTGCAGCCTGGATCTGATCCCCGGCCCAGGAACTCGATGTGCTGTGGGGCAGCCAAATACATAAATGGGACCCAAATTACTTCTCATTCAATCATATCTTTTAAAGAGTTTTTAGAACCCTACCATGATTATCTTAATATGTTTATAAGATTTGAAAGTGGTTGGCTCATCAAATTGTATACATTAATTACGTGCAGCTTTTGTATATGAATTATACCTCGATCAAGTGAGAGAAATAAAAAATTAAATTTTAAAAAGGAAAAGTTGAGTGACATAAATTCAGTTTAACATATGGAACTTGAGAAGAGGGACTCACAGTTAATGGGGGACAATGGGTTAATCAAAGCTTGACAAAAGTAAGGGTAAACAGAACACAGTTTTTTGGTCATTTTTACAAGAATCATTAGAGGTTTTAAAAGTCTAGAACCCACTGCACACCTCCCAAATCTATGCAATGCATGGCATTTGGGGACCAGAGACGCCTTTCCTTAGGGAGCCCTTTGGTAAGGAATATTTGAGGAACATACTTGGAGAAACCCTGTCTTTTTAAGACAAGCCAAGTCAGTTCGGAATTTTTATACGTGTGAAGGTGAAGTGAAAGCCCAATGAATCGTACGGATTTTTTCTGGCTATTTTCTCCAATTTATAAAATATTCCTTTTGTTTAAAAGAAATAGAAATAAAATCACAATTATTTTATACCACTGTTTAGGGCTGACCACACAAAATAACTTTTTGAAGCAAATTAAAGCTTCAGTAGCCTCATGATGAACAGACCATAGCTTTAGAGCTTTGAAATTTCCATCAAATGAATAACAGTAATTAGGTGATCCTTTTTCAAAGCCCTCCAAATCTAGGAATATGTATCATATCATGTAACTACAGACACAACTGTTCAGAGGGTGATGAATCAGGAACAGAAGCTTCCGCTCGAAGGGTAAGAGAGAGAAGGCCATGGGCCTCTAATGGAGCACTCCAGAAAAGACAGAACATGGCTTGATTATGGGCAATTACAATGTGGAATTAAAATTTATAATTTAAAATTATGGCACAGAATTGCTGTTCTGAGCTATAATCTCCAATCACTAAGCCACAGTTCATCCAGACAGAGAGCCTGAAAGGGCTCCTATGAAGGAAGAAAAACAGGCAGGAAAGGAGAGAAGAAAACCCACTCTTGCTTAGTTCCCACTAAGCCACGGTCAAGTTCAATGTCATGTAAATTCACACATACACAGAGTCCATACTTGGTGTGCTAAATACTCAAAAAATTTTTAAAAAGTTGCCATAGCAACACCTGTTGGTAAATAGCATAAATATGTTTTCTGTGGAAGTTAAGAAGGGTTTTCTTGTTGTGATCATTTGTGTAGTTTTAATTATTTCACAGGGCATTGCCTGGCTGAAGAGAGAATTATTCATTGTGGGAGAAGAGAGCTCAAATTGTTCAATAAATTAAGGTCAGGCTTAACGACTGGGTCGAGGATCTTGACCTCAAAGTTGAAGTTTGGATGTAGATTACTTAGAGACATGGAAAACACAAAGGGCGCGCATTTTTATGTACTGGGATAACAGTACTTCTGTGTTTTGTACTGTGGTTCAGGGGAGAAAAAGCTGAAAGTAGGAACCTATTTAACATGTAAAGCTCAGAGAAAGTGGAGTTGTGCATTTTTAAAGAGATTACCAAAGGGATGTTGCCCTAAGGCACTATGGGAAGGGGGTGTTGGGGGGGGGGAGACTTAGGCGAGGAGGCCTTGGGCTAAAATCCTAGGGCAGGAGGCTTCACTTCCTGGCAACTATTGGGACATTTACACCCACCCAATAAATCAATGATGTGAAAGTGCCTGGCTAGCCACAAAGTGATGATACTCGATTTTTAAAGTGACGCAGGATATGAGTGTGAATTAAGAGTATAAGGCAAACAGTCAAACTGAGGGTCAATTTAAACATGCTCTTTTAAAAAAGATACCTGATTTTAACTGAAGGCAGCTGGTGGTGTGGAGGGAAAAACCACAGAACCACACAGGAATGCTGGATTTAGATGAGGCAAAGGTATGCAGAAAAGAGAGAATATTTTATGCCATTTAGTAGGAGGGATTCTTCCAGTGTTTAACACTGGAAGCAGTGTGAGGACAATTTGCTTCTCCTTCAAGGGGGCAGGGTGGGAGGGAATGGGGTATCTCTAGGGCTAAGTCAGCTACCCACCCCGGCAGAACAGGAACCTCTGTGTATTTCTTTGCTGTCTTTTCCAAAGGAGACAGGAAGCACAATGGAGAATCAGCAGCCAAGAGGAGTTCCAGTGAGGGCCCTGAGAGATACTGGAAGGTCTAGGGTCTCCTACTGGGTGAGTGAGCTGGGCAAGTGAGAAAGGGCTTCTGATGGGCCCTGCGAGCAGTTAAGAGGCCTGTCCTTGGGTGGAGCTGGAGGAACGAAAAAGGCTGGAGAGACCAAGTTGAAAGGATTGAGAAATGCCACATTAAAAGCTTTTGGGCAACACCCAGATGTTGGGGGATGTAGGATGCTTCCTAGAGATGGGCTACGAAGGAAACTCCTGCAGGGAAAAGCAATCGACTTTGAAGTAAGCCAAACCTGACTGCAATCCCAACCAACTGGATAGATGAAGTTGCTTAAATTGAGGCACCTTGGTTTGTCATCTGTAAAATGGGGATAATGAAACTCAGAAGGACCCTATGGGGCCTTCCCAGAACAGACCACCCCCCCCCACACACACACACACGTCCTCCACCTGATGCTTGTCTGTGGAAAAATTTTAGTCAAATAATGAAATTAATCAGAGATGTGAGAAATTACAGAAGCAAAGGAAAACGGTCAAACAGAGCAAAATAATAATAGTTTAACCATTAAGCAAAGTCAAGGATCTTTAGTGCCTCCTCATGGGCTGTAGATCATATTCTGAGCCAGGTCTTTGAGCAGTTTTATAGGTACTGAAACCCCCACCAGGTGGAAGAAGTTAACTACATGATAACCAGACTGTAGCCAGCACATAAGCTGCTCCATCTTACACAGTTCCAAGAAGTGGCCTCAAGGAAATGGGAACAATAGGATCCTGGATTTGAAGACTAAGTGTACTTAACACAATCAAGATGACACTGTCAGACTACAAGACGACCAAGTTCAAGATGACTGTTGGAGCTGACTCTGCTGCTACTCTGCACATAGCCACATCCTCCCTCTGATACATCCCAGAAATTTCCTTTAAAAATTCTCACCCCCGATTGACAACTGGGAGTTGGTTCTTTGGGACACAAGTCCACCTTCTCCCCAGGACCCTGGTTGCCTCAATAAATCTATCTTTTACGCAACACTTGTCTCTCAGTATTAGATTCTTGAGTGGCAAGCTGCCAAATTTGAGTTTGGTAACAGTAATACCAACCTCACAGGGCTGTGATGAGGATTCAACTCAGGTTAATTAGTAGAAAACTCTTTGGACAGGTCATGACACAGAGTAGGTGCTTAATAAAGTGCAACAAGTCGAGGTTATCTAGTAGTGGTGATGCTTATATACAGAGAGAACTCCTGCTCTTCAAGGGGAAACATCACCCCATCTTCAGAACCTTCTCCATTCCTGCTCATTCCTCTAGGTCAGCACTGGCTGCACTGTACTGTAATTATCTTATGCACTGCTTTCCTCTAAGAGATAGTAACCCCTTCAGGGTAGGTAGGGCCACTGGTTCCTTTTGTAATTCTACTACCTAGCACATCATAGCCCCTCAGTGTTTAAACAAAGAATGAGTGCATATGTGCATGAATGAATGGTTACAGAGAGCTAGGATTCTGAGGTATTATTTTCTTAGAAAAATCACTTCTATGTCATAGAACATTCCAAAGGGATAGAGATATTTCACTTCAAATACAACCCTTATCTTAAATCCAACTGGCTCTAGGACAACCAGGAGTGGAGAAGCAGTACTGGTTGGTACTGTGTAAAATTTGTATAAGTCCCCCTTCCTCAGAAACCCAGAACAGTAATAATACCGTTATTTACTGCAACAGCTCAATGGAAATCTGCCATATGGCTGTACATGAAAGCAGCTGAGGAAAAAAATAATAATGTACTTCCTTTTAAAGCCAAGACAAAGAGGAAAATGGATAATGGCTTACTTATCTTTGGGAAAGAATATACTGAAGTGGAATGAAGAAAATCAGCATTAATTCCTATTTTCTATCATTAATCTTTGCATTACAGCCAAAGTAAGAATAAAGTGTGCCTATAATGCAAGAGAGAAAAGAAAGGTAGCTTTCTCATCACTCAGAGCTGCTATGGGAGGGCCAGTGCAGTGTGTGATCTTGCAGAAGCTATTTTTTGCTATTTTCTCAATGATCAGCAAATACTCCCCAAACAAGTGTTCCTCAAAGAGTTAAGAGTTCCTAAATCTGAAGAACAGTGGGCAGTTATGAATACACTCTGCTGTGTAAAAATCCCACCTTTCTACCTCAAGAGAAAGGTGAAATAAAGACTTCCGACTGTGAACGGAAGTTTAGCACTTGACATCAGCCTCTACATGGACTAAATCATGAGCCACTGCAGCTGTGGACCTGAACAGCAGGAGTGAGGCACCTCTGCGCCCTTGGAAAAATGGAAGAACAGGTCTTCAGATAGCTAGATATTTTAGGAGATGATTTTATGAGCCCAATTCTTGCATTTCCTCACATCTAGAAAAAATACTAAAACCCTCCAATGATAACTGCTATCTGTGACTAGCAGTCACCTGCACGAGACCAGCAGCAAGCTTCTGTAAGATGTGTGCCTGGCTGCATGCCCCTCCCCCTTCACCTTTAATATTTCCTCTTTCCTCTTTGGGACAGTATTCCAGAGCTACTGAGTAGCTCTGGAATACTGCCTCCTGGGCTGTAGTTAAGTAGACAAGACAAAAGATGTCATGGTCATCTGTCAATATAGTCACTCCCAAGGGTGGGCCAGTGAGCTCTGTAGGAAGTCAGGAAAGAGACAAAAGAATCCTGGCCCATAGCTGTGGTGCATTGCAAAGGAGTGATTCCACTAAGCCCAGACCTTTACATCTTCCCACAGAAACTGGTTTTCTGTAAATCTTTTTCTGTAAATCTGGTTCTCTGTAAATCTTCTGTTCCTACTACATTCCCTTTGTTGCAAAAACTCATACATCCTAGCGCCCCCCCTCGCCTCCTGGGAGTGGTTTCTCAGGGCTACCTGAGATTCTGTCTCCTGGGCTTAAGTCCAAATTTAGCCGCAAATAAAACTTAACTCTCAGCTTTCAGGGTGTGCATTTTCTTTCAGTCGACATGATAAATAATTTCTCATCCATTTTAATCGCTAAGTTTTAGAAATTTAAGACATTTCATTTTAGTGTTCTGTTCCTTTGTTGTTGTTGTTTTCTTTATACTTCATGGGAAAAATAATTATTTTTATATCATTTCATTCCTGTCAGCTTGATGAAAATGATCACGCACTACAAAATCCATGTATTTAATAATGATGATATTATGTTGCTTGGGATATTAAGTGAAGTCTTTTTGGAAGAACAACGCAAGTATACTGAGTATTCAGGAGGCAGTTACGGTGATAATGCAGGCAGATAGGGTAGGAGAAAGAGAAACAGGCATGGCTTTCTCAAAGATAGAGAAGCCATTTTTGGCCGAAGCCATTTTGTGATCTAAGCCAGGCCACAAGGTTGTCCTTCAACAAGTCTAATTCATGATATTAAGGGAACAAAGAAAGGCAGAAACACTGTTATCAGGCAAGAGAAGTAACAGCAAAGCCCACTTGTAGAGACTCCCAGTTCTGTTTCAATGGTAAAGATTAGCCTGAAGAACTTTCTTGAGGTGTTCTGCAGAATTCAAACTCCCCTCAGATGCTAATCCACCAGATCAACTAGAACCGCAGAAATGAGGATCTTTTTTGACCCTCAAGACTTCAGTCAACTCAAGTTTGGGTCATGTTAACTTTTGCCCCAATTCTATTCTAAATTCTCCTCTGCTCAAGCCCTTTCTGGAATATGCATACATTCATACCCAACCAAACTCCTTCATGAATATTCATATGCCCTTAGCTTAAAACTTTCCCAATTTTGCTGTTTAGGGAGACACTGATTTGGTCTTTTTGGTTTTTCTGATTTTGGGGTTGTTTTGTCTTTTTAGGGCCACAGGCCCAGCATATGGAAGTTCCAAGGCTAGGGGTTGAATCAAAGCTACAGCCACCAGCCTACACCATAGCCAGAGCCAGATGCCAGCCATGTCTGTGACCTATACTGCAGCTCAGCTCACAGCAACGCCAGATCCTTAACCCACTGAGCAGGGCCAGGAATAGAACCCTCATCCTCATGGATGTTACCACTGAGCCATGATGGGAACTCCAAGGAGACACTGCTTTGGGAAAGATCCCTGTTGTTCCCCTGACTTGCTGCAAGTAATAAACCCTTCCTTCTTCTCATCTTTGGCTTGACCCCCACCAAGAGGGGAGCTCAATTTTCAGGTAATAGTAAGATTAGAAATCATAAACAGATAACACAATGTATGCTATCAAGGATTTTAAAACTGGGAGTTCCTGTCATGGCACAGCAGAAATGAATCCAACTAGGAACCATGAGGTTGCAGGTTGGATCCCTGGCCTCGTTCAGTGGGTTAAGGATCTGGCGTTGCCGTGAGCTGTAGTGTAGGTCGAAGACGTGGCTCAGATCCTGCGTTGCTGTGGCTGTGGTGTAGGCTGGCGGTAACAGCTCCGATTCGACCCCTAGCCTGGGAACCTCCATATGTCATGGGTGTGGCCCTAAAAAGAGAAAAAGACCAAAAAAAAAAAAAAAGGATTTTAAAACTGTTTGGGAGCCCTGAGTCTTCCCCTGGCTTTGTTGAAGGTTGGAGCTGGTCTATGACCAGCAAAGACTCAATCCTGAAACTGGTTACAGAAAAAACTGTAAAGTTTTTTCTGGTTTTTCTGATTTTGCTATATTCCACTCCCCTCCCTTTTCACGGGCCCACTGTACTGCCATCATTCCCTACTGACTCATAATTGAGTCCTCCAACTAGCCAACATTCCGTGTAAGACACTGGGTTGTGCTCCGGAAGACACGGATGTCAGTCCCTGCCCTCTAGGTGTTTAAGAGCTGTTGTTTCCCAGTTGATGTCCCCACATGAGCAACTGCTTCCTTGGCCCCCAATTCAGACATCATTGCCTCCAACTGCTCAAGCCCTGCCTCTGGAATGACTAATATGAGGAAGGAAATTATATTTCAGAACTGATGGGTCAAAGCTTCACTCCATTACCTTCAGACATATTTTTATTTTGGAAACATTTCCGGTTTGTAGGAAAGCTGCAAGGCGAGCAGAGAGCCTTTCTGTTCACCTCTTACCCAGTTTCCCCCAACTAAAAACCCACCAATGGTTCGAAAGCATGAACTACACTCCGGACCTTATTTGCATTTCATCAGTTTTTCCCATTAATGGCCTCTTTCTGCTCAGGATGCATTTCAGGTGTCACGTCTCTTTAGTCTCCTCTTGTCGGTGACAGTTTCCTAGGCTGTCCTCATTTTTCACGACCTTGACAGTTTTGAGGAGTACTCGTTGGGTATCTGGTAGAATGTCTCTCAAATTGGCTTGGTCTGACATTTTCTTCATGATTAAGACCAGGCTATGGAATTGGGGAAAGACTACTGCTGAGTTGATGTGCCTCCCTCGTTACATTATGTCAGTGCTACCTGCTCTCAAAATGACTTATCACTGGGGATGTTAACCTTGATCATTTGGCCCAGGTGGCACTTGCCAACTTCCTCCTCTGTAAAGTTATTATTATTTTTTTCACCCCTTCACATACTCTACTCCTTGAGCTGCCACTCAAGGAAGATGGAGGAGGCTGCTAAGCGCTATCTCCTGGAAGGAAGAAGTATTTACATTAGTTATTTTGGAATTCTTCTGGAAAGAAGATTTGTCTCCTCTCTCCCACTGATTTATTTACTTAATGGTTCATTTATAGCACTACGGACTCATGCTTATCCAAGATTTACATTGGGTTGTAATGCAATACTATGTCATGATTTTGCTGCTTGAAATTTCCAGGTTTGGCCATTGGGCGCTCTTCTAGGTTGGCTTCTGTGTCCCTTTGTCTTGTCCTCATCTCTTTTTTTTTCATTTAACCGTTCCTTATTTTCTAGTACTACCAGATTCTATTTATTTATTTATTTAGTCTTTTTGCCTTTTCTAGGGCTGCTCCCGAGGCATATGGAGGTTCCCGGGTTAGGGGTCTAAGCAGAGCTGTAGCTGCCAGCCTACACCACAGCCACAGCAACTGGGGATCCAAGCCGTGTCTGTGACCTACACCACAGCTCACGGCAACGCCGGATCCTTAACCCACTGAGCGAGGCCAGGGATTGAACCTGCAACCTCATGGTTCCTAGTCGGATTCGTTAACCACTAAGCCACGATGGGAACGCCTTTATTTTTTTATTTTTATTTTGTTCTAGCACTACCAGATTCTGTAGGCTCCTTGTGTATTTCCCCTGTTCTAGCCCCCAAATGAGCCATTTCTCCAAGGAGCCCTGATTCCTTTTATTGGAAAATGGTATAATCCTTTCAGTTTAACAGGGACCCTAATGGGAGTTGTGGGCCTTCACCTGAAAGTTGATCTTGCTTATTGATTCCAAGTACAATGACTTACTGAGTATAAAACTCACTTATTTCCTAGGTACCTACTTAGTGAAACTGAATATTAAATTGTGAAACCGCAGGTTCTGAGACAAGTCTTTTGAGGAAAAAGATTGTCCTTGTCTGTTTATTTATTTATTTGCTTTTTAGGAACACATCCGTGGCATATGGAAATTCCCAGGCTACGGGTCGAGATGGAGCTATAGTTGCTGGCCTATGCCACAGGCACAGCCACACCAGATCCGAGCCACATCTGTGACCTACACCACAGCTCACAGATCCTTAACCCACTGAGTGAGGTCAGGGATCAAACCTGCATCATCATGGATACCAGTCAGGTTTGTTACCGCTGAGCCACAAGAGGAACTCCAAGAAACGTTGTACTCCCATAGTATCGGTACTTAGAACTAAATAGTGTCTGCATGCAGTGATGTAGGCTAAAGAATTCCTTTTTGCCACATGGAATCAACTCTATCAGCCTCTGATCCATCATCTCTTGTTATTTCCACTATAAAAAAGAAATCTGAACCATTTAGATTTCAAAGAACTATCATCCAATTAACGTTTGGTTTTGTAAATGTTTAAAGCAGCACACTTATTCCAATCTAGAAAGTAAACCCCACATAGGGCAAGTGTGATGCTCTGACGCCACAGTATCATCCAACAGTCATCTTGAGGGAAGAACACCCTTAGGACTGCTCAGCTCCTCACTGCGCCTGATGTTACTTAGAGATGCAGTTTGCAGGAACGGTTCTCAACCCAGTGGTCAGGACACAATGACATCAGAATCACTTGGGAAGTATTCTAGACCAAAGAGCATGTAGGGAGAGCCCAAGCTGTATGTCAGGAAATAATGTGCCATGACTATTTGCATGTTTCCGCTTGGTCAGAGCTTCCTAAGCAAACAGCACTGGCACCGGGGCTAATGGATGACTCAACAGCAGCCTTCAAGAGAGAGGCCTAGGTTAGAGAGTCCTGTGTCTCCTTGCAGCTCTGTTGACACTCCAGGGTGCTGAGGTAGACGCTGTCCCCTCTCCTCTGCAGAGAGAATGTGTTTCCATTTCAGAGCCATATCATCCTCCTCTCTCTGCAGGGGAGTCGGCAGTTCCTATATAAGCTCTGGGTTTCCTAATTCTGGAGTTCTCCTGTGACATAAAGCCTGGACATACCAGTAGGCACGTCTGCCTTTCATTGGTTTGTCCTGGAAAGAAGCAGTGCTCTGGGCAAAGTTTCTCTGTGAGCAACCTATCTCTGACCCAGAGGGGTGTGTGTAGAGACACACTTATGCACATGTAATTCTGAAAGGCTGGTTGGGTAGATTGAGAGTAAAATTTCAGACCCTTCACAGTTTCAGGCTTACTACCGAGAAGCAAGACTCTACGGAAACAAGGGCTGTGTCTCCATAGGCATGCGCTGGTTTCATATCTCCTATTTTTGGCCATTATCTCCCCTGATGTGTCGGTGCTCATATTATGAACTTCTAAAGGATGGCAGCAGAGGATTAAAATAAGCATGGGAACACTGCTAAGTGCAGGGTCCTTTGAGGCTGCATGAAGTACACACCCATGAAGCTGGCCCTCCATCTCAGATTTCCAGCCACAGGGAATGGTTCAGGAACAGACGCATAAGCAACAGAGATGACTGTTAGACCTCAGCTTTGGGTGGGAGGGAATGCTGGGAAAGAGGAGCATTCTTGCTCCCAGGCCCTAACCTTGCAAGAGGGAAGCCTGAGACTGATGGCTGCCAAGACAATCAGCCTGAGAGTGAAGCCAGGCCAGAGGACAACAGGGCTACGGGAAAGAGCAGAAACGACTGAGTTTTGGTAGCACTGACTAGGAGCCAACACAGCCAGTGTGAGTTGGAGTTTCTGCCACTTGTAACCAGGAGAGACTTGACTAACAAAACTATTAACTATTCTAATCACAGTGATCCTCTCTTCCAGCTCCTACAACACTTGGTAGGCATCACGCACTGACTTATACTGTTCATTTATAACTAGATTTTAGGCCCTTTGAGAAATATTTTATAGGACCCAGAACAGTACCTTGCATAGGACGCATACATTCATAAATGTATCAATATGATTGTGTTAAAAGTATCATGCAAACTGATTGCTAAATGAGCACCCTGCATGGAAATTAAATACAGAAAGGTGTGTTTGCAGTATATCGTATGACTAGATAGAGGCAGAAAATTCTCTGAGATGGAATACAAGATTTTTGAAGTTTGTAATTTATTATGACTTGTCGCTAAAACTTTTCTAAGAATATACTTCCAAGGGGGACATGACATTCAATGGGAAAATGTTTTCATCTACTTATGTATTGTTTAAAAACTGTTTCAAATGTGAATGATATACTGATTTTTTTCAGTCTTCAATTGATTGAAAAAGTAGAACTATTTAAAGAGATTTTTAGATATTCGTACCTACTGATTACCTTAAGGCTGGTGAAAAGTAAAAATAGGTGAGTAAGATTCACAATTTCCATTTGACAGAAAAATCAATGTTAAAACTGTCAAAAATGACAAGGGAAGATGCAAACACTAGGGAGAATTCCTACCTGCAGATGTTAAGAAGTGGTGAACACACACACACACACACACACACACACCAATTATTCTTCAGACATGTGTCATGCCAGGTTGACAAAGATGCAACAGTAATTTATTCAAACTCTTGGACATAATAAATGTTTGCAGCTAATGGAACAATTTACTTAGCTCCAAAATTTTATTTTCCTGTTTTGCTAGTAATAATTTCGAAAAGGTATACCACCTTTCTTTTGCATTTTAAAAGAAATCATCAACTATTCGCTTTTTTTTTTCATAGAACTGAGTTGTTATGAAGTCAAATTACTATAAAGCCTTGTCAATACCCTTCCTTTGAGGTCCCTCAAGTGACTGTGGGATAATTTTGGTCCCTCCTAAGTTCTCTCCTGCAAACTCCCTTTTTTCTTCATTAATCCAGGCTGTTCAGTTGTGTATACCCCTGGGTTCGCAAATCTAGTTTTAGCAATTGTAAGAGAAATGAGCTTCGGGTAAGAAAATGGAACTGTATATTTGAATATAGCTTTTGACAGGGGAAAAATACTAATTAGGGAATCATAGACTTTTACATTCAAAGGGGGATAGTTCCCAATTGTGTGGATACTGTCTGATATTTACCATGAGAGTTAATATTTTCTTCAGGGGATTTTGAAAAAAGCATCATGAATTATTACAAAGTAAATTCTGTCATTTCTTAAACTCCATAAATCTGAATGCATGCTGTAACTGCAAAGCATTTGCAAAAGAAAATTCTTAACTTTCTTTCTCAACTAAATCTTGGGTTTCCTAGACTGAAAACAGGGAGGGCCTTCGAACATACAGCATTTTTATTCTTCGGAGAACAAAATCTAATTTGAAGACAGCAACTTTCTCCTCTCTAAATTTACAATTTAAAACAATTGCTCAAGGAGTTCCCCTCGTGGCGCAGCGGAAACAAATCAGACTAGGAACCATGAGGTTGCAGGTTTGATCCCTGGCTTCGCTCAGTGGGTTAAGGATCCAGCGTTGCCATGAGCTGTGGTGTAGGTTATAGGTGAGGCTCAAGTCTGGCGTGGCTGTGGCTGTGGTGTAGGCTGGCAGCTGTAGCTCTGATTTGATCCCTAGCCTGGGAACCTCCATATGCCGTGGGTGCGGCCCTAAAAAGCAAAAAAATTAAAAAAAGAATAAAATAAAATAATTGTTCAACTAAGCAGTCACAAGATCCCCACTCTATGAGTTTCTCTGTTTATTTGAACAAGGTAGACTCTCAGATAGTTACATAAAAACTTCAACATAGTGTACATTTATGCCTTAACTAAAAAGGTCTCTTGCCACTTTCCCAAACTTTCCATATTTCTGTTGACTTTTTCCACTTAACTAATCCTTTCTCTAATAATTCCGTCCTTCCTCCAGTAGTTCTCTCACGCTTTTGCTTTCACAGATGCACTACCGATTTGCTAGAAGGTATGTTTACTACTGAGCCAATTAACCCACAAAACATTTCTCGACCTAAATCCGGTAGGGCAGAGGGTATGCAGCCCAAATAACCTTTCTGTGCTAAGAATTATCTTGGATAATGGACTGGCCATTGTTGGCAGTTTCAAAATCGAAAATTCTGACATTTAACTGACTCCTCCTGGTTAAATACTGGAAGCCAGTATAAAATTCAAGCCTAACACCTTCTAAAAGAGTACCATGCCTTGAACTTGCCCTTTTCATTCTTGGCGATTATTTTAATGTTTTCCTTCTGTGAATAAGTCCATTCGGTAACTAAGGCTGCTATTTACTCAAAGACACTGCCTTTTCATCGTCTTTCTATGTGTAAGGACAAACGTTTTTGTGCCTTTTCTCTGCTATCTCCTATTTAAAACAAAATGACTTTGGAAAAACGTTGACATCTATCCTGCGATAGCAGACACTATTTGGCAAAGACAGTTTACATGCGAAAGGCAGAGCACTTCCTGAGGATAGGTCTTAAATGCAAAGCACAAAATATCTGGTTTTCACTATAGTCTTACAGTTGCAGAGACAGATGGTATGTGTTGCTACTGTCCTGTTTACGAAGCAACAGCTCAGTCATCTAGACGTCTCTAGGTCATCTTCTTTTCTTGTTCTTTTTATCAATGACTTGTTAGGCATGACCCTGTTCTTGTGCAATTCCAGATAATATACCTTCAACTTTGTTTTTAAGGGGAAAGCATGCGACAGTTTTGCCTGGGCAATCAACCTTGTGAATATCAAATGAAAGTCGTACAGGTTCACTGCAGCCCATCAAGGGATGTACAAATGGGAACCGTTATTACCATATGTGAATGGTCTAGCTGGTGACTTTGGGGAAGAATTGGAAAGCATGATGCACTGTTCGACTGTAAGTGCACAAGATGTGGTGGCCAAAGACTGGCTTTTTGGAACCTATTAGATATAGAACCAAGTCTTGCTTTTACTGTATGCTAACCCATATGATTTTGGCTGACTTCATTTGTGAGTCTTGTTGCCTCATTCCTAAAAAGACAAGAGGCAAATGATGCCTGACCAGAAGATGCTGTTACAATTAAATGAGTTCACTCCATGTTACAGAACTGTATCTATATATAGAAGGCTTAGGGTAACTATTTATTGTCTTCTCCTTCCAAGTCTAGCCCCCTTCTGAACAGGCAAAATCCCTGGTTCATGAGATGAAAGATGTTAAATTAATGAAACAAGGAGGCCATTAGACAGGTGGCTCTAATGCCGGAGAGGGCAACGTGGGCAAACCAAATCTAAGCCTGTAAATGCCTCAAGTTTACAAAAACAAAATCTAAGTTCAGCCAAACACAATCAATCACCAGGCTTCAAGCTATAGCCAATCAATCAATGTCCTTTGCCTTTTGATGTTCTCTACAAGTTCTTCCCCTGGCTCCTGTCAGTGTAATGCTCCTAGCCACTTCTGATTTGGCATTGCCTGATTTGAAGGATTTTTGCTCAAACAGACTCTTTAAAATGTTAATATGCCTCAGTTTAACTTTTTTTTTTTTTTTTTTTCATTTTTGGCCTGCCCGCAGCACATGGAGCTCCCAGGCCAGGTATCAGATCCAAGCCACAGTCGCAACCTAAGCCACAGCTGCAGCAACAATGGATTCCCCAACCCACCGGACCTGGCCAGAGATTGAACCTGCATCCCAGCGCTCCCAAGATGCTGCCTCTCCTGCTGTGCCACAGCAGGAGCTCCGGCCCCAGTTTAACTTTTACAAAGGGGAGCAGGATATGCCACCCTCAAAGAGGCTTCTTTAGCATTAAGGATTATTTTGTGCCAATTGTTTTTGAGAAAATCTCTGAAAATAAAACAGAAGTCATCCTTTTGGAAAAGACATTAACCTTTATAAGGGAAATCTCCACTTGGAAAGTTGACCCCTCTCTGTCCCAGGATGAGCAGGGTGGCTCTAAATCATGAGAACTCATGAACTAGGAGGCTCAGACTTAAATCTGCACAACAATCTTACCCATGCGGACTGTGCTTTTCCTGGTCATCTCCTACAAGTGGCCTTCTCCCAGTCCCAACATCTTATTTTAAGTTTAGATGATACTGAAGGTGATGACCTGGACCATGTAGGGGAGTTTACTCAGTTTTCCTGGGTATTTCCCATGTATACAGGAGATACACATGTTATTAACTTTTTATTATTATCCTATTAATTCCTCTTTTATCACAGGGGGTCTTGGCTGAGGACCCAGCAGGCTACAGGGAAAATGATTCCCATTGCCTCTACCAGAGTAATAGCTTCTGAATCCATCAGTTTGCCTTAAGCTAGACACAATATATTTTTCCAATATGTTTCCACTTGATTTTAAAGAAAGGAGTGATATATATTTTATTGAAGTAATATACTCAATTTCAAAAAGTACATAATATTATAATGAAGTCTCCGGACATTTGCAATAGCATAAAACCAGATTTAAACCGAAATGGAGGAGGGGAAAGGAGCTCTTAAGTTGTGTGAACCGTTGAACACAACAGAGAAGACCCAAAGAGCCCCCAATCCACCATGACCTCTGTGATTAGGTGAAGGCTCATTGACAGGATGAGAATAGTATCCTTTTTTGTCCTAAATCAAGAGTCCTGAGATGTAACTTTTAAAAGAGGATGTGGATACTTTGCATGTAACTCTGGCGCTGAGAGAAGACTGTTCACATGGAGACAAAGCAGAGCGTCACCGTCAGGGAGAGGGGTGGGGTGGTACCCACAGCCACCCAGGGCAAGGGCTCCCTGACTTTCTCGACTGCTACCCCAAGAATACAAGAAGCAAGAGATTTGCTTTTCTGACCTAGTATGTGTGTATACATGTATTTTTACTTATAGTGAAACAAAAATTTCCAAAACAAAATTTATACTATGCACAAGGTTCTCTCTTTTTAAAAAAATTTAATCTAGGTCATATTTTTAAATGCCAGTTGTGCCTTAATGAATTCATTTCCTGAGTTACTAACAGGTCATGGCTACCTTTTGAAAAGAAAAAAAAAAAAAAACAGTGACCCAGGCAGACTTTGGAAATCTTTTGCATATGAAGAGCCATCATTTGCATTTCAGTATCTAGTGAATCCATCAGTGGGCCTGCTTCCAAGGATTAGCCCCTCCAAGTACCCAGAAAAATCCCTTCTATAGATATGCTATTTTAGCAATGATGCTAGATAATGTCTGTATATGACAAAAGTCTGTATAAAACACTGCATTACACATAAACAGATTTTCCTAGATCATATTTTTTGCTATGAAAATAAACACAAACTAAAGCGTAATATTAAATATACATACATGTTCATATAAATAATGCTCTTCTCTTACAAGCAATGCATTCTTTGAAGCAGAATTGACTCCTTGCCAAATTATGAAATCTGTTTATGTGTCTCTTAATATGTTTTCTGATTTACAAATATACAAACATGAGCACATACCCACAGTAAAGAAAGAAACCCAAAAATAACTACTTCTATCTTGTTTTGTTTTTCCTTGAGTTGTAAAATTGGGAAAGCTCTGCCTTCCATGGCTCCTATTCCCCCCCCCCCCAAAATAAAAAAACCCTTGATCCCACAGCTTCTTGGGTCAGGTCACTATTTCTGGAATCCCCTCAATGATGACTGTATAGGTTAGAGAAATACACTATACAGACTGTTGGAGAGCTGAAGCTGTTGCCGGAATTCGGCCCTCTGTCTGCCAGGGCCAAAGTGAAACGCAGAGACAGAGTTTTGGGTAAAGGAGAAAAAAACAGCTTTGTTGCTTTGCCAGGCAAAGGAGGGTCACAGCAGGCTGATGCCCTAAAGACTGTGCCCCTCCCCTTGCAAAGAATTGTGAGGCGTTTTATAGTAAAAAGGAGACGACCAGGCTTTCAGATAGGAATCGGGATTGGGAGAGACATGCATTCCTCTCGCTTTGGGGGCCTCTTCGTCATCAGAGCTGGAGTCGGGAGACCTCGGCTTGATCACGACGGTGGTCTTCTGGGTGACTGACTAGAGTAACAGGCTTGCGAGAAGGGCACAGTGATCAGAGAGGAGAACCAACGCGGAAGGTTCCTTCCTGGACGACGTCATGGGCGCATCCTCCTTAACCCACAGGCGATTATGCTCAGGGTGCCTGATCTTTAGCTGAGGGGTGACTGTGTTTAGGGTGCAGTCAAGTCAGAGGGAAGAACAAGGAAGCGCTCTAAATTGTTCAGTTTTCGAGTATTCATTTCTAAAAGAAGCCTAGGAAATACCGCTCTTGTCTTAGGTGTGCAAGATCCTCTGTCATTATGTGTATCCCTTGAGAGGGAACCAGGATCCTGCCCCAAGGCTGTGCCGCTGTTGCTTGACGGCTCCTGCCTCTTCCCTGCGTCCCCTCCCTTCCCTGGTCAGCAAGTGTCTGAACCTGTCCCTAGGAAGGAACTCACGGGAGGCCATGGAGGCTGAATGAGGCCCACTTCCTAAGAACAAGAAATGGGGGACACAGAAAGGCTCTTACACCCAGGAGCCCCACAGGGCCGTGCTCGGTTTCACAGTCAGAGATATTTTTCAAGGGTAGTGATGCTGGTAAACATCCTGTTAAATAAAACAACGCGGTGTGTTTGCACACGTCCCTCTAGGACGCTGACACAGCCTGGATACAAAATAAGTGTGTGGCAGCAAGACTTGAGCTTTTTAGAACTAGATTGATTTCATCTTAAAAAAACTACCATAATGTTGGTTTTTTGTAAATTTTCGTTTTAATAGACAAGGAAAAATATCCATGTGTAGTTTTATATACTTGCCGTAAGTGGGCAATAAATTAGGTACTAAACTTTCTTGAAGCAAAGGCCAAGGGAACTCTATCCGTGGACACAACACACTTTGTCTATATGATAAACTCAGACCGTTTCGGACAGGCAAAGCTACTTTGAACACGTAAATTATATAGAGTTTCTCCTGAAATGCTCCTTCATGAGGAAGCAGGTCAAGATTATGGACACAATGAAGACTCCAGCTTTACTGGAGTTGGTGTTTTACATGATCTAGCAGGACCTGAGTCTATACGGAGAAGTGCCACCTACAGCTATGGAGGGCTGGGGACCTGGGTAAGTGGCAAGGGGTTGAAGGCTAGTATGAGGGGACAGGACTGGAGAAGAGGCAAAATGCAGTGGCTACACTGCATGGAGGATGCTGCTGTAGTTAACAGCTGTGGACCGATGTACACGTTGGTATAGGGATGCATCTTCCATAGTGTACCATGGCACCGTCTGTAGCAACAGAAGACAAAAAACAAGGGAGCTCCTGTTGTGGCTCAGCAGGTTGCAAACCCGACTAGCATGCATGAGGATGCAGCTTCGACCCTGGGGCCTGACTCAGTGGGTTAAAGGATCCGGTGTTGCCGTGAGCTGTGGGGTAGGTCGCAGGCATGGCTCGGATCTGGCAGCGCTGGGGCTGTGGTGTAGGCTGGCAGTTACAGCTCCGATTTGACCCCTAGCTTGGGAACCTCCATATGGTGCGAGTGCAGCCCTACAAAGCAAACAAGGTAAAAAAAAAAAAAACACTAAAAACAACCCAAATATACATCAGTATTCTTAGGAGCTGCAAAATGGAGTGAGGACTGCGACTCTGTATCTCAGGAAAGTGATGTTCAGGCTATGCTGCGCAGCGAAAAACATGCCTCTGTGTATTTTCTTATTTTTGCAAATTGAAAAAAATTTGGGGGCTACACCCGTGGCATGTGGAAGTTCCCAGGCCAGGGACTGAGCCCGAGCCACAGCAGTGATAATGCCTGATTTTAATCCACTGTGCCATCAGGGAACTCCCTGTGTATTTCCATATACACATATGTATGCTTATGTTTAAAAACAATGGGAAGATAGAATCAACACTAGAAAAAAATAAAGTAAAACATGATCTATAAACAAAACAGAAACAGATCACAGACATAGAGAACAGAACTGTGGTTGCCAAGGGGGAGGGAGTGGAATGGACAGGGAGTTTGGGGTTAGAAGATGCAAACTCTTCCACTTAAAATAGATACGCAATGAGATCTTACTGTATAGCACGTGTAACTATATCCAATCTCTTGAGATAGACCACGATGGACGATAACTGAAGAAAGGCTATATATATATATACACACACACGACTACATCACTTTGCTTTACAGCAGAAATTGGCACATTGTAAATCAACTATACTCAAATTTAAAAAAATAAAATCTAAAAACAAGATGGAGAAAACAGGGAGAAAATATCATCTTCTCTGTATACATCTTATTTTGTAGATCTCACTTTTGAACCAGGTAAACATTTTAAATAGTTATGGAACAAGAGAAATTTAAAAAGGATTTAAAAAAAAATAAAAGCCAAGTGAAATAAAGGAACCTAACTGTGAATTGAGTTGGTAAATAAGTGCAAAGAAATGAAACATTGCAAGTAAATTCCAAGCACAGAAATTTTACTAAACATCTCTGTTTCCCTAGAAAGGAGTAAAATGAAATATATATATATACACACACACACGGACACATATGCATTCACATAAATGCATGTGTATATGATATATATGTATACTGTATTTAATAAAATATATTTAATATAAAAAGAAATATATTAATATATTTTAATATATGTACTATAGTCATAAATACTTATATTAATTCTCAAAGAGAGAATATATGCAGATGGATGTAATAAAGATATATATTTATTTCAGGATGGAGACTTGTGTGTGGATCAAAAATGATTAATGTTCTATGAGATGAGGAATATTCTTAAATCAATCGTGTGTACCCAAGGTCCCAAAGAAAAAAAAAGTGCTGTGTATATAGAGAGAACATTTTTTTTTGCTACATCATTTGCCTTAGAAAATGAATCCTCTTTAATAAATGAGATGGAAAACTACTTTCAAAGTTGAAGCTGCAAACACAGTACTATGGTTCTTGCACTTGACATGCTATTCTGAAATATTCAATAGTACACCTCAAGGAATCCAAAATAAATCATCCCCCTCTTTTCTCTGGAAAAATATCAGATATAATGAATTCTCTCCTTTTTTAAAAAAAATATTTGTAAGGTTTGTTTTCTTCAAAGAAGATGCTAACTAACATCTTTAAGGTCATTACCCATCATTTCAGTTTAAGAATTTTTTTTTTAACACTTTGGCTTGGTTATTTCCCATACCTAATACAGAACTCTACTCTAGAATATTAACCGAACTCACTATCTATCCATTTTACAGCTTTTAATTATGGTTTGAAAACCCAATGACTCTGAAGCCTCTATTACATGCCTGCTGCTATCCAATATGTAGTTATAGGTTGCTACTTCCCTGTTGGAAAAGCATTTTTCCAAGGTCCAAAGTGCTGTTATTTAAGAAAGACATAAATTGAATATCTTGATTCTAACTAAAATTGCCCTACCGCATATGTAAATAATTAGGCTAAGATTAAAAAAAAATCACAGATTCTCAGGTTAGGAGACATAAATCTCACTAACTTTACGTATGAGATGTATCAGTCTCCTCAACGGTGTCCCTGTAAATGGGACCATATCTAGAAGTGTTTTATAGTAAATAGTATATCAGGGAGATTATTTTTGGCCACGCCCATGGCACATGTAAATTCCCAGGCTAGGGATTGAACCCATGCCATAGTAGTAACCAGAGCCACAGTAGTGATAATGTCAGGTCCTTAACCCACTGAGCCACCATGGAACTCCTCATCAGGAAGATATTAATGGATACTTCTAAAATAAAGGAGGATTCTGTGGTTCAAAGAATTTGGAAAATGTTGGGCTGGAGACGATGAAAACGCTTTTTTTAAAACTCAGAACATATAATGCTGAGCACTGTGATTCTCTCAAAGGGCGGAGGGGGGGGTGGCAAAAGTAAGGCTGAGTTTTCCAAACTTGTCTTCCTTGGAATCATTTCTTTTCACAGGTTTGTGTTGGACGAATGTTCAGTAAAATGCAGTTTGGATAATGCTGGTCTATTGGTGCCTGGATACTGCCAACAACAGGTAATTAGATTCAGCAGCATGGAGCCCATTAAATCTTTTTGTAGCTCTTATTCAGAACTTCCATTTTCTGAACCAGATGCAGAAGTTGGCACATTTAGAGGAAAAAAATAAGTCCATTTACGAAGATACACTCTGGGCCTCTGTATTAGAGAGACCTTATACAAAAATATAAACTCTTTTTAAGAATTAAGAAAAGGTACATTAATGTTGGCTACAGAAGATAAAGGAAAAAGATCTATGATTTGAGTAATTAATTTTATGGGAAGTTAAGAACAGTCAATACTGATATAAGAAACAGAATATTTGAAAGTGCACATTGTGGGAATCAGATAAACCACACTTTTTCCTTCCAGAAACTTTCAAAGAAGAGGCTGGGTTCTAGAACTTCTGAGATGACCAGGGGAGGAAAGCTCTGGGGTGGGGGTGGGGGCGTATGCTGCACCCCGCCCCCAACCCAACTGATGGAATCCTTAGCTGTAATGGCTAGAAGTGACAGCTTTTCTATTTAATAATCTGGGAAATCTTATGTGTGTGGACACCTTCAGAAGAAGGCTTATTTTCCTAGCTGCTGTTTTATTCTCCCAGTCCTGCACAGGGAATCCCTGAGGACACAGGGAAGAATAGAAGTTTTTCAAAGAAGAACAAATTCTGGGGAAAAAAAAAAAAGGGACCCAGGGCTCTGAAAGAACCACTCTCCTTGAGAAGTAGTCTTATGGGAACTGTCCATGGTCCTGAGTTGTCTCTGAAAAACTCCTGATGAAGGGTCAAGCTCCCTATCTGACTAGGCCTTATTTGCTTTCTTTACCAGCCTAACTTCTTCCTTCCAGGCTTAAGAAGATTTAGCCACTTCCCCAACCTGTGCCTAGCCTGGCCCGATGAAAACACACACCTTCTGCCTGGCCCAACCAAATAAGACCTAAACTTGCCTACCATGCCTTCAACTGTTGACTGCCATGCTCTAGACTAGCTGTTTAGTTCCTTACGCATTACCAGTATATTACTTGTAATTCAAGCGCCCCACAGAGAGGTGCAGAAAGCATCTGAAAGGGATGCCATGGCTTGGTGATATCCTCTAATGAGAACCAAGAGACAGGATTGCATAGAATTCTGCCTAGCCTGTTGGAGTTATGCTGGATGGCATCACATCGCCATGCTGAAAATCACATTTTCCATAGAAATCAATATAATGCCAGACTCTAGCATTTAGCAGCTGCATGACTTTGAACAAGTAAGCTTTTCTGAGCCTCAGATTTCAGAATGTTAAACCACGATGTTGTAATGATTGACTGGTATAAGGTGTAAAAACATAATGTAGGGTTGGATTTGTACACTAGAAAAAGGCCCTCTTTGTAACCATCTTAAAGATTAAAAAACCCCTTACAAAATCCTTTTCATTTAAACTCACTTTCCCCCATCCTACAATGCGCAGATATCAATGAGCTCGGTTCATCTTTAGTTACAATTTAGTACAGCAATACCTTCCAGACAACTTGCATTTCAATAATAACAGAGTAGGGCAGTATAACCCACGGAGGCTAAATTTCACTTCAGGATATCCACACTGAGGAGCTAACTAATGGTGCAACAAACAGAACATTAAGGTCTGTATTTCCACCCTATTGTAGAACTGATAAATATATGGAAAAGATAATTATTTTAAAGGAAGATAATAAAGGAAGATAAAAGTCTTCCTTTTAAAATTCTTGCCATGCAACTTGGATAATTTTTTTTTTTTTTTTGGTCTTTTTAAGGCTGCAGGTACAGCATATGGAAGTTCCCCGGCTAGGGGTCTAATTGGTGCCACAGCTGCCAGCCTATGCCACAGCCACAGCAATGCAGGATCGAGCCACATCTATGACCTACACCACAGCTCAAGGCAACATCAGATCCTTCGACCCACTGAGTCAGGCCAGGGATCAAACCTACGTCCTCATGGACACTAGTCAAGTTTGTTACCACTGAGCCATAACGGGAACTCCCAACTCTGACAATTTTTAAGTACTCAGCAGTGATTTACATCCAGAAGTCATTTAAATGGACAAAGTCCAGTCAGAACTTCTGATACTAAATTTTTCTTTAAAGGACTATTCATTTTTGCCTTTTAAAATCTCTTCTATTCTTTGAGACATCAACCTGTCCTGTGCCAACTTAAGTGTTAAAGGTGACTTTGTTATGGCAAAAGCCATACCTGATCATTGCAGAGAAGACAGAAGTGTAAATTAGTGGAATCATATTCCTTCTTTTTTTTTTTTTTTTTCTTTTCCTTTTTTGGGCTGCACCTGTAGCATATGGAAGCTCCTGGGCTAGGGGTCATATAGGAGCTGCAGCTACAGCTGCTGGCCTCCACCACAGCCACAGTAACACTAGATCTGAGCCATATCTTCAACCATCACCACAGCTTGCAGCAACGCCAGATCCTTAACCCACTGAGCAAGGCCAAGGATGGGACCTGCACCCTCATGGACACTAGTCAGGTCCTTAACCCACTGAGCCATAACAAGAACTCCGGAATCATAGTTATACACTTTCTTATCCCTTATTATTATGTCTTAAATAGTCATACGTTTTAAAATTCTCTATAAGAATAATTTCAGTGCTTGAAAACCAGCGTGTAATAAAGACTATCACATTATTTAATTTTTACCATAAAGTTGGATATTAGGTTTGCTTTAAATTTTCTCTATTATTAAAAGTATCCTAATAATTAGTCCTACACATAAATCACTTTTATATTCATGATTATATCCAGAGGATATATCCATTGAAGCAGTATGACTGGGTCAAAGGAATGGATTATTCTTTTTCTTTTCGTTGGAATGTTTTATCTATTTTAGTCATATAGCATTGTAACAGTAATTTTAGGCCACAAAAATTTCAAAACTCTCGATAATTAGCTTATATAATAATAACTCTATGTAAGTGAGTTCATCCACTTACTTTGATATGAACTATGAAAAAGTTTCCCTGGGGGGGTAGGGGTGAAGGGAGCCCAGGAGAAGGTGGCAATACACGAAGGACAGGAATTCAGTATTATTTCATTAACATACTTTTGGTTGGAGCAAGTCACATCTGACAAGAAATCTTAGGTGCTAAATTTTAGCGAGCATGCCAGCGGAGACAGCTTTGGGGCCTCGAGAATCCATTCACCTGGGTGTTAGAGCAGAGCCTCAGCTGAGCTTGGCGTGCTCTCAACCACAGCTGAGCAGAGATGAGAGATGAAGACGGCTGTTAACATGGCCTCAGGCCATGGTCTCTGGGCATTCACCCTACACACCTATAACCTTCCCGTCTGAGGGCTGATATTTTGTAAATGGGGCCACTTTGGCCTGAGAAAAGTACAAAAAGGTGTTAACACGTTAAGAGCCATCCTTCAGTGAACGGTAATACCCCCACACGCCTTGCCCCTTGGTTGGGTAACTGTGAGGCTTGTTCTATACTGGCTCAAGAGGCCCCCAGAGGGACTGGGCCCACAGGAGCCATGTACTTGATAGTGCACCCTTTGCTGGTTCCTTTTCCTGTGTGGGTGAGAGAGAGAGAGAGAGAGACAGGGGGTAGGTCTCTTTGATCATGTATCAAATGAATAATGATTTGAAGAAGACAACAGAGTGAGTCACGCTTATTGATGGATTTCTGTACCCGCCCATCAGCAGGTGCGTTGTGACCAGGTTTTTGCTTATGGGGACGGGATGCTGCTCTGAATGTTTTGGCGTAACCTCCTAGTACCCCGTGTGAGAGCCTCTCATCCATTCCTATCCCCTCTGCTAGGTGTTAAGTTTCGCGATTACAGAGAAGCGATCCCTACAGGCTGTGGGTGGAGCACTCTGGGTAGGAATGAGTCCCAAGTGTCCCTTGCTGTTGATACCTTCAGCCCCTGCAGGCTGCTGGATTTCAAGTCCCTCCAGCCCCCAAATAGGTGATGCTGGTCTAGCCTCACTCCTGACGTGCCACTGGTGAGTACCTTGGGAACTGCTGCCATTCTGGCCTCCACATGTATACAAGCAAAGCCTCCAGGGCAAAGCCCTTGATAGAGCCCTGACCTAACCAGCCAGTAGGGGCTTACAAGCAGGTGTTGTTACACGGGTCCTGAAATGGGAGACTGGCCATCTGGCATCTTCTGAATGAGAGAACCTTGACTTTGCAGCAGGAACCCTAGAGCTAGAGCACCAACTCCAGCACTGGGAAGGAGACAAATTTGTTTTTCCAAATGCCAACATTTAATTGAGGATTTACACTAAGATAGACACTGGGCCTAACAGCATTTTGTGCATTACAGCAGAGATCAGCAAACTTCCTGAAAAGGGCCAGATTGTAAGTATCCTAAGCTTTGTGGGCTGTTGGGTCACAGCCGCTCAACCCTGTCATTCTAGTCCCAAAGCAGCTATCGACCATATGCACACAAACAGATGTGGCTGTGTTCCCATAAGACCTGATTTCTAGACCTCTGAACTTAAATTTCATATCAAAGTACGTCACAAAATATTCTTCTTCACTCCCTCCTAATCCTTTAAAAATAGTAAAACCATTCTTAGCTTGCATGTCATATAGTAACAGGAGTTGGGATGTAGTTTGTGGGGCCCTGAACTACAGCGATCAAGAGCATGGCTTCTCGAGCCAGACCACTTGGGTTTGAATTAGTGCTACCACTGGCAAGCTCTATGACCTTGGGCGAGCTACTTTACATCTCAGGTCCTCCTTTGTAGGATTATTGTGAGGGTGATGATCAGGGAAGGATATGTAACAAACATTTAATAAATACTAAGTGGTTTTAAATTTTTTAATATATATTTTTTTATCTTTGGCTGCATCCGTGGCATGAAGAAGTTCCAAGGATCGAACATGAGCCACAGCAGTGACAATGCCGGATCCTTAACTTGCTGAGTCACCAGGGAACTCTTTAACTGGCTTTTTAAATAGAAGAATAGTAACTGGTTTTATTTTAATTATTGGTCTTATCATAGTTACATGTCAACCCCATCATGATCATCAAGTCAGGTACCAGTGTTTGGGTGGAGGATATGGTCAGCGGCAGGTAAAAGCTCAACTATGATGTTTGCTGGGGGGATTCATCTGCCACTTCTGCCCCCAGGGCAGCAGAGTTGAAATGAACGGATCGTAATATACTGTTGAATGGGGAAAATATGGGGAAGATCCCTGTATTCCCAACTATAGCTAAATTATATGTTAACCGAGTACTTTTTGCGGGTCAGCCTAGAATTATGCCACCACTTATAATATTATTTCTATGGAAAAGTACATTCCATGTTCCAATTTCCGGCTTACAGACCAGTAATTGGAAAACATTCGGGTCACAAGAACAGACTACAATCAAGCTGCCTGTAGGCTATTGAGAGAACAGGAATAAAGGCAGTTGGCAAGAAATCAACCACTTGCAATTTGGGATGCAATGTATTTCACTAAATGATAACCATTATACAACTCAAATTCCTTAGGAAAGAGTATGCCAAAAGTTGGACAACTGTTGCGTTGACATATGGAAATCCCAGGTCAAAAAGATGGCTTTAAATGGCCCCTTTCTTCAATCACCCCTTTTCCAGCTGTTTCTGGCAGTGGCTTTAAGCAGAACAGCTAACTGTTGCACAATAAAGATAAGTCAAGTGGCTAAGTGATCATCAGGGAGGTTTTATTCCTACTTTCAAGATATGCCACTGGCTGGACCACTGTTTAGTTTTTCAAACTTCCCTTAAGCTCTGAAGCCTAGACTAGAAAGAACCCTTCTCTAAAGGGCAGGCTCAGGCCCAGAAGTGTAGGACAGTAACTCCAAGGTCCCTTCCCTCACTCCCTGCTGGTCTCCTTGCAGTTGAACATTATACATCATTTTCTTGTTCTTTCCCAACTAAGCCTCACTAGGGGAGGCTGAAGCTCAGACCACACATTAAACCTTCCCACAGGAAAGCAACTCACAGACTTGGAGAAAGGACTTGTGGTTGCCAAGGCAGAGGGGAAGGGAGAGGGATGGACCGGGAAGCTGGGGTTAATAGACGCAAACTCTTGCTTTTGGAAAGGAGAAGCAATGAGATCCTGCTGTGTAGCACAGGGAACTGTATCTAGTCACTTACGATGCAGCAGGATGGAGGATCATGGGAGAAAAAGAATGTATATATGTATGTGTGACTGGGTCACCTTGCTGTACAGTAGAAAACTGACAGAACACTGTAAACCAGCTATCATGGAAAAACAAAAACCATTAATTAAAAAAAGACACCAAAAAATAACACAGAGCCCTTCCCCCTCACTCTCTCCATCCTGACAATGAGTGCCACACAGACTCCAAGGGAGTTAGGTCCATATGAATTAATTTTGGAAATCTCAGGGATTTATCCATTTTGAATGTTGTGCACTGCGACTGCCCTAGGGCACACACCAGCCAGGGAAACTTTGATGTATCTTAGACTTTGGTCCTGAAAACAGGAAGACATAAATGAGAAAAGCACTTATTCTGCAGCCAATCCAGGGGGAATGGCTGGGTTTTGAAGGAGCTGTGGAGAACATCTCTAGAATCAACAAAATTCTGTGATTTGGTATGCTAATAAAAGAGCCTTACAAGTTGTGGTGACAGGCCTGACAGCCAGGTAGAGAATTCAATCAGATCAGATTTAAATATCTAAGAACAAGGTAAGTCCTGAGAGTATGAAAGAAGCAATATTTCATCAGATTCGAAAATCTTAAAATTACACAGACAGGGTATTTACCTTTGCAGAGAAGCAAAACTACGCAAAATCCGATCATGTGATTAACAGGGTGGGGTCTGCAGAGTTTTTTTTGTTAGTTTGTTTTTCCTTTTAATGATTTTTTTCTATTATAGCTGGTTTACAGTGTTCTGTCAATTTTCTACTGTACAGCAAGGTGACCCAGTCACACATACATATATACATTCTTTTTTTCTCACATTATCACGGTCCATCATAAGTGACTAACTACAGTTCCCAGTGCTATACAGCAGGATCTCATTGCTTACCCATTCCAAAGGCTACAGTCTGCATCCATTAACCCCAAATTCCCAATCCATCCCACTCCCTCTCCCTTGGCAACCACAAGTCTGTTCTCCATATCCATGCTTTTCTTTTCTGTGCCATATGTTAGATTCCAGATATATGTGATATCATATGGTATTTGTCTTTCTCTTTCTGACTTACTTCACTTAGTATGAGAGTCTCTAGTTCCATCCCTGTTGCTGCAAATGGCATTATTTTATTCCTTTTTATGGCTGAGTAGGGATTTGCAGAATTTTTGAAGAAAGGATTAGTTACTGTATATAATTCAACTCCAGGGAGCTGGGCTACATGACCACACTCCTGCAAAGCTATGGGCTTACCAACAGCAGCTAGGCACAGAGCCCTAGGACAAGCCACTCGTTCATGTTCCTGAGAATGACTCTGAGTTCCTGGCTGAAACTGTTGGTAGTTCAAAATCTCCAGCATGCTGAGACCACAATCCTCAGACTTCCAGGAATCAAATGACTGTTAATTGGTATGAGAACAGTCACACTGTGGCTGTCTACTCCAAGTTTCAACGGGCAGTTGGGATCTCTGGTCAAAAGTTATCTCAGTAACTGGCAGGGCATGTGACCTCCTGAGCCTGAGCATCCTGCAACCCAGAGAAGCTTTAGAATTGAGAGTAGAAATAACTGAGAATTTCAAAACTATCCTATTAATATTTCTTGGTTAAGGCACCTGAACAAATTCGGTATTGTATGCTCTTGTAATAGTTAAATGAATTTGGTTTATTAAGATGACAGTTGTGGAGTTCCCATCGTGGCTCAGTGGTGAATGAACCCGACCAGCATCCATGAGGACAGGACACGGGTTTGATCCCTGGCTTCTCTCAGTGAGTTAAAGGATCCGGTGTTGCTGTGAGCTGCAGTGTAGGTCACAGACATGGCTCTGATCTGGCATTGCTGTGGCTGTGGAGTAGGCCAGTAGCTACAGCTCCAATTGGACCCCTAGCTTGGGAACCTCCATATGCCGTGGGTGGATCCTAAAAGACAAAAAAAAAAAGATGATAGTTGTGAAGCCCAGATAAAGGATGTAATTGAATGAATGATTTAGTCTTTTCATTTTAGGTTGAAATCTAAGTTTATACGCACATTCAAAATTTAAAAAACTGTTCCACCATGTTTATGAGTTTGGTTTATTAGCTTTAAGATTTATTTTGAACCCAGAAAGGTTTTTAAAAATTAATCCAGAGAATGCATGTACTGAAAGAATAAATAGCGTGTGTGTGTATATATATATATATATATATAGTTATACACATACATATGTAATTAAATTCTTTAACTTTTTGAGATATTTAAATTCTGAAGTGTATAAATTGAACCAAGACTGTTTAGAGGCTGCTTAAAACTGACTACTAAAATACCCCGTACTCTGAGAAACTAAACTTAAAAGCCAGAGGGAAATCAGTTTGGGGTTTAAACTAACTGTAAAGCATTGAAGGATAATTATTTAAACAACAACAACAACAAAAAACCCTGAAGAGTGTTTTCTGTGAATAAAAGCTACCCTTAGAGGCACAAAGACCTTCTATCAATAAGCAAAAGGGGACAACAATCTTATTAGGTGGCTCAGTTGGAACTCCCTGCAATGAACTTCATCTTTACACTTTGGGTCCCTTTTTCTCATAGGTATGCTCTGAGTCAGGATTTCACCAATTTTTTTCTGTGAAAGACCAGAGAGTAAATATTTTAGGCATTGCAGACTGTTTGGCCTATGTTGTAACCAAAAATCTGCCATTACATTACAAAAGCAGACACTGACAATACTTAAACAAATGGGCATGGCTGTGCTGCAAGAAAACTTTATTAACAAATAACAGGCTGCAGGCTGGACTGGGCCCTTGGGCTATAATTTGCTGACTCCTGCTGTAAGTGAAGCACAATTTTACCCATCCTGTAGATGAGAAAACTGATTTCCAGTTGCTATGCTCTAAATGTTTGTGTCTCCCCAATTTCCTGTGTTACAATCCTAAACCCCCCAGGTGATGGCATTAGGAGATGGGGCCTTTGGGAGATGATTTGGTCAGGAGGGTGGAGCCCTCATGATTGGGATTAGCGCCCTTATAAAAGAGGCCCCAGACTGCTGAGTCTCTCCTTCCGTCACAGGGGGACACAGTGAGAAGGTGCTAACTATGACACAGAAAAGAGGTCCTCGGTAGACACCAAACCTGCCAGTGCCTTGATCTCAGACATCCCAGTCTGCAGAGCTGTGAGAAATAAATTTCTGTTGTTTGAGCCATCAAGCCTCTGGTACTTTTCATGGAAGCCCAAATGTACTAAGATAAAGAAAATGTAGATAATTTGGCCAAGGTCCTAGAAGCAGTACGGATGGCGCAGGCACTTGAAGCCTGTCTGACTCCATGGTGCCATGGTGCCTTGGGTGGGGGGTGTCAGGTAGTTGACCTCAGTTTCCTGGTCTGCAAACCACAAGATCTGAGTTCCGATGCCCTTCACTATCTTCTCCTCATACTGGAGTTTTTAACCACGTTTTGTGCCATGGAATCCTTTGACAGTCTAGCAAGGCTACAGGATCCTTGCTGAGAACAAAGTCTGTAAATGCATAAAATACACAGAATCACACAGGAAATTAGTTATACTGAAATAGGGTTATCAAAAGAAAATTTTATTTATTTATTTATGCCTTTATTTAAATATTTAAAGAATATTTTATTTATTTACTTATTTAGGGCCTCACCCACCACATATGGAAGTTGCCAGGCTAGGGGGGGTCCAATCAGAACTACAGCCGCCAGCCCACAGCAACGCAGGATCCCAGCTGCGTCTGCGACCTACACCACAGCTCACGACAATGCCAGATCCTTAACCCACTGAGTGAGGGCAGGGATCAAACCTGCAACCTCATGGCTCCTAGGCGGATTCGTTTCCACTGCACCATGATGGGAACTCCAAGAGTACATTTTTTTAAAGAGTATTTTTTAAAAAGCTATAGCAGTCCTCTCAGTCTCAACACTACTGAAATTTTGAACTGGATAATTCCTTCTTGGGAGGGCAGGGATTGTCTTGTATGTGCATTGTTACGATGTTTAGCAGAGGCCACGAGCAGGTCCCTCCCGCCCTCCAAGTTGTGACAACCAAAAATGTCTCCATATATTGTGAAATGTGCCCTGTGGGGCAAAAATTTCCCTTACAATCACCGGCCTATTAATAGATGTGCTTCATGAGAAGATGCAGTGGAGGGTCTAAGAAGCACCCAAACTTTGAAGGAGTGGTAAGCATCATCAAATTTTGGTACTTACCAAAGCTGTGATGTGACATAGAATGTATCTGTGGTTTCTACTGGTGACCAAGTTACAGGCACTGCAAATACTATTCTAGACTGTTGTTTAGATTCCCAACTGAGAAGAAGGCTCACTGACAGTCAGAGGTCGGTGAAAATAAAAATCTAATTCCACTTTTAGTCACCTCAGTCAAGGTTCATGGACTCCGTAAATTCTATCCACAGAGCTCGTGGAGCTCCATGATCCTTGTGGTGGGAAGCTGTCTTGTAGTTTAGACATATAATGAAGATATGATACTAATAAATCAGCCTTACACAATTAATTTTAACAGACCACAGAGAGCATTTAATGTACTGCCTTACAGCTGACAAAACGTCAGCTCTGATAGGGTAAGCGGTTTCCTCAAGGTCATTCAGTTGTTGAGCAGAACGCTTGGGATTTGGGCTGCCTTGTTTCCAGCTAAGCCATCATTCCTCAGGGACCCACGCTGACTGCTTTTCTCATTTGTTTTTGTTACCTACTTTCCTGACCTCCCCAACACTGGCAAGGATCAGATCTCAAATTCCTACTCAAAAACTGGACTTGATCCTTGACCTATGAAATGACTGTGGATGTTGGAAGACTTTAAGGAACAAGAGCCTAAAGATGAAATCCAAGGACTGTAAACAGAGCCTCAAGCTAAGAAAGGGTGACCAAAAGCAGAAGGGAGGGGTGAGAAGGTCAGCTCTGCCAGCTTCATTAGGGATCTGGAGGAGGGAAAGGCAGCAGGCTGGGCCTAACCTCACAGATTATTAGGGAAGGGAAGGGAACGATAATAAAAAGTCGCCCAGGGAGGCAATGAACATGGGCAGGAGGAGGTAAATGAAATTTTGGATTGATAGGCGGCTGACAACGTGACTGTGTCAACAACAGTGACCTCAGCCAAGTCACTGATATTAAATGACACCTGAACAGCCTTGCCATTCAAAGTGTGGTCCATGGATTAGCAGTATCGGAAGTCCCTGAAACCTTGTGAGAAATAGACTCTCAAGCCCTATCCCAGAACTCAATCAGAATCTACATTTTCACCAGATCTGCAGAAGGTACACTTTCAAGTTTGAGAAGCACTGCTTCAGAAAATCTCAAGTCCAAGAAACCTGAGAACTGCCAAGTATGGCTGTATCACTGATAGCAAGTCAAAGGTAATGTTAATGAAGGATCTGAGAGGAAGGATGTTTTTCATGTAAGTTTCTGGGAAAATTCTTTACCATTCCCATCTGCCTTACTAAAATTGAAGGGCTTCTAAATGGCTTTAGTAGCCAGACTGGTCGTCGCTTTGCAGCAGTTTTAGGACAAAATGCTAAGAAATCTAATAGGGTCCCCAAATGTTGATATAGCCTGCACACGGACTTTTGTTCTCTAAAACTACCTTCTTAAAATTTGTTAAAGCAGATGGAAAAACAAATTGCAGATAAAACCCATCAAAGCCAGGGATTATAATAAAAGAGTAAACCTGAGTGAAATTTCTACTCACTCTCCTCTTTTGGGGGGGGGGGGGGGGCAGGGGGCAGCCCCTTCAGCATGCTGAAGTTCCCAGGCCAGGGACTGAATCCATGCAACTGCAATGACAATGCTGGATCCCTAACCCACTGAGCCACCAGGGAACTCCTCGTGCTCCTCTTTCTACAGTCACCTTAGCCATCTGAGGGGGTCTTATTACATCCTTCTATCCATTTTCTCCTCTGTCCCCCAAACAGATTTCTACCCAGAATTCTCTTGGATGTTTAACAACACCATCCATACATCCAACTACCCATCCTTCCATCCACCCATCTGATCATCTACTTCCTTGTCAATCCATCAACTGTCAACCATCAAGTACCGGGCACCATTAAAATATTGAGACTCTAGAAGTTCCCATTGTGGCTCAGCAGGTTAAGAATCCAACACAGTATCTGTGAGGGTGCAGGTTCGATCCCTGGCCTCACTAACTGGGTTAAGGATCCGGCGTTGCCATGAGCTATGGTGTAGGTCACAGATGAGGCCTGGATCTGGCACTGCTGTGGTTGTGGTGGAGGCTGGCAGCTGCAGCTCTAAATCCACCCCTAGCCTGGGAACTTACATACGCTGCAGGTGTGACCCTAAAAAAAGAGCAAAAAAAAAAAAAAAAAAACCAAAAATTGAGAAACTAAAAGAAGACATCGTCCCTCTTTTAAGAAGCTCTCATTCTCTTGAGATAGAAAATTCTAGAGAAATCCTTGGTTCGTCCATATCCCTCCCTCATGTTTCTTTACCCTTATCTGGATCTGATAACCCTATCAATTTCAGCTTGAAAACATCTCCTGATTTTGAACTTTCCATCCCCATGGCCTTCTTTTTCCTGTATCTTATTTTAAATCATCAACTCTCCATGAAATATTATCTTAGCCTCTATCTAGCATTTCTAGCAAATACTCAACTTGCTTCCACAGTTCCTTTCTAAGGCATGTATTTCACCATATTATTCTACTAATTACAGCCCTTCAGTGGCTCTCTACTTGCCGCGTGGTAAAGCCCAAGCTCCATGGTATAGCATTCAAGTTCCTTTTCCTAATATGTCTCCAATTCATCTTTCTAGACTCATTTCCTGCCATAGCGATTTCCCATCCTTGACCATATCCCCAACATTCTAGCCATATGGTGGTTCCATTGCTCCTGGAATGTATCATACCGCATCATTTCTCTATGCCCTTGTATTACACTGTGTTATACGCTTGGAAAGCCACTCCTACTTATTTCATTTTTTTTTAAGATTCCTCTCAAACATCACCTTTTCTGGGAACTAAGTTGGGGAAAAAGAGGAGTATCAGAGAAAGTTCCACAGAAGAAGTGACACTATGTTTATTTTTAACTGTGAGAGAAAATGGCATTCCCACTGGGGGACTCCATCATGAACAAAGACACGCCTCTTTTCCATATTCTCACTGGGTTTTGACTCTGGCTCTACCACAAGAATTTCCATGTTAGATCAGAGTTAGAGGTTGATGTGCTTCTTGTTCCCAAGCTGACTGTGAGTACCTTAAAGGCAAGGGCCACTTATTATCACAGTTGCACTGTGAAGACAACATGCTGGGTGATCAATAATGTTTGCTGAATAATATGCATCCAGCTTCTGAGATGGCCCCCAATGATGCCTGCCTCCTGGTATTAGCTGCCTTGGGTAATACACTCCCTTTGGGCAACTTGCTTATAACTAATAGAATACAGCAATGCTGAGGAGCTATCACTTTTGTGATTAGGTTGTAAAAATATGATTTCCACCTTGCTAGCAGACCTATGACCTTCTTGGATTGCAAGTTGTGATGGAGTGAGCAGCTCTGCTAGGGAGGCCCAAATGGCAAGAAACTGAGAGTAGTCTCAGGCAAACAGCTAATGAGGAACGGAAACCCTGACTCCATCAAACCTAAAGGAACTGAATCCTGCCAATAACTGGTGAGTGAGCTTGGAAATGCATCCTCCCCCAGTCTAACTTTCCAATGAGACCCCTTAGTCCCAGCCAACCCTTTGATTGCAGCCTTTTGAGAGATGCTGGGGCAGAGATCGTACCTTAATCATGTCTACATTCCTGATCCACAGAAATTATCAGATAATAAATACATGCTGTTTTAAGCCACTAAGCTTTGGGGAAATTTGCTACTGTAGCAATAGATAACTAAGTGACAGAACCAAGTTGGGTGGGTTGAGAAATAATAATGCCTCAAGAATAGTTATGGATGATCCTGGATGCTGGGATAAAAATGATTCTGAAAAAGAGTCTTTTTAAAGTAAGATTTATTTAAGGATTCCTAATGCTGGATTTTTATACACAGTGCATCCATGTTGTAAAGAATAATCCCTTAGAACAAAAGTTAAGATGCTACAAAGAGGAATCTTCCACTTAGCAACACCTGCTATCTATCTTCTCACCTTGGCAAGTGTTTCTAAAGTGAGGAGCCCAGGGCAGGCTGGGTCAGGTCATGGAGGCTTTGCAATCACATCAGAAGTGAAAGAAGCCACCAGAATATTTACTACTGTGAGGGAGATTAGACATCTTAGCTCTGCCAGCTACTTCTTCCTGGAGGCTTTCTTCTATCTCGGATCTCCTACTGCACTGCTCTGAGATATAACTACTATGCTTATTTGGCCTCAACTAGATTATGTATCTGGCACACAGTAGATGTTTAATAAACATCAGCTGAATGAATGAATAAGTAAATAGATGAGCAAATTTAAGCTCCTTAAAACCAGAGCCACATTTCATATTTTTTTTTTCCTATCTCTTGAGGTAGCTGGCACATCAATTGGCATCTGGCAATTGCCCGATAAATTCCTGTTGATGGATAGATTTTGGGTAAAAACACAAAGGTTTTTAAATGCCAGAAGTTATGAGAAAACATTCCAATTTTCTCACTAATATAAAGAGATTTTTACACTCTAAAATTTCTTCAGAATGAAAATTTGAGAAGCCTAATCTAACACCTTAGGAAACATTCCAGCCACGGCATATCAGCTCTGTAAGGAAGTTTCCTAGTAGAACAAATAAATACAGCAAATCATTGTGGTGATGCATTTCAGAGAGGGATAAATTTTTTTTAGGACCGCACCCATGGTATATGGAGGTTCCCAGGCTAGGGGTCGAATTGGAGCTGCAGCCACGGGCCTACGTCACAGCCATACCAACGCCTGATCAATAGCCCACTGACCAAGGCCAGGGATCAAACCCGCAACCTCATGGATGCTAGCTAGTCACATTCATTTCCGCTGAGCCTTGAGGGGAACTCCAGAAATAAATTTTTGCATAGGTTATTTTGGGTATATTGACCCAGTGAAAATTAGGCTTTTGTCTACATCTGATTGTCATACAGAAGAAGGCTAAAATGGGAGGAGAATTTTTTTCTCGAGTGGAGGAGCTCTCAGAAATGCAAAGGAAAAATCCACCAACGAACCACTAAACAAAAAACACCCAGATTCCAAGAGCATGGTATTTTGCTGGTGCTTCACAAAGAAGGAAGACAAAAAAAAACAAAAAAAAAACTAGCTCAGATCTCTGATGTTGGCTAAGAGCCAATTAATATTGTAAGCCCTAAACCCAAAGGATTAACAAGGATCACTTACAGTAACAGAAGTAGTACCAATAAAATAAATAGAAGTGAAAATTAACAAAGGAACAAATGAAGCTAAATACAAGGTGACATAAGTGGAAACACCTCTAGTGAGTTCTCTAGGCAAGGACTCAGCCAGAAATATGCCACTAGTATGTCATTTTCCAGCAAGTGAAAAATCACTAATAGCTTTACTAAAGCACCATGAGGTATATGGGACCACTGCAGTTACTCAACAGATGTACTGATTATGAGTTTAAAATTTAAAAGACAAAATGATCAACTAAGGCCAGTCTTGTCTTCAGAGATTGCTTGACTATTTCTTTACAGCCTTCCAAAATTTGATCTTGGTTACAAGATAACCCATGAAGCTGGTTGGATTTGGCCAATGAAGACAGATTTTTAGATAAGAAAAAGCATTCATTCTATTTTTTTTTTTTTACTTCTAATTCTAGGCCTGAATCTCAAGAGCAGCACTCACAACCTAATATGTTGTGAAAGATGAAGATTTAAACAGTGCCACCTGTGAGTAATTCCTCTTGATATGTATCTACAAAACGACAATGTTATTTTAGAGCCTATGCAATCTTTTTGGCTCCGTAGACACTCAGACTGTTTTCTCATATGATAACCTCTTCTAGAAATGCAAAACCCTTCTATTGCCACCCATAGATGAGGTCTCTTGGAAACACAGGTGCTTCGTTGGTTATAATTTCCACTATATTATCAAAGGCACGTCTAAGTCTCATTTGACCACCAGATGGCTGCTGCTCACACAAGAGGAAGATTTAGAGATTGTGTTATGAAGGTTGGCACTGGAGGGCCAGGGAAAAGGATCCATATGAGGAGACACAGGAGGAGTGAAAGTGACCTGAGACTGTTTTCAAGTCCTCTAGAAATGGACTTATGTGAATCAGCAGTTTCTGCCCTCTTCAGCTCACCAGCTAACAAAGCCGCTTGCCCCAAGGGGCTCTTTATGAACCAAGAGGCAAACCCGGGCCTGTATGAAGAATAATATACCAGGAAAGGAGCTCATTATAGGTTCCTGTCATTCACCCTGGCTGCTCTACATTTCAGGAGCAAACGTTAAGACTTAAGGGGCTTAAAATTAGAATTCAGGGCACATGACTGCCAACCTCAGACCCAGCTCTCCCTGGTAGGACACTGACACAGACAAACTACACCCCGGTGAACTGGTCACACCGAGATAACTAAGCCACCAGGGGAGCCCCCTGAGGGCTAGACGCTATTCGCTTTTGTTTGCTAATCAGTGCTGCTCCTGGGACAAGGCACTCCGAAGGCCCCTGTTACCGCCGCCGTGGCACTCTCAGGCTGAGAAAAAAATGTCTTATAAAATGTTTCAGGAAATAAACAGGGATGTTTTATCCAGAATACGTAAAGGCCTCTTATAATTTATTAATAAGGAGATCAATAACCTCATTTAAAAATAGGCATAAGCGTTGAAAAGATATTTCTCCAGCTAAGATATACAAACGGTCAATAAGCACATGGAAAGACACTCAATGTCATCAGCCATCAGGGAAATGCAAATCAAAACCACAACGAGACAGCACTTCATACCCAGTGGGATGACTATAATCGGAAAGACAGATAATCACAAGTATTGATGAGGATGTGGAGAAACTGGAACACTTAAACATTGCTAGCAGGAATGGAAAACAGAAACAAGGTGGCAATTTCTTTAAAAATTAAACAGTTACCGTGCAATCCAGCAGTTCCATCCCTAAGTATCTACCCGAGAGGAATATCATATATGTTCACACGCAGGGATTTTTACATGAATGTTCAAGTAGTGGAAATAACTCAAATGTTGACCATCTGATGAACTGATAAAGAATATATATATATATATATCACATATACCCTATTGGGTCTTTCTCCGTAGAACCCTAAGACACTGTCGCACCTGGAACTTTGTACATTTCAAAGTGACAGGCATCAGGGATAGAAAATACACATCATCTGTTTCCAGACACCAGTCTCACTGATGGTATTTAACTTGAGGTGTGTTTGGAGAGTTTACCTCCTTACTTGTTCTCCTCCTCCTCTTCCTAACAATAATAGTAATAAATAAATAAAACTTAAGTGCTTCCTTTTCTTAGCACTTCACATGAATAAGCCATTTAACTTTCATTCAATTCAGTGGAGGAAGTGCTATTTTTATGCCCATTTTATCGATGAATAAAAGAAGGCACAGAAAATTTAGGCATCTTGCCTACCATCATGGGAATGGAGAATGTTACAGAAGATTCAATTCCAGGCAGCCTAGCTCCAGAGCTCAAATTCTTAAGCCCCTGGTTTTCCTGTACCTTAGCTTTTATACCAAAAGTAATAAAAACCCTCCATTATAACATTATTTGGAAGTCACTTTCCTATAAATGCAGCCATCTGGAACACAACAATCAAGTGTTAGAACAGAATGGGTAATCTTAACCAGCAGAGTATAGGAGCATTTCAAGGAGATATCACACAACCTGAGCACTAAACCTTAGGTTTGTTTGTTTCACAAGAGCCCATGAGACCCTGGTTAGAGCCTATTAACTTTTTTCCCAGTAGACATGGATAAACTCCCCTAGTAAACTGGTCTCCAGGTCATCAGCAGATTATAAACTGTAAATTAAAAGGGAATGAAGAAGTAAAATATTTGGGGAAGGGGCTACTACTATTAGAAGGCAAATTTAAAGCCCAAAGCCATGTGAACAGTTTGCCATATGGTAGTCCTCCAATTTAGAAAATGTAAGGAAGAAAAAGAAACAACAACATAGACCCTAGAGAAAAAAAACAAACAGCATAAGCAACATGGGCCCACTGAGAAGGAAGACCAAAGCTTAGCCTCCCTCCCGAACCTTCAGTGCGCTTCATACCGGTGGCTCAAAAGAGCATAAAAGCAAGGAATTGTATACCCATCATTTAGAAATCTTGCCATTAAAGCTAATGCTATAATAAAATTCTAGAGTTTGTAATTTTATCCTGCCAACATCAGAATAATTTAGTTTTGGGAAGACAAGTGAGCCCTTCATTTGATATATGCATTGGTGTCAGCGAATTCCATCTGGTCCTTCATAGCCCTGTCCCCTAAATGGTCCTTTGACCCTGGTTGGAAATTCCACCTGGGGAACAACTATTCAAGTGCACTGCCACCAAATCAGGTGGGTGTCTTTTATTAAGAACCACTTCAGACCCAGGTCACTGCTAATGGCTGTGCAGGGGGCAGTGGTGAAAGAGCCAAATGGTGGCTGGAACCTAGCCTTGTTACAGAGCTCTGAGACTCTTGAAACTTAGCACAAAGATGCCACTGGCTGGCACACAAAAGCCCAATGGGGGTACTGTTTGTAATTCACCCAAGAGCCACACAGGCTATTTGAGACTCAGGCAATTTTTCAGAAGTAGGTACATCACGAACCAATGGTGAACACATTTAATAAGTTATGATATGCGGAAAAGGTGTTTGGACTATAATTCAAAGCCTGCCAAAATACATTTGAACAAATCATCCCACAGTTACCCAATTTAGTTATAAACCAGATCATTGCCTTCCTACAGCCCCATGCTATCCCAATGCATTTTACTTTCTCCCAAGCCTGTTTTCTTTTCATCTTCCTCCAGAGATCTAGTCAAACCCTCTCTTTGTAGGAACTTAGAAGCTTCCTTGACTTTATCCTTCCTTTGCTCTTTTATTCTTCAGTTCTGTTTCTCATTCCTCTCTTCCCAGGGTCATCCTTTGACTCTGAAGATCTTGACTGAATACTTACTTCAATCATTTACATAATAGCACTCTGACCAATGACTGGAAAATGAAGCTTTTAAGAAATATAACATCCTGAAGACAGTTCTAGCCTATTCATTATTTAAGCTAGAAAAAAAGAGGCAGTGGTAAAGATGAACAAAAAGAGGAAAATATAGGAGAGTAATGCCTTAGCAATATGAAAGAGTTTTAACCCAACTATACAAATTGTACTGCGAATGTGAAGGCGTCTTTAATTTCCATTAACAGTGGAGGGAAGAGTCGCTATCTTGAATATTTAACAGTATACTATACTGTATTGACCCAGTGTTCATGGCAGCCAAAGCATTATGACAATTCAATTACACGGGGAAAAACAAGATTATGTGACTTTCCCAATGCCTTTTTGCAAGACGGGTTGAAGGTCATCTCATTACAGGTATTACAGAAAACAGGAATGAAGGGGACCTAGGTAAAATTATGAAGAAAAATAGTCACTGAGCTAAGAGAAATTATCTTGAGCAGGGATCCTGTAAACTACAGCCTGTGAGCCAAATCCTACCAGCCATCTGTTGGGCTAAGATGATCTTATATTTTAAAATGGATTAAAAAAAAGTCAACATAAGAATGGAATTTCCCGTTGTGGTGCAGCAGAAACGAATCCGACTAGTATCCATGAGGATGCGGGTTCCATCCCTGGCCTTGCTCAGTGGGATCCAGCATTGCTGTGAGCTGTGGTGTAGGTTGCAGAGGCAGCTTGGATCTGGTGTTGCTGTGGCTGTGGTGCAGACTGGCAGGTGCAGGTCCAATTAGACCCCTGGCCTGGGAACATCCATATGCCTCCGGTGTGGCCCTAGAAAGAAAAAAAAAAAAAAAAAAAAGGCAAAGTCAACATAAGTATAATATTGAATGATACATAAAAATAATATGAAACCAAGTTTCAGTGTCGGTAAAGTTTTATTGGAACAGAGCCATGCTTGTTCATGTAAGTCTATGGCTGCTTGCATGCCACAATGACAGTGTTTAACAGTTGCCATGGGAACCATAACCGACCAAACCTAAAATGTTGACTATATGGTTCTTGACAGAAAAGGTTTGTTGGCTCTTGGTTCTGTTGAGAAATGACCTCTCTCCCAAGTGGTCTAGGTAGGAATGATTCAACTCTTACTTTGGAGGTAGGCTGTGTTTAATCTAAGCTAATCAGCACCTCCCGGGCCCCCTGCCCATAATGACTGGTTCAGGTGTGAGTGTGTGGCCTCTGTGAGAACCCAAGGGCTGAATCTGAGAATGCTAGGACACAGCTTATCTCCCTTCTGGATGGTGAGTGTGAGGACGGAAAGGGCTACAGCCATGAGGAATGAAACTTGAGGAGGAAGGCAGAACAGAGGTAGCCCAGAGAGGTGGAGCAGAATTTCAATGACTCTGAGATGCTCTTTAAACCTGTTCAGAAGCTGGCCCTGGTATTTTCTGTATTTTTAAAAATTGTGGTAAAAAACACGTATTATAAAATTTACCATCTTGGAGTTCCCATCACGACTCAGTGGAAACACATTTGACTAATAACCATGAGGATTATTATGGTTCAATCCCTGGCCTCACTCAGTGGGTTAAGGATGCAGCGGCAATAGCCAAGAGGTTAAAAAACAACAACAAAAAAACAAAAACAGGAGTTCCCGTCGTGGCTCAGTGGTTAACAAATCCAACTAGGAACCATGAGGTTGCAGGTTCGATCCGTGGTGATGAACATCTTCTCATATGCTTGTTGGCCATTTGTATACCATCTTTGGAGAAATGTCTACTCAAGTCCTTTGTCCATTTTTTGAGTTGATTCTTAGTTCTTGAGTTGTAGAAATTCTCTGTACATCTTTGAATACTAACCTTTAATGAAATAAATGATCTGCTAATACCTTCTGCCATTCCTTATGTTGCCTTTTCACTCTTTTTTTTTTCTATTTCTTTGGGCCACTCCCGCGGCATATGGAAGTTCCCAGGCTAGGGGTCGAATCGGAGCTGTAGCCACCGGCCTACGCCAGAGCCACAGCAACGCAGGATCCGAGCCGCGTCTGCAACCTACACCACAGCTCACGGCAACGCCGGATCCTTAACCCACTGAGCAAGGGCAGGGATCGAACCCGCCACCTCATGGTTCCTAGTCGGATTCGTTAACCACTGCGCCACGACGGGAACTCCCTTTTCACTCTTTTAATTGCGTCCTTCGATGAGCAAAGCTTTTAAAGTTTAATGTAATTCCATTTGTATATATTTGCTTTTGATGCCTGTGCTTTTGGTATCATAACTAAGAAATCATTGTCAAATCCATTGTTACATGGCTTTTCCTCTATATTTTCTCCTAGGCGTTTTATACTCTGGGGTCTCTAGTTTAGGCCTTTAATGCATTTTGAGTTAACTTTTACATATGATGTAAGATACCGCTCCAAGATCATTTTCTTGGCATGTGGATGTGGATATCCAGCTTTCCCAGCCCTGTTTGTTGAAGGCTGTCCTTTCCTACTGAGTGATCTTGGCACCTTGGTCAAAGATCATTGAGTTCATTTCTGGACTCTATTCAATTCTATTGGTTCATATGTCTGTCATTATGGCAGTATCTAGTGTTTTCATTACTGTAGCTTTACAACATGATTTGAAATAAGGAAATGTGAGTCATACATCTTTGTTCTTCTTTCCCAAATTATTTTGGTTATTCAGGGTCTCTTGAGATTCCATATTGATTTGAGGATGAATTTTTTTTGTTTGTTTCTGCAAAAACTGCCATGGGGATTTTGACAGGCATTGCATTAGATCTGCAGAGTAGATCACTTTGGGTGGTACTGCTATTTTAGCAATATTAAGTCTTCCCATCCATGGACACAGGATATCTTTTCATTTGTTTGTGTCTTCTTCAATTTCTTTCGGCAATGTTTTACAGTTTTCAGTGCATAAGTTTTTAAACTCTTTGGTTAGGTTCATTCCTAAATACTCTGTTCTTTTTGACGCTACTGTAAATGTCATCATTTTCATCATTTTCTTTTCTAGTTGTTCATTACTAGTGATTAAAAATTGACTTTTCTGTGTTGATTTTGTATCATGCAACTTTGCTGAATTTGTTCACTGTTCTAACAGGTTTTTTTTAGGGGGAGTATGGATTAATATAGTGTTTTCTCCATATGAGATCATGCCACCCACAAAAAGGGATAATTTTATTTCTTCAATTACAATTTGGATGACTTTTATTTCTTTCTTTTTCCTAACAGCCCTGGCTAGGGGTTCCAACACTATATTGAATAGAAGTGGTGAGAGTGGGCATCTTTTTCTTACTCCTGATCTTAGAGGAAAAACTTAGTCTTTCACCATTGAGTAGGATGTTAGCTGTGGATTATATCTGGCCTGAATTATGCTGAAGTACATTCCTTCTATCCTGAGTTTGTTGAGTGTTTCTAATGATGAAAGGATACTGAATCTTGTCAAATGCTTTATTTGCATCAATTGAGCTGATCAGGTGGTTTTTGCTCTTTATTCTTTTAATGTGGTGTATTACACTGTTCAATTCCCGTATGTAGAACAATCCTTACTTTGCAGGAACAAATCCTACTTGCTAATGGTGTATAATGCTTTCAGTGTGCTGTTGAATTTAGTTCATTAAGATTTTGTTGAGGTTTTCTGTAGTACATTCATCAAGGATATTTGTCTGTAGTTTTCTTGTAATGCCTTTGTCTGGCTTTGATATCGGGGAAAATCTGGCTATACAGAATGAGCTGGAAAGTGTTAACTCTTCTTTAATTTTTCTCAAAGAGTTTGAGGAGGATTAGTACTCTCCAAAAAAGTCATTTAGTCCTAGGAGGTTTCTGATTACTCATTCAATCTCCGTACTAGTTATATGTCTGTTTACATTTTTTATTTCTTCATGATTCGCTCTTAGTAAGTTTGTATTTCTAGGAATGTGCCCATTTCTTCTCAGTTATCCAATTCTATCATCCCTTTTATTTGTCACATAGATTACAATGTTTCTTCTCTTTCTGATTTTAGTTATTTGATTCTTTTCTTTTATCTCAATTTAGATAAGGATTTGCTACTTTGGTGATCTTTTCAAAAAAAAAAAAAAAAAAACCAAACCTTTGTTTCATTGAATTTTTCTATTGTTTTACTATTCTCTACACCATTAATCTTTGCTCTAATATTTATTATTTTCTTCCATCTCTAGATTTATGTTTGGTTTGTTCTTGTTTTCTAGTTTCTTGAGGTGTAGTTAGGTTGTTAATTTGAGACTTTATTATTTTTATTTTTTTGTCTTTTTAGGGCTGCACCATGGCATATGGAGGTTCCCAGGCTAGGGATCAAATTGGAGATGTAGCCGCTGGCCTACGCCAGAGCCACAGCAATGCCAAATCCGAGCCGCGTCTGTGACCTACACCATAGCTCACGGCAACGCAGGATCCTTAGCCCACTGAACGAGGCCAGGGATCGAACTTGCATCCTCATTGGATACTAGTCAGATTTGTTCCCGCTGATCCATGACAGAAACTCCAAGACTTTCTTCTTTTTTAATGTACATCTTTATAGCTATAAATTACCCTCTTAGCTCTGCTTTCATTGCATCTCATTAGTTTTGGTATGTTGGGGTTCTTTTGGGTTTTTTTTTGTTGTTGTTGTTTTGTTTTTTCTAGGGCTGCTCCCACGGCATGTGGAGGTTCCCAGGCTAGGAGTCTAATAGTAGCTGTAGCCACCGGCCTACACCAGAGCCACAGCAACGCAGGATCCGAGCTGTGTCTGCAACCTACACCATAGCTCACGGCAACGCCGGATCCTTTAACCCACTGAGCAAGGCCAGGGATCGAACCTGCGTCCTCATGGTTCCTAGTCAGATTCGTTAACCACTGCGCCACGATGGAAACTCCTATGTTGGGTTTTCATTTTCATTCCTCTCAACGTATCTTCTCATTGCCCTTGTGTCTTTTTCTTTAACCTACTGGTTAAGAGTGCACTGTTTTCTTTCTACACATTTATGGATCTCAGTTTTCCATCTATTATTGATTTCCAGTTATTTTCCACTGTAAACAGAAATTATGCTTTGTATAATTTCAATCTTTTAAAATTTGTTGTAACGTGTAGTCTATCTTGGAAAATGTTCCATGTGCACTTGCGAAGAATGTATATTGTGTTGCTGTTGGATAGGGTATTCTGTACATGTCTGCCAGTTCCATTTGGTTTGTAGTATTGTTCAAGTCCTCTAGTTCCTTATTTACCTTCTTTCTGGTTATTTTATCCAGTATTGAAGTCTACTATATTGTGTTCCTGTCAATTTCTCATTTCAATTCTATGTTCGTTTCACATATTTAGGAGGACTCATGTTTGTGGTTTATTTATAATTATTATGTCTTCTTAGTGAATTATCCCCTTTACTCTTATACAATGTTCTTCTTTGTCTCTTATAACAGTTTTCGACTTAAAATCTATTTTGTCTACTATCAGTATAGCCATTCCTACTCTTTTCTGGTTAACATTTGCATTGAACTTGTTCCTATGGCTTCAGCCTATGATAGTCATTAGATTAAAAGTGAGTTTCTTATAGACAGTAATGTTTCTTGATTAGAGAGCTTAACCTATTTCCACTTAAAGTAATTACTGATATGGAAGAATTTATTACTGCTATTTATTTTTATATTTTTTATACTTTTTTGATTTTTGAATTTTTAATGATTTTTTTTCTTTTTTCTTTTATTTTGTCTTTTTGTCTTTTCCAGGGCCGCACCCGTGGCATGTGGAGGTTCCCAGGCTAGGAGTCGAATCAGAGCTGTTGCCACTGGCCTACGCCACAGCCACAGCAATGTGGAATCCAAGCCGCGGCTGCAACCTACACCACAGCTCACGGCAACACCAGATCCTTAACCCACTGAGCAAAGCCAAGGATTGAACCTGCATCCTCATGGATACTAGTCGGATTCTTTAACCGTTGAGTCACAACAGGAACTCTGATATTTTTTCCATTATAGCTGGTTTACAGTGTTCTGTAAATTTTCTACTGTACAGCAAAGTGACCCAGTCACACACACACATAGATATATATATATATATATATATATGTATGTATATATATATACATTCTTTTACTCATGTTATCCTCTATCATAAGTGAGACTAGGTACAGTTCCGAGTGCTATACAGCAGGATCTCATTGCTTATCCATTCCAAAGGCTATTTAAATTGTAGCTTGTGGAGTTCCGGTCATGGCTCAGTGGAAACGAAGCTGACTAGCATCCATGAGGATGCAGGTTCGATCCCTGGCCTCGCTAACTGGGTTAAGGATCCGGTGTTGACATGAGCTGTGGTGTAGGTCACAGACATGGCTCAGATCTGGCATTGATGTGGCTGTGGCGTAGGCTGGCAGCTGCAGCTCTGATTCGACCCCTGGCCTGGGAACCTCCATATACCACAAATGTAGCCCTAAAGAGACAAAAGAATAAAAATAAAAATAAATTGTAGGCTGTTATCTATCCTTTCTCTTCTCAATGCCTTTTTTTTTTTCAGTCATTTTTTGGTAGTGATATAAACTGATTTCCATCTCATTTCCTATTTTTATATCCTATAGATATCTTCTTTGTGGCCACCACTGTAATTACATAAAACATATTAAAATTAACACATTCTAAATTAATGACCATTTCAAATGCCTACAAAATATACAGCTCTATCCACCCCCCACTTTGTTATTTATGTCACAAATTACATTTTTATATATTTATTATAAACACATTGACATAGGTTTGTAGTTATTTTAAATTTATCATTTAAATTCTACACAGAAATTAAAAGTGAATTAATACACTAAATTATATTAATAAAGACTGCTATATTTGTCCATGCATTTACTTTTTTTTCTTTTTATAGCCACGCCTGTGGCATATGGGAGTTCCTGGGCCTAGAGTCTGAATCAGAGTTACACCTGCAGGCCTACACCACAGCCACAGCAACATTGGATCCAAGCTGCATCTATGACCTACGTCACAGCCTGCAGCAACACCAGATCCTAAACCCACTGAGCCAGGGATTGAACTACATCCTCATGGACACTATGTCAGGTTCGTAACCTGCTGAGCCACAATGGGAACTCCCATGTATTTATTTTACTGGAGAAATTTCAAACTTCATTTGACCCTGTGTTAGTTCAGCAGCCTTTCCTTTCAACTTGAAGAACTCCTTTTAGTATTTCTTATACAACAGGACTAGTGGTGATGAATTCCCTGAGCTGTTTATCTTAGAAAGCATTAAGTTTTCCTTCATTTTTGTTTGTTTCTTTTTTGTTTTTTAGGGCCACACCTATGGCATATGGAGGTTCCCAGGCTAGGGGTCAAATCTGAGCTAAAACTGCCAGCCTACTCCACAGCAATGCAGGATCTGAGCAGTGTCTGCAACCTACATCACAGCTCATGGTAACACTGGATTCTTAACCCACTGAGCAAGGCCAGGGGTCGAACCGGCAATCTCGTAGTTCCTAGTCAGATTTGCTTCTGCTGAGCCACGATGGGAACGCCTCTCTTTCATTTTTGAAGGGATAGCTTTGATGGATATAATATTCTTGGTTGATGTATTTTGGTTGTTGTTGTTCATTCATTATTTTGAATATATCATCCCACTCACTCTAACCTACAATGTTTGTACTGGGAAATCTGCCGATATCTTATGGAAGCTCCCTTGTATGTAGTGAGTTGTTTTCCTCTTGTTGCTTTTGAGATTTTCTCTTTCCCTTCCAACAATTTGATTCTAATGATTCTCGGTGTGGGTATTTTTGGATTTAACTATACTGGAATTGTTTGAGCTTCTTTAAATATTATGTCCATTACTCTTCTCAAATTTGGGAAGTTTTCAGCCATTATTTCTCCAAATAAACTACTCCTCTTCATCTCAATCGTCTTCTTGGACTCCATAATGCATATACTGTTGCTTGTTAGTGTCTCCTGATCCCTTAGGCACTTCTCATTTTTCTTTTTTGCTTTTTGCTCTTCTGACTCTATGATTTCAAATGATCTGTCTTCACGTTCACTGATTCTTTTTTCTATCTAATCAAGTCTGCTGTTGAATTCCTCTAGTGAATTTTTTAGTTCTCTTTTTCAGCTCCAGAATTTGTTGGGTTCTTTTTATAGTTTCTATCACTTTACTGATATTTTCATTTTGATTATGCATTGCTGTCCAGATTTCACTTAGTTGTCTATTTGTGTTCTCTTTTAGCTCAGTGAGCACCTTTTTGACAGTTATGTTGACACATGAAATATAAAGGCATATATCTGCCTTTCTTTAGAGTTGGTTTCTGAGGTTTTATTTTGCTCCTTAGACTGAGCCATGTTTCCCTGTTTCCTTGCATGCCATGTGATTTTTATTGTTGTTGAGACTTGGGTACATGGCAAAAAAAAAAAAAAAACACAAAACCTCTTCCAGTTGTTTTAGATTGTCATTTAGGGAAAACATTGACGATCAGCTCAGCTAGAGATTATAAGACCTCTCAATACTTTTTGAGGATGAGTCTTCTAGGGGCTTGTGCACTCATTTCAAGTTCACTAAGCAGTTTGTTCTTATGTTGTAGAAGATCGAAACTGCTTGCTCACCCTGGCAACTACCTGCAGAACTGCAGCTCTGAGAAGTCATCGTGATTGCATCTGTCTTGAGCACCTTCCAAATGAGGCCATCAGTTCCATCAGCATTCTGAATCAGGTGAGACAGATACCAGTCCCTGAGGTAGCCCCCAGCCTAGCCAGAACATCAGATGTATGATCTATTTTTTTTCCCCCTGTCCTGAGATAGAACACCTGGTGTGGGAGGTTTCCTCCTGGTTGTGTTAGGATAGGTCAGATATGGGGAAGAGCATGGACAGATATATAAAACATCACAAAATTTCCTACCCCTTTTGCTGGAATTCCTTCGGGGTTTTACACACATCTGGGGTTGTAAATGCTCAACTGATACCTAGAATTCTCATAATGGTATACTGGTCCATATATTCACTTCTCTGTGGAAGTGATGTTCAGAAGTTTCCTAGACCACTATCTTATTGATGTCACCCCACTTTATTTTTTATGTATAAACTTACTTCAGAACACTTTTACATTACAGAAAATTATAAAGAGTACAGAGATCTCCATATAACTAGGACTGTTTTTACTCCTTCACCTATTGTTAACATCTTACATTAGCATGGTACATTTGTCATAATTAATGAACCAATACTGACACGTTATTAGTACCTAAAACCTCTATTTTATTTAGATTTTCTTAGGTTTTACCTAATGACATCTATCTGTTCCAGAATGCCATCCAGTATATCACATCATATATACTTGTCATATCTCCTTAGGCTATTACAGCTTTACCACTATTTTTAGGTACATAAATAAAAAAGATATTCTTTTTTCTTGTTTAAGATGAATTGGTTAAGTATTTTCTGTTTCTTATAACACACCAGATTCACAGTTGACACAGTTTTCTCATATAGACACATTATTTTATAATGAGAATAGTGAGGCCTATAGGGTCTGAAGGATTGCCCAGCATCACACAGCTAGTACTAAGAGCTAGGATCCTAGGCTCAAGTGGTTTTACTCTTTAATGTCTGTGCTTTATGATTCTATGCCATTTGTTGCTGGGATACATTGCAATCACACTATCCCAGAAAGGCATTACAGTATGTTCTAAATTTTGGAGTTTTTATAAATAGCCACACTAAGGTATGAATTAGTGACAAAGCCTTTATGAACTGTCAAAGTCTTATTAGGAAATACAGACTTTGGAGTTCCTGTCGTGGCGCAGCAGAAAAATCTGACTAGGAACCATGACGTTGCAAGTTTGATTCCTGGCCTTGTTCAGTGGGTTAAGGATCCAGCATTGCCGTGAGCTGTGGTGTAGGTCACAGACACGGCTCGGATCTGGCATTGTTGTGGCCGTGGTGTAGGCGCAGGGCTGTAGCTCCAATTTGACCCCTAGCCTGGGAATCTCCATATGCTATAGGTTCCATAAAAAGAAAATAAAAAGGTAATATAGGCTTTATCTGTTGTGCCTGCGTTTTGGTAGTGAAATTTCTCTAACAGTAAGTTAAGGAGAAATAATTTCTGCTCACCTTCCTGTATATCAGCATCTTTCCTAACAATGTACTGAATATAATGCTTCGGAAAAAGGTCTATTCACCTAATAATCCATCCATCCACCTACTCATACCTACATACATACATCTTGATATCTATTGAACACACATTTTCTGACCACCTGTAGTTGCCCAGTCAATACTCTGGGCAGTACAAAGCAACTCCCACTGATCTCTTTTATCTCCTGTAGTGGCACAGTCAAGAGTCTCCAGCAATTCTTTCACTAAAACCTAATGGTATCAATATATTAAGTTCATGAATTCTTTTTTCTTTTTTCTGGGTTATTAGGGGAAAAAAAGGTGTGAAAATGTGTGAAACTAAAGTTTGGACATTGAGCTAAAAAAGAAGAACCAGCTGAGGAGACATGAGAAGGAAACTCGAGTGAGTTTCGATAAAAAGAAGAGGGATAGTGTCATGGAAGCCAAGAGAACAGCCTAGAACAGAACAAAAATAAACTGGGGATCTTTATGTGGGAGCTTTATAAAATTCCAAAAAGATAATGAGTAGAATTTCTTCAAAACACTATGGACGATTAACGTTTTCGAAGTACAATGGGGCTGTTTCTCTGTAGACTATTAGTATCAGCAAGTTGCTATGTAATTTTCACCTCCCTAATAATTATTTGTGCTTGCATTCAGCATTCCATTGTGCCTGGGCTTCATGTTGCTATCATTTCCTGTCTCTCCATCGCCCTCCCATGAAAGTGCTGGTTGAAGGTGGGGGTCAGGGAATCTCTCTGTATTTATTAAAATACTCTCATCATAAAAGTTCTACTTCTCTGGTGGATTTTAACAATGTTATTCCTAGAAAACCTTTTAGAGGTAGGTCATGAAGGTCAGTGCTGTACAAGAACCCTTGCTGACAACAGATACATCATAGAGCTTTCTGGCAAGAAGTAGGAAAAATGGGGCTCTGAGGTCCTTTTTAACTCCCCGCATGACTCAGAGTACAACCTCAGAAAAGTTGCTTTACCAATGCCTGCCCTAATTTCTTTCACATATAAAATAAGTGGCAGCTCCGCATTTCATAGGAGTCGGGTTTTTTGGTTTTGTTTAGTTTGTTTGGACGCACCTATGGGACACGGAGAACCCAGACCATAGCAATGACCAGAGCCACAGCAGTGACAGCACTGGATTCTTAACCCACTGAGCCACCAGGGAACTCCTCATGAGGGTTTTGAAAATTTATTAATTAGTGAATGAAGAATATGAGACGGGGTCAAATTTATGATGCTCTAGAGCAAGGTTTGGAAAAAAAAAAAAAAAGAATATATTTTGGCCCTTGGGCCAAATCCACTCAGCAGACTATTTTTGTAAGTAAAGTTTTATTGGAACATAACTGTGTCCGTTTATGTACACATTTTCCATGCCTTCCTTCACACTCAATGGCAGAGCTGAATTATGTTGAGCTGCAAAAGAATCCATACGGTTTCCGAAGGCTAAAATATTTACATTTTGATCTTTTATAGAAAAGGTTTGCTAACCTGGCATAGAGAATTAAGGGCTCGGGGCGGGAGAGGAGGGAAGTGTCTATCTTTGGGTGACAAAAGCCATCCTTGACAGGGCAGAGAGATTGCTTTCTGAGGGAGTCAGTAGCTAGAGGCAAACTTTCCTCTTTGTTAGGCTTTTATTCAGAAGGCTACAAGAGAAATGATTTTTTAAAAACTCAAGAGAGAAGGTTGAGAGGTGAACGCTGAAGGCTAATTAGTTCTGAACAGATGTAGCCATCTAAGAAACACACATGTTCAAGGAATCCTGTCATATCCTCTCTTACTCGTGTTGCTGTCCTGTACTGGCCATCCACTTACTCGCAAAGTGATGATATAAAAGGCAAGGGAAAGACAGGGCAACCCATAGTTCCTTCTCCTTTCAGCAAGCCAAAGGTAGGGCGATTTGGTAGAGCGTGCTCAGATCAAGAAGTAAAACAAAAACTACGGAGTTAGTTTTGTGCAGCATTGCTACTTTTCCATTTAGCATGAAATTCATATACATGCGTAACCTACGAAACACAACTGTGTAATTTCAGCCATTTCTCATGAGAGTTACACGCTCTTCTCTTGGCACCTAAAAATCATATTGTACAACATGTAAGTGGCTGGTAAACCTCACGCTAATAATTTAAAATTTTAGTTCTTTGTTACTTGGAATAGCATTCAATAGCAAATAGAAGACTATGACATGTTGACAGAGAGACACATAAAAAAAGGGGAAACCTTTACATTTTAGTACCTTTATGAGCACTCTGATACAGCTTTTCTTTTTTTGTAAAGGGCCACACCCATGGCATGTGGAAGTTGCCAGGCTAGGGGTCGAATCAGAGCTGCATCTACTGGCCTATGCCACATGCATAGCAATATGGGATCCAAGCCACATCTGTGACCTACACCACAGCTCACGGCAATGCCGGATCCTTAACCCACTGAGCGGGTCCAGGCATCGAACCTGAATCCTCATGGATACTAGTCGGGTTCGTTACCACTGAGCCACGATGGGAATTCCTGATCCTGCTTTTTGAACAAGGGGCCTGCATTTTCATTTGGAAATGGGCACTACAAATTACGAAGCCGGCCCCTCATACTTAGCCCTATCCTTTAACGGCCAACAGATTGGAGAGTCTCTCAGTTTCCCAGCCTTCCCAGTTTGAACTACTCTCATGAAACCTGTGATCCTGCAGCAGCTGAGTGGCACAGTCTATGCCACAGCTAGGTGACACAGTTACTCTTGACTCAGACTGATTTGAGCATCCACTGGCACAAAAAAACACAGCCATTTCTCATCTTTGTGATGGAACGGAGTCTTCCCTAGAAATCAGCAATGACTCCAGCTTTGAGAAGATACAGCACAAGAGTTTGGCAGAGAGCTGCTGGTTTTGATCCCCTGGGGTCCACAGTAAGGCATTCTGTGCCCAGTCCTCTGTTCCTCTTAGGTAGCAATGCAGACAATGATGAAAAGAAACCTGCGACTGATTCCTCGTCCTCTTAAGTTCAGCCAACTTCCTTGGCAGCAACATCCACACACCCCCACTTGGCATTTGGGACAGGCCAGAATTTCCTGCCTGTGCTCCAGCCTTAGGTGATGATATCAAAATTGCTCTCTGCAAGGGCTGGCTCAATCCAGAAAGAAGAGAGGCACACACCACACAAAGGGATCAAGGGGTGGCAGGTAGCCCCCAGCTAGTATTTCAATTACAGGGTGTGATGGAAACCTGGTCATCCAGGTGCTTCTCCTTTTCACAGGTTGGCTGTCCCTGTGACTGTAAAAGGACTTCGTGACCCACCTCCTGTACATCCCCAGGAGCTACAGAGACGCTCAGGAGAAGAAAGAACCCACCCCATCCACCAGCTGACCAGCTGTCTACAGCTCCGCCCCAATGTGCATGAGCCAACTCCTTTGTAAGCCAAGTGGCCCGAGGAACTTGAGCTAATTACAATCCCTTCAGAGACCTTGGCCTGCTGGACAAATAAGCCCAATTTTTAGGGACCTGTCCTAGAATGATGAGCAGATTAGGTCAACCAGCACAGTTTCAAGAACAAGTGCACGGGCAAAATGAAACAGCCTTCACTAAGGGAGAAGTCTGTCGAGCACAGCTCTTTGTGCCATATGCTAAGTTAGGTCTGGAATGATGGTGTCATTTTCAGAACCTTCCTGCTAAAGGCCTTTCCATCAGCTCTGCAAACTCACCTTCCAGCTGGGAGCAGTGATTATTAACTCAGCGGATAGGTGCTTTGTCAGATTCGAAAGAAAACAAATCTGCTCCAATGAAGGGAATAAACAGCCCCTAATGTTCAGCCTGGGAAGCTTGTGCGTTGACACGGCATAATTACCTTTCATTTCATGTAATGACACTATCAGGTTTACTTTGTTCCTCCAATTCCAAAATTATAATACACCTCCCTCCCCTTGACTGGACGCTCGGGAGCCTAAGGAACACATTTACCTAAATGGTGTTTGCACTTGCAGTGAGGGAATTATTTGCCTTTTATGCAGAGTTCATTGTGTGCACTTGGAAGCAATGTATTAAAGAATTCGTCGTCAAAAACACAAAAATGAGGCAAACTCCCTCTTCCCGAATACAATGCCAGTTCTCAACTCCTTGGATGTTTAAAACATCACATACTAACACAGCAACCCACCTCAAACAGGTCTCTCTTATTTCCTTTATTGGCATAACTGTTGATTCCGACAAAGAGCTTCTGCATTTTCTGAGCAGAAACAAAGGGTAACAACTTGAGGACTCTCTTGGATTTATTCATTTGTCCTTTACTGAATATGTATTTTTAAATGGAGGCGTGATAAAGCAGGAAAATCGACACCTGCTTTAAATATGAAAATATTTACAGGGGTTGGGAGAAGTACAACACAATACCCACATCCAGCTTTATAACTTAACTCTTCTTGACTTTTTTTTTTTTTTTTTAATTTCTAGAGAAAGAAAACTTCAAGGGTGCTCATTGCAGAATAAGAGATTAAGGAACTCATCTACAGAGTAACACTAAGACTCTCTAATAAAGTCTTGGGGTAAAAAATCAAGAAAAAATAGCAAAGACTACCCCTAGAACTACTGAACAATGTTTGAAAATAACCAACTGCTTCTTCCTTCTTTGGGACATGTGAATTAGACTAGGGAAAGCCTGGAGGGAATACTTTGAGACCGACACTCAAGGAAAACGCAAGGCTTTGTCATTGGTGATTTTCAGGATGACAGAATCCTGTCATGTTGACTTGACTATCTTTTGGTTAATAAAAAAGCAAGGATGGGGCATATAAGGAGCTTGTATTTCTTAAAATTATTTTTCTCTAGAGACAGATGAGCCAAAAGCCCATTTCACACTGACCACTGAGTCGACTGGCAGATAGCAATGGCTAAATGTCTCCCAAGTTGGGCCAAGGCCAAACTGCAAAACGAAGTGAAAGTTTCCACATCTCATTACTACGCCCCACTATTCAGCATTCAGAATTGAATTCTTCTGCACTAAGAAGATAGTGACTCGGTTTAATTGCCCACCATGGGAATTGCTGGTAGAATAATAGAATCGTATGTCTTGTCCAATACGTACATGGGGCTACATCTGTAGACTCATGGGGGAAAGGTGGCCAGAAAACCAGCAGGCCAAAAAAAGGGGGGCGGGGATAAGCCTCTTAATGTGAGAGCTGGAAGAATGAGGGCATGAGGTTTGGAAATGACCCTCCAGTCTCCTCTCCCACTACCCAGCCCCACCCATCTCCCCAGACTCCAATCTGGCTTGTTTTAACCATCTATCTTGCCAGCTAGTGTTTTAACATTTAGCTTGCTCACATTTAAATGTTTTCTTCAACCTACAAAAACTGAATTTGCAGATTTATGAAGCACATTATTTTTGCATTAACTCTACCCACCCCCACAGGTAAATAAGCATGTTCTTACTCCACTTAACTCAAAAATGGAAAATCAGGAACACACAGTGCTCCCTCTTCTCTGACTATAAAACATTAAAAGAGACATTGTTTGGTTGAGAATCACTGTTGCCCTCTCTGTAGTCTCTGCAGTATAAGCCCGGTGGCAGCTGCCTGCACCCTCACCCTCACGTCCAACAGATGGGATCAACTACTTCTCTCTTTTTTTGTTTTTTTTTTTTTGTTTTTTTTAGGGCCTCACTCTGGCATCTGGAAGTTGCCAGGCTAGGGGTCGAATCGGAGCCATAGCTGCCGGCCTATACCACAGCCACAGCAACACCAGATGCAAGCCATGCCTGTGACCTACACCATAGCTCACAGCAACAATGGATCCTTAACCCACTGATGGAGGCCAGGGATCGAACCTGCATCCTCATGGATGCTAGTCGGTTCGGAACTCCGGATTAACTACTTCTTGGGGGCTTCTGCTATATCTAAAGCATAATCTTTTATTTCATTTATCACTTCCACCACACTCCAAGATCCTGGAAGGTAAGAATTAGTCATTTTGGTATCTTCATCATTTAGTGGTGCTCAATTAATGTTGAGCAGATGCATGTCAGATGCAGTGGGTTTTTTTGCACATGAACAGACAGCCAGGCTGACCAAGTCATTTCTAAGGACCGAGTGGGAAGGGTAAGGCAGGCAAAGTGGAGCTGAGCTGAGCTGAGTGAGCACACACCACGAGGGCTGGGTCATCCTAGAGGAGACTATCAAAGCTCAGTATGCATTGAACTCCATGACAGAGCCCAGAAAACCAAGGCCTTTGGGTCTGATGATGTGTCACAAACAAAGGTCTGACTCGTCATAGGATGTGGGGACCCCAATCCCTGGGAACCTCAGCTTTCTCTGCAAACAGGAGATTCCTCTATGTAACCTAACTACCTCCCAGGACCGTTGTTAAGATTAAGCAAAATCTCCTGTCTTGTAAGAATTTTCTAAAGCATGGTAGTGTGACATACAGCGTTAACCAAATCAGAACACTCTGAGAGCAAAAAGAGGGGTCGTCAGGCATAATGTCAGAACCATACCAGTAAGCCAGGACCTTCCTGGGAAAACTGGTAGTATGGTCACTGGTCTGCGTCTATCCATCTCTGCCTCTATTCTGTATCCATTGATATCTAAGACCTACAACTGCGTGTATCTAAATCCACCTCTATCTGTATTGTATCTATGGCATTATCTACATTCTATAACTGCATCTACATCTAGATCTCTATATCCTCCTATACCTACTATTTATTGATGCTATTATTCTAAGAACCACCTCAGAGGACTTCACTTTCTTGGCTTCTCTTTTCTCTTGCCATCCATCTCTCCCTCCCTCATCCATTTCTCACCACGATGCTCTCTCTCCTTTGCAGTTTCTCTTTCCAGCTGCTTCTCCCCCTTCTGCTGTTGTGCGCTCTCTCTCTCTCTCTCAACTGGTAATAATAAGGAACTGAGAAATTTTTATTGTGCATCTGTCATGTTTCTTGCACAACGTTCTCTGTTCCTCAAAAAACTATATGCATTTCACAAAGAATACCAACAAAAAGTTGTCCTTTTGTGGCTTGGTAACCATGAGTAAACTTGGGGAAAGTCCTTTAGCATAGAGAAAATGGGGTATTTAGTCCTATGAGTGCAAAAAAGTGCTTTAGGGCAGCTGCCATAGCTGTTCCTTAGAATCACTTGGAGAGCTTCTGCAACTCTATTCCTAGGCTCTACCCCAGATCTAGAACTATGGACTACAAGCTTCTGTCCCCTAAAATTCCTATGTGAAAGCTGTGACCCCCAGTGTGATGGTATTAGGAGGTAGGGCCTTTGGGGGGAGTAACTAGACCATGAGGGTGGAGCCTTCATAATGAGATTTCTAAGAAGAGACCCAGTGAGGTGATGTCTCTCTCTGCCATGTGAAGATACAGCGAGCCAGGGAGAGGGCTCCAAACCAAGGACCCAACCACACTAGCACCAGGATCTTGGATTTCCCAGCCTCCAGAACTGTGTTTAATAAATACATTTCTGTGTTTACGTCACCCAGTCTCTGGTATTTTATTACAGCAGCCCAAATGGACGGAGACTCCCACGCATCAGGATATTTTACTGCTCCTCAAGCAACGCCAATGTGCAAGCAAGGTTGAGAACCACTAGCCTGCAGACTATACAAAATCATGCAAATGTACATTAACGTGTGCATAATAGCATTGAAAGGTTTTTAACCCTGTGCCTTAGCAACTCTGTATAGAAAACAAGCTATCCAGCCCTACTCCACGTAATTGGGGAGGGGAGAGGGAAGAGAAAATGTGAACACATTTTCAACTACCCTGGGCTATATACGCCGAAAGACTTGTAACAATAGAATTATCTCATTATTAACTCTGAAAATGAGAACCCTGGTTCCACCCATCACTTAGACCTAGTTTTAGCTGCATCGAACACAATTACCTGATGGGAGCTATCATTTCGATCTTAAGACCGAAAAAAAAAAAAGAAGACAGCTAATCTCTTTCAAAGTGAGTATGCAGAAAAGTGGAAAATTAAATGCATCTGTGCTAATTACTAACCACAGATGAATGTTCAAATTGTTCTTTTCACTTCTAGAACTAATGAGTAGAGACAGAGTCCACACTGCAAACCTGGGCTCCCTGGAAACGCTGGTAATTAGAGCACCTCAATGTAACAGCCATCGCTCAGGAGGTGAGAGAGACAATCAGAATGATTCTCATTATTTATAAATCTCATGAATGACAAACAACACACACATGCAAAAGAAGGACCTCCTTTGAAACTTTCAAACAGTGTCTCTGAGATGACACTTTCCTAGTAAAAACCCTCCCCAGATTTGGAACAGTGACAGTGGGGACTTCGGTTTTAAAACCTGCCACTTAGTAATCAGTCCAGGTTTCTCTATTAACTGGCCAATGTGCTCTTTCATGTTGCAACGGCTGGCGGCAGGCCAGTGTAAATGTTAAATTGACACCCGGGCTGGCCCTTAAAAATGTCAATGACATTGATGGAAAGGCCTTTGGGCAGAGCTAGGTGGGGTTCTCAAAAACTCTAACCAACAGGCCACAGTTTGGGTTTCTATCTCTCGATCAAAAAGGCCTGGAATGTGCAGAACCCCAATCCAACCAGGGACAAAGAACAAGTCATTCTAAACAGAGAAGTCTGAGCCGTACCTTTATACATTCATAATCCATGTCGTCTTTTTTTTTTTTTTTTGTCTTTTTGCCTTTTCTGGGGCCGCTCCCATGCAGCATATGGAGGTTCTCAGGCTAGGGGTCTAATCAGAGCTGTAGCCACCGGCCTACCCCAGAGCCACAGCAACATGGGATCCGAGCTGTGTCTGCAACCTGCACCACAGCTCACGGCCACGCCGGATCCTTAACCCACTGAGCAAGGGCAGGGACCGAACCCGCAACCTCATGGTTCCTAGTCGGATTCGTTAACCACTGCGCCACGACGGGAACTCCCAATCCATGTCTTTTTTAAATTACTTTCTTTGGCAGAAATTTTTTTGTATTGAGCCAAAGCATCTAGGCCACTTCAACTGTGTCAATTACATAAATTCATAACTGTGTCACAAAATAGATGGCACAACGTAATATCAAAATCCATCATCTTTCTAGCATTATGAGGGACTTGGGCAAACTATGGAAATGAATGACTCTGGGGAGTTGCCGTTGTGGCCAGCGGAAACAAATCTGACTAGTATCCATGAGGATGTGGGTTCAATTCCTGGCCTCGCTCAGTGGGTCAGGGATCTGGTGTTGCTGTGAGCTGTGGTGTAGGTCACAGACATGGCTCAGATGTGGCGTTGCTGTGGCTGTGGCATATGTCGGCAGTTGCAGCTCAGATTCGACCCCTTGCCTGGGAACTCCCATGTGCTGCAGGTATGGCCATTAAAAAAAAAAAAAAAAAGAATGGATGTAAACAAACAGCTGGCCTTTCTTTACATATTAAAGCTTTCGGAGATTCTGTTTTCACTGCTGAAATGTCTACCCTGGTTTCTCTATGAGCCCACCCTCAGGAAAGCCTTAAGGAGCCAGAGGGCCGCTTCTCACAGACTCCCTGGACTGGGTCACATGTAGGGGCAACTTGAATCTTTCCAGGAGGGCCCTAGGAGGCAAGGCCCTCAGGCACAAGCTGTACAGTGAAGAGAGGTCCTCGCCCCTTGGCAGATCCAGGAAGGGGAGAGGGCTGGGCTGCAGAGACTAGGAAACTACTGCCAACTCTCAGGTGAGTTTTTTTCTGGAGCTACTTTCCAACAGTCCTAACCCAGAGCTGCTGGGCTGCTCAAAGACCAAATACTCAAAAACCAATCTTGTTACTTTGGTAAAAATGATTCCCCCACATCATACTGATCCTTGAATTGCTCATCAGGCCACAGTCAGCCTCGCTGGAACAAGGAATGCAGCCTGTGATACTGGCAGCTGCTTTTCCCCTGGGCCTTCAGTCTCTGCTCACTTGCATTAGGCTCAGGCCAACCAGGCTTCCTGGTTTTAAATCTCTTTCACTCGTTTCTGGGAATGAAGACTATTTCGCTTAGATTACAGAAGAGACGAGAGGGCACTCTCTAGCTGTTTGGACAGGCAGTACGAGCACTTTTTTTTCCACACGACTGTAAAAAACCAGATCACCACAGCCTCTGTGGAAAATGGTCGTGTCGTTCTTGAAAAAGGTGAACAACAAAGCACCGCAGGATTCAGCAATTTCACTCCCAGCTACATACACCAAAGAACTAAAAGCAGAGACTCAAACAGGTCCTTGTACACCCATGTTCACAGAACCATTTCCAGAAGGGTTGCCAAATGATGCATCTTCACGTCAAGCTTTAGTTATTTACTAGCCTCGGACAGTAAGCACAAGTGGCCTCAGATTCAATAGCGCACACTTCCACTCTGGCCCAGGAGAACCCCGCTACACTGTCAACTGCCAACCCCAGATGGCGCCTGTCCAAGAACAAAGCAACCTCGTGTCATCAGATGTGGAAGGCACTTGAGTCACAGCCTCCAAAAGTCTACAAGTCCCTCTTTGAAGTATGTTAATTTTCCTGAGTCAAGGGTCAAGCCAGAGGCCACCCAAAAGCCAAAGATGGCACTGTTCACGCGTGTGTTGATCCTACCTGATGAAGCAGTCTCGGCCATCCCGGTTGGCCATCATCTCCCATCCATAGGGCGGCACCTGGTTCAAGCCCCAGGTCCCGGAGGGAGGCGGCCAGCCTGAAGACTTCGTCCTGTGGCTGGAAAGAAAAAGAAAAGCAAAGCATCATCACACCTGCCTCCTGAACATTTCCCTTGAGACCAACGCCAGAAGGGGGACAGGACTCGCTCCTCTCAACTGCGGACCATCTCCTCAGCTGAGTAAATGAGCAATTAGAAAAAACGTTTGTGTCAGGGATTGTGCCTCGCATTTTTCGTTATAATGTCAGTGCTGGCTTTTCATAGCCGCCCTATGACATAAGGATACTCATCTCATTTTACAGATGAGGAAGCCATGACTGCCTCACAAAGATTAAGTAACTTTCCTAAGGACACATAAGCCAGTTCTCAAAAGAAGTTTGGCACACCTTCCATGACACTAGGCCTTCCTGGGACATTGGGACAGCTTGGCACACTAATAGGTATCACACATGAAAATAACTCCCCATTTTTAGCAATCTGAAACAAATAAGCCCAAGCCTCAGTTTGCTGGACTCCTGTGACCAAAATGCACAATTTCCACTCGTAGTCATCACACTCCAGTCAAGGCGAGTCATAAACCCTCAGACAAACTCTCCATTTATGTTCCAATGAAAATCCCGCATGTTCGCTTTTGCACTTTCCAGGCTACACATTAAATGCGACTCCTCAGCAAAACAAAAGGATAAGAAGAATCTTCTAGAAGCAGGGTTCTCCAAGAGCAAGAGGAAAAAGGAAGTGAGGCCATGTGACAAGCAGCATTGCACAGTAACAATCCCTAGCCAGAGGCCTGAGCCCAGTTTCTGGAGCATGGTGGAGTCCTGGCTGCTCCTCCTCTGCCCAAGACCCGAAGAAATGCTACTGTTCTCTCATGTACACTGAAGACTCCTGCAGAGCGCAGCCGTGGGAAGGAATCCGGCGATGCCATTTTAGGATCGATCATCAGCCTTCACCATTTCCTCCTGTGGATTCAGGTGAAGTTCCTCACTCTAGAGGGTGTGTTAGGAGCTCTGGGTGGTTCCAAATTGCAGATGGGAAGCAACGTGTGTCGGCGGAGCAGTGAGGACACTTCCCGGGCCTCTCAGTCAGTGTCTCAATCGTGAACCGGGGAGCCCTTCATCACTAGATAGAAGCACCCAGCCCCTGCACCAGGCATAACATGCACAACTTGCACAACCGTCCGTGGTGCCCTCCAGCAGCAAACATACAAAATAGAAGTGTCAGCCTTTCTGTAAGGAGGGGAGGCTTTTCATTCCCCAGGAGGCAGGCTAATTCGCCACCCCCACCCCCACCCGCCAGCCAGCTCACACATCTGACCATGACCCAACACTTCTCAAAGGAAACCAGCCCATTTCCTGTAAATTTTCTGCAGAGGAACGAGTTTGCAGAATTTTAACCACCTCTGTTGCCTTTATCTTCCTTTCAGTGTTCCCACATCTTCCATAAAGTGTGGGGAGCAAACGAGCTTGCAAACTCAACACAGGTCCCACCAACTCAGAGTCCCACCACAGAGCCAATTCCTGCTTGTGGCCTTATTATAAGAAAAGACACGGCGAGGCTTTGTTCTTCTCTTCTGCACCCAAGCCAGCAGTGCCAATTTCCTCTACTGCTTGCTGGAGAGCCTGCTGCTTGCCTGCAGTGAGGGCTTTGCCCCCATCGCCTGCCCTGAGGTTCTACAAAAAGCCCACCAGTGGTTCCAGAGCAGCAGAGGACATGGTTGCAAGGCTTTCTAAGGCGGGGGCGGGGGGGGGGGGTAAGAACATAAGCCCTTCAAGGTAGGAACACAGTGTATCCTGTTGCTAAAATGTTTTGCAAAACCAATGGGAAAGTAAGAGGGGACGCACAGAATATTCTTGTCAGTGAAAGGAGGCCTATGTAGAGAAGGCCACAAGTGACTCTGGATTACTAAATTCTGTCCTGTATCAGAATGCTCATCTTGCCCAGAGGGGGCAAACTTATTAAAAACAAATACACTGTCCTTTCTTTTTTCATTCCTTTCATTCTTTTTTTTCCCCCCCGAAATCTAAATCACTAAGACATGGAGCCTTCCTAACACAATTTACATGTAAAATACAGTGTTATAATAATGTGCTAGAGGGAGCCTGAATTTTATTATACACTACATCCTGCCCCATAAGGTATTTTCAGGAAGTAGCAAAAGAGAGTTTGGCAAGATATTTTCCAATCAAGCCTTCACCTGCAGTGCTAATACTGGAAAAAGTCACATATGCTCACTAGTTCATTCAGGGCAAGGGCTACCAGCTGATATAAAACAACTGAACAACTGGAATCAGACATGACTGTGTGTTTTTCTGTTAATACGTCGACATAAAATACACAGGTCAGAGAGGCACTTGTAGAACTTGGCAAATGAGAAGTGCCAGGAGAAAAGAAAACTAACCCTCTTTGTAAGTATCTAACTGGATGGTCTTGAGAAGAGTCGAGGTAACGCTGGAGCGATTTGGATGCTTGGCCTGCACAGTGTGATTATGGGACCTCTGTCCCCGTGACATACAGCCTTGGAAGCTGGCAGTTCACTCTCTGCTGGGAAATGCTCCGGGGAGCGCCTTGCACGGCTCCCACCTCTGTGGCTGCGCCAGTCTCTCTACCACTCCACATGGCCCCCACTACCAGGAGGGCAGCGAGCTGGCCCCCTGCAGAGCAGGAGCAGGACCAGTGCACGTCCAAGTAGAGTCCCCGGGCCATTTTGCTCTATGGCCGCCTTTGATGCAGAGATTATCCCCAGCATGGACCAGATGCTGCCATGAAGATGCAGTCATGTCCAAAACTCCTCGTGTCTGGCACTGACACTGACCCTGCATCCCAGTGACAGACACATGCCCTTTATTTGCCCCCTTTTCAGGAAGAGTCCCAGGCATCCTTCCCAGAGGATGAGGCCTCTTAAAATTTCTCTTTGAGTGATGTCTTGTCTTGTCCAAAGTTTCTCTTGACTCCCTCTGCGGAGGCTAAAGAGCCTCCAATGAAGTGGGAAGCCTGCGGTTCTGCTCAGCACCGTTGCTGAGCAAGGGAAGCAGACTGGCCCCACCAAGGTCATGTGCAAGGACTCCTTCAGCCTAGGGCTGCCAGACTTAGCAACTAGAAACACAGGACTCCTGGTTAAATGTGAATTTCATGCAAACATCAATTTTTTAGTATCAGTCTATTGCATATAATATTTGAGGAATACACTACAATTATTCATCATTTAACTGAAAGACAAATTTAAGGGGGTAGCCTATAATTTATCTGCAAAGCCTCCCAAAATAAGCGATCACCCAGGTTCCATCAAGTTCAAAGAGACTAAAATATCATAGCCTAGAACCTTCCTGATTGGCCTTTACCTTAGAAGAAGGACTGAACAGTGCTATCAAGGAGTCTGAGCTGTGAAAAGAAGCGCCCTCTGCTCCCTGACCTGAGTCAAACCAAACAACAATCTCCTAATGTGTCCCTGGGGGTGACACGAGGATTACAAATAGTCAAAATCCAGGCTTTTAGGTATTTCCTAAATTGCACTGCCAAGAACCATCTGCCGTGTTTGTTAAAGATTACCAGGTTCTAGAAATTATGATTCAGGAAGTCTGGATTAGGACTGGGGAATCCGTGAGTGAGTGAGTATGTGAGTGTGAGAATGTGTGTGTGTGTGAGTGTGTGTTCAAACAAGTCATTCAGAGGATTCTTCAAGAAGGGTTATCAGATTTAGCAAAAAGCAAAACAAAGTAAGAATGCCCACTTCAACTGAATTTCAAATAAGCAATGACTAGCTTTTACTATAAGTACATACCCTACAACATTTGGAATGTATTTATACTAAAAAAGAATCATTTGCTATTTACTGAAAATTCAAGTTGACCTGGGCATCCTATATTTTACCTGGCAACCATGGGGTTTGGTAAATACTTGTCTTTGCTACTCAAGGCTGGGGCTGAAGTCCAGCAGCCTGGGTTTCTCTTAAGTATTTATGTGATATGTGAAATTTGCATTTTATCAACATCCACTGGTGACTCATACATATATCCATTAAAATTTGCTAAGCACAGCCCAAATCAGTGGCAACCAATGTGAAGCCTGGCCACATGCTGGAGTCACACGGGAGAACTTGTAAACTACGATGACTGGACCAAGGCCAAGCCACATTGAGTCAGAATATCTGGGGAAGAGGTCCAAGCATCGGCATTTGATAACCCAAGATGACCGCCCACCGCTCAAAGTAATTCTACCATTTTTTTTTTTTTAGCTGACTAGCTAGGAGGGGAGGGGTGTGATGGTCAAGAGTATGCACACGGGAGCATGAGGCTGGCCAAGTGTGGCCCCTGAACCACCAGCAGCAGCAGCAGCAGCACCACCACCCAGGAATGTGTTAGAAACGCAAATCCTTGGGTACCACCTAAGACCTACTAACCCTAAATTCTGGGGATGAGGCTGACCCAGAAATTCGTGCTTAACCAGTTTCCAGGTAATGCTGGTGCCCAGTGGAATTTGAGAACCACTGAGTTACAATCAGACTCTTTTCATTCCGGGCTCTTGACAGGTATTTCTCATCACCTTGAGCAAATTACTCAACCTGTTCAAAACCCCAGGCCAGCAACTGCTCTGTGAAATGGTGGAAATAGGACCACATGTTTGGGAAAATATTAAATGCATTCTGTAAAGCTCTGAGCATGCTGCCTGGCACATATTAGAGTATGTGCTATAAATTCTCTGCTAAATAAACCTCTACCTACCCCTCAAGAGAATGTAGGACTTGGAGTGGTTGGTTACGCAAGTAGAAATGGCTTCATCCCGTCTCAAAACAGCAAAAGGGTAAAAGGCTCAGTCATCTATTTTTTTGTCTAGTCTGGCATGAGCAGGTCAGAAATGGATGAGATCAGCAGCAGAAAAAGAAAATATCATCAAAAAAGTGGGGGGTTTTTGTTTGTTTATTTTGTCTTTAAACCAGGAACCACAATCCCAGCTGTGTGTGTGGATCCGTGGTGCTAAAGGTTGATTTCCACTTGTCCCAGGCCAGGCCTTGAGATTCCTTGCAACTCTCATGTTCTGTGACTTCAACCTAAGATCACGGCTGCCTGAACCATTTTCAAACACTTAGCTCAGCCTTAAAAATAGCGACCTACATTGACAGGGCTATTTAAGTCCCTCCAAAAACTCCCCAAGACTGACTGAACTGGTTCGCAACATTGTGTTATATTTGCAACAGATTGTAACTGGCCTGGACAAAAAGGATCTTCACACTTGATGAGAAGTAGGAGTAGCTTTGAAAGGTAGAGACAAAGGTGCAGAACTGTTTATGTTGAGACTATTGGTAGAAGCATCACATAGGCACTTCCGGTGTGCATGCCTCTAAACCCTACCTGGACCAAATCCTGAAGGCAAATCTCCTCGAGAAGACAGCTTCTTAGAAACCACCTGCAGGCTGCTTTGGTGACCCGGGTTTCCTTAGAAACACATCTCAGTATCAGAAAGAGGGTTGCGGAGGGGAGAAGGAATGTGAGGTCCCGCTCAAAAGTCCCAAGTCTGAGATTCAAATTCTGCAACTTCCTAGCTTTGAGACCCTGGACTCTCAATTCTTTGGGTCTTATTTTCATCACTTGTAAAACAAAACTGGTCTCACACAACGATTCCCACCCAGGAGTGATTACGCCCTCAGGACACATGTGACGTCATTCAGAGACACTGGTGGTTGTCACGGTGGGTATCCAGTGGTAGAGGTTGAGGCTGTCATAAAACATTCAAAAAGGCACAGGACAGTCCCACCACAAAGAATGAACCAGCCCAAATGACCAGAGTGACCCTGCCTAGCTTACAGAGTGGTTGGCAAGAATAAACAAAGGGCACAATACTTGGCATGTGTTGCCACCTAATACAATTTTGTTAGGGAAAAAAAGCCTTCTCAATATTTCCACTCGGATGGATAAAGAAGATAAAGTATATACAAAGAACGAAATAATGCTGTTTGCAGCAACAAGGATGCAACTGGAGATGATGATACTAAGTGAAGTCAGATAAAGACAGACAAATATAGTATCACTTATATGTGGAATCTAAAAATATGACACAATTGAACGTATATACCAAACAGAAACAGACTCAGAGACACAGAATACAAATTTATGGTTACCAAAGGGGGCAGGGAGGGATAAATTAGGAGTTTCGGACTAACAGCTACACACTATTCCATATAAAATAGATAAACAACAAGGACTCACTGCATAGCACAGGAAACTATACTCAATTTTTTGTAATAACTGATATGAGAAAAGCATCTGAAAGTGAATATATATGTATAAGCTGAATCACTGTGCTGTACACTTGAAACTAATACATTATAAATCAACTATCCTTCAATCTTAAAGAAACTAATTATGATAGATTTTTTTTTTTTTTTTTTTGCAGCATATGGACGTTCCCAAGCTAGGGGTTGAATTGGAGCTGGAGCTGCAGCCGCCAGCCACAGCCACAGCCATAGCCACGCCAGATCTGAGTCACGTCTGTAACCTACACCACAGCTCACGGCAAGGCTGGATCCTTAACCCACTGAGCAAGGTCAGGGGTGAAACCTGCATCCTCATGGATCCTAGTTGGATTCCTAACCCACTGAGCCGCAACGGGAACTCCGAGAAGGTATCTTTACATCAGAGATTACATAGCCACTTAATAGCTTCATGACTTTACGTGAATTGCTTGGCCTTTTGGGGTTTTAGTTTTATGTGTGAAACGGAAATAATGCCATCCAGCTCCTAGTGATGTTATGCAGTATGTTTTTATAAGTGGAAGTCAAAATAGCAATGGAAATAACTTTTGTGTTTGACCTAATAGTTTAAATAGCACTTCCACACACCTAATTTCTTTTGATATTCACAAGCCTGTCTCAGCATGCAGTAGAATGTTTTCTAAAGCATTAGCGTTTCCATTTTAAAGAGGAAGACACCAAGGCACAGAGAAAACGCATAACTTGCCTCATGTCTGGTGGAGGCACCAGCTTTCCTTCAGTGGCAGCAAACAGGCCCTGCAATCTTGGTGGGGGATGGTGTGGTTTGGCACGCACTGTGTTTTATTTATATAGAACATTCTGAGCATGGAAATGGGCAGAAGGGACCCAAACTCACTCAGTGCAAAATGGGCCGGACTGAACCCTGAGGCTACCTGATCCAAATTCTCTATAACTTACACTGCATCGTCATTAAGCGTGATTTCAATTTATGGGCTTCCTTATATACCTGGTAAGACTTAGGACCAGTAGCCAGGATTCAGCTGCCTCCTTTGAACTTGCTGTTGAGAAATTTTCATGTCTGTTTCAGATGCGGAAAAACCTAAGCCACAGCCATTCAGTTATTCATCCCTGACACAGAATGACCCTGTTCAAATCCAATTAAATAAAATGGGACCCAGAAGTTGATTATCTTATCTCATCGGACTCACCAACATGATTTTCAGACTAACCCAAGTCCTAGAGTATTAATATAGTATTAAATATGGCAGTATGAGATGTAAAGCACTTTCTCATTTATTTTGCTCTAAATGGGGGCCGGGTTACAGCACCCCAAAACCTACAGCACTCCTAACTTCAGACAATATGCAAGCAGATGACCTTCAAGGCTGAAGTGCAATGCAGTTAAGGCAAAGGAAGCAGAGAGGGCGTGAGAAAAATGAACCGAAGATGGTTCTGGAGGAATCTTCAAAGCTCCAAATTTGGTGGCAGCCTTGTTCCTTTTGGGACCAAGCCAGGGGGCCCCATTGCGGGTGGAGGGGCACCTGCCCTGCGAAGTGTCCTTGTCTCCAGGAAAAAGTGAGGAACTGACTAACCCCCAAGCCTTCTGGTTCCAGAATCATGCAGGTGCTAGATGGATCTGTTCTGATTTGGGCGTATTCTCTCTAGGCTCTTCATCCAATCAGGCTTTACTAGAGCACTTAGAGCATCTCAATCTTATGTAAGAGGCAACAGCTTTTCCACCTCTGCCCTCTTATTCGTAGCTTCTAGGAAAGGTGCACGTAAGCAAAGTTTGGTGGATAGGGTGAAGATAACATCAAGGCTATGCACACGGAACTAAGAGTCTTCCTACCCACTATTTTTAAGCTTTCACTTCTGCTGTGACCAAGAGGACAGGAAAATAGACGAAAGGGGAAAACGTAGGCAATTCAAAACTATGTTAAATATTAATGTCAAGCCTCCTTGAGGTAGAAACTCAAAAATATATTCATTAAAAATCATTTCAGCCAAGCAGAAATGTATTATTAATCAAGAGGTTAACTATGGTAAAAAAAACCTTTGGATGTGTATTTTCATAACCAAATTTTAAACACTTTTGCTGATCATTGTCATCTGCTCGGTTGCATAATTTACCAACCCCCACAAAAAACACCTACCTGTGCGATTATGGGTTTCACGGCCAACCTCTCACCAGCCGGTTGAATGACCTGCTTCCTAACAAGGTACCTGGAAGAATGACCAGGGGAATTCCATCCAGGCTAGCTGGTTCTCCTTCCAGGCAACTGGCACACGAAAACATGAGCCTCAGTCTGTCAACAATCCTGTGACAGAATCAAGACACCCTAAGAGTCTGAGGCCATGTATCCAGAGTCCCCAAACACTGCCCACAGCGTGGCCATTCAATTCAGTGATAGCTCTGCCTTGAATTCAATCTTTGCTTTTTGCAAAGTGCACTTGCATCTATTAGCTCACTGAATTCTCTGACTCCATGAATCTGGGAGGACAGTTATAATTAGGCCCATATTGCACAGGAGAAAACAGATACAGACTGGCTGGGTGGGCCAAGAATGCCCGGAGAGGTGTTACCAAGCTAAACGTGGGAACACTCAGCCAATGGTCCAGAGCCCCTTTCCCTGGGGTGTTGGCCCATGTGCTCATGAGCCCGCACCTGTAGCTCCCAGGTAAGAACATGATGCCAAGTAGATAAGCCACACTGCGCAGCATCTCTATTACTCTTTCTATCCCTGTTACTCAGACAAGTGTCAGCACACAGTAGCTGCTCAACGTGAACTGCACTCATAAAAGCATCAAGGTACATGATGGTCCTGGCCCAGAATCTTAGGCATTAAAACCAGAGCTCCCTGGAGCTCCTGCTGTGGTATAACGGGATGGGCAGCGTCTGGGGAGCACTGGGACCCGGGTTCGATCCCCAGCTAGCACAGTGGGTTAAGGATCCAGCGGCTTAGTTTGAGGCTGCGGATCAGATCTGACCCCTGGCCCGGGAGCTCCATATGCCACCAGGGGGCCAAAAAAAAAAAAAAACCAAACCAAAACACTGGGGCTCCCTGCCTTCAGTTGGGGGAGAAGGGGGGTAATTAACACATGTAACAAATGCTGGTTGAGTACCCAGTATGTACTACATGCTGTTCGTGGTGCTTGGTATACATCAGCCAACAAAATAGAGAGGGAAAAGCAGAACCATCAACACAGCAAATAACCACCTCCCCAATCATCTGGCCCAGATCTTCTTTTCCAGCCTGGCGCCCCACTAATTTTGTATAAGAATATGCTGCTGCTTTTATACTACTGCGTCTGCATTCCCAGAACACACGTTTCCCAATATTCCTATCTCTATGTCTTGGTTCATGCTATTCCCTCCGGCAAAAACATTCTTCCCCCTACTCCAACTCCCTGGAGCTGACCACATCCGTCCAAATTTGCTTCATCCTGCAAAACTCTCATCAAATGCTATCACTGCAGAAAGCAGTCCCTGAACACCCCTGCCCCCAAATGATGCCCTTGCATCCCTATACTCATGTCCCTGTAACTGTCTGTACCACTGAGGAAGCAGCTACCTTGTCTCACTATCAATGACTGTGTGAATACATGTCTTCCTAGACTGGAAGCTCTGCAGAGTTCATACCACTTTAAAAACTTCTACGTGCTGCACTTAGTTGATGCTCAAGCAGCACTTGCTTGCTAACACAGTCACTGCAGCTTGAACTCTCCTCATTAGTCCTGCCATCTTGAATTGCAATGATCTCGTGTGCCTGTAATATCCCAGCGCCAACTGCGATTACCTTAGGACAGGGCCAAGTTTAAATTCCTGGAATCCATGCAGTACTAGGCAATGGCAGGTGTACAACATGGCCTCTTTGTTAACTGAGTTTTCCTGTTACACTTGGTTTACTACGGGTGATACAGCTGTACAGAAACAGGAATCTCATCACGGCTTTGGAGGCAGAACATAAATGCAGGGAAGCAATAATACGACCTCTTGATGTTACGTTCTGCTGCTGAGTGGCTGGGTGGATCTATGCCTAAGACGAAACGTCCAGACACAAGAATCACAGGACTCGTAGGCCTCCAATCCTCATCTCTGCCTTCAGCAATGGCCAACAAGCCCATACTCTAGGTAACTGGATCCAAAGCCACAACCACTTTTTATATCAGCATTGAGGGCGGGACGTGGCATATGGAGAGTGTTTTATAATAGCATTTGTTTGAACAAACGAATGAATGAATGAATGAACAGCAGGTGACTCTGGAGCATCCTCCAAAAGGAGCCATGTGACATTGACTAAGTGGGGCCGGGATTTCAACAGACCCTGCAGCCCGGAACAGGACCCTGCAACCAACACTACACTCTACAGGAACTCACAGCCTTGGTGATCTTGAAAGCCTCCTGCTTTTGTGAAGACAAAATCACAACTCAGAGGCCCCAGATCAAAATCAAGGCCTTTAGGAGTTCCCACTGTGGCTCAGTGGTAATGAACCCAACTAGTATCCGTGAGGACTTGGGTTCGATCCCTGGCCTCGCTCAGTGGGTTAAGGATCCTGTGGGGCTGTGGCTGCAGTGTACGCCGGCAGCTGTAGCTCCGATTTGACCCTTAGCCTGGGAACCTCCCTATGTTGTGGGTGTGGCCCTAAAAACACACAAAAAAAATTAAAATAAATACATTAAAAAAAAATCAAAGGGCTTTAAATCTAAAACTTATAAATACTAAATTTGTAAGCCCTGATCAGTTTCCTTGATCAAAGGCCATTTTCATTTTGTAGTTCTAGACTCCCTTAGGGGGAAATGGCTCTTCACTGAGGACAAGCTCACAATCTCAACTAGGGTTAATTTTCCGACTTCTCATCTGGTAAAAATTTCAACTGTATCGAACGGTTGAGTACAACAATCATCCTTGTACTCTTCACCCAGAGCAGTGGTCCACAACAAGGGGCGACTTTGCCCCCCAGTGGACATTTGGCAATGACAGGAGACATTTTTGGTTGCCACAACTGGGGGTGGTGGTGTGCTACTGGCATCTAGTGGGAAGAGGCCCAGGATGTCACTTAACATCCTACAGTGCACAGGACGGCCCTGCAGCAAACTATGATTTGGCCCCAAATGTCAATAGCGTGGAGGCTGAGAAATCCTGACTAGGTTTATCAATTATTCATATTTTGCAACATTAGTTTTATTCCCGCTCCCTTTGCCCTTCTGTCCAATCCCTCTGCCTCTGTTCATATATGTAAAATGTTTACTCGAACCACCAGCTAGTAAGTAATAGACATCAGGACACTTCACCTCCGAATCCTGCAACATCTCTCTCTTAAGAAAAAGGATATTCTCAGGAACTCCCCCTGTGGCAGAATGGGTTAAGAACCTGACTGCAGTGGCTCGGGTCAGTGCGGAGATGTGGGTTGGATCCCTGGCCCTGCTCAATGGTTGCAGCTGTGGGCTCAGATTCAATCCCTGGCCCCGGGATGACCATCTATTGCAGGTGCGGCCATAAAAGAAAGGAAGGGAAAAGAAAAAAGGATATTTTGCTTTAAAACTATAATACTATACTTCACTCAAACTTAATGATGGTACAGTATTATCTAATACATAGTCCATTTCAAAATTGCCTAATTATCCTTATAATGTTCTTTGATAAGTTTGCTGGGGAGTGTGATTTAGTATCCAATCAAACTTTCGCCTTTGCATTTAGTTAGCTAGTCTCTTTATCCAATCGTGTTTCAAGGGTACAAAGTCATCATGTATTTCAGACTCAAGAAAAGATGATGCAAACTTTTCCTTCAAAACCCAGCAATAACAACCACTTTCCCCAAATCACACCAGAGTCCTGGTGTGACTCCAGGAGGTCACACCGGGTCTGGCAACAGCAACTGTGCAACAGACACTGTTTGTCAAGTGAGTTGACACACAAGCTTCTAGAAGCTGGTAGCAAGGACCACAACTGTAGGCAGCTGGGACAAGGCCCCAAAGACTCCTAGGATTTTTCAAAGGGCAGAGTTCAGGATGGGAACATAAATGAATAAACAGCAACTAGAATTTAAGAATAAAAAGGTCCCTAGAATGGATGAGGAGGAAACCAGCTGGTCAGGAATGAGAAGCCCCCATTCCCTGAGCGTTAAGGCAAAGGAGCAGGACAGGCAAGGGGGAGCAGGACAGCCACAGGGTGGGCACCTAAACAAGGGTCTTGACATCAAAGAACATTCTAGGCTGACTAGGAAGCCCCTCACGGGTTGATCACATTTGCTGGAGAGTGCCACTTATCTGGCCCTCTGTCCTTCCTCTCTCCAGAAAGGATCTGAGCTGACAAACCAGTGTGGTTTAGATGACGGTGGAAGGGAACACTGGCCAGCTGGACTAAGAGAAGATTCTGGAGTTCCTGCTGTGGCGCAGCGGAAACGAGTCCAACTACGAGCCATGAGGTGGTGGGTTCCGTCCCTGGCCTCGCTCTGTGGGTTAAGGATCTGGCATGGCTGTGAGCTGTGGTGTAGGTCACAGACGTGGCTCAGATCTGGCGCGGCTGTGTCTGTGGCACAGGCTGGAATCTGTGGTTCTGATTCGACCCCTAGCCTGGGCACTTCCATAGGCCATGGGAGCAGCTCAAAAAAGACCAAAAAAAAAAAAAAAAAAATCCGAGTACAGACACAAGGCATTGTACGAGCCAAGCCCCTATACAGAGAGGCCTTTAAGGTCAATCAACAAACATTCACTAAGCATCAACTCCTTCGTGCGAGGTTCTGAGCTGGTCCTTGCAGATGATGAAGCAAGCCTCAAGTACAGAGCTCTTCTCTCTGGGCTATAACGTAGTCTGAGAACGCTTTCTCTCTCTTCTAAGTACCAAGTACCCTCACGCACTACATTCATTCATTCAATCGATCATTCAAAACATGTTACTGAGGATTTTTGTGCCAGTCCTGGTGCAGGGCTAGAGCTGTGACAAGTAGAGAGGGTGCCTGCCCCCAGAGGTGGGACCACTGTGGAGGATGGCGAGCAGCATGGCTTATGGTCCTGACTCTGGGTTTCGATTTCATTCAAAGTCCTCGGGTAGGAGTCTCAAGCTGGGAAATTCAAGCATCAGGGGACAGGAGACCCTTCCTTACGCCTCTCCACTTAACCCACCCAGACAGCAATTTCTTCCGTGCTGACCAGGAAACCCGTTTCCTACTTCATCGCTGATCCGGTCTTTGGCGCTGAGCTGTCAGATGGAACCTGAACATGCTCGCGGGCCCCACCAAATGTCTCATTTCACAGAACTCAACAGTGATTGTGAGATTAATGAAACCCAGCACTGGCTGCCTCTGCCACATGTGTTGTGAAAACACTTGTGCCGACGCTCATTATTCTGAGACGCGTTCATGTTCCTATCTGACTTATTGATAGATAACTCATGACCTACTATTTCTATTCACCAAGCTCAGCCAGGTCCATGAGGCTTCCAGGAAACATCCTCGTGAACCAGATATGAAAAATTCAAAGATTTTCTGAGTTAGTTATCCATTGCGAAAATTCTATTTGCAATGTTTGTCAGTGACATGCACATAGAAGTTGGATCATTTTTCAATTTTTATGGATGAACTTAAAAAGTATGTGCTTCTCTGAACTGGAGTTTTCCTAATCCTCTTAGCTTTGCTTAATGACTTTTAGAATCCTATGTTAAAAGTGTATCTAACGGCTATCTTTCATTCCATTAATTTTTTTTATTATTGAGGTAGATAATCAAATATTACTTAAAATCATCCTGTAGGAATAAAAGGAAAGCGATTATAAGAAAGTGAAGAGAGGAGTTCCCATCATGGCACAGCGGAAACGAATCCGACTAGGAACCATAAGGTTGCGGGTTCGATCCCTGGCCTCGCTCAGTGGGTGAAGGATCCGGTGTTGCCACGAACTGTGGTGTAGGTTGCAGATGCGGCTTGGATCTGGCATGGCTGTGGCTGTGGCGTAGGCTGGCAGCAACAGCTCCCATGAGACCCCTAGCCTGGGGACCTCCATATGCCACAGGTGCGGCCCTGAAAAGACAAAAAAGACCAAAAAACAAAACCAAAAACAAAACCCAAAAGAAAGTGAAGAGAGAGAAGAAGAAAGTGCGATGACGTTATATGCTTGGGCACCAAACGTTAAAAAGGCTCGAGAAGAACACCAGCCTGCAAGGCAGGAGAATAAGTTCTAAGTCAACCACCGATAGCAGGGATCAGTAAACGTTTCCTGTAAAGAGCGGATAATAAATAGTTTCAGCGTTGAGGGGTGCTATGGTTTCTGATGCATTTACTCAACTCTACACTGGATCTGAAGCAGCCACGGACAACGTGTAAGTGGACGTGGCTGTGTCCCAAGAAAACTTTATTTACCAAAAAAATCTTCATCTGGCCCATTGGCCACAGTTTGCTGACCCCCGATTTACACGGGAACCTTGGAAAAGTCATTTATACTTCTGCCCCTTGCGATTCTGATCCACGGCATAAAGGTGCTGGTTGAAACGATTCCTGAGGTCCTTTCAAGCTCCAAACTGTCCACCTCCATCAACTACCCAGGCTTCTTTCTCAAAGGCCATAATCTTTAACATAATTGGAAGAAACCCAGATACATAAATTCTACAAAACTGTTTTTTTTTTTTTCCAACGAGGTAACAGTCCACCCCTCAAGAGAAGTGAACAAGATTCCAATTTTCCACAACATTTGGCCTAAAGGTAGAACATTATAGGTTCAACCCATCACATACCTGAATACTGATGGGGAGTTTTAAATCTCTGAACCATTGATCTTGGCTTATAAATAGGGGCCACTATCTGGATGAGCGGTGTTTCCAACATGCAATGCGTAGGCAGTCTAAAACTGTAATGGACAAACTTGCCATAGTGGCTGCTTTCCAAAATTCAAATCAAGCTTTTGGGGGGCTTGCGGAAGGGGTATCATGAGCCGAATAATACCCACCACTGTTTGAGCCTTATTGGCATTTTTTAAACCACCAAAGGCTGTTAATTTTCCAAGCTGAAACGTGTCTATTTTCCACTGAAAACACGCTTGAGCTTGCTTTGCTATTTCAGTGTCTGCTGGAGACGTCTTTCTTGACTGCTGATTTATAATCCCTAAAGAACAGGTGTTGAGAGTACACCTGCTGACATCCTCCACGAGGGAAGACAGAGAATTACAGCACACTTCGGCATACCTAAACATGCTGGCACACTAGACTGTGTTGTCTGGCTTCCTTCCCTAGAGTCAGACTGCTTGTGTGATATTTTTAATGGGTTATTTATAATATCAACAAAACACATCGACGTAAGTGTGCTTTATTTTGATCTAATTCTAGAATGATTTCTGCTGGCTTTTCATTTAGAGCCATTTCATACAGAGAGTCACAGCTTTGTTCCTGCATTTACATGACCATCGCCTCTCCACGTCACAAGTCTGAACCTATCACGAAGTTGTGTGGCTGCTTCTCCTCATTTTCCTACACAATCAGTACAGAAGCAGCAAATGTGCACGTGATGCTATGTGCAGAAATTTACATTTTGAACACTCCCTGCCGGGATAAAATGGGGTACTTTACTATTTCCCCAGGTTTCTCAATATCTGCACATCTCCAAGGTCATCCAAAATGTACAAGGCTAGAAGGCAAGAAACCTCAGCGAGGACCAGATCACATGCACTTGGAAGGAGCTCTCTGTCACTCAAGGGCTCCCTACCACCACTTTTTTGGGCCTTCCAACAGCTGTGATCATCTTAAGAGAAAACATTCTAATGATGTAAGAACTTTCTGGTGGTCATGGAAGCCAATCTGCACGTGCTTCCCACCCTATATCGCGCTTATCTTATTTTTCTTTTGTTCTTCCCCAAACCCTTTTGCCAGGTACCATTTTTCTGGATACAATTGTGACAGATAAAGATGACAAACCCTTGCCCACAAAGAATGAACAACCTAATTTAAAAAAAAAGAAAAAGAAAAAGAAAAGAAGGAGAGAGAGAGAGAGAGAGGACGCAATGCTGAGCATGGGTTGAAAAACCTGAGCAGCGGGCCTCCTTGCTCCGTATGGGGAAACAGAGCTATGGTTTATGTCCTCAAAGCATCTCTAAGAGCTGGAGTGTACCTCAGACTGTGCCACTGAAAAAGAAAGTCCACATTTTTTGTGTGTGTCTTTTTTTAGGGCGGCGCCCGCGGCATATGGAGGTTTCCAGGCTAGGGGTCGAATCGGAGCTACAGCTGCCGGCCTACACCACAGCCACAGCTACGCCAGATCCGAGCCACGTCTGCAAACTACACCACAGCTCACGGCAACACCGGATCCTTCACCCACTGAGCAAGGCTAAGGATTGAACCCGCAACCTCATGGTTCCTAGTTGGATTCGTTAACCACTGAACCATGACAGGAACTACAAGTCCACATTTTCTGATAATTCTCTTCTCACGGTTTCCCAATTCTGCCTTCATATTTCCATAACCATTAGATTTATCATATTTTATCATATAATCATATATTATCAAATTGTATTTACTACATCTATCAATATAGTAAAAACTATATATCACAAGATAAATGGTGCCATTAGTTGCACTATTAGGGTTGCTTAGTTTCTGTGCAACTTCCCCAGCTTCCATTTGTAGTTCACCCATATTTTTCATTCTATCTGCTCCAACGGTAGGCATGTCATCACTTAGCACGAAGATCCAGAAATTCCTTGTCCAAGCTCAAGTAATCTCTGCCTCAGTTTTATACCCAAAACAATCATTTCATAAAGTGGGACAAAAACCATCATGTATTTCCCAAGATGTGCCGTAGAGAAGAAATGAGCTGAAAACACTGGGAAGACAATAAGCTCTCAATATTTCCACATCCTGGAGTAATTATTTTCACAGCAAGAAAGACATTTATTTAGACATTTATTTACAAAGCATGCAGGCTGGCCAGTGGGAAAGACCTATATTGTCACCATGTAGGACATGCTAATTTTTATCAGGCAAGTTTCAAAAACCTGTTCTTCTGACAGTGATGATATAAGTACTGCAACTGTTACTATTTCCAGGAAAGAGATTTTAGCCAAGAAATGATACATTTATTAGAAACGAGCCGAAAAGCCTTTTGAAAAGTGTCTCTTAGAAAACAGCTTCTCCAACTTTAAGATGCCTAAGAATTAGCTGAGCATCTTGTTAAAATTTGTGTTCTGATTCAGCAAGCCTAGGGGAGGGCTTAAGAGTGCATTTCTTTCTTTTCTTTCTTCTTTTTCGCGTGTGTGTGTGTGTGTGTGTGTGTGTGTGTGTTGAGGGCCACACCCACGGCACATGGAAGTTGCCAGGCTAGGGGTTGAATTGGAGCTACAGCTGCGGCCAGCCTGCACCACAGGCACAGCAATGCTGGACCCGAGCCGCATCTGCCACCTACGCTACAGCTCATGGCAACACTGGATCCTTAACCCACTGAGTAAGGCGAGGGATCAAACCCTTGTCCTCATGGATACTAGTTGGATTCATTACCACTAAGCCAGGACAGGAACTCCTCAAAAGTGCATTTCTAATGAGCCGCAGGTGGTACTGATGCTGCTGATCCAAGGTGCACACTTTGAACAGCCAGCTTTACCATGGCTCTTACTGCTGTTGGAGGTTTCAACTTGGGGCTCCTAGACAGACGGCATTTGACAAGTGTCTGTGAGGCCACTGAGGTCAGCCTGGCGGAGATCTGCCAGAATGGATGTCAGCACCTACTCTGACACTGACCTTGGGAGACCCAGTTCAAAGCAAAAGAGTGCATGAGAACTGGTCTGAACTGTTTCGTTGGGAAAGCTAAACCAATATGGCACCTCACTTTCATGGGCATCATTACCAAATGGAGCCCTAACTCATTTCCTTCCAATATGAGCAGAGATCTTCCCTTATGGTCTGAGTCAAAGGGCTCGCTTCTCTGGACAGGATCCTCAGCTAAGTGTCTATCTTAGAAGCCCTATCAGCATCCACAACTCCAGACAAAGGGCACGAGTCATGGCTTGACCCTAATCTTTAGCTGAAATATTGGTTCTTCAGCCGAGCAGAGTTGAAAAGCTCTGGGAAACTTTGCCTGATGCCCCTACCCTACTTCCTTCCAAAAGGATTTAGGGGGCCCATATGGTACCTGAGAACTCATCTAAACTCTGTAAGAACACAAAATGAAAACTTGGTCTTGGTTCTCCAGGAACAAGGACAAAAGCTGATGGCATGAAACTTAAACAGAAAATAATAAGAAAGCAACCAAGAATAAACTAGATTGAAAATAAGTATCCCTACAGAAATGCTATCCATGGACTCCCCGTCGTGGCAGAGTGGTTAACAAACCCGACTAGTATCCATGAGGACTCAGGTTCAGTCCCTGGCCTCGCTCAGTGGGTTAAGGATCCAGGGTTGCCGAGAGCTGTGGTGGAGGTCGCAGATGCAGCTTGGATCTGGCATTACTGTGGCCATGGTGTAGGCCAGCAGCTGCAGCTCGGATTCAACCCCTAGCCTGGGAACCTCCACATACCGCAAATGTGGCCCTAGAAAAGATCAAAGGAAAAAAAAAAAAGAAAAAAAAGAAATGCTATCCATCCTGTTAGAGGCATTTCTTGTGCCATCTCCTTCACAAAGGAGGCTGGACGCTCACGCCCAGCAACACAGTGTCTGTCCTTCCTCCGCTCTCCACAGCAGTGGTCAGCAAAGCCACGGCTCACAGGCTTAGTCTGAGTGTTTTGAAAATAAAATTTTATTGGCGTATGGCCACACCCATTGATTTAAGTATTGTCTCTGGCTGCCATGGTACAAAAGCGGCAGAGCTGAGTACTGTGACGGAGACCATATGGCCTACAAAATCTGAAATATTTACTAGCTGGATCTTTACAGAAGAAGGGTGCCAACCTCCACTCTAAAGCAATGAGTACCTCCTGGCATTACTTTTTTTTTTTAAATTGCATCCTGTGTTATAGTCTAGATAAAGAGAGAGGGAGAGAGAAAGATCTCCAGGGCCACCTAAGTGCACAAATACAGGTGACATCATTCACATTACGGTACGAGCCACCCTGTATCCTATAAGGATAAAGTTCTCTTATAGGTTCCAAACATCCTTACATCCAAGAAACTCATGGACCACCAGCCTTAGGATTTGCCTCAACTTGGAGGTCAATGATTCAAGTTGAATGAGACTCAACTCTGGGGCTTTTCTAGGGCACAACTGAAGCCGTGATATTTAGGACAGTGAAATTACCAAGAGCAATAAGCAAACATCTGATTACACCTGTAACTAAATTAGCAGAAACCAAATGGTCCTTTTGGCAGCAAAACAAAAAGTGGCCATTTTGTTTGACAGGGATTTTACAAGAGGCCCCATAATGAATTGCAGCCATAAAATACATGATATTAGCACTAGCAATCCTTGGTGAATCTTTGCTTCCAAGCCATAGCAGAGATAAAGAGCACAATCCGTGCCCTTTCCAATGCAAACAACCCAGAAACACAGCCATTGGCACGCCAGTTTATGGGCTGTGTATTTCTCCTTCTGCTCGAGCAGCCCTATTCATCTGGTATTTTTACAGTCTTAGCTGGGCTCCAAGGACCCAGCAGGAAGAAGAGGCAGTAATTGCATTTTGTAAGCAATTAACTTTTTTCTTTCTCTTACAAGTTCCTCCTTCATGTTCATCAATTTTTAAGAAAGGAATAAAAATATACACCTTCCAACAACAACAACAAAATATACACCTTCTGTCACTGCCACTAGAGAGGAGACTAAGTCGAACCCTCCCCCAAATATCCTATCTGTCCACTGCATGCGATGAGGCTCAGCATTTCCTTCATTTGCGATCATTGTACCAGGGCAACAAATTCCATACTTTTGCAATTGTGAGCCCATAACACTCCTACGAGTCCCTAAGATCACAGAATAAAGGAGTTTCCCAGATGCTGGTGAGTTTTTGGCCCTTTAAAATAAATGTATTTAACTTCTATGGGTGCAGCATGCTATTTCATTTGTTTTCCCCCATTAAAAAAAAAATCAAAACATTTAAATCTTGCCTATACTCAGATTTGATACCAGAAATTTACATATATATTTTTTAATCTGTATATCTGATTAATTTTAATTTTTTCTTTAGAAATTTACATATTTTTAAAAACACAGAAACGATTTGGATGAAAAAGACGAGTAAATGTGATGCTTAAATTTAATCAATTTGACTTAGGCTGGATCACAAGATTACACAGAAAAACGTGCACATTTCAGTGAATGCTTTTTCCTAATAACAACTTAAAATTCACCCAATTCCCCCAAAGCACAGAAAACAGACCTTGATTTCCTGCAAGATTAGAATATAAATATTCCAATAAAAGGTCTGGCATCCTACATCCAATTGTCACTCTAGCATAACAAGAAGCCTGATTTGTTGATGGAAGAAAATGATACATGAAGGATACATATAAGCTAAACTGGTGCACCTAAATTTGTGACAGTGCGAATAATGACCTTGCTGTGTCAGTTTCTCTGAGTTTTTTGTTTATTTGTTTTCATTTTTATGGCTGCATCCATGGTGTATGGAAGTTCCCGGGGCCAGGGACTGAATCTTGAGCCGCAGCTGCGACCTACACTGAAGCTGTGGCAACACCAGATCCTTTAACCCAGTGGGCTGGGCCGGGGATCAAATCCCAACCTCCACAGCAACCTGGGCTGCCGCAGTCAGACTCTTAACCCACTGTACCACAGTGGGAACTCCTGTTCCTCTTGTGTTGAATGGCAAAAACTGAGACCTCCAAGTTAAAGGGAACCTCTACCCCAGGTGGGGTAAAAGGTATTGGCTCTACTCATCCTTTAAGACGAAGGTTAAATTCTCATCTCTCTTAAGATGCTTCTACACTCAAGTCCAGTCCACAGTGGGGTCTCTCTCTCTCTCTCTTTCTTTTTACTGCCACACCTGCAGCATATAGAAGTTCCTGGGCCAGTGCTGAACTGGAGCTGCAGCTGAGGCCGATGTCACAGCCACGGCGAGAGTGCGTCTGAGCTGCGTCTGTGACCTACCTGCAACCTGTGGCAAGTCCTGATCCTTAACTCACTGGGTGAGGCCAAGGATCGAATCCGCATCCTCACAGAGACAATGTCAGGTCTCTAACCTGCTGAGTCACAATGGGAACTCCCACAGTGGGGTCTCTGAATTCCTGTTCTTCTCACCATCTTATACCTCGGCTGCCCATAGGCAGCTCGAGTTCAGCACATCCAAAAATGAACTCGTGTTCCTTCTCTCAAACCTACTCCCGTGCCTAATTTCCAAATCCCTTCAAACGGCAAGTCCTATACGCCACGAGAGCCTGCGATGAATCCCATGCATTTCCTGCCTTCTCTCACCTTTGAGTATTTAAACTTTCTGGCCCCTGAAGCCCAGAAGCCTTCTCCAACACCCGCCACCCCCATCTCCATTCATTCTCCCAAATGACTGCTGCTGCTGCTTTTTTTTTTTTTTTTTTTTTTTTGCCACACCTGCAGCATGTGGAAGTCCCAGGGCCAAGGATCAAACCCATGTCGCAGCAGTGACTGAAGCCACTACAGTGACCATGCTGGGTCCTCAAGCTGCTGTGCCACAAGGGAACTCCAGCTTGTTTTTTTTTTTTTTTTTAAATATGACTACCAGATGAACTAAAACAATATATGTAGCTCACATTATACTTTTACTGGACTGCGCTAGACCCTTGGGACAAGATCAGGTGCTCCTTTCACAGATTTCTTTATATCCCAAATTCTTTTTGTTAATTTGCCTGGCAAATTTGTCTATATATTCTGGGCTCTGAATGGCTGCTTGAAGCATAGAACTTGTGGTCTTCTTCAGTATTCCACTCATAACGGAGCCGCAGAAGAACTTCATTAAGAATCAAGAGACTAGGTGAGTTCCTGTCGTGGCTCGGTGGTTAACCAACCTGACTCGTATCCATGAGGACGTGGGTTCGATCCCCGGCCTCGCTCAGTGGGTTAAGGATCCAGCATTGCCATGAGCTGTGGTGTAGGTCACAGATGCACCTCGGATCCCTCGTTTCTGTGGCTGTGGCGTAGGCCAGCAGCTGTAGGTCGGATTCGACCCCTAGCCCGTGAACCGCCATATGACGCGGGTGCGTCCCTAAAAAGACAAAAAGACCAAAAAATTAAAAAAAAAAAAAGAATGAAGAGACTACAGCTGGAGTACCTTGGCCATGGTTAATATGGGAGTTAAGCCAGGGTGCCTCTCCTAGCCCTTCTAGATTCACTGACTACAAATATCTAACTTGCATATTTAAATGAGTCTCTTCTTCCGCCTAAGATTTTTAGTTTTTTTTACAAAACCTGTCTCATATTTTCCTTGTTACCTTCCAGAGAACTCAGTAAATACTACTAAGTGTCATTATCAATTCAACCAATACTTAGCTAAAAATACTCGCATGAGTGTTTTATAGGTTAGGCCTGTTATGGGAGAGTAAGTATTTGACTAAGTTGGACTCTTTAAATCAGGTATAAATGGGGAACCTTGTCCCAGCAGGTGAAAGGCTAAGGCTAGGGCCTGGAGGTGCAGATGAGAGGGTGAGGGGAACAGAAGAGCCGGCTACAGCAGGGCTGGCAAGCTCCCTAAAACAGCTGGAGACATTCCCCACACAACACACCACGGAGATGCTCCCAAAGCCGCCAGCATCCTGAATGGCTCCTGCCAGGACCAACCTCCTTTCTCTTTCCTCCTCCAGACAGTACGGAGCAAGCAAGAGAGACTTCCCTAAACAGCCCAGGGAACTATACTCAGTATTTTCCAATAACGAATAGGGGAAAAGAATCTGAAAAAAGAACATGTATGCATAAATACATATACATAGATACACACATATAGGTGAATCACTGACCTGTATATCCGAAACAAACACATTGTAAATCAACTGTATTTCAATAAAAGATAAACACATCAACAATGAAAAAAAAGACTGACCCCCAAAGCACTAGGTCTTGCTACCTCAGTTGACCATCTAACTCCGTAACAGTCTCAGCGCCCCCAAACCACCTTTTCTGTGATTTCAAGAGGCTTCTTGAAGAAAAACAGAAATCTTAATTTACACCCACAACGATCAAGCGCATAACTGATCAACTGCTCAGTTTACTGAATGAAAATATTCACATCAGGACATATGTTTTGTTCATAAGCTTTTACAAAAATTGAACTGGAAACCCAGTTCTCCAGTTCATCATGACTTGCAGGTTCAAAGTTTATCTTGGCTTTACTGCTGTGATGTCTGTTCCCAGCGTGGACTCCTGAAGTCATTAAGATCATCTGCTTGATTCACAGAAAGGATGCCAGCCATCAGTCATGACAGAGGAGACAATGCGATACTGGCCACTCTCATTTTAGTAAAAAGAAGGAGCGAGCTGCAGCAGAAACGAACCCAACTACTATCCATAAGGATGCGGGTTTGATCCCTGGCCTCAATCTGTGGGTTAAGGATCCGGCATTGCCATGAGCTGTGGTGTAGGTCACAGACGGGGCTCAGATCCCGTGTTGTTGTGGCTGTGGTGTAGGCCTAGCCTGGGAACCTCCATATGCCGCGGGTACGGCCCTAAAAAGACAAAAAACAAAAAACAAACAAAAAAAAACACACAAAAAAACCCCAAAACCGAAGGGGCTAGCTGCAAGTAGCTTTGCATAGAACACAGGAGAATGAACTGAAAAGGAAGAGGCATGGCATACAAAAAGCATAATAAACTTCTCTAATAGGCTGCAGCATCCATAATTACTATTTATATTCCATTATATTCCATGTGTATTTCTCTCGCAGTGATCTTATCCAAAATCTTATGGCTAAAAACTCTTTTCTGGGAGATAGAGGATTTAAAAATGCAAAGGCATACTAGAAATTTTGCTTTTCATTTTTCTTCGTCTTTTTTTTTTTTTTTTTTTAAATGTAGCTTGCCTAAAGCTTCTATTCTGGAACCTTTCTGATTACCCCTGGAAAATTCGACATTCTCACGCTCAGAGATTTTTGTTGTGTTTTTCTTCTTACCCACTGCCTGCCATCTTCTGAATCTGGGATTTTGGCCATGACTCCTTGAAGCCAATATCTGTTTACATAATTGTTCTAATTTCTTTCTTGCAATTACTTTTCTTTTCTTTTTTCTTCTTTTTCTAAGTCTCACTCTCCATTCTATTTCTTTTTCATCTCTTGCCCTAAGAAATTTCTCTTTCTGGCAGGATCCTTTCATTCTCTTGGGCAGTATTTCACAGAGGTACAAAGAGTCATGATGATGAAAATACGCACTTGCAACAGGGGCCTCACCCACAGAGATTAAGCCACTCTGCAGACACTATCTCATCAATCTTCCCTCAACTCTGCAAAGGAGGAACTCATTTCCTGTAGAGACGCCAGAGGATGAAACAGCTGCATTTTATGCCTTAAAGAACCAGGAACACCACACCACCCAAAGTAACCTGCAGATTCAAGACAAGCCTACCAAAATTACAATGGCATTTTTCATAAAACTGTAGTTTTTTTTTTTTTTTTTTTTTTTTAATTCTTGGGGCCACACCCGTGGCATATGGAAGTTCCCAGGCTAGGGGTCGAATCGGAGCTGCAGCTGCTGGCCTACGCCACAGCCATGGCCACACTAGATCTGAGCCAGATCTATGTCCTACACCAGAGTTTGCGGCAACGCCGGATCCTTAACCCACTGAGCGAGGCCAGGGATTGAACCGGCATGCTCACAGAAACAACCTCAGGGCCTTAACCTGCTGAGCCACAAAGGGAACCCCACTACTATAGTTCTATTTAGAAAAAAAAAAGTTGTAATACTCATATGGGAACACAAAAGATCCTGAATAACCAAAGAAATCTTGAGAAAGAAAACGAGAACCAAAGGTATCAAACTCCCTGATTTCAAACTGTACTACAAAGGTCTGGTAATGAGAACAGTATGGGACTGGTATTAAAAAAAAAAAAAAAAAAAACCACCAGTGGAACAGAATTGAGAATCCAGAAGTAAACCCCCACACATACAGACAATTTACAATAAAGGAGGCAAGAACATACAACAGAGAAAGAACAATATTTTCAATAAATGGTGCGGGGAAAACTGGACAGCCACATGCAAGAGAATGAAAGTAGCCACTCTCTTACACTATACACAAACATCAGTTCAAAAAGGATTTAAAAACCTGAAGCCCTGAAATCATAAAAACCCTAGAAGAAAATATTACCTCTTTGACATCCGTCTTATCAATGTTTTTGTGGATCTTACTCCAGAGGCAAGGGAAACAAGAGGGACTACAGGAAACTAAAAAGCTCTGGCACAGCACAGGACATTAAAGGGCAACCGAAAAAAGGGAAGAAGATACTTGCACATCATGTACCCTATAAGGAACTACTATCCAAAATACATAATCAACTCATATAACTCAACAACAGCAACAAAAACCCAGTTAAAATAAGGCCTGAATAGACATTTTTCCAAAGACGAAATAGATGAGCAACAGGCACATGAAAAGACGTTCAACGTCACCAACTACCAGGGACGTGCAAATGAAAGGCATAATACGGTATCACTTGACACCTTCTCAGAATGGCTGAGTTGGGCACTGTTGGTAGAAACAGGTGGAAGAAATATAGGCACACCAACTATGGAAACAGGATGGGGACTCCTCAAAAACTGAGAACAGATTTACCATAGGATCCAGCTATTCCACTTCTGGGCATCTACTCAAAGAATATAAAAACACTGATGTGAAAAGATACATATACGCTTATGTTCTCTGCAGCATCATTTACAATGGCCAAGGTAAGGAAACGACTTACGTGTCTGTCCACGGATGGATGAATGAATAAAGAAGAGGTGGCTTAAGTAGACAATGAACTGCTACCCAGCCACAAAAAACGTTGAAATCTTACCATTTGTGACAACGTGGTTGGACAGGGAAGGTATTATGTTGAGCGAAATAAGTTGGATGGAAATACACAAACCCCATATGATTTCACTCATGTGGGGAACCTAAAAAGCCTCAAATGTGGGAACAAACAAAACAAAAATAAACTTACAGATACAGAGAACACACTGGTGGTGACCAGAGAAGGGCACTGGGGGGGGGGGGGGGGCTAAAAGGGTGAAGTGGGTAAAATGTATGGTGATAGTAATTAGACTTTTACTGGTGATTGATCACTTTGTAATGAATACAGAGGTCGAATTATAAGCTGTACATATGAAACTTATACCATGTTATATACTGTTTTGTCAACATTTTAAAAAGTACACAGGGGAGTTCCCGTCGTGGCGCAGTGGTTAACGAATCCGACTAGGAACCATGAGGTTGCGGGTTCGGTCCCTGCCCTTGCTCCGTGGGTTAACGATCCGGCGTTGCCGTGAGCTGTGGTGTAGGTTGCAGACGCGGCTCGGATCCCGCGTTGCTGTGGCTCTGGCGTAGGCCGGTGGCTATAGCTCCGATTGGACCCCTAGCCTGGGAACCTCCATATGCCGCGGGAGCGGCCCAAGAAATAGCAATAGCAACAACAACAACAACAACAAAACAACAAAAAGACAAAAAACAAAAAAATAAAAAAGTACACAGGAACAGACTGTCACTTGTTTACAGCACAAGAGGTCCAGATTCCTGTATTTTCTTTCTCCCACTCTTTCCTACTGAGGCTCATCCTTAATTTTTACCCTCAACAAAAGAGTGACTCATCTCAAGACTAATTTCTTCTAATATATGCAGTTTTAAATCTGGTGCTATATCATGTTGGAGAGGTACAAAGGGGAAGAAATAATTTTTAGTGAGTTGGACTTATTTTTGTCTTTTTTTTTTTTTTTTTGGTCTTTTTTGTCATTCATTGGGCCGCTCCCGCGGCATATGGAGATTCCCAGGCTAGGGGTCTAATAGGAGCTATAGCCACAGGCCTACGCCAGAGCCACAGCCACGCGGGATCCGAGCCGCGTCTGCAACCTACACCCCAGCTCACGGCAACGCCGGATCCTTCACCCACTGAGCGAGGGCAGGGACCGAACCCGCAACCTCATGGTTCCTAGTCGGATTCGTTAACCACTGTGCCACAACAGGAACTCCATGGACTTATTTTTAATTTTACTCTCTTTCATATGCTTCCCTTGGAAAACTCTGCAACCCTTTACTTTTTCCACTCCTATATTGTTGATGGTTTTACTTAGATTTCTTTGATGGTGCCTGATAACTCTATAATTCAAAGAGCTTCTGGCCACCTCTCTCCTCCCCTCCCCATTGTGACAGATGGGGCAAGTGCTGCCAAAACACTTACAGGCACGACCAAGCTAGCTGAATGTCCAAATTTGCTTTATAAGCTAGGCCTTCAGGCTTCTTGCGCTCCACTTTTATTATTTTTTAACGCACTTCATAAGAATTTTTATATTTAAGGATCAAAACAATCTATACGGTTGCTCCTATAACCATGCCACAAATGAGGAATAAGCTAGCTCACATGCCCAAAGTATCTGAGCTTCTAAGTGGATGGGCCCAGCATTCCAGCCCAGATTTGTCTAATTCAAAATCTGGGCCTACACTTGATTTAAAACTTTTTTTGGGGGGGGGGGGCTTTTTTAGGGCTACACCTGCAGCATATAAAGTTCCCAGGCTAGGGGTCAGATCGGAGCTGCAGCCACCAGCCTACACCACAGCCACAGCAACACCGGATCCAAGCTGCATCTGCAACCTATGCTGCAGCTTGTGGCAATGCCAGATCCTTAAGCCCCCGCTAAGTGAGGTCAGGGATCGAACCCGCATCCTCACAGATAGTAGGCTGAGCCACAACAGGAACTCCAAAACTGTTTTTGTCTTGACATGCTAAAGGAGTACCACCTCCCTTGCTCCGCCACCACCCGCCTTCACCCATGTTTCTCAGGGCCTGCCCTCCCCTGCAAGCACCTGACCTTGGGATGCTCCCTCGATGGGAAGCAAGAGCTTGGCGTCCTGGAGACTTTCTTCCCATGAGCAGGAAATGTCCGCCGAAGGACATGCCACGCACATGATTTGGTTTTAACCTTGAAATGCATGTTCCCAATGGTATTGCCAGCACATTCCCTCTGGGCCAGGTATTGGCAAGGGGATAGGCGAAGCCAAGAGCCTGGGGCCACTTTCCCGTGCCACCTGTCCCAAACGTGCCACAGGCTGGTGAGTGCTTCAATTTCTCAGGGGATTCCCTAGGACAGGAACTCTTCTTTTAGGCTTCTACTGGGAATGCAAATGTGTAGTTCTTTACATTTCTGCTTGAAGATAGGAAAAATAAAACAAAGAAAACACTGCAAGTTCCCCAAGACCCTTTCCAGCCCTTTTACTCTGTAACAAGGCCCTTTATGCACACATATTAGTTCATATAAAGAAGATTATCCATTGTGCTGCTATAAATAAGAGATGGGCAATAATTATTAACAATGCAGTAAAAAGGGACTTGTGTAAATAGGAAAAGTTTTCATATAATTTTGAGGAGAGAAGGAGAAAAAAAGAAATCTTGCTTCCCTACCGATCTAATTATCTCATCATCCAGCCTCCCCTGGAATTATCTACAAGGGCAGTATTCCCTGAAAGATGTAATAGCTCAATAATTAGATATGGGCAGGTTCTCTGCAAAAAAAAAAAGAACTGCATAAAATTAAGTCCCTTTCAACACACGTCCTTGGCCAGCATTTTAAGCCTGGGTCTTCATGACATTGCGGAACAAGGCCCAAGCCCAGGATTTTAGTGAACTTCTAACCAAGTGGCTGAAACCAATCCCACACACAACTACTATTATTTTCTCCTCTGCAAATGAGTTTGCTGAGACAGGACCGAAAGTAGACTCAAACCGAAGAAATATGTCACATTTTCGAGATCTATATTCTGCAGCAGCATAACCATCATTTTCTAATTACTCCTTGCGGATGAGTGGAAATATATTTAAATGACAAGTTTAATGAGGTACTTTCATGTTAAAAATTTGCTTCTAAGAGCTTATACATTTTATGGTATAAGCCACATGTTTTATGCATGGCCAAGGGCTGAATGGCAGGACTGTTCTTCTGCATGTGTTATGTCTGACCAGAGGGACTGTAGCAGAATCTTAGATTTCAGTCCACTTTTGTCACCATATGCAGCCAATTCTATGTAGCAGGAGTTGGATTAGATTATGTTGCGGCAACATTCGAGCGTTGGGGCAACTACCTCCCTAATTATTGTTTTAACCTTAAAATACTTTAGAAACTCTCTTTTATTCTATTGTCATGAAAGCAGTATCACAATCTTTGGGGAATAGGTAATCAAATAATCCTAATGGTGAACAGGAATATACACAGCCATTGTACTATTATACTTGTAGGTAAGGAGCACTGACTAGATGCTAATGATGAGTTGTGCTTTTTGAGAACCCCACTCTGTCGAGCAAATGGCCCCCAATTCCAAGGAGTTTTCAGTCTTCAGAATTGGCCTCTGCATTCGGCTAGGCAGCTGGAAACAACCCAGTGGAAAAGACTGATGCCTGTCCAGAGGGGTCTTCTCCCATCCCCAGCACAGAGGCCTCACAAATAATTTCTGGCTCAAGCTTCAGCTTCTTCAGTCCCATGAAGGAGGATCCCAGGAGAAGCCTGTGCGTGGCTCTGCTCTCTGACTTGAGTTCTCAGGCTCCACGCTGAACTCCAGATACCTTACTTGCAACAAGTCTTCTTTGAAGAGCATTAGTTAACAAAATGAGGTCTGGGGGTGGGGGTGGTGGGGGGAAGTTGGGTGGTGGTCTTAAGAATTGTGAATTGTACAAACTTAGCTTTCACATGGCTTTCCACGTCCTTTTGCACTTTTGAGGGTGGCTAAAAGCAGAAGAGAAGAAAAATTTACATAAGGAGTTCCTGCTGTGGCACAATGGGATTGGTGATGTCAAGTTTAATGAGCTACACCAGGACACAGGTTCGATCCCTGGCCCAGCGCAGTGGGTTAGAGGATCTGGCATTGCCACAGCTGTGGTGTAGATGGCAACTGTGGCTTGGATCTGATCCCTGGCCCAGGAGTGCCACAAGCTGTGGGGCGGTCCAAAAAGAAAAAAACCTAAGTGCACATATCATTTTTCAAAACATTGACAATACTCCAGAGCAGTGACTTTCAACCAAGAATGGTTTGGCTTGTCTCTACCCTGACCCCCCCCCCCCGCCCCCCGCCCCCCACAGACATGTGGCAATTTCTGGAGAGACATTTTTGGTTGTCACAAGTGCCGGAGCTGCCACTGGCACCTAGTGGGGAAAAGAGGCCAGAGATGCTGCTCAACATTCCACAGTGCATGGGCAGCGCCCAACAAAAAGAACGATCCAGCCACCCACGCCAAGGGTGCCAGGACTGAGAAACTCCACTCTAGAGAGAGGGCATAGAGAAGTGGCCAGAGGGGGGTTGGGAGTCAAAAAGACCAGAGGCTAAGACTTGGCTCTGCCTTTGGCATGTAATTAAGATCCAGCTTCTTGTTGGCAAAGTCCCTTTCTCCTTTGGTGGTGGCTGAATTACATGAGATGACGAAGGCCAAGTACAGAGATGAGCACTGTTATACCTTTGGGGTAAACCTTCGTGGTAGTCAGTGCAACCACAGCAACGAGCCTTCAACCACGGGCACTGCCACCTACGACCCCACATGTGCTTGGGACTTTGCTTCAATTCTGTTTTTTTTTTTTCAGGGCCGCGCCCAAGGCATATGAAGATCCCAGGCTAGGGGTCAAATCCGAGCTGGAGGTGCTGGCCTACACCACAGCCACAGCAACTCGGGATCCGAGCTTTATCTGGAACCTACATGGCAGCTCATGGCAACGCCAGATCCTTAACCCACTGAGCGAGGCCAGGGGTGGAACCCACATCCTCATGGATACAAGCCGGGTTCTTAACCTGCTGAGCCACAACGGGAACGCCACCTCAATTCTCACTGGTGCTTTAGGAACCTTCCAATCAAATGCGTCCTTTACCTTTTACCATTCCAAATCCAGCTGGCCTCACCCCTCTTCTCTGCTGAGTCTTTCCTGGTTAGCCCCCACTAGGTGGTCACCTAACTTTATGACAGAACCTATCCTCAAGTTCTACAGGATTGTATTCCTTTTACTTGAGATGTCTTTTGAGGGTCTATTTTATGTGTTTCTCACTGTATTTACCCTGGCTCCACTCATTATAAACTCCTTCAAAGCAGGCTTTTTGTTTCTTAATTGCTGAGCATCTCTGCTTAGGGTGGCTTGTGATTTGTTCCCAAGAGAGGCTCCTGCTCAGACATTGACAAGGCTGCTTCTGCTAAGCTCTTTTGAGAGTCAGGAAGGGCAGATGCACTTGGGTCCTGAAATATCTTTCTACTCGCAGAAGCATGGAAAGAAAAGTTGAGCAGAGTGTTTTTCAAAGTCCATGTGGTGACTTAATGGGCAACATGGCAGCTCCTTTATGGAATGCAAAGAAGAACAGTTTCTATAAAGAAAATATGAACAGGAGAAGCAGGCCTGGAACTAGAGTCTTTGCAAGTAGCTAGCAGAACACATGGGATGTTCAATAAATACTTGTTGCTTGAATGGATGAATGCAATAGATAGATGGACGAAATACATGAGACGGATGACCAATGAAGGGCTTAGAAGCCTAAAGCTAAGTTTCTGCAATTCTTCTCAGTCGGAACAGAAATCTACTGAAACAACTGATGAGGAAGAGGACCTATCTCCTGTGAGAGATGAAGAGGATATATTTAACACCTTCAGTGAGGGAGCTGAGTGGTAGACCTTATGAACTCAGCTTGATCGTCTCACCCTGGGACCCAGGAAAATACAACTATACTGTCCTAATGAAATTTTGGAGATAATTTTGCTACCCCGCTGATTTTATTATATTTCAAAAAAACACAAACTACTTTAACACAACTAGGTTTCAAGTGACATAATGAATTCATGCTTAATACGTGTGGGCCTAGCCACAAAAACTTCAGGTCGTTCTATCATTTTTGCTGGAAGAAAACCATCAGAGTAATTGCAGTCAATCAACAATATTAATGAATAATTCATTTTTTATCAATGTAAGTGCAATGTAATGGACTGGGTAATACTGAGGTAAAAATTGGGTCTTAAGTACTCCTGAACACGGCCCAATCAATGGTTGAAACTGAATTTATTTACTTAAAAAAAAAAAAAAGGAATAGTGGAGTTCCCATCAAGGATCAGCAGAAATGAATCTGACAAGTAACTGTGAGGATGCGGGTTCGATCCCTGGCCTCGCTCAGTGGGTTAAGGATCCAGCGTTACCATGAGCTGTGATGTAGATTGCAGATGGGGTTCGGATCCTGCATGGCTGTGGCTGTGGCTGTGGCGTAGGCCCGCAGCTACAGCTCCAATTCAACCCCTAGCCTTGGGAACCCCCATATGCCGTAGGTATGGCCCCAAAGAGACAAAACAAAACAAAATGAAACAAAAATGCACAGTGATCATAAATTAGATGGTTATTACAGGGGGGAAAACAAAGAAAACACAGATGTTACAACTTCCAATTATGTTAAAACAGAAAGACAGCCTAAGAATCCTAAGAGACAGTGATTCTTACTTGTCACTAAAAAGCTCTCAACGGGAGGGCTTTATTCTCCCTGATACACACTGGTTTTAACTATGTCTCCACTGTGATTGGCTCCTTACTGGATTTCGCAATAATGGTATCTTTGTAGATAGTAACAGGATAGCACTGGTATTTATACCACTGGTATCTTGGACCACAGATTTCCCTTTCAAAAGTGTTTCATCTCATCCTAACCATCAGACCAAGGAGGGTAAATGATTGCCTGTCCATTTTCGAGATGATGAACTGAGGGGTCCCAGGTTCAACGGCTGATGTCTCCAAGTGCAGCAGTTTCTGATATTCCACGTCAACTCTCTGACATGAGGGCATGGAGCCTCAATAATAAGTGAGACATTTTTGAATATTTTTACCTAAGAGATGACTCCCTATTTCTCTGCTTAGGGTTTCCAAATATAAGCCAACTATGGATAACTTATTTGAAATAACTTCAAAGATTTTTTTCTTCTCATTAGCTTATTTTAAGGTTGCCTTTGAAACACTCATCACCTTGCTTCATCCTGAGTATCTGCCAATACTTAGCTTCAAGAAGGTAATTATAAAAGCCAGTCTACCTCAACTTGAAAAATCATGACCTCTGGGAGTAAGATTTTTATTCCTGGAGAGAGAGTTTGCCAAGAAAATTAAAGGAAAAAAAAAAAAAAAAACAGCAAGAAAGAGAAGGAAAGTTAAATCTATGTTAATTCCAAATATCCAAACTATTAAGCTGTACTTTCTTATTTCACCAAAATTTTAGGCCTGGAACACTGTACCTAATGTCCAGGTCATTTGAAACAAATAACATGACTCAATTTAATTTTGAAGTAGAAAAGAATCACATTTTTAAAAATATCACTTTCAAAATTGACATTTTCTTAAGGAATCAAGGTACTGCTTTACCCCCAACTTTTTTCTTCCTTTTCTTTTTTTTTTTTTTTTTTTTTTTGGTCTTTTTAGGGCCACACACACAGCATTTTGACCCAGGCTAAGGGTCAAATTGGAGATGCAGCTGCCAGCCTACACCACAGCCACAGCAATGCAGAATCGGAGCCACAACTGTGACTTACAACCACAGTTCACGGCAACACGAGATCCTTAACCCACTGAGCGAGGCCAGGGATTGAACCCACGTCCCCATAGATACTAGTCAGATTCATTATCACTGAGCCACAATGGGAACTCCCTCCATCCCGAATTTTGGTTACGGCCTTTTGTTGGGGGGTATCAAATACTAAAGGACTTAGATTTGATCATGTTCACCTTCTAAGTGTCCTAGCCAGGCAGGATGAAACCTCCAGAGTCAAACATGCATATATAACGCACCTTTCCTTGCAAGACCAATGAGGGCTTTTGGGACGTTTTATCCTCTATGAACAGCTCTCTATACGTTTCTATGTGTCTGTCCGATGTCTGCCTGGTCCAGGGTATCAAGGCGACTCATGACTGGGATCCCATGCACAAAGGGTGATGACAGGATTAGAATATTCTTTTTACTCGGGTCCCATGTGGGGCACTTCTGTCACCTGGAAACCTCAAGTCATGCAAGCACCACGGCAGATGAGGTGTTTCTGAACGTTAAGGAACTTAGCAGGAATGAATAGTTTCCTTTCTGCAAGAACTTCATCGCCCTGATTTTACACAGAGCCTGAATACAGACACAATAAGCTCTGAGCGGCAGGCAACTTAATCCTCCCTTTAATGCAGTCATAATGATGGTAGCCCCCTCTTGTGAGATGACACCTCCCTCCATGCTCCTTTGTCATGTCTCCATTTTATGCCATCTTGCTGTTAGTTGATGTTGCCACTGCATGCTATCTCTTTTGTGTTCTGTTCAAAAATACTTCCTTTTTAAAAGCTCAATTTGTTCTAGCGCTTTGATAGCATCTCAAGCAGATACAGCTGCAACCAAATCACTTATTTATTCCCGACAAAAAATTTACATACATCGGCTGAAAATCGAGGCAAACGCTCCTTCAATCCCCTAGATCCACGGAAACGAAATTCAAACACAACCCCAAAGACAAACTGGACGTGTTGGGGGTAACGCTAAGAAATGGCATTTCTGCCTAATCTCCCCACATTCACTCATTCTTACAAATTCACTGATGCCCATCTCCACTCACTTTGTTTTGACCATTCAATTGCAGATGTGATTGTCATTTGTTACACAAATGGCTCTTTTCATGAAGAAATGCCAAAGAGAGCACTTTAGTGCTTTGTAAAGTACCTGAGTACCAAAGTAAATAGAAATGGTAATCAAGGGACTGGGAGGAAAACAAGACCTTCATCTGTCCTACTTTCCACCTCAGATTTTGTTTTTTTTTTTGTTTTTTTTTTTTTGTAGCTCTGATTTAGTGTCAATTTGAACAATTCACTAAGTATAAAATCACATCCTCCCATTAGACACTACCCATGGAAAGGATCTTATGTAGAAGAGCATGTATGTTTTCCGCTGCCTTGTTTGCATTAAGTTGGAACAGATTAACTTAATGTTGCATGAAAATAAGTGAAATGTCATCTTAATTAAAACCTAGTAGTGCTGTCCTTTTGGCTGAAAGTCAACGTGAACCCTCCATTTCTTAAAAGTAAACAGCTCATTTTTCCTGATGGCTCATAAACAAGGTTTTTATCTTCATCTCTTTTGCTAAGTCAGATGGACACATGTGAACTGTGGACCAGCTACTCATCATGTGAGAATGAAGCCCTAACATTTTGACAACTTCCCACACTGAGACTTGTCCAATAGGGATGAGCAGTTAAAATGTCAATCAGTGTGGTCCTCTGTTACTCAAATATGATGGAATAATTGTCAGGAAAGAAACACTTTTTTAGTAGACACAACAGAAAGCTATACTTTATCAAAGGACCCTGAAGTTTCCTTCACTGAGTATTTCAGGCTGAGATGAAACGCAGTCTTCAGCTGTAAAGGGATACCATGTTGGAAATTTGATTAACCAGCTAGATGGCACAGCACAAGTTGGCCTGGTACAATGGAGCGTGTGATGGAGGTAAAACTCTCAGTAGTTAGTTGAACTGGCCAAGGCCTGCATATACAAGCTGTTTTTCTTTCCCCACCAGAACAGGGGGATGATAAGCCTTGAAGTCTGCACATGGATATTTCCACCTGCCTTAGAACTGCATAACGAGTATTTCTGAGCAAGTATTCAATCAAGCATGCACCCCTGTAGCAGGCACACATAAAAGTTTCTACAGCAACATACACACAATTCTCCCCATTTCTGGAGACAAATACAGGAACAGAGAAGTGATGGAACTAACTAGAACCTTCCAGAAATGAATCGGTTCAAAAACATCAAAAATTTTTCTTGCCTTTTCTTTTTTCTCAGGGCTGCAGGTGCGGCATATGGAGGTTCCCAGGCTAGGGGTGGAGTTGGAGCTGTAGCTGCCAGCCTATGCCAGAGACACAGCGATGCCAGATCGGAGCTGCGTCTGCGACCTACACCACAGCTCACAGCAACGCTGGATCCCTAGCCCACTGAGTGAGGCCAGGGATGGAACCCACAACCTCACAAACACATCAAAATTAAAAATTGTTTTTGATGCTCGTTAAATGGATCCTACCTTCCCCAAAATGCCACCAGAGTCACCATTTGCTTAACTCCAGCTCCTCTCCTGGCTGTTGATTTAGCACGGATGGTCCATGCCTGAAAGCACGGTCGTCAGGCACTAGCAAAGGTCGGGGCTCCCTCTGTGTCCTTCACTAATGGGGTTCTGGCTCTTTCCTTGCTTTCTTCCTCTGTCATATGAAGACTGTAGGCCCTCAAAAATGGGAGTTCTCTGACTCCTGTTTAAGTTCCAAAGATACCACTGTGTTTTCAGAGATCACAGAGGTAAGGAAGAGAAACAGATCATAGGAAGAAGACTGGGAGAGATGGAAATCAAAAAGAAAAATCGCAAGATCTCAGGCCTGCTGAGGGACGACCACGGCTGCATTGGGGGAGACAAAAGAGGCTCTAATCACATACTGTAAAAGTAGGATCCTTTTTTCACTGCAGGGGAACAAAAGAAACACTGCGAAATATATTAACGCTGTTTTTGTCCCAGCCTAACATTTTGTTGGCCTGCTTAGTCTCAAAGGCACTAAGAACCAAAGCCTCATTCCTAGAAAAAAAGGGTCATATTTGCACTCCTGATTCTCCATTTCTATCAATGAGATGGGTATTGACAAATCCTCTAATATTCAGATAGGAAGTATGTTTTCGCCACTCTTGCTTCTCTCACACCCACCTCCTCCAACTGGGATCACCGTCTCTTTCGGGAATAAAAAGTCCAGAAGTCTCACATCAAATCTAATTTCCAAATGTTTTACAGATACCTAAAACCTTTTAGGAAGGAAATGCAACAGTTTAATGACCATTCTCCAGAGAAAGAATGAGGGCAGGGAAGTTGATGGCTCAACCCAGGCATGGCAACTCAAGGTTTCTACTTAACAGCAAAAAATATCTACCCTCTGTATGCTTTTGATGTTTTCAAATAGATGTGGCAAGAATGATTTATCGTCAGGAGTTGTTCTTCCATTACATATTCCTTTCCTTATTTTGGCTTGTTCTCGAGAGTTCTACAACCTGCATTAATCATGCAGTCTAGGCACTGCATTTATTGCTCGCTCTGTCCCTTCATTTAATCTTACAGCTCACAAGTCTCCCAAGCAAATGCTTATTAAAACTTAGGTCTTCACATAGCAGAAGTTCAGCACCAAAGATGATTTAAGTGAACCTAGGAAACCTAGCTGAAATCCAACAAAGCATTTGTTTTGAGGCACAAAGGACAGTGAAAAGCCAGGTGTTGAGACATTCATTACAGGGTTTTGGAAGGCTTCTTTCTCGAGTGTTTACAATAAACACCAATGTCCCTTCTGTTACTCAGCCAAAAGGACTGTTGAGCTGGGAGCCCTGGGGCCATCAGGACACTGAGCCAACAAGCAAAATAAAATTAGGGACCATCTCACTACATCCTTCCCTTCAATCACTCATTCTAAGAGTAGAAATGCTTCTTAGTTGGGGATTATGTAATTTCTTCAAAGCAACCATATTTTGCTTCTCCTTTCTTCGTCCATGGGAGTTTGTAGATGAGGGAAAGCTGGAAAACTTTAGAAAGTTAGAAGGTATGAGACAGAGTCCTTTTAATCCTAAATTCCTCAGGCTGCCTTCTGTATTTCAGAGGCGATTACTTAAAAGAAAAATGCTATGCATAGAGAATCAAAATTCGAACTACTGGGAAATAGACAGGACACTTAATGAAATAAGTGAAATAGGTAGGACACTTAATGGAGTAAGTGAAGGATGTGGTGAACAGGTCATTGGCTGTGGACTGTCATCTGGGGTGATGTTTAAGGAGGGCGCTCCAGTTCCTGAATTTCGTCTTCTCTTTTCATTTTGGTCCCGTCACTTGGCCTACTCAGAATGACCACTTCTATTTTTAGAGGTACAGCACTGTAGCCCCTCATCTACCTGTCATTTTTCTACAATTCCAAACTGTCTCTTAATTATGGAAATAGCTATATTTTGTACAGAATTACTGACCATGAGAAACTAAAGTAGCACATCAAATGGGAAACTGTCCTTCCAGGGCACACGCAGCTCCAAGGATCTTGCCCTTGCTGTCACATACATAGATTATTAAGAAGGCACCGGTTGGGGATGGGGCGGGGTCAGCTCTCAGCTCTGCCCCTTAGTCTGTGGCTACAGTCTGTGGGTCAGACTATCAATTGTCGAGGCACAGGTGGACACACACACACCCCTAACTTTTGAAACTGTAATGTCTGGGATAACCAGAACTTTCTGGATGTTGGGAAAGGGACAACAGCAAAGCTTTCTTGTAGATCAAAGCCAAACGAATATGAGCTAGTGAGAAGAAGCTAATCCTTTTGGGGCAGCAGCACTGCCAAAGCTGCTTTCGTTGCCTCCTTGTGGGCCAATCTGTGCTTGTCATGCGCTTATAAGGGACAGTTTGATGGCCACTGCTAGTCTTACCTCAGGGGCCCCGGGTAAATGGTCTCCCACTTCTCTGTCTCGGGTTTCTCTGAAGGTGCTGAGATGTAGTCCAGGTGCTGCTAGGGAAAACCTTCTTCTATAGGAAGGGGTCCATGAATAATTATACCTCAGCTTCCATCCTTCAGGACAAGGCTGAGGAAAGTTCTATACCAGGATATTTTTAAGGTACTTTTAGCTATTTTAGACTGAAAGGTCTCTGTCACAACTATTCAACTCTGTCCTTGTAGCACAAAAGCGGCCATAGCTATCATGGAAACACATGAGTGTGGCTGTGTGCCAAACAGTTTATTTACAACAACAGGCCACTGTTTGGTCTCAACAGTGGGTTTGAGCCCTAAATGCCCACGCTGCTAACCTATGGTCTGTTTTGTTTCTACTGCTTTTCTCATTTTTTCTCGTTTTTCCCTCTTCCCCACTCCTGCTGCCTGGAATCACCTCCCAAATCAACTACCTGCCCTCGCATCCTCATCTCATGGAGCAGGCACAGGGCCCGCTCAATGTCCGTGGATAGACACAACAAAGGAAGCATACATGATCAAATGTGATCCTTGTCCAGTGGCTGCGCTGCCCTGGCAGAAATGGATGCATACTAGAAAATGCAATAAGGATACATCAGCAAGTTCAGGACCTGGGTTTACTCCAGTATTCGAATAAATTACAGCATCTTTATATTCTGTGCCTCATAGGCATCATTTATTGAGGACAAAAAGGATGGCAAAGGAATGTATTTGGCTCACTAAGGGCTATAGCCTAGGAAGTGGAGTGATGACAGGTTAGTCAGGGCTGGTGAAATCGCCCTTGAGCTGATTACAGGCCATGTGATTTTTTGGGGGCAGTCCTTCTAGAAAACTCTGCTAGGAGCTGGTCTATACTTTCAGGATTTAGTAAACAGTGACAAAGGGGGGCATTCCTGCTCAAAACAAGGGAGCCATGATAGGAGCGCCACAGAGGAGGCCTCTTTAATGGCTTCTCTGAGAGCTTTTTCTCAGTTCATCAAATTCTTAGAATTCCTTTTTTTTTTTTTTTTTTTGCTTGTTTGTCATGGACAGAGGAGGCTTTGGCTCTACCTACCCTCTCTTAGCTTACAATAATAGCAAGAGAAAAAACATACTACTCTTTTTTGATAACTGTTAGGTATGATCTTAATTTTTATTTTCTAGGAGACATATACTTAAGTGTTTCACTTACTAAGACTTAGACTTGATAGTGGACCGAGCAAACACCCCTTGAAGAGAGTTCCTCTGTCTACTGAGGTTTACTGAATGATAGGAATATGGAAAGCGGGCAAATATTTGCCTACTTTCCCTAATGGTATTAAGGGATCTGTAACTGCAGAAAGTTGGTAATGCTAAGTTACTAATCCTATGGTCAAATATAAGGATCCCAACCAGGGCAGAGTCCATAAATTCCCCAACGATTCAGTGCTGAAGTTTCCACATGAAACACTAAAACAACGTGATAGCTATCCTATTTCAATCTGATGGCTGGTAGGGCTATATTGCTTTATATTTCCTTCGAATTCTTTTTCCTTGCATTTACTCATTCATTCATCAACCAAGTATCTATTATCTACAAAAGATGGGAGGTGGTTGGGAACCATTGTATTCACTGTTCCTCTCTATGGGCAGATTTAGCTCCTTATCCCACTGGAAGTCAGGCTGGGACAACTGACTTGCTCTGGTCAATAAAATATGAATGGAAGTGACGGAACACTTCCTAGTAAAAATGAGTAAGCTTCATCAGGCGGTTCTACCTTCCCTTTGTTTTCTTTTAGCCGATTCCCCAAATGAATGGTAGAAAGCCAGAGATGATTTGCAAGGGCTAGGATGAGAGTGAAAAACTACCTTTGTTATTTTAAGCTATTGAGACTTTGAGAATTATTTGTTACCATGGCAGAATTTCATCAAAGATGACAGAGTCATGCATCTCGCTATATAATAAAAAATTAAAGTTACAGAATATAAAAAGCTCTCTTGTATGAGGTGAGAGTTGGTAGCATGGGCACAAGTTTTGGAGTCAGACTATCCAAGTTGGAAATATACCTCTCCTGTACAAGCTGGGTTAACTTACCCAAGTTTTTTTTAACCTCTGTCAGCCTTACAAATATAGTTTTTAATTTGTTGGGGTGTGGAAAGAAGGGCTGAGAAAATACTGCCACATGCATAGCACAAGACACAATAGTTTGCACAGAGGAAGGGCTCCGTCCACATCATGAATAATGCAAAAGCTATTTTAGGGAACCCACTGTGGTCTTGTGAACTTTCATGAGATAATTTTTTCCTGCTTATTTTCACTGATGACCTCATAGTAATTGTTAATCAAATAATGGGACAATGTATGTAAGGTTACGGAATTCATAAACAGTTTTCACTTCGTACACTTTGATGGCCTTGCACCAACCCTGTGAGATTGGTAGGTTAGTGATACTTCACAGAAAATATGGGGGTGTTGTGGCTTCTTGAAGTTTGGTCCAATAGGTAGATCTGATAGAAAATCCTGGCATCTTGACTGCAAGTCCTATGCTTTCTTTCATCGCACTGAATGTTATTCTCTGTCAAAATCAGGTCTCCCATTGTACTAGATGGATGAACTCAGAATGACAGGTAAGAATGTACCCCCGATCATCTGCAGCAAAGCTCAGTTCTTTCAGAAACTCTCACTGGTGCATCTAGAAAATAACTCCTCATATAGTATTGTTTCTTTTTGTTACTCTTGATCATCAAAAGGTCATTTTCCTATGGAAAACCTCCCTCCAGCCATTCTTTGACATTTAATTCTCTGCAGTCCATGATCATGTGACTATTCTTAATTGCACTGTGAAATCGTACAGTGTTGTGGAGTTCTTCCAGAAACCTCATTGTTTTCACTGCACACATGACTTTTAGAAGAGATTATAGAGCAAGAAATGTCTTCTGCAGCTTAGAAAAAAGGAATTTGTCATGCAGATGTTTCCTAAGCACCTTGTAGTAAAAATATTTTATTATCCCAACTCTCCAAGGTCTTGCTAGATGGTGAAAAATCAAAGCTTACAGGTACATCACTGATATTTTAGAGACAAGAGAAGCTTGTTGATGGATTCACAGCTGTAAGCACAACTTGTCTAGAATGCTAATATTCACACAGAAACGTATGTATCTAAAGCCCAACTTTTACCTAAGCCAATACTAATGTTTATTTTGAACATACTAGGATATATAATATTCTTTTCTGCTTTTTTGAGAAAACCTTTACTGAACAAGTATAGATCTGTTCATTACCAAAGCATTCCCACACTGTTTTTTGTTTTTTGTTTTGTTTTGTTTGTTTGTTTTTTTGCTTTTCAGGGCGACACCCACAGCATATGGAAATTCCCAGGCTAGGGGTCCAATCAGCTGCTGGCCTACACCACATCCACAGCAATGCCAGATCCGAGCCGCATCTGTGACCCATGCCACAGCTCATTGGCAACGCCAGATCGCTGACCCACTGAGCAAGGCCAGGGATCAAACCCATGTGCTCATGGATACTAGTCGGATTTGCTTCCACTGTGCCACAAGGGGAACTCCCTCTACACCACATTTATTTCAACGGTATTTTCAAAGTCGAATAAGCATCAATGACAATCCTTCATGATACTACAGAGGAACAAAGTTTGAATAGCAATCTAATGGTTTAGAACGGTTATATGTTGGCTGGAAGAATTGTGCAACATTAAAGTCCAAGTCAGAGGCTCACTGTTGGACAATTAAAACCATGCGGATCAGTGAAGTCCTTGTTCCATACCAGAACCCAAAATTCTGAATGTGCAGATGCTGTTATCCTTAACCTTCAAAAGTCAAGTTCTATTTTGACTTTACTCTGGCACAAAAAGGTGCTTAAAGGTTGGTTCTAAATGAGTGAATGAATGAACCCAAGGATATGGTGCAGAACTGTGCCTAGTGGGAAACCCAAACTTCTATCATTTGTCCCATGGTCTCTGACATCAAAGTCATTCAGAACTAACTCTGAGGGATGACACTCTAACCAAGCAATTCGTGGCCCTATTGTTACCTTTCTGCTCCCGCCAGCAAAAATCAAGGAATACTTCCTTAGAATTATTAAGGAAGATTTTGCTGCTTTTAAAAAGAAGACATCCAAAAGGGCTTTTTTTTTTTTTTTCATTAAATACCTAAATTATTACCTTCAAAAGTAAGCAAAAACAACAGCAAATCCAAACCAAACCAAACCAGCATCCTTGCCATTCTGTTATGAACACAGACCTTTCATAGGTACTCTTGTTTTACAAGTGTATCTCCTCTTTAAGAAATGGACCATCTTACTGTTTGGATGGTTGCCGCGGCCTAATTCCCTCCTTTATTTGCTTAATTTGTTCTACCCACTGTAGGGAGTTTCGAAAAAAAGACAGTAGATAAACACAAGATCTTACAATGGGCAAGAAAACTCAAAATCACCATTGACCTGCTTCTGTAGGACTCGACTCTAAGCCGCAATGACAAACGCTTGTTTGTTTAAAGAAATGAGTCACATTATCCAATTACATTTTGCACATTCTACTCCACCTTCTGCAGTCAAAATCAAAAATGGCGATAATTACGTCCGTGCTGGGCTGGAAGCCTAGCCTTGCCACTCGGGAGCTCCAGGACGGCGGCCATCAAGCATTCATCACGTCTGACCAGACAGTCTGGGCAACTTGTAAGACAGTTCTGAGGTAGTAATTCACCGAACTACAGGAAGCCCTCACAGCAGTGCGTTTTTAGAACTTGCAATTTTAGTCTCATCAGTGGTAATTTACAAGTGATTTAATGGTGCTGAATCATGGGCCTGCTTCAACATTTATGAGTGGACATAAAAAGTTATGACAATTTCACAGGAGAAAATGAATATTAATATTAAAAATAGGCTTGGCTTTTAACTGATACTCCATTTCTGAGATGGTAGAGAGGTGGGTTTTTTTTTAGCATATTTCCTTAAAAGGCAGGCCCTGCAGGAGAAAGGGGAAAATGACAGACACACAACAGTTCAAGGCACTGACCATGAAGAGCACCGGCCAACTGGGAAATGGGTATTTCCCAGTTAAAATAGCGGCTTCCGGCCACTCATGGCAAAGTTTCTTCATCACCTGTTCTTGCTCTCTTCTAGTAGTTTGAGTATGTTGCAGTTATTCAATCAAAGTTAGTCAACAAAGTATACTGTAATGCATGACAAAGTATATATACATCTAACTCCACTGGTACATCATAAGCTGTATAAAATTATTTTGGAAAAACTATGAAAATTGCCCCTTAGCACTTCTTGCTGGCCTTGCTGCGGCAATTTGGGTGCTGGCTTTGGTTGACGTAGTTACCCCTGTAGACAAGGCAAGAGGACTCAGCAGAAGAGAGATCATTCTACTGAGAGAATGACATGACATCAGTCCCACGTTTTCTGTCCCATGAGCACATTTTTATATACACGGAAACGGGTTATCAGCCAACAGGGATGATATGTATGCCGTATGTCCCTTTCCTTGAAGGCTACACCCTGTGGGAAACACCCTTCGCCTCCCCTCACAAACAGGTGGAAGAAATTTCTCATGGAAAACCAGTGAAGGACCAAAGGAGATTCTTCAGCCAATTACAAACACCTTTGGGAAAAGTGGAAAGTGCTATTACTTCCTTATTTTTTGAGGAGAGGAGGGTCTACTGTTCTCAGTACTGAAGAAAAGGTGACAAATGCCCAGGCTCTCTGCACTGGGGAGAGACTCAGGTCCAGTCCGCCTCTAACAAGCGATCCTTCGCACACCAGCTGTGTGTCCCACAACTCAATTCTGACCCTACCCACCCACAGACGGCATCCAGTCCCACGGGCTAAGGCTCAATCCCACAAGCCTGCTCCCTGTCTCCCCATTTCAGAGGCCAGTCACAGGTCGGGGCTGACACCTGGGCTTCTGCCCAACTGGCTATAGGCTGGAAGTTCCAGCGACTTAGGTTTGATTAATGACCCAGAGGGGCTTAACAGAACTCAGAGAAAAATTTTACTTACCCCATCACTGGTTGCTTATAAAAAGATATAACTGAGGAACAATGAGATGGAAGAGATGTAGAGGGGATGGACTGGGGCAAGGCCGTGGAGTTTCCATGCTCTCTCGTGTGCGCCCCACTGCCCCTGCAACTCCCAGCGCTCACCAACACGGACGTTTTCCAAACCCTGGCTGCTTGGCTTTTTAAGGTGGCTTCACCACACAGGCATGATTGATTAGCTCATTGGCCAGTGGCGACAGAGTCAACCTCTCCAGGCCCGCCCCTCTCCGTGGAGGAGGGGTGGAGGTCTGAACTGTCCAACTACAGGGTCAGTTTCCCAGGCAACCAGCCCCCAGCCTGAGGCACTTGTAAGATTTCACTTCATTAACTTAACAAGAGACACCTTAATGGCTCTCACCCCAGAAGGTGTTAGGAGCTCCCGGCCAGAACCTGAGACTTAGACCAAATACATATTTCTTATTATCAATTACAATATCACAGTAGGTTTTACAGAAAAGAGTTCAATTTAAGCAAAGACTTGAAGGAGAAAGAAAGAGCCAAGCAGAAGCGGAGCGTAGACCCGAAGGCAGAGGCCGGCTTGGCAAGTTCAAATCCGAAATGGACGGAGCCGTACGTGACGGCACAGGCCACTTCCGGGGAGGGGGGGGGCGGGGGGCTGTCCCTGATTCAGTGCAAGACTTTGGCTTTGCTCAGAGTGAGGTGGGGAGCTGCTGTCTTAATGTCCTCTGTTGATTTAACATCTCTCCCGGCCGCGGATAAATTTCACGGCAAACCTAAGTCCAAACCAAAGGTAGGTATTTTCACTGACGTGGTGGTAACTATTCAAGGCAAAGAAAGCCTTGTTCAGAGGCCCCATCTCAGTTTCACGGAGTGGTACGTATTGAGGGGAACGTTCAGCCGCTCCCGGGGGCCACCTCCGCTTCATGCCCTGTCCAGTGTGTGCAGCGGCGAGAAGACTGCATTTCAAGATGCTTTAGAACTTCGTGCGGCCGGGGAGGCCGCTCTGGTTGATGAGACTGCGGTGAAAGAGCGGAGGGGGCACTTCTGCGCACATGGCTTACAGCTGGGAGATGCAGGCCCTCTGCCTTTGCTTCCCCCTCCAGCCTGCCTTCCCTCCTTTCCGGAACGCACAGGGCCAGGCTGTGTGCAGAAGGGCAGCTGGAGATGGAAGCGCGTCCCTACAGGGCCGAATCAAAGGGAGAAGGGGCAGGGGTCCTTTGGTGACGGCAGGGTCCATCCAAGCCTTGTCTCCCCCCTCGGCCCCCAACTGCAGCCTTCTCGTACAGGAGTCTAACTTCCACCTTTGACGATACTACTTTAATTTAGACCGCTATTATGATGGCGAGCATCACTCTCTGTAACATGTAACAGAACCCACCCGAACCTAGTTAGGATGGTTTTGTCATAGGTCCTTTCCCCCCTTAGCTTTTCTATTTTATCCAAAACATCTTTCCTGGGAGTTCCCATTGGGGCACAGTGGCAACGAATCTAACTAGTATCCATGAGGTTGTGGGTTCGATCCCTGGCCTCCCTCAGTGGGTTAAGGATCCGGCGTGGCCATGAGCTGTGGTGTAGGTCACAGACGCGGCTCAGATCGCGCTGCTGTGGCTGGGGTGTAGGCCGGCAGCTGTAGCTCTGATTCGACCCCTAGCCTGGGAAGCTCCATATGCCTCAGATGCGGCCCTAAAAAGAAAAAAAAAAAAAAATTTGCTCCTTTGGCTTTTATGCGATACATCCCCCTCCCTCCAAATAGGCACCACAAATTTAGAGAATCTCTTCACAGGAAAAAAGAAAGCCCCCCTCCCCCAAAAACAGCATTTCCTATAATTAAAGACGTCTCGAGTAGTGCACCAGGGAAGTCGGGTCCAAGACAAAGACTGGCTACTAACTGGCTGAACTAATCATAGAGAGGGCGTCTGGCACACAGGGTGCCAGAAGGATGGCTATAAAGATGGCTGGCTCAAATGAATGCACTAAGCAGAATTAGACATGCCAATTGCAGAAAAAAACCTGCATATTTCACTAAGTTGAAATATGTAGTTTTCACTAAGTTCACCTATTTCACTAAGTTGAGGGATGTTAATCTAAAATTCTTCTCATATTCCCTCCTCTTAAAACATATGGAAATGGGTTCAAATTTTAGAATAATAATAAATGTCTCATATGCTTGTGACAAGGATTAACTGTGATGTAGTAAAAATGAAAAACTTCTCTTTCTTTATTCTTTCTCTTTTTACAGGCAGACCTGAGGCGTACTGGAAGTTTCCAGGCCAGGGGTTGAATCAAAGGCCCGCAGCTGCAGGCCTACCCCACAGCCACCGCAACACCAGATCTGAGTCACATCTGCGACCCAAGCCACAGCTTGTGGCAAGGTCGGCTCCTTAACCCACAGTGCAAGGCCAGGGATCGAACCTACATTCTCACTGAGACAACACTGGGTCCTTAACCCAGTGAGCTACAATAGGAGCTCACGAGAAACATCTTCAGTTGAGACAGGACGCAAAGTAGGTTCTTAAGGAATGTTCATTTGAGATTTCACCATTGTAGCACCAATTCATGTCATCTGTGTCTCTTTTGTTTCATTAGTCAAAACAGATCAAATAAAATCTCCTGATATTTTCACAGGGCTGTGAGAATCAGAGCAAATAACAGGTATGGAAGCCCTTGAAAGAGATGAAAAGCATTTTTATCAGCAGTTGCATGATTTGTGTCAGTATTATATTTTGCTGCATTATTTTAAGAACAACTTTTATGTGCATTCTCCAGGTCTAGCCATTCTGATACTATGATTGCAAATGACTAAGAAATGACATTATCTTTTATTTTGAAGGCGCTTAAACAGCTTCCAAAATAATCCCAGGTGTATTTTCCCATCTCAGTTACTTACAACAGTGCTGAAATACAGAGCAGCAAAATGGTCCCTCTCACCTAACACTTGAGGACAGCAAGGATCAAAAAGTTGGAGCAAACTGTCCAGTTACCCAGCTGGGAAGTGAGGACGGACATTTTCCACGCGATTCTTCTGATGGCAAGATCCGGTATTAGTTTAATTCCGTGGTTTTTCCTCTCCAAACAATTTCTCAGTGAGCAGATGGATGGCCACAATCAGTTTGGCTAAAAAAAGGTTCTGGGAAAATCCCTTCACTCAGAATTTCAAATAGTACACTCCCCCCAGGGACCTGTGCATGTCTGAATAGCTCAGCCAGGTCTGAAATAGAGACTTGCTGCCTGTAAGTCAAGGTGTCTGGCCATCAGAGAGACCGTTTTCTGAGAAGAGGTGGGATATTCTAAGCCTGCTTAGAGTCAGAAGAGAGGCTTACCGTGCTGGGGGCGGTGGGGTGCACACCGGGCCGGTAACAGTACTCCTTGGGGAAGGCTGGTGTGAGATCAGATCTGGCTTCCCACACCCATTTTATCAGATGTTTAATGTTCAATGCATCACTCAACTTTTTTTTTTTTTCCTTTTAGGGCCCCACCCGTGGCACATGGACATTCCCAGGCTAGGGGTCTAATCGGAGCTGCAGCTTGCTGGCCTACACCTCAGCCACAGCAACACGGGATCCGAGCCAAGTCTGCGACCTACACCACAGCTCACGGCAACGCCAGATCCTCAACCCAATGAGTGAGGCCAGGAATTGAAACCGCATCCTCATGGATCCTAGTTGGGTTCGTTAACCGCCAAGCCTTGAAGGGAACTCCTGCACAACTCAACTTGAAATCAGATATATAACTGGTGAGTGCACAAAACAGAAGCACCTTCATCTCAAGACGTGCAACCTATGATCTCTGTATTTCAAGGAAGACAGCAATCATTCCTATTAGTTTTTCTCTCATGAAAAAACAAGCAAACTCACTTGCCTGGATAATTTAATATTCCCTAGGCATATGCCAGGAAAATTATTTTCTTTCCAGCCAAAGATTTCTTAACTCAATCAATGGCAGGAATAACATAATACACAAGGACCAAAACTGTACTTCCTGGCTGAATTTGCCTAGCCCATACTGCACATTTTAGCAATGTTTATTTAAAGAAAAGGAGCTCATTGTGGTGTATGTTGCAGACATGGCTCAGATCCCGCGTTGCTGTGGCTGTGGTGTAGGTCGGTGGCTACAGCTCCGATTAGACCTCTAGCCTGGGAACCTCCATATGCCGCAGGTACAGCCCTAGAAAAGAACAAAAAAAATAAACCCACCAAAAACCCAAAAAACAAAAAGGAGCTCATTTTATTTATTGAAGTGTTTCTGGACCAAGAATTAGGTACATTTATTTTCCTTTTTTTTTTTTTCATATATAGCCAGTGATCCTCTTACTGATCAATAACATGAATTCAAAAGAAGAAATTTCTAGGGAGTTCCCATTGTGGCTCAGCAGGTTAAGAATCTGACTAGTATCCACGAGGATTTGGGTTCGATCCCCGGCCTTGCTCAGTGGGTTAAGGATCTGGCATTGCCGAGAGCTGTGGCATAGGTCGCATATGGGGCTCAGATCTGGTGTTGCCATGGCTGTGGTGTAGGCCTCAGCTGCAGCTCCAATTAGACCTCCTAGCCTGGTAACTTCCATATGCCAAAGGTGTGGCCCTAAAAATGAAAAAAAAAAGTGAAAAGGAAAAAAATGTCTATTCTTCTCAGCTCTAAATGTAGTTATTCTTAAAAGAGAGAAGAAGGTTCTGACAAATGCAGAGATCATTTCATTTATCAGGAGCAGTCACTCTCAATAAATTTTAAGAGAAGCAAGTTTTATTTAGAAACAACAAGATGCTTCCACTTTGATTAACTGAGTATACAAATACTCTGTCACTCCCTAGACACGCACAGACAGTGGATTCTAAAGAGGTTCACATAATATTTGCTGCATGTGATTAATTACCCCTCTATAAATACCACCTTAGCAAAACCAGGGCAGTTACCATCCATGACACCTAAATAAAATGGTTCCCCGAAAATCTGAAAGTGGAATTCTTGTTGACAGGACAGTTCTATATAGTGAGAGCAGACATTTGATGGCCATATTACATTTAGTTGGATGAAATAAAATAGAAAGGAAACAGAGCAAAAATTAAGAGGACTGAGCCAAAGAACGATGTTTCTTTTTGTATCTTGCTTTGATAACAACTGCAAATACGCAGTAGCCCCACGTGTCATGCATTGCTTTTGTTCCTCAAACAACATTTTGCCAGGAAACTGTGCAGACTACAATTCACATATTTATCCCACATGTTGGTTAACAGAACAAGGCCCTGGATCCATAATGGAGTTAGGTGGTAAATAATGACCGAATCTCCCAAGATCCAGAGAAATACGAGAAGCAGCATTATCCCACCCCCCTGGGAAAGCCCGTCAAACCAGATGTATTGGTTCCATCTGGACTTGGTTTCCCCCTACAGCAGAGATGGACTTGACTTTCTTTCCTTTTTACATATCATTTTAAACATCGCTGCCTAAAACAGTTCACCACAGAAGGAATAAGGAATGTGATTCTGGGGAAAAGAGAAAAAAAAGTTTTCTACAGTTTGCACCTAATCATGGTAGTGTCTTGAGTGACTCAGAAAAGTTACAGGAGGGCACATGCTGCCTGCGAACTTCCTAGTCCTACATGGACTTCATTTGGAAAGTCATCTGAGCCTCTCTTCACTACCTTAGACTGGTGGTTCTCAATAGGGGTGACTTTGTCCCCTAGGGACACAGGGCAATATCTGGAAACATTTTCAGCTGTCACAACTGGGGGTGAGGGGCAGTGCTGCTGACATCTGGATTCAGAGCCAGGGATTCTGCTAAACATCCTACAATGCACAGGGCAGCTCCCAAAGACAAAGGATTATCTGGCCCCCAAATGTCACCAGCATCGAGGTTGAGAAGCCATGCCTTAGTTATCCATGCTGCTCCCCTCCTGGCTTGGTTTCCATCACCAATTTAGAACTGGGGTGTTAATTTAGTAATGTTAAACCACAGAAACCCAGCCTGGAGACCCCCGTCAGATCTAGTCTTCAGCAGTTTCCCCACTGTCCCAGGCCCCAAGGGACTAGGCTGGCTTGGTGGCATTTCTCTGTGGGAGCGCTATGATCAAGCTGGGCAGGAAGAACTTTTTAGGGCAGGGCTGCCCAGGCTGCTCACTGCAATTGGTAGTCTTGCCCTCCCACCACCAAATGCCACACCACGCTCAAAGACACTTCCAAATGCCCCCAAAGGGGCAGAACCATGCCTGGTGAGCAAGCCACCTGAGCACCTCCTTACTACATACCACTCTGAGGCTCAGAAGCTCAAACTAAGGGCTTTGGGAGCCGGAACCCATGCTCCCCTTCAGCCTTGTTGATCAGCGTTCAGCTTTGTTGATCATCTTCTTCCCACTTAAGGAATATTTATTCCCTCTCCCAGGCACTAGAGTCCCTGCCAAATGTGTGACAAAGACAGTGTTTTGCAACATTTCAATATTTTCACCATTGCAAGTTGCTACTGATTAGAGAAATGCAAAATCACTACAGTGGGCGGTGGCTAGCATTCAAAAAATAAGTAGAATAAAGCAGCAAATAGTTCATCATGCGTACTAAGGACAAATACCATTTTGTTCAAGTTGGGATTTTTTTTTAAAAAAAGATATACATGCAGTTGTGTGGGTCCTGAAATGTACTGGCTCTTGATCAAAAAGGACTAAAGCTACTGGTCTTATCTAGCATCTCTCTTCTTATCTTAGAATTTCCCTCTCTCACGCTCTCATCCTTGAGCTCACAGACCTAAGTCACAGTAGCAGCAGGAAGCCCAAACCACCGAAGAAGCCTTGTGATAAAGCACCTCTCATCTTCACTTTTATCAAGTGAGATGCCATCAAACACAAGAACACACGAGATCGGTACATGCTTACTCTCTGTGCTATCATTTGAAAATTCTTTGAGCAAACCCTGCATATACCGTTGGAGAAGAGAACAGGAAATGCTATGCCAGTCATCAAACACTTATAGACAGATACCACCAACCTTTTAAGGTTGTTAAGACTAGAGAAACTGTATAAAACACGCTAGAAGATGTCTTACACATCCTAGACATGCAACCAATGATTTTATTGTTATTCCCATATCTATATTTGCATATCTCTTCCCTATTTCTGCTACTGGACATTTTGTTGACTGAGGTCTTCCCAATATTTTCATTCTAATGTAATTTTAAAGTCCCTCAAGTGGAGCAGGAGATAATCTTCAGAGTATCAAATGCCCTAGGTCAGCATGCTCAAACTCTAACATGAATTACAAGCACCCGGAGGGCTGGTTAAAATACATCTGATTCAACAGATATGGAGACAGGACACCAATTTCTCATTTCTCTCAGGTTCCCAGGTGATGCTGAGAATGCCCATCGAGGGATCAGTATTGCGGAGCCGATGCTCTAAATGGATTTTATGACAACTAATGTGGTGGCCATTCCCAGAGGAAGCAGCCATCCACACCTCATCCACCAGGAGAGCATTGGACCCAGCTGACCCAGGTTCCAAGAAGCTCTTGAAGGACAGAAGCAAAGGGATAGCTCCTATTGTCAAAGCCTGCTGGGAGTTCCCATTGTGGCTCAGTGGTTGACGAATCTGACTAGGAACCATGAGGTTGCGGGTTCAATCCCTGGCCTCGCTCAGCGAGCGGGTTAAGGATCTAAGGATCGGCGTTGCCTTGAGCCGTGGTGTAGGTCACAGAGGTGGCTCTGATCTAGCATTGCTGTGGCTGTGGTGGAGGCCAGGGGCTACAGCTCTGATTGGACCCCTAGCCTGGGAACCTCCGTATGCCGTGGGGGCTGCCCTATAGAGGAAAAAACCCCCAAAATCAAAAAGCGAAACTTGCCCGAATCAGACTCAGGTCAGAACAGTTGTTCCTAAAATGAGAGAAATGGGACCCGGAGGAAGAAAAGAACAGGATGAAACCCTGTCCTCAACGCCCAAGAAGCCCATTGTCTAGTAGGAAAACAAAAACAAACACTGGGTCTCCGCTTTTGGAGTAAGTAGCAAAGGTCAGTCTCTGCTCATCCTCATACGAAAACGTCCTCACAGCGGGTGTTTACCGTCCCCTCTGTGCCAAGTTCACAACCCCCTTTATTCCCACTTCGCAACAACAACACAGGCCCACCCAAATTAAGGAAGGACAAAATTCTGCTTTTAGTTGGGCAAGACATTTCTATTCAGATTCTCTTTTTCCCTGTCCTTTAGGAAAGAGACCAGCTTATTCCTCACAGGTTAGTTTCCCCTCCTTTCTCTACTTCACAAATAATTCCCAATTCTACCACGGGTTAATGAAAATCCCGCGTCTCTGAATTAGGGGATAGGCAGAACACTCTAGAGGGAGTGAATGTGGATTCTCAGCCCTGTGGTTGAGATATGAGGGTGCAAAAACCACCAGGCGGAGAGGAAATTAGAACTTGAAAAATCAGTTTTCCGAGCTGATTTAGAAGTGCCAAGAGAAGCAGTAAGCCAACTTTTAGAAAATGGAGAAGCGATGCAACTGATATTTAAGCTGAAGTTCTTCAAAGAAAGCTAATTCATCATATAACTGGGCCGCACTCATCTGGAAGATCAAAACATGAAGGCGAGTGGTTTCCGTCAGTAGCTGTGCATTTGCTCTTTTCCTCCAAAAGCAAAAACATCTGCGTTGCACGTTTACTTTGGAGGCACAACCCGTAATGCCAGAGGGGACAAACAAACTGGCTCTTAGAAGTATCAAAACCCAATTAATTGTGCTTCCATTGGCCTCTACTTCTACAAAGCTCCGAAAAGCTTAGGTCATTTTAGCCTTCAGATATAACTTTGTGGTATGAAACACTAGAAACCCAAAAGTAATGAAATCATACCATTTGGGATCTCTTGCAAGTGGTGGCCATTTGCCTGAGGATGCCTTGCCTGCTGCAAACTTAACACTGTATCAAAATCTCACCTCATCATCTTCCCATCTTACCCCACCTTCACATTGCCTTATGGAAGCAGCAATCTCTGTTGCATGGATAAAACTTGGGGTTGCCTTTGATGGTCTTCCTCACACATAGGCGATAATTCACCATGATATTTCACACCCCCATTCCTTTAGGGTGTCTTGCACACCTCATCCTTTCCAGGCCCCCTACTACAGTAACAACAACAATAATAAAAACTATGACCACTACCAAGGAAGCTCATTACATTGTGCTGGGAAACATCTTCTGGCCAAAGGCACCAAGGAGCTTTATATTCCCGAACTCCTTTGATGAGAAATGTCACCTATTGGTCAGTCTCAAAAATCCGTGCTTCCACTAAAATAACCATTTTCTTTGACGGAAATTCTTGGAGGGAGGGCCTTAACAGTTAAAGACATGTCAGCATCAGTGTGGCAGCCTTAGTACCTGGGACCTGATAGAACTAGTTCTCCATGGACTTAAAGAGTCCTGGTTCTAGGAGTTCCTGTTGTGGCTCAGTGGTTAACAAATCCGACTAGGAACCATGAGGTTGTGGGTTTGATCCCTGGCCTCACTCAGTGGGTTAAGGATCTGGTGTTGCTGTGAGCTGTGGTGTAGGTTGCAGATGCGGCTCGGATCCCATGTTGCTGTGTCTGTGGCGTAGGCCGGCAGCTACAGCTCCGATTAGACCCCTAGCCTGGGAACCTCCAGATGCCACAGGTGTGGCCCTAGAAAAGGCAAAAAAAAAAAAAAAAAAAACAAACAGGAAGAGTCCTGGTTCTATGGTTTATTTCTACGGAAGTCATTTTTTCCCAAACACTCAGGTCTCAAAACCAAATCTCCCCCGTGTCTTGCCAAAGACTCTTTTCCGCTTCCCCTAGCTTCTCAGTTTGCTCTAAATAATGCACAAGGCAGAGGCAAAGTACCCTGCCCCATCAGCCTATCATTTTGCATCCTGGGAGTCTCAAGCTCCAGGGAAGGGGAGTTAGTATAATACAGGAGGATCCTTTGGTTGTGGACGTATTATATGAAGGAAAGAGAAGGAGTAAAAGCAAACAAACAAACAAGATACATGAGGATATCAATAGACATGTTCTCTTCCAGTGGTGTATTTTGTGTACTTAGCTATTTTTAATTTTAATATTTAGAGTTTTATAGGCCAAGCAGAACATATAGCCTCCTGAGGAGGCTTCCTCTAAATTACAGGGGTTTTTAATGTGCAATGTGGGCGTCAGTTTAAGGCCATTCAACTTCTCTGGACGATTTTTCCAGAAACAAAGCCATGTGGCACTTCATGGACTTCCAAATTATGCCCTGTAGTTCCCCCACGAGATGCCCTTCAGGGCTTGGTGCTTGTATGTTTATAGTTGTCTCCAGCTGGGTTTCCGGCAGCACGGTAAGGAGGAGGCTGTTCTGAAGGGGCTGCTTTCTCTAAGAAGTCAAGAAGAGCTTTTTTTTTTTTTTTTTTTTTTTTTCTTAACCAACACATGCAAATAAGATGGAGAGGAGACACTAGTCAATATCCTAAATGAGCAGCAGAATCTAGAAAAGAACTATGAGAACCCCTAGGAAAATTATGACACCTAACTTTTGGGAGAGTAGGGCCCTCAATTTCTTTGGTTTCTATCATGGACTGAACATTTGTGCTC